>NC_080418.1:132390822-133003822 GCF_029873635.1 Malania oleifera
TCTCTTTCCTTTCTTCCTCTTCTCCAAATCTTTCGGAATATAAAACCTTTCACTTTGAGTCATTCCCCTAACTCTGGCGAGGTTAGCTATATTCCTAACCATATTAGAATCAATAACTTCCACCTCATACTTCTAAGGCATGTTTTGGTCAGTTACATAAGGGAAAGGTTTAGGGAGTTAGAGAGTAAATAGGTTGTTCTTTTGAGAGGTAACGAGAGGGACTGTCGATGGGGTGTAGGTGATAATGATTAGGGGTGGAGATGGGCTAATGACATTCATGTTCATGGGTTCAAACAACCCTATGGATTTGGTTAATGAATCATGGATGAAGGATTCTGATTGGAGGATGGTTCAAATGAGAGGATGGTCTCAATCATGTTTTTGGATGGGATTCCATGATCAAGCAACATATTACTTTTGACATTAAGATGGGACATTTCTTGGAACTTCAAAATGTCGGCATCAATCAATTCCTGGACTCAATGCTTCAAGGTCAAGAAATTCTTTGTAGCGTGTCTAAGGGAATTCATATGGAATTTGCATGCCACATTTGAGATATGGTACCTTGTCTATTGTCTCGACCTCATTTGGACAGGTACTCTTCCCTTGGGCATAGAGCTGCCTATATAGTTCGGTCAGAGGAATTGGCAGGGTAGTGAACTCTCATCGGGGTTTATGACTTGGGTTGGCTTGGTTGGAATTTAAAGTAGTTGACGGGTTGCATTTTCTTGGGGATTGGTTGTATGGGTGGGCGGGGTGGTGTAGGCATAGATGGTTTGGGTCAAGTTTGGTTGATTTTGGGCTTTACCTTAACTAACCGTACTAACCTCTCCTTCCTTTATTTATTTATTTATTTTTTTTGTGTTCAACAATGTTTTCTTCCCTACATTTTATTTAATAGGTCGAGTGTAGTCCACCATATTTCTTGTATTCAATCCATTCTCGATTTTCTCCTAGATAGACACAACAAGTGCAAAGCTAGATAGACTATAGGGGATCAACCTGTCAACGTATATGCCCTTTAAAGTCCCCATAAATGTGGATACAACTTTTGTTTCTATCAGAGGTATGTCTACTTGTGTAGGTGCTTCCCTCCACCTTTGCTCGTATTCCTTGAAGGTCTCTGAATCCTTCTTTTCCATGTTTTACAAGCTTGTACAGTCAAGTGCCACATCTGAGTTGAACTAGTATTGCTTCAGAAATAGATTGGTGAGGTTTCTCCATTTTTGGACTTGGTTTTTGTACAAGGATGCATACCATTACAATGCCAGACTTGTGAGACTCTGGGACTTCCTATGTGCTCGTTCGGTCGAACAGGGCATTGGTATACATTTTAAGGTCGGTCGACCGAAGGGTCAAGGAGTTGACCTTGGAAGGTTCGGTCGACCGAAGGGCCCTAAGTATTAGGGTTCGGTCGACCAAATATGCCAATTTGGGCATTTCGGTCCTTTTCTTCTTATAAGATTGTCCCTATGCATATGATGATTAAATCTAAGACAATAGGGGACTTTTTCATGCAGAATTATGGGTCCTAAGGTCAATCTACGGCCTTTGAGAAATAACCCCAAAAACCCGACGTCGGTCGACCGCCCTATGGTCATTTGGTTCCCTATGGTCAAACTAAAGCCTATATGAGAATACAAGACATATCATGCAAATGCATACATTATTACAGACCAAATATAAAAATAAATGCATATACAAATAAAAACAAAGTCTTCTTTATCTTCTTTACTCTTTAACTCCATGGAATACGCCATATTTGTGCTTTAATACTTGTCTTGACTTTCATGTTCTTTTGATCTTATGCGTGACCTGAATAATACATGTTCATGCACTAAAACATACACATAAGAAACTTGTGGTTTATCATTATCAAAACCAGGGATCAAACTCAAAAAGCCAACAGGGCAGAAGCATGACTACAATTTTTGATCAATATAGAGAATTCTAAACGCATAATTGTTATTTTAACCATGGATAATATGGAAAATGGCAGAAATGAGAACAACGGATATGAAAATTGGTAAATGGAAATTATATGAACAAGAATGATATGGAAACAGATTATAAGAAATAAGGAATATGAATATGAGCATAATGAATGATACGGGAATAACAAATATAGAGTAAAAGAAGAAATGTATTATATATGGTATTATTACATGTACTTGGGGCGGGGTATACTCTTTGCCCGAGGGCTTGCTGAGAAAGGCGAGTGTACTAATAGGTATCAAATGTAGTTGTGGGCTGCATAACGTATTAGGGCAGAAAGAAACTACTTGTATGGGCGGGTAATCTTCCCTATTCTTGGGAACTTTTGCTGGTAAACTTTTGTATGAGTGTGTGAGTACGAGATAAACTAATCACCTGAGGGCTTACTGAGTAAGGTAAGTGCCCTAATATGCTTCAGTTGTGGCCGTAGGTTACTTAAAGTATCAGAGCAGAGAGGTGCTACTTGTATAGGCAGGTAATCACTCCAATCCTTGGAAACTCTTATTGGTAAGATACCTTACATGTGTTTGAGTAGGAACAAAGAATGGTTTTATAATTATGGTTTCATTTGAAAATAATGAATATGTATGTATATTGTACACAAATCTCATGTTGACCACACACTGCTTTAATATATTCCATCCTTATTGAGATGTGTCTCACTCGATAGTTGAATTTCATCTTTTCATGACCTTCACGGGATTGAGCTTAGAGAGCTCGGGCCTGTTGTAGCATTTTTGTAAAGAGAGATGGTATAAACTTTGATTATATTTTTGGGTTGTATTATATTTATGTTTTCAGAGATGTATATGGATGTGGATGTTTGTGAATACTGGATGTTGGGTTATGTTTTGAGATGTATATAGGTATAGAAACTCTGGTATATTTTATTGAGAGTATGTTGTTATTTCTACTGCGTAATTGATATAGAGTTAGGTATTATGATATCAAATACAGGTGAAATATATCGAAGATATATTTCGTATAACACTCCGAACCCTAGTTTCGGGTTTGGGGCGTTACAGTATTGCTTGGAGAGGAGGGCTTCATCCTACTTGAAGGAGTGTGTAGACGGTTTGCTCTGCCCGGTTAAGGGAGCGGTATAGTGAAATCCTTGGGTGATTTACCTAAGGCGAGGATGTAGGCGGGTATAGCCGAACCTCGTATAATCTCGGTGTCTTCCTCTTTCCTAAATCTCTTTAATTTTCTGCATATATAAATTGCGTGGATGCTTACTTAATTGCTAGAAATTAATTTGTTATTGTTGATTTTGGAAACCTTAAAGAGAGTACGTTGATTAATAAATATCAAAGTTTTCGGAAACCTTAAATGGAGTACGTTGATTGATAAATATCAAAGTTTGTGGAAACCTTAAAGGAATACATTGATTGATAAATATAAAAGCTCATTAACTTATTAATTAAATTCAAGTAACTTATTTGATATCAAAATCTGGATTTTTGAAACTTGCTAAAATTTCTATTTTGTTTCATATTGTGAAATCAAGCTTACCTTGTTGATTGGATTGACATATTCAAAAGGATTGTTAGTTGGACTTGTGAGGTTACAAATCAATATCATTGTAATTGTGTGATTGTTGAATATTAATTTGTTGGGTTAACTCTTAACTAAAGGAACTTGTAAAACAAAGGGGCTTCAAAAAAAATTTTGAAAACCCAATTCACCCCCCCCCCTTTTGGGAATACACCATTTAGGTATGATCATGCTAAGAAAATTAGTCTGATTGGATGTTTGACTTATGTCCAGGTTTAGGAGAAAACATAAAGCATGTGTGTCGTGTTCTAAATAGAAATTGTGAATAATTCTTAGGTCATAATGAATAGGTGTATGAACAAATGCAAGGAATTGATTTAATTCTTACAAACCAGAGTATAAATGTGTGGTTTCTGAATTCGAAGTGCTTAGGTGTACATTATTCTCGAAAGTTAAATTAATTATAGATATCTTTGTCTAATGGTCCTTATAACCTTGTTGCAATCCATATTCTAAAGCCAAACTCTTAAATCCCTAGCCTTGAAACCTTGTATCCATGTTAATCCAATATCTAACAACCAGGTCCTTAGTATAAGCCAAACACTTGTCATACAACCCTAGATATAAAATTTATAGTTAAAATCCTAAATTAGATTTAATAGAAAGTGAGATTGAGATACAAATTAGGTTTAGATTTGAAAGGAAAAAAAAATCAAAGCACAGAGAAAGAGGGTTGAGACCAAGTGAATAAGGAAATTGAAGAAGAATGAAGAACCAAAATAAGAAATTTTTAAGTCCCTATTTAAATTGCGAGAGAGAGAGAGAGAGAGAGAGAGAGAGAGAGAGAGAGAGAGAGAGAGAGAGAGATATTAACTTCATCATAGGAAGATGTTTGAGTAGTTATGACTACAACATCATTGGAGACCATATATAGCTCTTAGGTTGCAATGGTAGCGACTTGCGATAAGGTAGCCTTCGATGACTTTGGATTATGCAACTAGCTATTGATGGTAGAGTTTGACTAAAGGTGTTCCGCGACAATTGTAATGTTTTTATAGTGAGGACACTTAGGCGAGCAACAACTTGTGGCTGTAGCGAGAATGGTGATAGTCAAAAATTGACAATGATTGATGCATGCGTTAGTTATAATGGTGTGCGGTGGTTTAAGGCAAGTAGCCTTCAGCAAAAAGATATTTAACAAAACATGTTACTAGTTATGCCCATGTTGTGTGGATGACCGAATTCAATGGCGATGTTCGATGACTTGTTATAGCATGTGGTGCGGCTGTAGAAAGAGGTAGAGGAGCTAGGGTTTCATTCAATAAAGAGTTTTGAGAGAGAGGCTAGGGTTTAAAAGTCTAGGTTTTGAAGGATAGAGAGTAAGAACCCTCCTTATGTGTGCATTATGGTTTAAGTAGTGTTGATCGGCTCATTAACTCAATCGATTGACTACTAGGTGTTAGGAATATACGAACAAATTCCCGAAACCTGTGAGAAACAAATAGAGAAAGAATAACGCCAAAGAAAAATTCAATCACACGCACAAGACAATATTTACGTGGTTTGGCAATTTTGCCTACGTCCACGGAGTTGCAGGGATTTCAATATTATCAGGAAGAAAGCACAAAGAGTGCGGCGATACAATTCTCTCGCTCTCGCTCTCTCTCAAGAATACAACAACTCAAACCCTAATCACCCGAAAGCACCCTTTTTATATGTTGCGCCTAGGGTTCCATTCTGAATGGGCTCCAAAAGCCTTAGGATAGAAATCTCTAATTAAACGGAGGTCGAGTCGTCATCCAAATTAAGACACAACTAGGCTCCACAAAAGCCCAACAAATCTCCCACTTGGAGACTAGTTCAATCACCAATATTAACTGCAATCCTCCTGAAAAACAATCCCTCATCCTTGCAACTCAACCTCCTCTCCTTAAGCTAGAAGACCAACTGAAGCTGCACACAGCTTCAGTTTCTCAATAGTAACACCCTTAGTCAACATGTCTGCTGGGTTCTTAGATCCACATATCTTTTCAAGTATTACCAGCTTATCTTCAACAAGGTAACGGATAAAGTGGTATTTTGTTTGTATGTGTTTCGACTTTGAATGAAAAGCTGAATTTTTGGCAAGAAAAATTGCACTCTGACTGTCACTGTGTAGAATGCCCGTCTTCTGCTTCTTACCCAGTTCCTCTAAGAAACCATGTAGCCAAATCATCTCCTTTCCAGCTTCAGTTGCTGCAACATACTCAGCTTCTGTAGTAGACAAAGTAACAATTTTTTGCAAATTAGAAACCCAAGATATAGCTGTACCACCCAAAGTAAATACAAATCCAGTAGTACTCTTTCTACTATCATTATCACCAGCAAAATCAGCGTCTACATAACCCTGCAGTTTCAAACTTGCACCAGTGAAGCAAAGACATGTATCTGATGAACTCCTCAAATATCTCAGAATCCACTTTACTGCCTCCCAATGCTGCTTTCCTGGCCTACTCATGAATTTGCTCACGACTCCCACTGCATGTGCAATGTCTGGCCTTGTACACACCATAGCATACATCAAGCTGCCAATAGCTGAGGCATAGGGCACCTTGCTCATATAGTCCCTTTCTTCTTCTGTCTTCGGTGACTGTTTCTTGCTTAGTTTGAAATGACTCCCCAAGGGTGTGCTCACTGGTTTAGATTCATTCATGTTGAATCTTCTGAGAATTTTCTTCACATACTCTGACTGTGAAAGCTTCAATGTACCAGTAGCCTTGTCTCTAATAATTCTCATTCCAAGGATTTGCTTTGCAGCTCCCAAATCCTTCATTGCAAACTGTTCTGATAATTGCTTCTTCAGATTATTAATCTCCTCAATGCTAGACCCTGCAATAAGCATATCATCTACATATAGCAGTAAAATGATATAAGAATTGTCAAAGAACTTAACATAACAACAGTGATCAGCTTCACATCTCTTGAACTCAATTTTATGCATAAAGCTATCAAACTTCTTATACCACTGTCTTGGAGCTTGTTTTAGACCATACAAGCTCTTTTTCAGTTTGCAGACTAAATGCTCTTGTCCCTGGACAATGAACCCTTCTGGCTGAATCATGTAGATGTCTTCCTCCAAGTCACCGTGAAGGAATGCCGTTTTCACATCTAACTGCTCAAGATGTAGATTTTCTGCAGCCACCATTCCCAGTACCAGTCTAATTGTTGATATCTTCACAACTGGAGAAAATATTTCTGTAAAATCAATGCCTTCCTTTTGCTGAAACCCTTTGACAACTAATCTGGCTTTGTAGCGCTTGCTACCATCATGTTCGTTCTTTATTCTGTATACCCACTTGTTGTGCAGAGCCTTCTTCCCTACTGGCAATTCAGTTAGTTCCCATGTCTGATTCCCCAACAAGGAGTCCATCTCATCCTTCATGGCTAACTCCCACTTGCTTGAACTCTTGTCCTGCAAGGCTTCATCATAACACTCTGGCTCACCACCATCAGTTAGCAGAAGATAATTTAAGGCAGGTGAATAACGCTGTGGAGGTCTAGTGGCCCTGGAAGATCTACGGACCGCAGCTACAGGTGTAATTTGAATTTCCTGCAATTCTACATTCTCCCTATTATCTTCACCCCTTTCCTGGACAGTATTTTCAGTCAACTCATCTAAGTTAATAAACTCAGAATTTTTTTGATCTATCGCTGTGACATCTGACACTACAGTTGACCTATCCTTGTACATAACCTATTCGTTAAATATCACATTTCTACTTCTGATGATTTTCCTGTTTTGTTCATCCCAAAACCGATAGCCAAATTTCTCATCACCATAGCCAATGAAATAACATATTTTGGACTTTGCATCAAGTTTACTACGAGCATCAGAATCAACATAAACATAAGAAACACAACCAAAAACTTTTAAGTAAGAAAAATTTACCTCTTTATCGCTCCAACCTCTTCAGGAAGTCTAAACTCCATGGGAACTGAAGATCCTCGGTTTATCAGATAAGCTGCAGTACTGACAGCATCAGCCCAAAAAATTTTTGGTAATCCAGCATGTAGCCTCATACTCCTAGCACGCTCGTTGAGAGTTCTGTTCATGTGCTCAGCCACACCATTCTGCTGTGGTGTCCCAGGAATGGTCTTTTCCATTTTGATTCCATGTGCAGCACAATACTCTCTGAACCCTCCATCTATGTACTCTCCTCCGTTGTCCGACCTCAAACACTTTACTTTCAAACCTGTCTCAGTCTCAACCATAGCCTTCCACTTCTTAAAAGTTTCAAATACATCATATTTATTTCTCAGAAAATAAACCCATACCTTTCTGGTTGAGTCATCAATGAAAGTAACGTAGTACCTTGAACCCCCAAGGGATGCAACAAGAGAAGGACCCCATAAATTTGTGTGCACTAACTCCAATTTTTCAGCCTTCGGTGTTCTGCCACTTTTCAAGAAACTCACCCTTTTCTGCTTTCCTAAGATGCAGCTTTCACACAATTCAAAATCAACAGACTTCAATTCCGGCAGTTTCCCTCTTGACAGCAGCATCTTCATCCCCTTCTCACTCATGTGACCAAGTCTGCGGTGCCATAAGCTTGTATCAGTATTTGCTTCAGAAATTGCAATTGTATCTCTTGGACTTGACGTCATGTATAAAGTACCAGATTTCTTTCCACGAGCCAATACTCTGGCTCCCTTTGTAACCTTCCAAGTGCCACCAGCAAACAACATCGCATGCCCTTCATCATCAAGCTGTCCGACAGAAATCAAATTCCTTCTCAAGTCAGGAATATGTCGTACCTTCTCTAGTAACCAAACAGACCCATTTGGCAGTGACATCCGGACGTTTCCTATACCCACAACATCCAAGGCTGTACCATCAGCCAAATATACCTTACCAAAATCTCCTGCTACATAATTCTGTATGATTTCATGGTGTGAAGTAGTATGAAATGAAGCTCCTGAGTCCAAAACCCAATCATCAAGTGGACTGTCTACTGCAAGAAGTAGTGCATCCTGTACCTCTTCTGTTACAGCATTAGCGGAATCATCCTCACTCTTCTTCTTAAGACTTTTGCATTGTCTCCTAAAGTGACCTGTTTTCCCGCTGTTCCAGCATTGTCCCTTTTGGCCAGGTCTGGACTTACTTCTATTTCGATTATAGTTTCTGGATTTTGATCTACCCCGATCTGAATTTCGGTCATTACCTCTGCCTCTGGTCTCAAGATTAAGGGCAGAGCCGGATCCTGAGGTTTCGCCTGCATCTCTTCTGCGAATCTCCTCATCCAGAATTAAATCCCGTATATCATTATACTTCAGTTTTTCCTTTCCAATAGAATTGCTTACTGCCATCCTCATTGCCTCCCAACTGTTTGGCAACGAAGCCAAAACGATCAGTGCACGAATCTCATCATCAAAATCAATTTCTAACGACGATAATTGATTTGTACCGCTTAGTCCATGGAGCGAAGGCTTGGGCCGTGAGAATTAAATCCCGTATATCATTATACTTCAGTTTTTCCTTTCCAATATAATTGCTTACTGCCATTCTCATTGCCTCCCAACTGTTTGGCAACGAAGCCAAAACGATCAGTGCACGAATCTCATCATCAAAATCAATTTCTAACGACGATAATTGATTTGTACCGCTTAGTCCATGGAGCGAAGGCTTGGGCCGTGAGGCCCAAGCCTTCGCTCCATGGACTAAGCCTTAGGATAGAAATCTCTAATTAAATGGAGGTCGAGTCGTCATCCAAATTAAGACACAACTAGGCTCCACAAAAGCCTAACACTAGGGTCCAAAAATATAGCCATTCATAATAAATAATATGATAAAATAAAATAGGAAAAATAAAATTAAATAAATAAGTAAAAATTGAATTCTAAGTGATAAAAATGATTAAAAATTTAGAAAAATGTCAAAAAAAAAAAAAAGAAGAAGAAGAAGGAAATTTGTAGGAAAAATAAAATAGTTATCAAATTCTAAATTTCATAAAAATTTATAAAAAAAATTGAATTGAATAAAATTAGTGGACAACATTAAAAATCAATAAAATTGTAGAAAAATACATAAAAATTCAAAAAAAATCTCATAAAAATTCTAAAAATATTTTGAATCCCTGAAGCCCCTTTTCACTTTATTTTGGATAGTAATGTTTTCTTTTGCTTGTATTTGCATAGTTTTACATGTTTGTCATTTTAGCATGTGCTTGACTTACTTCTTCTTCTTCTTCTTCTTCTTCTTCTTTAATTTGCTATTCATCTCATTCCTTAATAATCTAGTGATAGGATTATAAGGTTACTTCTTGTGTATACCTTTAAAGATCTAAAAGTAAGGAAAAAGAATCTCTACCTAAAGTAGGCTTTCCATTATTAAAAGGTGAGGTAAATAATAAAATGAAGTTCATTTGATAAAAATCATCTCGACAATAGACCTTGAGGTTATGTCATGAGCATACCTTTGAGGATCTTGAGGTGAGGGAAGCCTCTGTCTTGTGCAAAGTAGATCAATATTAATAAAGTTGAAAATTGAATAAAAATGAAATGTTGATATCAGTGATGGTAGTTTTGATGATTAACAAAAAGTGGTGCTCAAATATCAGACTCACATAAACTCATAAACAAACTACACATAGAATTGTGAACAGACTCATGAGCAGGCTCACATAGGCGCACTCACCAACTTAGTAGCAAACAAATTGTAATTTTTACTGTGCACAATAATATGCTATTTGGTCAACTTAGTGTATTTACATGTTTTATATTATATGTTATATTGGTGATTGATATCCTAAACAAATTCTAAGTCTTCCATACGAAAGCTCTAAGTTTCAAATTTCAAATTAGAGAATCAAGCAAGGATTTTTCAAAGGCTAGAAGTTTCCTTCTTCAACCTGTAATTAATAGTCAACTTCATTGCATAATATTTTCTAGCTCACTCAAGCATTTACTGTGGAATCCTAAGCGAAGCTTGCTAGATATCCATCTCTCGCCTATAGGTATTGGTTGAAGATTGATAGAATTGAAGAACACAAAATTGGTTGTGTTTATTTTGTTTGGGTTTTATATTGTGTTGGGACTACATTCCTGAAGTTTTTATGCACTGGTTTTTAGGTGTTATCCTCATTGGCATTGTCTTCCCAGAGTGTAAGGCACTATGTTTTGGCCAAGGCCATGTTGGGGATTGTGTTGATCCCGTAGGGCATTGTCCTTGGTGTAGCGACATGATTGTTGATAGTTTTTTAACAACGTAAGATTGTTGTCTTGGTTTTATAATACTATGAGTACTAGTAAAAAAGCTCAAACAAGTTGTTTGGGGAGTGGACGTAGGTCAAGGACTGATTACGCTATAAACATCTGTGTGTATCTATTATATCTCTCAACTTTACGGTTTGAGTGTGCACTTTATTTTTACTATCCTTGACCAATCAATTAAATGGTTGAATTGTGGACTTATATTACATCCATCATTGATCAATAAAATTAATGTTTGAATCAAGGTTGGAATCTCCTACTGATCATATACATTTACCATTCTATTCACTTTGCTTGATTTGTAGTAATTGTGCCTTTTACTTTTTTCTTTTTAATAATTCTAAGAATTTGGAAACTCTAATTAATATTGCATTGAATCTATTTGACTTTTAAAGGATATATTGTTTATTAATTATTGCATGCATCTTCCCATTGACTAAACAAGATTGAATCCAAAGTGTTAAAACAAGAAAAAAATGCACACGATAATTACATGGTTCAGCTGACTCCAACCTACGTCCACGGGAAAGGTTACTCTTCCTTTTTTTCTTATTATTCAATGATTATCAGCCATCAATTTATACAAATATAAGGGAAGTTAGTAAATGCACAATCTTCTCCTAAAAATAAAATATCATTGTGCCAAATAAAGAAGGAAGAATATACATCAAATATTCGAGCCTCAATCATGTCCAATCAACCATAAATGAAACGAGACAGCTCATGCCAACACTCCCCCTCAAGTTGGTGCATATATGTCTCCCATGCCCAACTTGTCGAGTAAGCTGTAAAACACCTTACTTGATATGGCCTTTGTGAGAATATCAGCTAGTTGATTCTCAAATGTCACGAATGGAAACTTAATTATCTTGGTATCGATGTTGTGCTTGATAAAGTGCCAATCCACCTCAACATGCTTGGTCTGGTCATGTTGAATTGGATTATGGGCAATGGCAATAGTGGATTTATTGTCACAGAAAAAGTTCATCTCAGATCTTGGATCAAACACTATTTCTGCTAGTAGTCTTTTGAGCCACAAAAGTTCACCAAGTCCCTTTGTCATTCCTCTAAATTTAGCTTCAGCACTAGACAAAGAGACCACTTTCTGTTTCTTGCTTCTCTATGTAACCAGATTTTCCCCCACAAAGGTGAAGTAGCCTGACGTGGATTTTTTGTCAGATACATCTCCTGCCTAGTTTGCATTCGTATATCCATCAACATTCAAATGACCATTCTTGGAGAACATAAGTCCTTTTCCAAGTGCGGATTTCAAATATTTAAGGATCCGGGTAACAACTTCCATATGATCCATGCTTGGACAGTTCATAAACTTACTTACCTTACTTACTGCATAGGCAATGTCCAGGTGTGTGTGGGATAGCTAAAGAGCTTCTCTACTAACCGCTGATATCTTTCCTTATTAGTTGGCTGTTGATCCCGGAATTCGCCAAGTTTATGATTTTGAATTATCGGAGTGTCTGCAGGTTTGCATCCCAACAAGCCCACCTAAACCAATAAGTCTAGAATTTACTTTTTTTGGGAAAGGAAAATACCCTGTCTAGACTAGGCAACCTCAATGGCTAAAAAATATTTTAGGCCACCAAGGTTTTTCATCTCAAACTCTGTTGCTAGCTGCTCATGGAGTCTAGCAATCTATTCTGTATCATCTCCTGTTATAATCATGTCATCAACATAAATGATCAAGACGGTTACTTTACCAAGTCAGTGCTTTATAAATAATGTGTGATCAGCATTACTTTGTTGGAATCCATACTTTCTCATAGCAATGCTAAACCTTCCAAACCATGCATGCGCTGACTGTTTTAGCCCATACAGAGCTTGTTGAAGTTTGCATACAACCTCATTCTTTGAAGTAGCCGTGTATCCTGGGGGAAGCTCCATGTACACTTCTTCCTTAATACTACTATGGAGGAACGCATTCTTTACATCAAATTGATGTAATGGCCAATCAAAGTTAGCAGCTAGAGATAATAAAACTCTGATAGTGTTCAGTTTTGCCACATGTGAGAAGGTTTCAAAATGATATAAACCATAAGTTTGAGTGTACCCCTTTGCCACGAGCCTCACCTTGTACCACTCAATAGATCCATCGGCCCTGTATTTAATTGAAAAAATCCACTTGCATCCAATAATTTTCTTTCCTTCTGGCAAACAAACCAGAGACCAATTATTATTTTTTCTGTAGAGCCTTCATTTCTTTCTTTATTGCCTGGGTCCACCTTGGATTTGCCAAGGCTTAGTGAATGCTTTCTGGGACATAATGTGACGATATCGAGTGCACAAAGGACTTGAGGGGTTCAGACAAATTTTGAGCTGAAACATAATTAGTGATATGGTATTCAGATTTCTTCCTGTCACAGTCAGGTGAATACCGGTTGGGTGGCTTTCCACGATTGTTCCTAAAAGGTAAAGTATAGCCACTAGACACATGTAAATCATTAGTAAGTAAAGAAGCAGTAGGGGAACTTACCTCCTCGATATTCTCAGGAGTTAGGTCAGTAGGTACTCTAAAGGTGAGGGGCTTGGCTTCAGATGTCTTTGATTTATCATCCCTATGATCATCCCTCTGTACATTACCCCCTTCCATATCGATCCCATAGTCAATTTCCTGTGATTTTTGTGCCATATCCACACAATCCTTAGTTTTGTCTTCAACATTATTATTACTAGTAATGTTTTCAATGAATTCAGATTCACCCATCCGTGCGGGTCCATCGAGTCCATCAATTACAAAACCAGGCCACTTTAACCAATTTGGCTTTGACAAATTTGGCTCTTCATCCGAACGCTCCCCCTGAAGAGATGAATCTGACTTGGGAGAGAAAAAGGTTTCAGATTCAGAAAACGTGACATCTAATGTGATGTATGTTCGTTTGGTAGGTGGATGATAACACATATAGCCCTTTGTGTGGGTAGCGTACCCCATAAAGATACACCATAGGGCACATGGGTCCAGTTTAGTCCTTTGATTTTCATAAAGATGAACTAAGGCCACGCACCCAAACACCCGTGGAGGAATCACTAAAATAGTAGGTAGTGAGACATAACTGGATAAGGCTTGCAATGGTGTTTTATAGTTGAGTACCTTTGATGGCATACGATTTAAGAGATGCACCGCAGTGGCAACTGCATCATCCCAGTATTGTCGAGGGACGTGCGCCCCAATCAGGAGTGCACGAGCTGTTTCCAAAATATGCTGATTTTTCCTTTTAGTAACCCCATTTTGTTGAGAGGTTTGTGGGCAAGTAGTCTCATGTATCAATCCATAAGTTTGGAAATACACTTGGAATTTTTGATTGACGTATTCCCTCCCATTGTCAGACCGGAGTATATGGATTTTTTTAGAAAATTGAGTCTGTATCATAGAGTGAAATGCACATAAAATATCAAACACTCCAACTTTATTTTTTAAGAAGTACAACCATGTCATTCGAGTGCCTTCATCAACAAATGTAACAAACCATTGAGTTCTATTGTAGGTAGTTATAGGAGATGGCCCCCACACATTTGAATGAATTAAGGAGAATGGCTTGGAACTTTTATTCATACTCATCGGAAATGATACCTGATGACTCTTTGCTAAAACACAAGTATCACACTTAAATTCTGAAGGAAAGTAATTCGAAAACAAGTCTGGAAACAAGTACTTCATGTAACTAAACGATGGATGGCCTAATTGACGATGCCATAGCCAAATCTGCTTCTCCTTACTACTCTGCACAGGTTGCATCACATGAGCCCGACCCGGATAGAAGTCTTTTATGTAGTATCGCCCCTCCCTCTTAGTACCACGCCCAATGATCTCCTTGGTGAGAATATCCTAAAAAAGACAAAAGGTAGGATATAGTAGGGCAACACAATTCAATTCAGTAGTAGCTTGACTAACTAACATTAATTTATTTTAGAGAGACGAGACAAGCAAAGTATTGGATGAGGAGAGGGTGGGTGACAGGGTCACTGTGCCAGCCTTTGTAATAGGATAAGGAACACCATTAACATTAATTATGCTAGTCCGTCGAGGTTTGGTGATCTGAATAAAGTCTGAGTCGTCGAATGTCATATGGTCAGTGGCTCCAGAATCAAAACAAGGTTGTCCCTCATTGCAATGATCTGTAGGAGATGCTGTAATAGACACAGTTTGCTAGATAAGGGATAGTTGTGGCGTTGCCTCAACCTGTGCTGCCCGACCTGAACCACCTTCGATCTCACGGGCCTTCCATGCCTTAAGGTCGTACCCATGAAATTTGAAATAGGTTTCACGGGTGTGCTTGAGATTCCCACAATGGCTGCATCCCCCTCCTTCTGTCTGGGACTTGCCCTGGTTGAGATGAGAGGCTTTGTCATCACCCATTGGTGTCTTTTGGGACAATTGAATAGATAGAGGCTGTTGTAGCCCCATCTTGGTGCTCTTGGAGGCCATGACAGCGCCGGTCATGGTCTCAGTTCTTGAAAGCATGATAGCTTGATGAATGTCTTCTCGGCGTACATATGCGTACGCCTATTCCACCGTGGGAAACAGCTGCATTTGCAGGACATCACTCCGGGCCTTGTCCAATCGGTCATCTAACCCATCTAGAAAAGAATAGACCTGGTCCTCCTAGAGAAGGGAACTAAATTTTCGTATATCTTTGACACATGTCATTGGATTCGGCCGGCAAAAATCAATTTCTCGCCACAGTCCCTGGAGGTTGTTGTAGTAGGTTTTAATGGAGTCGCCCACCTGGCGTGTTCGTGAGACACGTTGTTTCAGATCATATACCTATGAGGTATTAGTTCCGTCATAATATGTTGTTGCAATTGCGTCCCACACATCCTTCGCAGTGGAGAAACAAAAGAAGTTGCTGATCAAGGATGGGTTCATAGAATTGATGAGCCATCCTTTCACGATTGCATTCTCAGTATGCCACTTTCGGAACGCCGGGTCAGTCGCCAAGGGTTCCGAGATATCGCCATTGATATACCCAAGTTTGTCCTTATCGGAGATGAACATCTCCACAACTTGGGACCAAAGGGCATAGTTTGCCTCGTCTAACTTGATGCCAATCTGTGGATTCATTGGATCATAGTTGGGAGCCGAGTTCTTGGTTAGAACATCGGCCATGCCGGTCGTCAGGTCATCAACCACCGTCATGGTGGTGTTGCTGCTGTGAGGAGCCATGTCAGCCATCATTGGCTAAAATGGTAGAAAATGTCGTGATGAAGAAGAGGAGTGGAAGCCCTAGAATCCCCACTCTGATACCATGTTTAAAAAAGAAGAAAATGCACATGATAATTACGTGGTTCGGCTGACTCTAGCTTACGTCCATGGGAAAGGTCACTCCTTTTTTTCTTATTATTTAATGATTATCAGCCATCAATTTATACAGATACAAGGGAAGTTAATTTTAGCAAATGCACAATCTTCTCCTAAAAATAAAATATCTATGTGCCAAAGATAGAAGGAAGAATATAAATCAAATATTCTAGCCCCAATCATGGCCAATCAGCCATAAATGAAATGAGACAACTTATGCCAACACAGAGCTTACATAATAAAGAGAGGAGAAAGTTTTTATCATCCAATTCACCCACCTTTTAAGTGCCTAACCAGACCGATATGAAATTGTTCGAGTTTTGGTCAGCTACTTTTGAAGGTAATTTTATGTTAATCAGGTGTAAAGGGTGCTAATATCTTCCCCTCGCATAACCATACTTCTGAACCTCGCTTGGTAACATAGATCATGACTATCGGTTTTCCTTGGACCTAGGGGTGAGTTAAGAGATTAGTTAACTAGTAGTAATTGAATTTGGTGTTCTAGTCGTACACAAGATAAAAATAGATTAATGGTGATTCTAATTTCTTAATTCAACTCGTATATCTCCCACTTAAATCAAGATTTTCCATTTATGTCAAGATAGCTTGGAGATGTTTGCCTTCGGAGGGAAGGTTGTCCTTTGGGACTTTGCGGCAATTACATTTAGTTTAACAATATCATTTCCAATGCCATGAATGGTTATAACTTTTATATTTTGTTGGCTTAGTTAGCGCACCTAATTATGACATGTAAGAAAGGAGATGAATTGCATGTAATTGAAAACTTGCACAACTGATGTCCAAAAATAATTTGTGAAAATAATAATAAAAACAATCACAAATAAGGCATAGAGTTTGAGGAACTTTACCTACTTCTTAAAAGATTTACCTCGACCCACTAAAACAACAACAATGCAAGTACTCTCAATATACAAACCCTTGATATGATACAAAGAGTTACACTACCAAACAAATAATTAGTCCCACAAATACACGATCCAGTCAAACACTCAATCCAAAGTAATATATTAGTGGTAAATAAGAGAATACAGTAAAAAATAATAACTATGATGCTTGTATTATATTCCCGAGACTTTTAACCACATGGGTTGTTCTTTATAATTTTTTTTTTCTTCTATAACCGTGTTATAAAAAAAAAAAAAAATCTTAACATCCATTCTATATATTGTCAATTTATGGGTAGACATAATGGCTATTTCCCACGGATATAATACAAGAAACTAGTGAAAATAAGCATAAAGTGATCTACACCACCTTTTTTGTTTAAAATCTTTGACTACACACTTGCATGCCCTTTCTCTTCATAAAAGTCCATTTATTGCCCAAAGTTTGTGTTTACCTGTAGTTGGTCCACCAATTCCCAAGAATGATTAATTTAGATCGAGTTAAGTTCATCGTAGATGACCTCTTTCCAAAAAAGAAGCATCGAATAAGGAGATAACCTCTTAAGTTGAGGGCTCTCCTAATGGTAAGGTTGTAAAATAATTATTTCCAAAACTTTCTTTATTCTAGCTCTCTTGCTCCTTAAATCCGGTTCTTCAAAAAGTTCTCAACAATATTGCAAATTTTCAACTAAAATTTTAAAATCAATTTTCTGAGGAAATATATTTTTTTAAAAAACTCAACATCTCTTGATCCTTTACTAGCATTAGCATGACAAAATTACGATTTAAATACTAAAAAAAATAACACACACCATTTGATGCATAACCAATACACAGTTGGAGATTCTCAAACTATTTTTTTTTTTAGTTTCAGGTATCCTTGATCTAACTAAATACCCCCCTACACTTTAAGAAAATTTAAACTAGGTGCAAAACCTCTTCACAACTCACATGGAGTTCTAGTAAACCATTTATTTGACACATATTTAAAAACATATTATGCAGATAAAGTTACTTCCCCACTTGATGGAAGGTAACCCCATAATAAGGCATTCATTGTTTCTTTTAGTATCATGTCTTTCCTTTCTGCAACACCATTTTTTTCAAGAATGTAAGGTGTCATAGTCTCATGAATTATTTTTTATCTTGAAGAAAAAAAAATGTTAAAACATATCACCATTGGTACCAATTCTTAACTTTTTGATTTCCCATCCAATTAGCTTCTAACTTATGTTTTATATTTATAAAACAATCAAAGCCCTCATTCTTCTAATCCAAAAGGTACAACTTTGTCTAGACAAATCATCTATAAGAGTAATATTATATTTGTTTACAATTTTTTGTCAATTGTTTTAAAAATATGCTAAATCATTGTGGTTAATGCTTAACAAATCTACTCTCGAGAAACATTTGAAAAAGTTTTTTCTTTTGAAAAGAAAAAAGAAAGAAATTTTGCTTCCACACAACTTTCAAAAATTCCAAAATTTTCAATGGTCCTATTCTTTCTAATCTTTTTAAGGAGTTAATACCCACATGACCCTACCTAATATGCCATATATTAATAGAATTAGTTCAATTGATAGTAGGTAGAGTACTTGCATTCTCGCTCAAAACTAACAATATAATGGAAACAGATAGATAGGGTTGAGCTAAGTTGAGTTTTATGATGTTCAAGTTCATTTAATAAATTAGCTTTAAATTCTGTTGGACTTGGGCTTGCTAATTAAATGGGTCAAGCTTAGCTTTGTCTGTGTTCGGCTCATTTCCTAATTGAATTTTAAATTAGCCTAACAATCCAAGTCTAATAAAAAGGGCATCTGATCCTTAGGTTACAAGGTTCCTTACTTTTGTGATGGTAGGGGAGAGTCATTATAGTGTACGTAACCTTATCCAAACTTTTATGTAGAGAGGTTATTTCCTAATCCAAGTATAATATTATTCAAAATTTTATGGTTTAATAATGAATTTTAAAATTAAACCTGCTTATTAATGTAAATAAACAAACAATTTAATCATTTACAATCATATTTTAAATATTTTGATTTGTTTGCTTATTGTCTTGCGTTAAAAATTTAAAAGACGAATAAAAATGTGTGATCAATGAGGACTATAGACACACACACACACACACACACACACACACACACACATATATGTACAGTTGATAATCATATTTTAAATATTTAGATTTGTTTGCTTATTGTTTTGCGTTAACAATTTAGAAGACAAATAAAAATGTGTGACCACTGAAGACTATAAAGAAAATATATATATGTAAAACAATATCAATTAAAATTGAGCTTTAAACCAATAATATAAACTAACGAGCCTTTTAACAAGCTAGCACACAAATATTTTTCAAGCATATATACCATAAAAACTCGTATTTTAATTTATTCATTAACCCGTAAGCTTCTCAAATGAGCCTACTTGTTGAGTTTTTAAACAAGCCAACTTACAAGTTAGCTATTGAGCTTAGTGGTTTGAGTATCATCTAGCTTGAATTCCACTCATTAGTTTTCAAACTTCAAATCTAACTTGAGCTTGAGTCATTTATCGTAGCGAAGAAGTATGAACTAGTTATTATCAAGTTAAGCACCAAGTAATTTCTAGAGGTTTTGCAAGTACAAATAGTGCTCTCTTGAGAGATCCATATACTAGTATGTCTGATCTCAAGGACATAGAAGATGTCATTCAATTAAATGGTGTTGCCAATTTCAGGTTTAGAATAATTTTACTATTACCTACCGGTGAGGTCTTTAAATCTCCTACATATACGTACTTATTACTTATTATGTTGGGTATGTAATGAACATTTCTAATAGTTTGTAGATATGCTTGGTAGCCTCTTGTCCACCATCCTTTCTTTCCACCCAAAACAAAGTTGAGCTTTAAAACGACAATGATTATGACATCCTAGGATTTCATGAAGCCTTTAACTTGGTCTTTATTTGTGTATTTCAAAACTTGGATTTGCTAGCATGGTGTCATGCTTGTTGCAAATGAAGTAATTTCTTTTTGTTTTGAATTATTGGCTACCTTGGCTTATGAAAAGATTGCCTTGTCCCTTAAAATGGTATTTAGTTTCGAATTAGCAAACTTTTGGACTAAAGAATCACATATTTCAATGGTCTTATTCAAGGTGCATCAAATGTCATATACTTATTAACCATACAACAAATGTATAGCTCTTGTATAAATGGTTAGCTTGGTTCTATAGTTGGATAGAAGCTCGTTGGTTGAGTCAATAGCTACAGTTGGCCTATACTTCCTATAGACAAAATCTACTTCCATAGTCTAACATAAATTGGAATTTAGAACTTTTTTCTTATAGTTGGTACTACTCCAAGTTAATTTTTCAATCACTTGGGGCGATAATTTCACTTGATTCGTTGTGCTTAGAATTATAACTAGAATTCAATTTAAGATAGTTGAAAAAAAGTTTTTTTTTCCCTATTATTGAGTGCAATGAATCATTTGGGCTAAAAAGTAACAAATACAACAATAAAATTAATGCATGGAAAATTTAAAATAAGTTGTAGTATAAGAACAATTAGTTGAAACATAGCATTATCTTAAAATCGAACTCAACTACTACTCATGTGCAGGAGGTGCATCTTGGATTTAGTAGCCTAAAAGGGTTGGTAAAATACATATACAATCAGTGTCTTTTGAATTTGATTCTTACTAGAAAATTTTGAAAAAGTATAAAGAGAAAGAAAAAGAATAGTTTTGTAATATGGAGGAAATGAAAGTAGATGATATATCCCAAAGCTAAAACAATCTATATAGTTGCAGCATTGGGTGACTACTACCTCAAGGATTTAAATTGGCTTAAATCTAAAATTCATTTTAGCAAGTTGAAAATTTTAGTTGTATTTATACACAGGAAAAATCGACAATCTAAATTGCACTTTAAAAGGTGAAGTTTATAATGTAAAATGTAGTTTCGCTAGGTAGCAAAACTATAATCTAAGAAAAAAATTAAATAGGGATTAAATGGAGGAAAAAAAACTGAAGCTTTGGTGCTGCAAATTAATTCCTATAACAATTACATAGTGCTTAGATCAACATATTAAAACTTCTACCATTGAAATAAATGATTTAAAATTGACAAGCAATAAGGACCTGGGGTAAAACCAGGCTCAAGACTTGCACATGAAGTGGGGCGAGGCAAGGGCAATGCATGTGTCATAGGCTTACTAGAGGCCTATGTTAGATCGGAGGAGTCCGTGCTTGATATACATGGGTGAGCACCAACTTGACCCAAAAGTTAAGGTCTATTAAGTCTTGGGCCCAACCATGTACATAAGCACCCATCATCCACTCACTTTTTTCAATGTGGGACAAACTCACAATGGAATTCTCAACAGCCAACTCTGTAGCTTTTTGCTAAAAGATACCGAGTATTGCCGAGGATCCTATATAAATGGGAGAATAAACACATTTTCTACCAGTGTTGAACTATTGTGAAAAATGATCGGACAAAGGATGCACAACGAAATAAAATGAAACAAGCAAATCTATCTCAACTAGTAAACAAGAAATAACAAGCACAACAACAAGATTTACGTGGTTCGGCAAAGTCTACATCCACGGAAGCAATGACACAAGAATTTCACTAAGATAATATCAAACTACACAATACACTTCACAAATGATCACTCCCTATCAATACACACCCAGAATGACCTACATAAGAGTCCCTAGGAGGTTCCCTCCAATTACCCAACCACCCCAACGTTCAAATTCAAAATTCAAAAAACTGCTCGTAACCAAGAAACGCTCATTGACAAGAATAGGGAATTCGTCGACGACGCAAAGAAGAACACTGGTCAACTGGTCTAGCCATTCATCAATGATTCTTTAAATATGCTCTCGATATCTCAGAAACTCTGAGTTTTTCTTGCTCTCAAGATCTTCCCATCGACGAGGATAGGGCACTCGTTGATGAGTCCCTACTGCTGCTCTACACCAAGAACAAATTCATATGATTTTCCTCCATTTGTTTATAAACCCATAAAGTATAAAAGCCACACTATAAACAACAATCTCCACCTTGGCGATTATACGCCTTTTAGGAGAACTCGAAAAACATATCTAACTGTTCCACCTTGAACTCGGAATGATCAGTTGGGTATATCTCCCTTTTATCACTTGGAGACATGAAGTAAGTCCAAGCAATGCTTGAACTTCTCAGAAGTAACCAATTTCGTCAACATATTTGTTGCATTTTTAGAAGTATAAATCTTCTCTAATATAAGTTCACCTGAAGTAATCAACTTTCGAACCCTGTAGAACCTCACATCAATATGCTTAGTTCTAGTATGGTATACTTGATTCTTTGCCAAGTAAATGACACTCTGACTATCACAATGCAGTACCACTCCATCTTACTGTATTCCCAGCTCTTTGACCAAACCGGTAAGCCATAAGGCTTCCTTTGCAGTTTCGGCAACTGCCATATATTCCGCCTCAGTCGTGGACAACGCTACCAAAGATTGAACCATGAATCTCCAACATATAGGTCCTCCTACAAGAGTAAAAACATAACCCGTTGTAGACCTTCTTTCATCCATAGATGTAGATATCTGAACCTGTAAATAAGGAAAATAAATAAGAAAATAGTAAAAAAAGAATTTTAGTAAGTTTCGTCAACGAAGCCAGTATATTCGTCGACGAAGTCCCTTCAGTTCTTCGTCGCAGAAATTTAGAGCGTCGTCGACGAAGAAATACTGAGCGAACCAAGAAAATATCCAGATGGGGTTCGTCGATGAAGGAAGAGCTTTGTCCATGAAGAGTCCAGGTGGTTCGTCGATGAAGGCATCGCTTCATCGACGAATTTGATTCGATCAAAGGCTCTATAAATATCATGTTTGGTTGCTTAAGGGGTAAGAAAACCCAAAAGCTCTCTCTCTCTCTCTCTCTCTCTCTCTCTCTCTCTCTCTCTCTCTCTCTCTCTCTCTCTACGACCCTTCGCCATTCGTCATCCATTTCGACGATCGGAGGTTTCTGTGTGGATTAGGAAAGGAAACTTTATAGTTATAGCGGATCAGATCGTCGTTTTGAAGATTTTTGAGATTTTCCCTAAAATCGAGGTAAGGATCTAAATTCATTTTCGTTTTAGTAGATTTGTAGTAGATTGAATAATATTGAAGTATTGTTCTTTGGTTTTTAGGTTTTAAGGATCTCATGTCGTAGTTTTGTATTAATAAGCTTGTGTTTCAGTTTTCAGGATAAAGGTAAGGGGATTTGTTTAGATCAGTCTTTTTAGAAAACGAAACCATAGGATATGTAGCTTATGTTTATATGTACTTATTGACTGCTTATTTGCAAAGTTTTACTAGGTATAAATGCCAATTCTTACGATTTTCACATTTTTATGGTTTTGGCAAAAATGAGGTTTTTAGCATATGATCTCCAAATTTCTTAAAGTACTTTATTTGCACTATAACCAAAGTAGGAGATGCTTGAAACTCTTAATAGCAACAGAAATGATACTTTATAAACCAGGCTATATGAAATATATATTTGACCAAATAAGTGTGACGTATTATATGAATTGATTCTATACTGATTTGAGATGCATGTATATGAAACTATGGGGACTAAGGTTTCAAGTGAATATCAGAAAATGCAGAAAACAGGTGCCGATTAGATACCATGCCAAGTATGAGAAAAGGGTAAACCGAGAGGTTACAAGCCGGTTTTTACCATAAGATGAATGAAAGTATGCATGAATGAGATTGTGAAAAATACTGGATTGCACAAGTTTTATGTTTTAATATAAATTGTAAATATGATATTAGGATTGCAACTTGTCTTAATAGTATATAAGCCTTAAAAAGCTTATATTATGTAGGCTTGATACCGTTGCCAAAATAGAGGTACAGTGCAACCACACGTAATTATTGTTCAATATGGGTACCTAGTAGTAGGCTTGGTAAGAAGGGTCACTGGTCAAAAGGGATCAGGGTGGTGATGGCCAAGTTGGACTACAATATGTTATGATGCTTGACGATGCCTGCACGAATAAGGCTCGATCAGTGCTTTCTTATCGCACAACCCTTGCCACGGAGAGTTACTGACATAGTTATGATAGTTTTGAGCTGGACGGTATTCTAAATATGCATATACATGATTTAAAAGCTTTACTGGGTAGAGTCACAGGTCTGAGTACTGGGCGTAGGGATTGTACATTGTATAAGCCTATACCCTACCCTAACCTTGAGAACTCTCATTTGTAATAATGCTGAGTTATCTATTATTTGGAATATATATATTACAGTATTGAGAATGTGCAATCTATGTAACTGTTTTCAAACAAGGATATAACTGTACAGTCACACACTGATGTAATATCTTCATCCTTACTGAGAAGTGTCTCACCCCAATGTTACAACCTTTGTTTCAAGAGTTATAGGAAATCAGTCCTAGTCTTCTAGGAAGACTTTGGAGCATAGCGTCTGGTTAGCTAATGTAAGTTTTGGTAGGAGTTCTAGGTTGTTTAGCTAGGATGGGTTGTCTTTTAGGGAATGTAATACAATTTATGTTTTACGTATTGATGAATGTAGATAGGGAACAGTTAAATACTCTGGTATGTTCATTAGAATCCATATGAATGTTTATGTTTTCTACAATATATGTGAGTACAAATCATTACGAAATACACATATATCCCTATTTAGGGCGGGAAGATATGTGTGTTATTAGGATTTGTACAGATTATCGGGCATTACAATATCTTCTGCATAGTCAGCATCAACAAACCCCATAACTGAAGGACAATCATGTTGCTTGCCAAACATAATCCCATATCCCAATGTACCTTATAAGTATCTGAAAATCCTTTTGACGGCTTCCCAATGCTTTTTTCCTAGATTAGAGAGAAACTTACTCTCCACTCTCACAGTATATGTAACGACTCGAAGAATAATGGTATTTAAATAATAAAAGGAAAGGGAAATGGAAACAGGAACAGAAGGAGGTAGCCAACTTCGTTGACGACGTTGCATTTTGGATGGGATAATCTCAATAAATTTTCCAGGCCTCGTCGACGAACATAGGGGTTTCGTTGATGAGGGTTCAGGTTCGTCAACGAACTTTCTACAGGATTCGTCAACGAGGTGACGTGGCTCGTCAACGAATCCCGCAGTATAAATAGAGGTTAAACAAGATTTTTTAGCTTAATTTGGCCATATAATTTCCTCTCTCTCCCTCCTTTCAGTTTCTCTTCCTTTTCTCTCAATTTTCGGGTCCGTTTGCCGCAGGATTGATGATCCGAAGCCACCACGACACTCCTGGGAAAGTCCTCTACATATCTGCTGGAGTGGATCGTCGGTGGGGCTGAGGTGGAAATCATCCCAAATCCAGGGTAAGGCTTTCTACTCAGTATTTGCCTATTTGACAGTTGTAGAAAGCATAGTACGCATAGAAATATTGAACTTTAGTTATGGGAAATGTTATTTTCAGGGTGTTGAACGGGGAACCCTGTGGGTGCGGGACTGTTTGTTTTAGGGGCTTCTCAGGACTCAAGTAAGGGGATAAACTAAGCTACTATTTTATGAAAAATATGTATACTATTATAGCAATTAATTTCAGGAAAATAAATATATTTATATATGATTTATTTGGGTAATATTGCTGAAAATGATGGTATGTTGGATACATGAAAAACCTATTTTGTGTGGCATGAGTAGAAATTAAAATGAAAAGCTGTTTTTTGGGAATGTGTTAATGATATAGATTTTTATAAAGGAAAACCGGTGTATGGGCCGAGATTTTGATATATTTGCCGACGTACGGGCTGAACTATGTGTATGATTTACGGGCCAAGCTATGTGTATGATTTGCCGGCGTACGGGCCATGCTATGTATATGATTTGTCAGTGTACGGGCCGAGCTATGGATATGATTTGCCAGTGTACGGGCTGAGTTATGGATATAATTTGCCGGCGTATAGGCCGACCTATGGTAAAATGTGAAATACCGGCATACGGACCGATGATTTTCATGATATATGTATATGTACAAAATGATATTATTGATTTGATAATTAATGGTATGAAATATCCATGTATCACAATTTTAGTATATGCTATATGATATCAGAACCTAGTTAGCTTGGTCTAGGCTAGCACTTGCACGGTACCGATGCTATGTGTTCATGATTTATCATGATATTTGTGTTAATGCCGCTATATAGAGTAGTGTGAGATTGGATGGTCGATGTGGTTTTTAAGAAGTGTGTGAGCGCCTTTAGTGTACGGACTAGGTCTGGCAGACCCATCGGACTTACAGACTATACTTTTGACTTGGTAGAAGTTGGCCAACCATTGTCAAGTCCCGCCTTCAGGCCACATAACCCAGTCATGTGGGGGTAATACATGACAACAGCCAGCTAACCTACCAGGATTGTTTTCATATTATGTTATACGAGATGAATTATATTCATGAAAATCATGTATGTTCTGCAATGATTTGAAAATATATGTTTCCCAGATATGATACAGACAACTATACTGATATGTTTATGTATGATTTTATACAAAACATAGAAATGCTCAAGTTGCCACACACTAGTGTTAGTTTATTTCCCTTACTGAGAGGTGTCTCACCCCAAATTTCATAAACATTTCAGGAACCCCTGATCGGAGAGCGTGTAAAGCTCCAAAGTTATAGTTCTGTTGATCTGCCCTCTCTGAAGGGTAAGTTTTGGTAGGAACGGTTGGATTTTGTAAAATGTCCCTAGATTTTTCTTTTGGTATGTATATACTTAAATACAGTGGATGTAGTAACTCTGGTATTATGGTGGATAGTTTTGTAATTATGATATTATGATTGTATGTTTTCTGCTGCTTAGGCTTCCGTTATGTGTTTTGATGAATCCCCGGTACCCACAGGTGCAGGTGGATTATGATCTGTTGGATATATGTTATATTGGTATTAAAAAAAAATCTATGAAAATTAAGCAAGTCGTCACAGTTTGATATCAGAGCAAAGGGCTAGTTACCCCGATCCCCGGGAACTCTCGCTTATGAATGATTGTGGCGAAGTAGGACTCTCCACCGGGAGGCTTACTAAATTGAGGGACAACAATACGTAACTCCTCAATCTCAGTGAGTGCTTTGATAGGTACCCATTGTTGCCATAGGCACAAGGCCCATAAGGAAAGTGACAACGCCCAAAAGGAGAACATTATAGTTTGGTATCAGAGCCTAAGTTGCTAGGTTCTGTAGACTTTAGAATGCAGCAGAAACGATACCAGAGTAGAGGGAATGATTTAAGGTTGTTCTACAGTCTAGACACAAGACTTATGTGGTAGTTTTTGTGTTTTTTCTGGGGTGATGATTTCAGGAAAATCATAGTAAGCTATTGTTAAGTTGTGTTCCTAAAAGGTAGGACTGGGGATTAGAAATAAGTTAAAAGTGTTGAGATAAGAGGCTAGGTTAAGCGAGTAAATTATAAGGATAGGATTATTGAGTTGGAATTGTTATTTTTCAAGATGGATCCAGGAGGAAGTAGTGCCCATGCAAGTGGCAGTGATGGAGCAGGGCCATCAGGTGTAGCTAGGACCGACTCTGACGTGGTATTACGTAGCGTGGCTCAGCAGGTTATGACTGAGATCGCTAGGAACTCTAGAGAGCAGGGTGGTCCGCCGTTAAGCCATGGGTGCACTATAGAAAAGTTTACGAAGATGAATCCTCTAGCATTCTCAGGTGGAGTTGATCCCGCAGCCGCTGAGAACTAGATGCAAGAGACCGAGAAAGTCTTGGCTATGTTGCAGTGTACTGAGGAATAAAGGGTCCTCTTTGCCACCTATAGACTAACGGGAGAGGCCGAGAGGTGGTGGACAACGGTGAGATTGCTGGAGCAACAGAAGGCGACTCCGATAGCCATGACATGAGATCGGTTTAAGGACTTATTCTTCGATAGATATTTTTCAGCTACTGTTAGAGAGGCTAAAGTGGAAGAATTCTTGAGTCTGAAGTAGGGACAACTATCCATTCAGCGGTATGCGGCACGTTTCATCGAACTCTCTCATTCGCCTCGTACATTGTCCCTGATGAGGTAAAGAAAGCGAGGCAGTTTGAGAGAGGCTTGAGGTGGAGTATATTTAAGTAGATGGTGGTGCTACGGATCCAGGACTTTGACGAGTTAGTCGATAGGGCAGCCTTGGTAGAGATTGGTGAGTGTCTTGATGTAGAGGAGCAGGGACAGTGGAAGAGATCTGCATCTACAAGTTATTAGTAGGTTCATAGACCGAGTCAGTGGAGAAAAGGAAACCATGGTAGAGGGCAGAGACAGGAGATTGGAGGACACGAGGTTCAGGCAGTGCAGGGTCCTCTAGTCTGTTAGACTTGTGGTAGGAGACACTAGGGAGAGTGTCGAGTAGGTGGAGTTATCTGCTACCACTGTGGTAGACTAGGGCACATGGTGTAAGACTGCCTTACCCCACCAGATGCAGTTCCAGCTCCCAGACCATACTGAGGAGGTTATCAGGTGCCACGTGGGGGCCAGTAGAGGAATATGGCTCCAGCTAGGGTGTTTACTCTGACGCCGGGTGAGGCTAAGACGACAGGTGATGTGGTGACAGGTATGATTATTATGCTTTCTTTTAAAGTTATTGCATTGTTTGATTCAGGAGCTACACACTCGTTTGTGTCTTCGAGGTGCGTTAGACTATGTAGGGCAGAAACACAGTTGTTGAATACTGAACTATTGGTATCTACATCGACTGGGTCAGCAGTAAGGTGTAGTAGGGTGCTCCGAGGTTGTCCAATTGATATCCAAGGGAAGACTTTGTCTACTGATTTGATAGTGCTGGACATGCACGGGTTTGATGTTATATTTGGCATGGATTGGCTAGCAGGTAATTTTGCTAGCATAGATTGCCATTCACGAGAAGTGATATTCAGACCTCCGGGACAAGCAGAATACAAGTTCGTAGGGTCGCGAGTGCAATCCCCGCCTCAGCTAGTTTCAGCTATCCAATCCAAAAGACTACTGTTGAGTGGTTGTCAGGGGTTTCTGGCAGTTGTGAAGGATATGTCAGAGAATGAATTGAAACTTTCTAGCACGCCTGTAGTAAAGGAATTTACAGATGTTTTCCTAGATGAGTTACCAGGCTTACCACCCGATCGTGAGGTAGATTTCCCTATTGATCTACTTCCAGGTACAGCGCCGATTTCTAAAGTACCTTACGAGATGGAGCCAATAGAGTTAATAGAATTGAAGAATCAGTTGCAAGATCTGCTTGATAAGGGCTTCATACGACCCAATGTATCACTGTGGGGAGCTCCAGTTCTATTTGTGAAGAAGAAATACGGGTCTATGAGGATGTGTATAGACTATAAAGAGATTAATAAAGTGACAATCAAGAACAAATATCTTCTACCTCATATAAATGATTTATTTGACCAGCTCCAAGGTACATGGGTATATTCAAAAATTGACCTCAGATCTGGCTATCATCAGGTGAAAGTGAAAGCAGAAGACGTCTCGAAGATGGCTTTCAGGACCAGGTACAGGCATTACGAATTTCTTGTTATGCCGTTTGGTTTGACGAATGCTTCTACGGTATTTATGGACTTGATGAACAGAGTCTTCCACCAATACCTAGACCAATTCGCTGTTGTTTTTATTGATGATATACTAGTCTATTCGAGGAGCCATGAGGAGCATGAGACGCACTTGAGGCAGGTTCTGCAGATGCTACGGGAAAAGAAGTTGTATGCCAAGTTCAGTAAATGTGAATTCTGGCTTGAGAAGGTTGTGTTCATAGGGCATATTGTATCTGGAGACGATATTTATGTGGATCCTAGTAAGGTTGAGGCCGTAGTGAATTGGGCTAAACTGAGGAATATCCAGGAGATTAGGAGTTTCTTAAGGCTAGCTAGGTATTATCGTCGTTTTGTAGAGGGATTCTCAACGTTATCGGGGCCTTTGACATGACTGACTAAGAAGAATGTTAGATTTAAGTGGGACGACAGTTGTGAGCAGAGTTTTCAAGAGTTGAAGCAAAGGCTGGTCATAGCGCCGATGCTGATCATCCCATTAAAGGGTAAGGGTTATACTATCTACAATGATGCGTTCTTGAAGGGACTTGGTTGTGTATTGATGCACCATGGCAGGGTGGTGGCGTATGCGTCTAGACAGTTGAAAGAATATGAAAAGAACTACCCTACCCATGATCTTGAACTGGCTGCAGTAGTATACACATTGAAGATTTGGAGGCATTATTTGTACGACAAGCGGTGTGAAATCTTTTCCGATCACAAGAGTTTGAAGTACTTTTTCACGCAGAAGGAATTAAATATGAGGCAAAGAAGGTGGTTGGAGCTAATTAAGGATTTCAATTGTACTATCAGTTATAACCCAAGGAAAGTAAACGTGGTAACTGATGCGTTGCGTAGGAAATCGCGGGAATCAGCATTGGCGACTATGGAGACCTAGAATCCTATCATGATGGATCTAGAGAGACTTAGCATTGAATTAGTTGAGAGTGGTTCTCAGGCTTACATTGCTAGTTTAGTAGTGCAGCCTACTTTATAGGAGAGGATTAAAGTTGCTCAGAGAGAAGACCCAGAATTAGCAAAGGTGATGGACAAAGTGTAGAGTGGTCAGGGGGAGGAATTCAATGTTGCAGATGATGGAGCTTTACAATTTCGTTCCAGATTATGTGTTCCTGTCGATGTGGATGTTAGGAGGACCATTCTAGAGGAGGCTCATAGATATTTGTATACAGTTCATATTGGTAGTACAAAGATGTATAGGGATCTATGGGAGTCGTTCTGGTGGAGTGATATGAAGAGAGAGATTGCCGAGTATGTAGCGTAGAGTTTGACGTGCCAGCAAGTAAAAGCTAAGCACCAGAGGCCGGTAGGTCAATTGCAGCCATTATTTATCCTAGAGTGGAAGTGGAATCATATATCGATGAACTTCAAATCAGGTCTGCCGACGGCGTTACATGGCTTGAATGCGATTTGGGTGATAGTTGACCATTTGACTAAGACCATCCACTTTTTACCTATTAAGATCAGCTACTTCCTTAACCGTTTGGCAGAGATTTACATTCAGGAGGTAGTTCGTTCTCATGGAGTGCCAGTATCGATTGTGTCAGATTGAGACCCGCGTTTTACATCACGTTTTTGGACAAGCTTGCAGGAAGCTCTAGGATCTCAGTTATTATTTAGCATGACACTCCATCCTTAATCAGATGGGCAGACTGAGAGGACAATACAAATATTGGAGGATATGCTCCGAGTGTGCGTATTGGATTTTGGGGGTAATTGGACTCAGTTTATGTCGCTGGTAGAGTTTGCATATAATAACAGTTATCAGACTAGTATTGGCATGGCACCATTTGAAGCACTGTACAGTAGGATGTCGTTCTCCTTTGTTTTGGTATGAGATGGGTGAGTGGTGAGTCATGGGGTCAGAGCTAGTACAGCAATCGTGTGATAAAGTTCAACTTATCAAAGATAGAATCAGTGAAACTCAGAGTCGACAGAAAAGTTATGCTGATAATCGTCGCAGAAATTTGGAATTTGATGTGAATAATTATATGTTTTTGAAGATAACTCCGTTGAAAGGGGTTATGAGGTTCGGAAAGAAGGGTAAACTTAGTTCTAGGTTTATCGGTAAATTTGAGATTCTAGATAAAGCTAGGCCGGTTGCCTACAGGCTAGTTTTGCCTATGTTGTCCAAGATCCATGACATATTTCATGCGTCTATGTTGAGGAAATACATTACAAATCCTTCTCATATTATCAGTTATAGTGAGTTAGAGCTCAGTTATTCACTGGTGTATGAGGAGGTACCAATACAGATTCTGGATAGGAAAGTGCAGGAGTTACGTAACAAGGAGATTCCTCACATAAAAGTTTTGTAGACGAATCATATAGTTGAAGAGGTTTCTTAGGAGTCCAAGGAGCAGATGAAGCAGAGGTATTCGCATTTATTCCAAGAAGTTTGATCGAGTAAAATGTAAGTAGTTAGGTAGTTTTTCTTTTGCAGGTACATGTAAAGGTTTAATTAGTAAGTGGTATTTTAGTTTTGGGAGAATTTTATTTTGTATATGTAATCTCCAAGGACTTGGAATGTAACCACGGTATTCCTTCGTCATAAGTGAGGGTAAGTTATAAAATAAGTAGACCGCTTTGTTTTAAGGAATAATGAGTTGTGTGAACAGTAAATTTCGAGGACGAAATTTTATAAGGAGGGGAGAATGTAATGACCAGAAGAATAATGGTATTTAAATAATAAAAAGAAAGGGAAATGGAAATAGGAACAAATGGAGACAGCTGACTTCGTCGACGACGTTGCATTTTGGATGGGATAATCCCAAAAAAAAATTTAGGCCTTATTGGCGAACACAGGGGTTTCGTCGACAAGGGTTCTTTAGGATCTCGTCGACGAAGTTCCGTCTCATCGAAAAGAAGATACCAAGAGGATTTTTGGAAGTTTGAAATTCGTTGACAAGGGTTCAGGTTCATCGACGAACTTTTTACAGGACTCGTCGACGAGGTGACATGGCTCGTCGACAAATCTCACAGTATAAATAGAGGTTAAACGAGATTTTTCAGCTTAATTTGGCCGTAGAATTTCCTCTCTCTCCCTCTTTTCGGTTTCTCTTCCTTTTCTCTCAATTTTCAGGTTTGTTTGCCACCAGATTGACGATCTGAAACCACCACAACACTCCTGGGAATGTTCTCTGCATATCTATTGGAGTGGATCGTTGGTGGGGTTAAGTTGGAAATTATCCCAAATTCAAGGTAAGGCTTTCTACTCAGTATTTGCCACTTGACAGTTGTAGAAAGCGTAGTACGCGTAGAAATACTAAACTTTAGTTCTGGGAAATGTTGTTTTCAGGGTGTTGAATGGGGAACCCTATGGGTGCGGGGTTGTTTGTTTTAGGGGCTTCTCAGGACTCAGGTAAGGGGATAAACTAAGATGGTATTTTATGAAAAATATGTATATTGTTATAGCAATTGATTTCAAGAAAATAAATATATTTATATATGATTTATATTTGGGAAATACTACTGAAAATGATGGTATGTTGGATATATGAAAAACCTATTTCGTGTGGCATGAGTAGAAATTAAAATGAAAAACTGTTTTCTAGGAATGTGTTAATGATACGGATTTTTATAAAGGAAAAGTGGCTTATGGGCTGAGATTTTGATATATTTGTCGGTGCACGGGCCGAGCTATGTGTATGATTTGTCAGCATACGGGTCGTACTACGTATATGATTTTTCAGCGTACAGGCCGAGCTATGGATATGATTTGCCAGCCTACGGGCTGAGCTAATGAGCTCATACATCAGATAACATCAACATATTTAATCAACCAGAATTTCACAGTCAAACAATATTCACATTCTCAATAATTCCTCATTCCACATTATCCACAATCATTTAATTATCAAAAATGATTTCAACCACACGATTTTTCCCTAATATAATTTACTTATCTAAAAGCAACATTTTCAATACCAGTAAGGTTTAGAAAATTATACCTGTATATATATATATATATAGAAATTCATACTCGAAACTAGTCGTTTAAAATTATTAAAAAGCTATTATAAAATATTTCCCCTTACCTACTCCTCGAAATTCAACCCAAAATCAACAAAACGAGACCCTGTAATCCAAATTTCCAAATTCCACAAATCTTAATAAAACATCCTTATAATACTTCCTAGGCTTCAAATGACAATATTTGTTAAGGAAACTCCAAAATAACTCACTTACCCTGATTTTGGGATGTTTCCCAAACTTCTCATATTGAAGATCCACTCCACCTATATTGTAGAGAATCTTCCTAGGAATCTCGTGGTAGGTTCCGATCATCGAACTGAGCTAAATTCGGCCTGGAATCAAAGAGAGAAGGTAGTAGGGTTGAATTTATAGAGAGAGTGAGAGAGAGTGAGAGAGAGAGAGGACATGCAGGAAATTTTACGCAGAAATGAAAGATCTCACTATTTATATGCAAGGATTCATCGACGAGACATGTGGACTCGTTGATGGGTCCTAGTACACAGTTCGGTGATGAAACAACCAACTCGTCGACGAATTTCAGTCGTAAAAAACCCCTATTGGCAATTCCTCATCGACGAGACATATGCCTTCGTCGACGAGCCATGATAGAACACTCATCAACGAGACCAGTTTGTTCGTCGACGAATGCTTGCCGCCACCTTTACAAACTTATTCTTCCTTCCCTTCTATCTTCCTTATTATTTCAAATAGTTTAAAATTTCCCGGGTTGTTACATTCTCCCCCCTTAAAAGAATTTCGTCCTCGAAATTCGTTAATCACCCATTTACACACTAAAAAGCTAACTAACCACATATTCACAAATTTCAAACAATTCAAACATATGCAGCATCAAATCATGCAAAGTCAAATAACATTAACATACATACTAACATAAATGTATTACTTGGGCCTTTAGTGTTGCCCTCTTCAGGCGTACCCAACATACAGACACGTGTCGGGCCTCCACCACCGCGAGACATCGGATTGTTCCTTTGGTTTTGATTTTGATTTGGAGCTGGTGCATTATTCACCGGTTCTCAAAATTCCTAAGCTATGTGACCCTATTTTCCGCATCTGTAGCGTACCACACTCCTACTCCGACATTCTCCCCAATGCCGCTAATTACATCTAGGGCAATAGGGACGTGATGAATTGCCTTGACGTCCCTGATCACTTCTTTTTGACCCTTGACCCACCGCAATCTCTGTCTCCCCCCCGTGACCCTTCTCTAACATTTTTTTGGGATCGTGGAGACGCAGGCCTCTTCCTTTGTTCTAATGCCTCTATACACCTCTACAAACTTGACTTTTCCACCGTAACTTTCTCCACCAACTCCGTGAAATCTTGAATTTGCAAACACACCATATGCTTGTGGATCCTCTGATTCAGGCCCCTCTCAAACCACCTCGCCTTCTGATATTTGTTTGGAACCACAGAAGGTGCAAAACGAGAGAACTCCATAAATTTAGTAGCGTATTGTTGAACAGTGAGGCGCCTTTGAGTCAAGCTAAAAAATTCTTCCGCCTTTGCATTTCTTATGGTGGTGGGAAAATATCGGTCGTAGAAGACCTGCTTGAAATGATCCCAAGTCATTGCTATAGGTACCGCTCGCTGTTCCTCTAATAGTTTCATCGCATGCCACCACCGTTCAGCTTCTCTAGCTAGTTTGAAGGTGGTGAAGAAAACCTTCTGCTGCTCAGTATAATTCAATACAGTAAGAATTTTCTCCATTTCTTGCATCCACATCTCAGCCTTAATCGGATCGGTGCCACCCTCAAAAGACGAGGGTTTCAAACGAGTGAACTAGTTAATGGTGCAACCCTGGTGCACTAGTGGATAACTTGTTTCCCCAAAATCCCGTCTCATTTCTTCCCTAACTCAACAAGCTATTCCTCGTAACAATCAAGAGGTGTCAATCTCATCCAAGCTAGAAGCTCCCATCTCACTTCCTCCTCCTTCATCCCCGCCCTTGCCTCTAGGATCCATCCCTGAATACAATTGTACAACAGAGGCAATTTAGAATCTCCACATCTTTATATATTTGACATAATCACGAAACGTAAACCAAATTAATATCCATATCCTCAATTAAACATCCAACATCCATTTGTCCACAATCATCTGAACTTTCCAATTTAAATTCCAAATCTTAGTTTCATAACTCAAAAACATCACCGTTGATGGATTTACCGTGGTTTTCTAAAACCGTCAACTGATTCAAAAAATCACAGAAGTCCGTCAAAGGATTTCTGCCTCCAAGTTACGAAACAATCTCAAACTCCTTCCAATACCCTAATCTAACCATTCCTACTCACATTCAATTCAAACCTATACCCTGGTATTAATCCTCTTAAAGTCTACAAGACTGTTATGCTCTGATACCAATTGTAACGCCCTGGACCCGTCGCATAGGGCCCAGAGTGTTATAAGACCGACATGTGTCTCTGATACCATTCACAAAGTGAAAAATAATAAATAACCTCGAACATAATATACTAGAGTTCTATATTTGTACATCAACAAATTCATATCTTACAACCATGTTCTCCATATTACAAACCTGGATGAAATATAATAAAACATAACCATTCAAGTACCACTCACAAAACTACCCCGCCCTGGAGCTATCTAAACTCGATCACCTGGATAACTTGAAAAGATTTAACATATGACAGGGTAAGACACCTCTCAGTAAGGAAGAAATAATTTATAACAGTGTGTGGCTGAAGTGTTTATTTTACAATTAAAATATCCACTCAAAGTGTATTCACAATCCACAAATAGCCCAAATATCATGCCCATGATCACACAAGGTCAACGTCTTTACCATCCAATCACATACCCATAACCATTAATATTTTACTGTTAATTCCCGAGAATAGGGAAGTCTACCTGCCCATACAAGTAGGTTCCCTCTGCTCTAGTGCTAACACCAGGGCACTCACCTTTCTCAGTAAGCCGTTGGGTTATATATCCAGGTAAAGTCACCGAGAATAGGGAAGATCACCCGCTCATACAAGTGGCTTCCCTCTACTCTGATATCCACATATCATTACCAGAGTATTCGCCTTCCTTAACAAGCCCTCGGGTAGAGGAATCTACTTTACCCAAAATACTTCATTAATTAAAGTCACACGCTGCCAACCATATTTGTTTCACAGGACTCCACACATATAAACATATCGCAACCAATCCACACATGATATTCATATAGTTTTCAATTATACCCACACCGGGTCTACATTCACATAACATATAATCGTCCACATAAGATCAAACACAGCATATATGTCCACACAAGATTGGTCCACACAGGACTAATCAAATCACAGCATAAATGTCCACACATGACTAGTCCACATAGGACTAATCAAACCATACAAGTTACAAAACAATACTCCGTTCATAGTAAATAGGTAAACAACCTCCTCATACCACTGTCAATGTTTACCTCCTAATATTAACGTCCATATAACGACCTCCTCATACCACTACCAACGCTATATCGTAATTTACGTGAACCACAACCCAAATCAACAACAACCAACCATTCAACATATCCATGATTCTACCACAATACACACAACATCAACATATTCAATTAACCAGAATTTCACAATCAAACAATATTCACAATTCTCAATAATTCCTCATTCCACATTATCCACAATCATTTAATTATCAAAAATGGTTTCAACCACACGATTTTCCCCCAATATAATTTATCTACCTAAAAGCAACATTTTCAATACCAGCAAGGTTTAGAAAATCATACTTGTACATATATAGAAATTCATACTCGAAACTAGTCGTTTAAAATTTTTAAAAAGCTATTATAAAATATTTCCCCTTACCTGCTCCTCGAAATTCAACCCAAAATAAAAAAAATGAGACCTTGTAATCCAAAATTTCAAATTCCACAAATCTTAATAAAACATCCTTATAATACTTCTTAGGCTCCAAATGACAATATTTGTTAAAGAAACTCCAAAATAACTCACTTACCCTGATCTTAGGATGTTTCCCAAACTTTTCAAATCAAAGATCCACTCCGCCTAAATTGCAAAGAATCTTCCCAGGAACCTCGTGGTAGCTTCCGATTGTCGAGTTGAGCTAAATCCGACCCGGAATCGAAGAGAGAAGGTAGTAGGGCCGAATTTCTAAAGAGAGAGAGAGAGGACATGCAGGAAATTTCGCACAGAAATGAAAGATCTATTTATGTCCAAGGATTCGTCAATGAGACATGCGGACTCGTCGACGAGTCCTAGTACACAATTCGGCAACGAAACAGCCAACCCATCGATGAATTTCAGTCGTGAAAAATCCCTCTCGGTAATTCTTCGTCGACGAGACACGTGCCTTCGTTGACGAGCCATGACAGAACACTCGTCAACAAAACCAGTTTGTTCATCGACGAATGCTTGCTACCACCTTTACAAACTTATTCTTCCTTCCCTTCTTTCTTCCTTATTATTTCAAATAGTTTAAAATTTCCTAGATTGTTACAAACAATGCAAGTACTCTCATTATACAAACCCTTGATATGATTCAAACAGTCACACAACCAAACAAATAATTAGTCTCACAAATACACGATCCAATCAAACACTCAATCCAAAGTAATATATTAGTGGTAATATGAGAATACAGTAAAAAAAAATAATAACTATGATACTTGTATTATATTCTTGTGACTTTTAACCACATGGATTGTTCTTTATAATTTTTTTTTTCTTCTATAACTATGTCATAAAAAAATAATATTACATCCATTCTATATATTGACAATTTATGCGTAGACATAATGGCTATTTCCCAATGATATAATACAAGCCACTAGTGAAAATAAGCATAAAGAGATCTACACCACCTTTCTTGTTTAAAATCTTTGACTCCACACTTGCATGTCCTTTCTCTTCATAAAAGTCCATTTATTGCCCCAAGTTTGTGTTTACCGGTGGTTGGTCCACCAATTCCCAAGAATGATTAACTGAGATTAAGTCAAGTTCATCATAGATGACCTCTTTCCAAAAAAGAAGCATCGAATAAAGAGATAACCTCTTAAGTTGAGGACTCTCCTATTGGTAAGGTTGTAAAATAATTATTTCCAAAACTTTCTTTATTCTAGCTCTCTTGCTTCTTAAATCCGGTTCTTCAATTTGTTTATTAAAGTTGTCAACAATATTGCAAATTTTCAACTAAAATTTTAAAATCAACTTTCTGAGGAAATATATTTTTTAAAAAAACTCAACATCTCTTGATCCTTTACTAGCATTAGCATGACAAAATTATGATTTGAATACTAAAAAACAGTAACACTCACCATTTGATGTATAGCCAATACACAATTGGAGATTCTCAAACTATTTTTTTTTTTTTTTCAGTTTCAGGTATCCTTGATCTAACTAAATACCCCCCTACACTTTAATAAATTTTAAACTAGGTGCAAAACCTCTTCACAACTCACATGGAGTTTTAGTAAACCATTTATCTGAAACATATTTAAAATATTTTGATTTGTTTGCTTATTGTCTTGCGTTAAAAATTTTAAAGATGAATAAAAATGTGTGATAAATGAGGACTATAGAGAAATGCACACACACACACACGCGCGCGCACACACACACACACACACACACACACACATATATATATATATGTACAATTTATTCATTGATAATCATATTTTAAATATTTAGATTTGTTTGCTTATTGTCTTGCTTTAAAAATTTAGAAGACGAATAAAAATGTGTGACCACTGAGGACTATAAAGAATATATATGTAAAACAATATCAATTTAAGTTGAGCTTTAAACCAATAATATAAACTAACGAGCCTTTTAACAAGCTAGCATACAAATATTTTTCAAGCATATATACCATAAAAACTTGTAATTTAATTTATTCATTAACCCGTAAGCTTCTCAAATGAGCCTACTGGTTGAGTTTTTAAACAAGCCAACTTACAAATTAGCTATTGAGCTTAATGGTTTGAGTATCATCTAGCTTGAATTCCCCTAATTAGTTTTCAAACTTCAAATCTAACTTGAGCTTAAGTCATTTATTGTAATGAAGAAGTATGAACAAGTTATTATCAAGCTAAGCACCAAGTAGTTTCTAGAGGTTTTGCAAGTACAAATAGTGCTCTTGTTAGGATCAAGCGCTACCAGTTCTTCTAAAACCAATTGGTGGTAGAAGGGGCGCAACCTTTTCCTTTAAACGGCAGCGCAGAGCCCCGCACTAAGCGTCGGGTGGACATGAGGGGCTGCACCAATTCTAAGTAGGGGTGCCGACGGGCTGGCACGCCAAGCATTGTCGAGCTGGGGCCCACTGCTATGATCCCTCGCAACAGGGTTGACTACTGACTTCCCATAAAGCCAATAATCACCCCCCCAGTAGCTACCCTGGGAGCGCTCGAACCCGTGACCTCACTCTGATACCACTTGTTAGGATCAAATGCTACTGGTTCTTCTAAAACCAATTGGTTTTAGAAAAACCGGTAGCGCTTGATCCTAACAAGTATTGAAATTAGGAATAGCTTCCCAAGAGAAGGGGGGTGAATTGGCTTTTAAAAATTTCTTTTAACTTCTTTTAAGAATCCTTAACTTCTTTAAACACTTAACCAATTCTTTAACTTGTTTGTTTAATTTCACCAATCGCACAAGAACTTAGTTCTTTTGTCCAATCAATAACACAATTAGACAACCAATCAATTAAACACAATCTTCAAACCAAACAATCAATTTAATTGCCAAATACAAGTTAAACATCAAACAACCAAACCAAGATATAAAGTTTTTAGCACTTTGGTAATATAAAATCTTGAGATTGTTTGTTTGTTTATATAAGCCCCATGATTTTGAATTTGAAAACCTTGTGAAGAATGTAATTTAATATTCAACAATCCTTTCACAAACACAATAAAGCTTTTGTAGTAAGCCCTAGATATAAAATTTAATCAAGCCCTGTATATATGGATTTGCTTAATATGATGTTCAATACAACATTCAATCACTCTTTCCAAATATTCAAAACTCAAATAAACTTTCAGTTAATTAATCTTTGAGTGTTTAACCAAGAAACGTACTCCCGTATGGTTTCCACAAGATATGGTTTCACCAACGTACTCCCTTTCGATTTCCGCAACCCAAATCAAAATTAATCTTTAAGTTTACTTGATTTCCAAATATGCGTAGTATATTTGATTTTCAATTTATATCATTCACGCAATTTTAAATATGTACTGAAAATAAAAATAAGGAAAGAGAGAGTGAAACGGAGATTTTTACGAGGTTCGGCTTATACCCAGCCTACGTCCTCGCCTTTGGAAAACCACCAAAGGATTCACTAAACCTATTCCGTTGACGGGTGGAACAAAACTGATTACAACATTCCTTGGTTAAGGCTAGAGCCTACCTTCTCCAAACGATATTCCCTCGTTCGGTCACTCCTTACATAGGCTAAAGTCCTCCTTTCTAAGCAATATCCCCTTGCTTAGCCAACGATCTAAACACCTTGAAACATCAATGAACTACAAGAAACATAAGATAAAATCTGCGTACAAGTATACTCTCTCAAAGAGTAAGTTAGTACAATTTCAGCACTATATACTTCAATGTAAAATATCAATAGGAAATAGAATGAAGCTCAAGTGTAGAATTCACCAATATCCTTCTTAGAAGAGGATTAGCAGTAGGAATTCAAAGGAAGAAGGATTAGCACTTTAGAGTTCTCAGCAAAAGAATTTTTCAATGAGTGAGCAAGAGAATTTAGGAAGAACAAGAGTACTTTCAGCTTCTCAAAACAGATTTTTCAATTCTTTTGTTTATTGTGTTTTGCAAAACCATGTATTTATAGGCTTTCCAACTTACAAAAGTTTCCTTAAATAATTTCCCTATTTATTAGAATATTTAAGGTTCAAACGGCTATAATTTAAAACATTAGAATTTTAAAAATTTGCCCGTTGAACAGTGTTTAAATGTTTGACAACAGTGACCCCGTTTCAGTGTTTTGGCCATAACTTTTTCTGTATAACTCTAAATTAGGTGTTCTTGGTGTCAAAAGAAATCTAATAGAAAATACTACAACTTTCGTGTTTACCACTCTTTAAAATAATGAGTTTTTGATAGAACCCTGAAATATCATTACTCACACAAATACATTAAATTTCACTTGTTTGTTAGCATCAAAATAAGATAACAAGATTTTATGCCTTGTAAGGCCAACAATCTCTCCCTTTTTGATGATGATAAACAAGGAGCAAAAATTTGAGTAAGCTTTAAAAAAAAAAAGGCTCCCCCTTTCAATAAGCTTCATCTTAATAAAATCAATATTAATTTCATTGATCATGCTCATCACTTTCTTTTGGTTTTACAAGCTTTTTCAATCAATATTAAATACTTAAATACTTCTTTTGAATAGATATAATGTTCATGCTCAATTATGCCCAATTTTTGCTTCACAACTTCTCCCCCTTTTGACATCAATCAAAAAGAAAAGGAATGATTTAAATTCAAATACAAATCATTTTGAGCATATCAATAACCATATATTCCAAACATATGTACACACTCAAGTTATTGTTTTTCAATATAGCATGTGTAGTGTGTAGCTCACCGCATTTATTCAAGATTCCAACTAATATTAATTTGATGGTTTTTATGATACCAATTTAAAATTTTAAAAAAATAATAATAATTCATGATATCAATTGATTAATGATTCATGACACTCTCCCTGAATTCAATACATTCAGTTTTATTATTAATTTTGCTTTTATCATCTCATGTAAAATATTGAATTATATCACATATCAAATATCAATATCATGCTAAGATCATCAATGTCACATCATGCTCATAGACATAATCATGCTCATGAATAATTTGACTTTGTGATACCAAGTAAGCTTTTAGATTTGATATCTATTGAAATTTTTAACTTGTGAAACCAAAAATACTTTATAGATACCAAAGCTTAATATCACATAATGTATAGTTCATGGATACCAATATAACTACTATTATATTTCATAGCTCATAGATAAAGAGTAGTATGTTTATCCATGTGATTCATTTAAAATCATACATGTTCAAGAATTATCCTTATATCAAAAATTTATACTTAAACTCAATAATCTCATTCTCAATTTTCAACATAATGAGCCATACTTTTCAATATAAATCAAGTCAAGTTAATTAATACACATGTAGCATATTAATACATCACTTGTAGGCAAGTAAGCATATAGCATGTAACATCAAGGCGCTTATATTATAAGCTTAAATTTGATATTTTCTTTATATTTTCTTAAGTTAAGCCTTGTAAAAAGTCATCCCATGATTTTGGCCAACAATTTCATTTTCTATTTTATATATGTGTGAAGTCATTATTTCATTTTTGGTACCCATATTTTCTTGGGTCCGGAGGATTTTTCAAAGGAGGTTTCTTTTATTTTCCATACTTGTTTGGTTTTAATACTTTTCCTCTTAAACGGACATTCAAACTTTATATGCCCCTTTTTCTTGCATTGATAGCATATAATGTTTGTGTAAGCATTAGAAAATGTGCAAGTATAGTCTTTGGATTCTTTCAAGAAATATCCATGTAAGAATTCTTTTTCTTTTTATTTTCAATTCTATTGAAACCAATGCCTTCTTTATTTAAAGACATTCTTTGTAAGCTAATCATTTTATCAAGATTTTCTTTTCCTTTAGTGAAGTTATGAATGATCTTATTTTTTTTCTTCAATCTGACTCTTGAGATTTTCTATCTCTTTCTTGTTATCAACTTTCTTTTGTGTTTCTTGAACTCTAGAGATAATTTTCTTATTCTATCCTCTAATTCAGAAATATACATATCTTTCTCATATACGGTAGAGGATAGAGATCGAAGGTCTTCTATCATTTGTTGATTCTTGATTTCTAGTTTCTCAATTTTCAAGTTGTTTTCTTTTTCAGCAAAATTTTTGGATTATATTCTTTCTTTACTGATTCATACTTATGTTCTAATTGCTTGAGTTTTGAGTCTTTATCTCTTTCAGCATTCTTCAAGAATTCTAACTCTTTCATTAAACTTTCATTTTTATTCTTTAATGAGGTGTTTTGTTTATTTGCTTTTATCAGCATCTTATGTACTTTGAATAGATCATTTTGAAGTTCATCATAAGATGGCATACCTTCATCACTTGATTCATCACTACAAGAATTATTTGAAGATTTAGTTGAGGAGCTTTCTTTGTTATCCCATGCCATAAAGCACGTGTAAGCAACCTCTTGGTCACTTATTTCATTCTCCGAACTACTTGTACTATCCCAAGTAGGGGCTTTCATGGCCTTCTTTTTCTTTTTAGATTCTTTCTTTAGTAGTGGACATTCCGATTTGATATGTTCAACTTTGTTGCAATTGTAACACGTAGGAGTTTTATTCTTTGATTTCTTACTAACTTCTTCTTTTTCTTCTTCATCTGTCTCTTCACTACTAGAGTTTTCTTGTGAAGTTTTAAAGACTATTTTTTCTTGGGCTTTGATTTTCCCACGCTCTTCATTCATTACCATTTCGTATGTGAGGAGAGAACCTATAAGCTCATCGAAGGATGTATTTTTCAGATTTCTACCTTTCGTGATAGCAGTAGCTTTTGGTTCCCACATGGAGGGAAGGCCTCGTAGAATTTTTCTTATCATCTCATAAGTAGGGTAAGTTCTTCCTAAGGCATTTAGGGAATTTATTATATGAGTGAACCTAATAAACATATTTGTAATTGATTCATCCGAGTTCATCTTAAAGGCTTCATAGTTTGAAGATATATTTGCATTCTCTTTTTCCAAAAAGTGTAGTTCAAACCACAAAAGATAGGTGGCCTAATTGAAGATTGTCCTTCTCCAAAGGGAGCTACGCCTAAGTTAGCCATTTAGATCTTTTTATAGCTACTATTTAATATTTTCTATAACCCCGCTCTGATACCACTTATTAGGATCAAGCGCTACCAGCCCTTCTACCACCAATTGGTTTTAGAAGAACCGGTCCAAAACCAATTGGTGGTAGAAGGGGCGCAATCTTTTCCTTTAAACGGCAGTGCAGAGCCCCGCACTAAGTATCGGGTGGACATGAGGGGCTGCACCAATTCTAAGTAGAGGTGCCGACGGGCTGGCACACCAAGCACTGTCGAGCTGGGGCCCACTGCTACGATCCCTCGCAACAGGGTTGACTGCTGACTTCCCATAAAGCCAACAGCTCTCTTAAGAGATTCATATACTAGTACATCTGATCTCAAGGACATAGAAGATGTCATTCAATTAAATGGTGTCGCCAATTTCAAGTTTAGAATAATTTTACTATTACCTACTGGTGAGGTATTTAAATCTCTTACATATACGTACTTATTACTTATTGATGTTGTGTACGTAATGAACATTTCTAATAGTCTGTAGATATGCTTGGTAGCCTCTTGTCCACCATCCTTTCTTTCCACCCAAAACAAAGTTGAGCTTAATAGGAATGTTGTATTCTCAAGAGGGGGGGGGGTGAATTAGAATTTTAAATTTATTCCTAGGTTTAGCTAATCTAATAGTAGTATATTCGTAACCTAGGGTCTGTCTATATAGTTCCAAATGCGCAGATAAATATAGCGTGCGAAAATTAAAATCATGCACAGCATTCACCAACTATAACATACATGTGCAAAAATATAAATTGCAGAATGATAAACAGTGCACACAAGATATGTTATCAGGGTTGGGCCAACTGTACCTACGTCCCCATATCTAGCTCGCAAGCCCGAGGATTCCACTAAAGCTCACTTAACGAGTGGAGCGACACTGATTACAACCAGCTCAATTAGCACAGGGTTGACCTCAACCTTTACAAATTCTCCTTGCAGGGCGGAGAAGGCCCTAGGTAAAATTCACAGGGTTGACCCCAACCTGATCCTTCTGGGCAACATCAAAACCCCCTCAGGCCACGCCTGGAAATACAACAGTATTTTTTACAAAGTAACCGGTACAGTGATTATGCTTTCATGTAAAGCAGATATGTACCCAGTACACACAGTATAATCAATCAACCGCACATCAACAATATAGGTAAATGTAAGCTCAGTAATGTGTATTTTTGTGCAAGTTACACTCAACAAGATATGATCGCTAATATGCTCAAGAGTGTTCTAATTAAGTTATTTCTTTGAAACAGTATATATCAAATCTCAATAATAATCAGGGTTTCAAAGATGTTAATCAAATATTCAAACTAACTCAAAAATATTTTCCTTCAATGTAATGAGCACAGGAGTAGTTTGAAAAATATTATAGCTTGTAAAATATTTGCACAACAAAATCAAGCTATAGGAATCTTTGCAATGACAATGCAAAGATCCTTAAGCTACTAGGTTTTTCCCAACCCAAGATTTATTTAATAAAATCTGTGGGAAAACCTTGCTTAACCCCCCAAAATCAATACTAATCAACCAAGCAAAGTTAATGAGAGTATGAGCAATAATACTAAGCAATGACCCAAGTAAGAACTCTCACAAAGTTAAGATTAATCAATGGAATGAAGGTATGAGAGTGTTTAGAAGTATTATAGGCGAAATGGGATTTTAAGTTTGAGAGAATTTTGGCTAATGATTTTTTTTAATCTCTACTTAATTCTCACAAATGAACTCATATTTATAGACCAAGGCAAAAATATAGCCGTTTGGGACCTATTGGATATTATTAAAAAAGTTCAAAAATGCTTAAGCACATTTAACCCAAATTAACTCAATTCTACAGCAGTTAAATAATTTTTAACCTACTGAGGTTCGGGTGACTGAACTGTGGTTCGGTCGCCCGAACAAACACAGGATTAAAAGGTATTTAAATAAGTTCGGTCGCCCATGTCATGCTTCGGCAACCCGAATCAAAGTCAGTAGCCTTTGTTCGTAACTTCAGGTGCCCGGTCCTATATTCGGTGGCCCGAACTCATGTGTTCGGTCGCTCGAGGCTTATTTTGAACTAAATAGTTTGGTAGCCCGAGTTGGTGGTATGTCCCTTTCAAAGGGTTTTGGCGCCCATGGAAGGTATGCACAAAATGGTTCGGTCGCCCGAGAGCCTAAGTCAACTATTGAGTTCTCAACAGTTCAGGCGCCCAAGGAATTTTGAACTCCTAGGGTTCAGACACCCAAGCTCTCTTAATTTCTGCCTATTTAGTCCATTTTCACTTCAACTAATTCCCCTGATGTAATAAATGACTATGGGGACTATTTTTTTTATGCAAGTGCTGGGACCTAGGGTCTTTTCTAAGGTCTTACGGAGTACGTCAAAATTCTGGCGTCGGTCAACGGAAGGTTGATCGAAACGTGTCCTAACGTCATTCGATCTCTATGGTCAATCTATGACATTTTTGAACTTACAAAACCTACATACATGACATGCAGAGATTATTACAGACCATATACCTAGTTACTATTACAGACCCAAATTACAATCATTGAATTTACAATTACAAATAAAAGTCTTCTGGGTCTTCTAGTTGCTTCAAGTGTCATTCCTTGGGACATTCATTTAAGCTTGTACAAACACTTGACAATTATCAAATACCTGAGTATTTGTCATTATCAAAATCAGGTGCGACCTATAAGGTCAACGGAGCTTTAAAACGACAATGATTATGACATCCTAAGATTTCATGAAGCCTTTAACTTGGTCATTATTTGTGTATTTCAAAACTTTGATTTGCTAGCATGGTGTCATGCTTGTAGAAAATGAAGTAATTTCTTTTTTTTTTTGAATTATTGGCTACTGTGGCTTATGAAAAGATAGCTTTGTCCCTTAAAATGGTATTTAGTTTTGAATTAGCAAACTTTTAGACTAAAGAATCACATTTTTCAATGGTCTTATTCAAGGTGCATCAAATGTCATATACTTATTAACCATACAACAAATGTATAGCTCTTGTATGAATGGTTAGCTTGGTTCTATAGTTGGATAGAAGTTCGTTGGTTGAGTCAATAGCTACAGATGGCCTATACTTCCGATAGGCAAAATCTACTTCCATAGTCTCTAAAATAAAATTGGAATTTAGAACTTTTTTCTTATAGTTGGTACTACTCCAAGTTAATTTTTCAATCACTTGGGGCGATAATTTCACTTGATTCGTTGTGCTTAGAATTATAACTAGAATTCAATTTAAGATAGTTGAAAAAAAGTTTTTTTTCCCTATTATTGAGTGCAATGAATCATTTGGGCTAAAAAGTAACAAATACAACAATAAAATTAATGCATGGAAAATTTAAAATAAGTTGTAGTATAAGAACAATTAGTTGAAACATAGCATTATCTTAAAATCGAACTCAACTACTACTCATGTGCAAGAGGTGCATCTTGGATTTAGTAGCCTAAAAGGGTTGGTAAAATACATATACAATCAGTGTCTTTTGAATTTGGTTCTTACTAGAAAATTTTGAAAAAGTATAAAGAGAAAGAAAAAGAATAGTTTTGCAATATGGAGGAAATGAAAGCAGATGATATATCCCAAAGCTAAAGCAATCTATATAGTTGCAGCATTGGGTGACTACTACCTCAAGGATTTAAATCGGCTTAAATCTAAAATTCATTTTAGCAAGTTGAAAATTTTAGTTGTATTTATACACAAGAAAAATCAATAATCTAAATTGCAATGTAAAAGGTGGAGTTTATAATGTAAAATGTAGTTTAGCTAGGTAGCAAAACTAATAATCTAAGAAAAAAATTAAATAGGGATTAAATGGAAGAAAAAAACTGAAGGTTTGTTGCTACAAATTAATTCCTATAACAATTACATAGTACTTAGATCAACATTTTAAAACTTCTACCATTGAAATAAATGATTTAAAATTGACAAGCAATAAGGGCCTAAGGTAAAACCAGGCTCAAGACTCGCACATGAAGTGGGGCAAGGCAAGGGCAATGCATGTGTCATGGGCTTACTAGAGGCCTATGTTAGATTGGAGGTGTCCGTGCTTGATATACATGGGTGAGCACCAACTTGACCCAAAAGTTAAAGTCTATTGAGTCTTGGGCCCAACCATGTACATAAGCATCCATCATCCACTCACTTTTTTCAATGTGGGACAAACTCACAATGAAATTCTCAATAGCCAACTCTGTAGCTTGTTGCTAAAAGATACTGAGTATAGCCGAGGATCCTATATAAATGGGAGAATAAACACATGTTCTACCAGTGTGGAACTGTTGTGAAAAATTATCGGATAAAGGATGCACAACGAAATAAACATGCAACAAGCAAATCAATCTCAACCAGTAAATAAGAAATAACAAGCACAACAACAAGATTTACGTGGTTCGGCAAAACCTACATCCACAGCAGCAATGACACAAGAATTTTACTAAGGCAATATCAAACTATACAATACACTTCACAAATGATCACTCTCCCTATCAATACACGCCCAAAATGACATATATGAGTCCCTAGGAGGTTTCCCTCCAATTACCCAACCACCCCAACGTTCAAATTCAAAATTCAAAAAACTGCTCGTGTAATAACCCCAAAAATGATTATACAAGGTTAGTGGGGTGATTCCCAAAAAAATAAAATAAAATAAAATAAAAATTAATTAATTAATTAAATTTATTAAAAATTAATTAAAATTTATTTTTATTTTTATTAATTAAATATATTATTAATATTAATTAAATATATTCTTATTATTATTATTATAATATATAAATTTAACATCTTGAAGCTTGAAGCTTCAAGATGCATCTACAGAGCCGCAGATCCCCCCTTCTTCCTTTTCTGTTGTATTCTGTGCAGGAGACCTGCATGGTCTCTCTCTCCTCTCATTCTCTCTCCCTCTCTCCTTAGTTACGTGGTAGATTTTCACCCGATCGAAAATCGAAAGATACCGCTGGACTCCATTCTCCACTGCCATCATTTCTATCGGAGCAGATCAGTGGTAGGAGCGGCGTAGGCGTATCTACTGGGGTAAGCCAATTTCCTATTTTTCTTTAATTTCTTGCAAATTATAAGCCTAATTGATGAATGGATACCACCACGATAATCTAGGGATGATTCTCTACAAGTATAGTGAGACGAACTTCTCGTGGGGTCGTCGTGGGTAAAACCCCAAATTTTGGGTATAGGAGTTATTAAGAGGCTTATTCTTAATTAATTAGAATTAATTTAGGAGTACTAAAATGTTGAGCATCTGGAGTTGAAGTAGAATTTTCAGAATTTAGGGCCCAGGTGAGCGCCATGGGTGTAATTTTGGGACCCACAGGCAAAATTCAGAAAATTAAGTGGGGGTGTCAAATATTGGTTTAAATGTTAATTTGGGGTATATGAACCTAGGAAAGGTTAGATGGGTAGTATTTTGGGGAAATAAATTAATTAATCTGGGAAAAATGCAAATTACAGGAGTTGAATTTCGGGCGCCAATGGCATAAGATTTGGGTCCTAACGAGACTTTCAGTAAGATAGGTAAGTGGAATAAATTATAGCGGTATTTTTAGAATTACTGTTTGAATTAATATATGGAATTGGGCATATTGTATTTTGCCTGAAAATTATTATGATATAAATATCAGATAAATTGTGTGGTATTTGAGTAATATTAATTTGTGAAGGTTTGGAGTCTGAAATTAATATATTATGAATATTAGATGACAACTGTGTGGCACATGACATGTATTGAAAAATGTGAAATATAACGATGAGTATTTTCTGAGAAAATATTGAAATGAGAATGATTGGAAAATAATGAAATGTGGTATTTATATGTGAGTGGAAATTATTTGCGTGAGAATTGAGTTTGTACAAATTACTGATATGAGTGTTTTAGGAAAATGTGAAAATACGTGAAATATGATATATATTATTACGAAATGATGAAATGTGCACAGAAAATGATGAGAATATTTATATTGAACTGAATTGTGATATACTGAAATATGATTGATGAAATGCCAATACCGCATAATGATTACGGATATGTGGTAGTAAACCCTGATGGATGGTTATGATATTGAGCATGGTACTATTTCTAGTGGTGTTAGTGCAACCACACAGATTCTTGGAGCGTGTGGCATGACAGTCGACTAAGCCATTTTGTAGGGTTGTTTGGCCCCCTGAGTCCGGATCAAGGCTATAAGCCGACCAGTCGTACTACAGACGCGATATGTGAAATGATATTTGATCGAATCGGGTCGGCCAACCGCGGTTAGATCCAGCCTTCAGGCCGCACAACCTTGACCATGGGGGGAAGCATGGTTTGGATAGAAAGATCCTCAGGGTGGCCTTGAGTTACAGACGCGATATTGGTATTTGATACCAAGGATACTCACGAGCCGGAAAATAAAAATGGAAACAGAAAGTGAAAGAATGATAAAATTGGCTAAAATGAGAAATGAAAGAAAGAATGGAAATTGAGAAATAGAGAATTATAAAATTAAGAAACGGAACTGTGTGAGTTAATAATATATATAATTGAGGCGAAGTGAAACTCTCCGCCTAAGGGCTTACTGAATAAGGTGAGTGCCCTGATAGGTATCAGATGTGGTCATACCTGGCTGCGTAACGTGTTAGGGCAGAGGGAAGCTACCTGTATGGGCGGGTTATCTTCCCTATTCTCAGGAACTTCGCAGGTAAAAATGTGTTGAAATGATTGATTTTGAGAAATGATTTTAAAGCTTATAAAAGCTTGTGTTGTATATTTATATGACTATGAGAATATATTTGCCAGTGTATTTTCTCAGATGAAATGTTATTTTGAAAAGTAAAGCATGTTATAACTGAACTCATATAGTTATACACTGTAAATAATTTATTCCTTCTTACTGAAATGTGTCTCACCTAATTTATCTAAATTTTTCAAAGAACTTAGATTGACCGGGTGATAGAGCTCCGTGATAGTAGGGAGTTGGAACCCTGATATATAGGGTGAGTTTGGACTAGGGAGGTGTGATTCCCTAGGGTTGCATCATTTTTGGATATGAGATAGTATTGTGTAAATATGTATGTTAGTACTCTGGATATTTTATTTTGGATGATATAAATATACTATCTTCCACTATTAGGTTTTATAAATAAAATAATTTTACTCGATACCCAGTGCAGGTCGGGTCGTATGAATGATAGTAGGATTGTTGACATGGCCAATTTATGGGTGTTGTCGATGATGTGTAATTTATTTATTATTATTTATGAAAAAAAAATTGTATGAAAATCGAGGCGTCACAATTTGGTATTAGAGCCTAGGTTGCTAGGTTCTGTAGACTTTAGTAGACAGCGGAATACAATCCCAGAGTATAAGAATGGATTTTAAAGGAAATAGGAGATGGGTAGATTGAAATGTGAGTTAGTGATTGTTAGAAGATGAGGAGAGAATTTAGGATTCTATCTTGTGGCCTAGAGACAGGAGTACTGGTTGTTTCTGTGTTTTTCCTAGGGTGACGATTTTAGGAAAACCAGGGATACTATTGCTGGGTCTTGTTTCTAAGTGGTAAGACAGAATCTTAAATGGGGATTAAGGATGTGGCGATAAATGGTCATAGAAGAGTAATTTATGAGTTTTTGCAGTGTATGGGTTGTGTGATAGTGATTGTATGCTGAGATTAACTGTTTCCTTTGTAGGATGGATCTAGAGAACAGTAACACGAATGTGGGAGGTGATGGAGTAGGACCTTCTAGTATGGGTGGTGCAGACCCTGATGCAGTGTTGCATAGCATCACTCAGCAGGTGATGGTTGAGATGACTAGGAGTTCGGGGGAGCGGAGCTACACGATCGAGCAGTTCATGCATATGCGATCCTCATCTTTTGCTAAAGGAGCGGACCCACTAGTAGCAGAGAACTGGGTTCAGGACATAGAGGATATACTGGCAGTTGTCTCATGTACAAACGAGCAGAAGGCGTTATTTGCTACATTTAAATTGACTGAAGAAGCAAAGCGTTGATGGAGGTTAGTGAGACTACTTGAGGAGCAGAGGCCTGACCCTGTAGCAATGATGTGGAGTCGCTTTAGGAAGATATTCTTCGAGCGGTACTTTCCCGCTACGATCAGGAGTGCCAAGACATCAGAGTTTCTGTATCTGATACAGGGGTCTTTGACGGTGTAGCAATACGCAGTGAGATTTGTTGAGTTGTCCCGATTTGCCCCGTATATGGTACCAGATGAGGACAGGAAGGCGAAGAAGTTTGAGGAGGGTATGAGACAGAACTTGTATGATCAGGTGGTAATTTTTTGAGCTCAGACCTTCTCGGAGATAGTGAACAGGGCTGCAGTGATTGAGAGTAGCATATAGAGAGGCACAACAGCCTAGAGCCAAAGAAAGAGGCCCGTGCCTTCTGATTTTCAGGCGGGGCCCAATCGAGGGCCATGGAGGAGATTTGATAGCAGAGGAGGACAACGACAGGGAGGAGGAGATCGAGTAGTACAGGGCAGGCAGATGCCCCCTCCTTGTCCCAGATGTTTGACGAGGCACCTAGGAGAGTGCCGAGCGAGGGAGGTTGTTTGCTATCAGTGCCACTAGCCTGGGCATATCACAAGGAACTGTCAGGCACCGCCAGCGATAGTAGCTGCTCCTCGACCATACAGAGAAGGCTATTAGGCACCTCGAGGTGGACAACAGAGGAATATTGCTTCGACGCGAGTTTATGCACTGACGCCGAGTGATGCTGAGGTAGCAGGAGATGTGATGACAGGTACTGTTTCAATACTGTCATTTAAAGATACTGTCTTATTTGATTCTAGGGCGACTCATTTATCGCCCGAGAATATGTTAAGTTGTGTGGGTTTGAGCCTCAATAGTTAGATATTAGTTTGTCTATTGCTACGCCGACAAGGGCTGTTGGAATATGTAGAAAGGTACTCAGGGACTGTCCAGTGGATATTCAGGGGAGGCCTTTGTTAGTTAATCTAGTGGTTCTAGATATGCATGGGTTTGAGGCAATCTTGGGAATGGACTGGCTAGCTGCCCACTATGCCAGCATTGATTGTCATAAGGGAGAGGTAGTATTCAGACCTCCAAAGGGACAGGAATACAAATTCGTGGGATCAAATGTACGCACCCCACCTCAGTTGCTATCTTCTATTCAGGCACATAAGTTGCTATCAGAAGGCTGTCAAAGATATTTAGCCTGTGTGAAGGCGGTATCAGAAGGGGAGCTAAGGGTGGAGGATATCCAGTAGTGAGGGATTTTCCTGATGTATTCCCCAAGGATTTGTTGAGACTACCTCCTGATCGTGAGTTATAGTTTATTATTGATCTGGTTCCGGGGACAGCACCGATTTCGAAGGCGCCGTGTAGAATGGCACCAACAGAACTGAAAGAATTGAAAGTGCAGTTGCAGGAACTGTTAGATAAGGGATTTATTCAGCCCAGTGTGTCACCCTGGGGAGCACCGGTTTTGTTTGTGAGGAATAAGGATGGCTCGATGAGGTTGTGCATCAACTACCGGGAAATAAACAAAGTGACTATCAAGAATAAATACCCGCTCAAGTGTATTGATGATTTGTTTGATCGGTTATAGGGGACATAGATCTTTTTAAAGATAGATTTACGCTCTGGGTATCATTAGGTGAAAGTCAGGGCGGAAGATGTTCCGAAGACGGCATTTAGAACACGATATGGTCACTATGAATTTCTAGTTATGCCGTTTGATTTGATGAATGCTCTTGCAGTGTTTATAGATTTGATGAATAGGGTCTTTCACCAGTACTTGGACTAGTTTGTAGTAGTATTTATTGATGATATACTGGTGTATTCGAAGATCCCAGAGGAGCATAAGGAGCATCTGAGTATAGTGCTGCAGGTGTTGCGAGAGAAGAAGCTATATGCGAAGCTCAAAAAGTGTGAGTTCTGGCTAGAACAGGTTACCTTCCTTGGACATGTTATATCTCGGGGTGGTATTTTTGTTGATTTGAGTAAGATTTAGGTAGTAGTAGACTGGGTACGATCAAAGAATGTGCACGAGATCAGGAGTTTCTTGGGATTGGCTGGGTACTACTGCAGGTTTGTTGAGGGCTTCTCTAGATTGTCAGGCCCACTTACCAAATTAACTAGGAAAGGAGTGAAGTTTGAGTGGTATGATGAATGTGAACAGAGTTTCCAGGAATTGAAGTAGCAACTCATTACCTCGTCTGTGTTGACGATTCCTTCAAAAGAAGAGGGGTTTGCAATTTATAGTGATGGGTCCCATAAAGGGCTCGGATGCGCATTGATGCAGCAGGGGAGAGTAATAACCTATGCCTCATGACAATTAAAAGAATATGAGAATAACTACCCTACCCATGATCTAGAATTAGCGGCGGTTGTTTACGCACTGAAGATTTGGAGGCACTATCTATATGGGGGTAGGTGTGAGATATTTATTGACCATAAGAGCTTAAAGTATTTCCTCACACAGAAGGAATTGAATATGAGGCAGAGGAGATGGCTGGAGCTAATAAAGGATTACGACTGCACTATCAGCTACCACCCACAAAATGCTAATATGGTCGCGGATGCTTTGAGCCGAAAATCAGTGGATTCATGTATATTTGCAATGGATATCCAGCATTAGATCTAGATGGATCTAGAGAGGCTCGGTTTGAAGCTGGTAGAGGGCGATCACCAGGCATTTATTGCTAACTTGGTTTTGTAGCCGACTTTATATAAGAGAATTAAAGTAGCTCAGAGGAATGATACAGAACTAGTAGAGCTTATGGGGAAGGTATAGGATGGTTAGGAAATAGAGTTCAGTATCTCAGATGATGGAACCTTGTGGTTCCGTACCAGGTTATGCATTCCTGCCAATCCTGAGATCAAGGTCATTATGGAAGAAGCACATCGGTCCTTATATACTATACATCCAGGTAGCACTAAAATGTACAGGGATCTTCGACAGTCCTTCAGGTGGGGCAACATGAAGAGGGAGATAGCTCAATTTGTGGATCAATGTTTGACGTGCCAGCAAGTGAAGGCTAAGCATCAGAGACTAGCGGGATCATTGCTTCCACTCCACATTCTTGAGTGGAAGTGGGAGCATACAACGATGGATTTCGTCACAAGATTACTGTCGGCGTTGCATGGACAAGATGTTATTTTGGTAGTGGTGGATCGATTGACAAAGACTGCCCACTTTATGCCGATCAGAGTTAGCTACTCTATGGACATATTGACTGAGTTATATATCCAAGAGATAGTTAGACTCCACGGTGTCCCAGTGTCCATAGTTTCAGACAAAGACCCACAGTTCACATCTTGTTTTTGGAAGAGTCTGCAAGGGGCCATGGGTTCTCAGTTGTCGTTCAACATAACTTTTCATCCTCAGACAGATGGGCAAATGGAGAGGATGATACAAATTTTGGAAGATATGCTGTGAGCATGTGTGCTGGACTTTGGAGGTCGTTAGATACAGTATATGTCACTAGTCGAGTTTGCGTATAACAATAGCCACTAGGCTAGCATTAGGATGACACCGTATGAGGCATTATATGGCAGGAGGTGCAGATCTCCGTTGTACTAGGATAGGATTGGGGAGAGACATATATTAGGGCCAGAGCAGATACAGCAGACTCAGGATAAAGTCGAACTCATCAGCGACAGGATCAGGACAACATAGAGCCGGCAGAAGAGTTACGCAGATACTCATCGGCGAGAATTGGAGTTTGACGCAAGAGATCATGTATTCCTGAAGGTGGCACCGATGAAGGGAGTTATGAGGTTTGGGAGGAAGGGTAAGCTGAGCCCTAGGTATATTGGACCATTCGAGATTCTTAAAAGAGTGGGTCCAGTTGCCTATCGGTTGGCATTACCACCGGTCTTATCTAGGATCCATGACGTATTCCATGTTTCTATGCTGAGGAAATACGTCCCAGATCCCTTCCATATGATCAGCTATGAAGTACTGGAGTTGGGTGATACTCTAGCTTATGAGGAAGTGACAGTGCAGATTCTTGACTGGAAGGAACAGGAGCTATGCACGAAGAAGATTCCACTGGTAAAAGTTTTGTGGCGCAATCATGCCGTTGAAGAGGCTTCTTGGGAACTAGAGGATCAGATGTGCCAGAGATATCCACACTTATTCAGTGGAATTTAAAGTTGAGCCAATCAGAATAAAGGGAATAATAATGTGTATTTTTATTTGTATAGTGTAACGTAGGATAGATCAGGTCTTTAGTTTTGAACGTGAATGACTTTGAGAGAATTTTGAATAGTTGTAATCTCCTAAAACCCTCATTGTAACCACGGTATTCCTCCGCCATAAGTGAGGGTAATTAATAAAATTGGGGTGTTTCTCTTTAAGAATGGGAAGCAAACGAATAGCAAATTTCGAGGACAAAATTTTGATAAGGAGGAAAGAATGTAATAACCCCAAAAATGATTATACAAGATTAGTGAGGTGATTCCCAAAAAAATAAAGTAAAATAAAATAAAAAATTAATTAATTAATTAATTAAAAAATAATTAAAATTTATTTTTATTTTTATTAATAAAATATATTATTATCAATATTAATTAAATATATTATTATTATTATTATTATTATTTTAATATTAATATATATAAATTTAACATCCTCAAGCTTGAAGCTTGAGGATGCATCTATAGAGCCGCAAACATCCCCTTCTTCCTTTTTTGTTGTATTCTGCGCAGGAGACCTGCGTAGTCTCTCTCTTTCTCTCTCTCTCTCCTCTCATTCTCTCTCCCGCTCTCCTCACTTACGTGGCAAATTTTTGCCCGATCGAAAATTGGAAGATATCGCTGGACTCCATTCTCTATTGCCATCATTTCTACTAGAACGGATCGGTGGTAGGAGCGGCGTAAGCGTATCTCCTGGGGTAAGCCAATTTCTCCTTTTTCTTTAATTTTTTGCAAATTATAAGCTTGATTGATGAACGGACACCACCACAAGAATCTAGGGATGATTCTCTGCAATTCTAGCGGAACAGAATTCTCATGAGGTCGTCGTGGGTAAAATCCCAAATTTGGGGTATGGGGGTTATTAAGGAGTTTATTTTTAATTAATTAGGATTAATTTAGAAATGCTAAAATGTTAAGCATCTGGAGTTGAAGCAGAATTTTCAGAATTTAGGATCTGGGTGAGCACCGCGGGTGTAATTTTGGGATCCGCAAGCAAAATTCAGAAAATTAAGTGAGGGTGTCAAATATTGGTTTAAATGCTAATTTGGGGTATATGGAGCCTAGGAAAGGTTAGATGGGTAATGTTTTGAGGAAATAAATTAATTAATTTGGAAAAAATGCAAATTGCAGGAGTTGAATTTCGGGAGCCAAAGGCATAGGATTTGGGTCCTAATGAGACTCTCAGTAAGATAGGTAAGTGGAATAAATTATAACAATATTTTTAGAATTACCATTTGAATTAATATATGAAAATGGGCATATTATGTTTTGCCTAAAAATTATTATGATATAAATATCAAATAAATTGTATGACATTTGAGTAATATTAATTTGTGATGCTTTGGAGTCTGAAATTAATATATAATGAATATTAGATGAAAACTGTGTGGCACATGACATGTGTTGAAAAATGTGAAATATAACGATGGGTATTTTCTGAGAAAATATTGAAATGAGATTGATTGATGTGATTAGTAGAAAATAATGAAATGTGGTATTTATATGTGAGTGGAAATTATTTGCATGAGAAATGAGTTTGTATAAATTACTGATATGAGTATTTTGGGAAAATGTGAAAATACGTTAAATATGATATATATTATTACAAGATGATGAAATGTGCACATAAAATGATGAGAATATTTATATTGAACTGAATTGTGATATACTGAAATATGATTGAAGAAATGCCAATACAGCATAATGATTGCGGGTATGTGGTAGTGAACCCTGATGGATGGTTATGATATTGAGCACGATACCGTTACTAGTGGTGTTAGTGCAACCACACGGACTCTTGGAGCATGTGACGTGACAGTCGACTAAGCCATGTTGTAGGGTTGTTGGGCCCTCTAAGTCCGGATCAGGGCTATAGACTGGCCAGTCGTATTACAGACGCGATATGTGATATGATATTTGATCTAACTGAGTCGGCCAACCGCAGTTAGATCCAGCCTTCAGGCCGCATAACCTTGACCATGGGGGAAGCATGGCATGGATAGCAAGATCCTCACGGTGGCCATGAGTTACAGACACGGTGTTGGTATATTATACCAAGGATACTCCTGAGCCAGAAAATAAAAATGGAAATGGAAAGTGAAAGAATGATAAAATTGGCTAAAATAAGAAATGAAAGAAAGAGTGGAAATTGAGAAATGGAACCATGTGAGTAAATAATATAAATAATTGAGGCGAAGTGCAACTCTCCGCTTGAGGGCTTACTGAGTAAGGTGAGTGCCCTGATAGGTATCAGATGTGGTCATACCTGGCTGCATAACGTGTTAGGGTAGAGGGAAGCTACCTGTATGGGCGGGTAATCTTCTCTATTTTCTGGAACTTCGCAGGTAAAAATGTGTTGGAATGATTGATTTTGAGAAATGACTTTAAAGCTTTAAAAGCTTGTATTGTATATTTATATGACTATGAGAATATATTTGCCAGTGTATTTTCTCAGATGAAATGTTATTTTGAAAAGTAAAGCATGTTATAATTGAACTCATATAGCCACACATTGTAAATAATTTATTCCTTCTTACTGAGATGTGTCTCACCCAATTTTTCTAAATTTTTTAGGGAACAGAGACCGACCGAGTGATAGAGCTCCATGATAGTAGGGAGCTGGAACCCTCATACACAAGGTGAGTTTGGACTAGGGAGGTGTGATTCCCTAGGGTTGTATCATTTTTGGGTATGAGATAGTATTGTGTAAATATGTATATTAGTATTCTGGATATTGTATTTTGGATTATATGAATATACTATCTTCCGCTGTTAGGTTTTATAAATAAAATAACTTTTTACCCGATACCTAGTGCGGGTCAGGTCGTATGAATGATAGTAGGATTGTTGACGTGGCCGATTTATGGGTGTTGTCGATGACGTGTAATTTATTTATTATTGTTTATGAAAAAAAAAATTGTACAAAAATTGAGGCGTCACAGCTCGCAGCCAAGAGACACTCATCGAAAAGAATAGGGAATTCATCGACAGGGCAAAGAAGAACACTCGTCAACTGTTCTAGCCACTTGTCAATGATTCTTTAAATCGGCTTTTGGTATCTTAGAAACTCTGAGTTTTTCTTGCTCTCGAGATCTTCCCGTCGACGAGGACAGGGCACTCGTCGACGAGTCCCTGCTGCTGCTCTACACCAAGAACACATCCATGTGCTTTTCCTCCCTTTGTTTATAAACCCATAAAGTATAAAAGCCACACCATAAACAACAATCTCCACCTTGGCGATTATACTCCTCTTAGGAGAACCCGAAAAACATATCTAACTGTTCTACCTTGAACTCGGAACGATTGGTTGGGTACATCTTCCTTTTATCACTTGGAGACATGAAGTAAGTCCAAGCAATGCTTGAACTTCTCAGAAGTAACCGATTTCATCAACATATCCACTACATTTTCATAAATATAAATCTTCTCTAATATAAGTTCACCTGAAGTAATCAACTCTTGAACCTTGTAGAAACTCACATCAATATGCTTAGTTCTAGTATGGTATACTTGATTCTTCGCCAAGTAAATGACACTCTGACTATTACAATGCAGTACCACTCCATCTTGTTTTAATCCCAACTCTTTGACCAAACCAGTAAGCCATAAGGCTTCCTTTGCAGCTTCAATAACTGCCAAATATTCCACCTCAGTGGTGGATAACACTACCATAGATTGAACCATGAATCTCCATGATATAGGTCCTCCTACAACAGTAAAAACATAACCTGTTGTAGACCTTCTATCATCCATATCTGTAGAGACCTGAACCCATAAATAAGGAAAATAAATAAGAAAGGGTAAAAAGAGAATTTTAGTAGGGTTCGTCGACGAAGCCAGTATATTCGTTGACAAAGTCCCTTTAGTTCTTCATCGCCAAAATTCAAAGCATTGTCGATGAAGAAATACCGAGTGAACCAAGAAAATATCCGGATGGTGTTCATCGACGAAGGAAGAGCTTCATCTACGAAGATTCCAGGTGGTTTGTCGACGAAGGCCCCGCTTCATTGACAAATATAACTCGATCAAAGGCTCTATAAATATCATTTTTGGTTGCTTAAGGGGTAAGAAAACCCAAAAGCTCTCTCTCTCTCTAGAACCGACAAGTTCTTTCTTTCTTTCTTTCTTTCTTTCTCTCTCTCTCTCTCTCTCTCTCTCTCTCTCTACGATCCTTCACCGTTCGTCATCCATTTCGACGATCCGAGGTTTATATGTGGATTAGGGGAGGAAACTCTACAGTTATAACAGATCAGATTATCGTTTTGAAGATTTTCAAGATTTTTCCTAAAATCGAGATAAGGATCTGAATTCATTTTCGTTTCGGTAGATCTATAATAGATTGAATAATATTGAAGTATTGTTCTTCGGTTTTTAGGTTTTGAGGATCTCGTGTCGTAGTTTTGGATTAATAAGCTCGTGTTTCAGTTTTTGGGATAAAGGTAAGGGGATTTGTTTACATCAGTCTCTTTAGAAAACGAAACCACATTATATCTAGCTTATGTTTATATGTACTTATTGACTGCTTATTTGCAATGTTTTATCGGGTATAAATGTCGATTCTTACGATTTTCACGTTTTTACGGTTTTGGCAAAAATGGGTTTTTGGCATATGATCTCCAAATTTCTTAAACTACTTTATTTGCACTATAAACAAAGTAGGAGATGCTTGAGTTATCTATTATTTGGAATATATATATTACAGTATTGAGAATGTGCAATCTATGTAACTATTTTCAAACAAGGATATAACTGTATAGTCACACGCTGATGTAATATCTTCCTCCTTACTGAGAAGTGTCTCACCCTAATCTTACAACCTTTGTTTCAGGAGTTATAGGAAATCGGTCCTAGTCTTCTAGGAAGACTTTGGAGCATAACGTTTGGTTAGCTGAAGTAAGTTTTGGTAGGAGTTCTGGGTTGTTTAGCCAGGATGGGTTGTCTTTTAGGGAATGTAATACAATTTATGTTTTACATACGGATGAATGTAGATAAGGAACAATTAGATACTCTGGTATGTCTATTAGAATCCATATGAATGTTTATGTTTTCCGCAATATATGTGGGTATAGATCATTATGAAATACACGTATATCCCTATTTAGGGCTAGTAGATATGTATGTTATTAGGATTTGTACAGATTATGTATGTATAGTAGCACTCTGGGGCCGTATTAAGGGTCGGGGCGTTACAATATCTCCTGCATAGTCAGCATCAACAAACCCTATAACTGAAGGACAATCCTATTGCTTACTGAACATAATGTCATATCTCGATGTACCCCGTAAGTATCTAAAAATTCATTTGACGGCTTTCCAATGCTGTTTTCCTAGATTAGAGAGAAACTTACTCACCACGCTCATAGTATGTGCCAAATTTGACCTCGTACACACCATGACATACATTTCCTCATCCGAACTTGGGCAATCTGCAGTAGACAATTTAAAATGACTCGCTAGAGGTGGACACACTGATTTTGCATTAGTCATGCTAAACCTCTCCAACACCTTATGCATATAATTGCCCTGAGATAGTCATAACCTCCCTATGGTTTTATCCCAGCGAATCTTCATCCCAAGTATTTTCTTGACTGAACCAAGATCCTTAATGTCAAATTCCTTATGCAACAGTTCCTTTAACTGATTCACCTTGGTTAAATCTTTTGCAATTATCAACATGTCATCGATGTACAATAACAAGAACATAAGAGAACCATCATCAAGTTTATTCACATATACACATTAGTTATACTCATAGCTTTTGTAGCCAATCTTGATCGTGTAGGAATCAAATCTTTTATACCATTGCCTTGGAGACTGCTTCAACTCGTAGAGAGATTTCTTTAATTTACAAACTAAGTTTTCTTTCCGTGGTTCATTGAATCCCTCTGGCTATACCATATAAATCTGTTCCTCCAAGTCACTGTGAAGAAATGTCGTCTTCACATCCATTTGTTCCAAATGAAGATCATAATGGGTTACCAACCCCAACACAATCCTGATAGAAGTATGTCGGACCTCAGGTGAAAAGATCTCATCATAGTCTATCCCCTTCTTCTGTGAGTATCCTTTTTGCCACCGATCGTGCGTTGAATTTCTCTCCTTCCTTTTTTGAAATTGCCTCCTTCTTCCTATATACCCATTTGCGACCAATCGGTCTCTTCCCATCTAGAAGCTCCACCAAATCCCATGTTTGATTTTTATGTAGTGATTCCATCTTCTTAATCATTGCTCCCATCCACCTACCTTTCTCCTGGCCATGCATTACCTCTTGAAATGTAGTTGGATCGTTGCAATTGGTAAGAAAAGCACAAGACACTAACTCTTCAAACTCATAACTTGGCGGAGGCCTGATAGTGCATCTGGATCTCCTTATAGGAAGATCGTCAACTTGCTGGTTTCTCGAGCTAGAGCTCCCTACAACCAAAGGACCATGATCATTTCCATTGCCCTGAGCTTCCAACTCCACCGACACTACATGTTCACCACTATCCCAGCTTTCTGGATTTTGTTTCTGTTCATCACTATTTTGAGTACGCTTCACAATAGTCTTCTCATCAAAAGCTACATCCCTACTTATCACCGCCTTGTTTGTTGCTGGGTCCCATAGCTTACCCCTTTACACCCTTCGAATATCCCAAAAAAATGCAACAACGAGATTTTGAGTCAAGTTTAGACCTCTCCACATTAGACACATGAACATAGGCTGGACACCCGAATACTTTCAATTCGGAGTAGTCTACTGCACTTCTCGCCCATAATTCTTCTGCCACTTTACCCTCTAGTGACGCCCTTGGTGATCTATTTATCAGAAAACAAGTCATACTAACTGTCTCGGCCAAGAAGTTTTTCAACAGCCTTACATTAAGCCTGAGACACCGAGCTCTTTCAGCCAGAGTATGGTTCATCCTTTTAGCCACACCGTTTTGTTGAGGTGTCCGACGAACGGTAAAGTGTCTCTTAATGCCCTGCTGCTCGCAAAACTCCAAAAACCGAGAATTAGCATACTCGGTCCCATTATCTGACCTCAAGTGTTTGATTCTCCTCCATGTCTGGTTTTTTTTCTTTAGCCTTCCAATTCTTGAACTTGGCAAACGTATTAGACTTATGCCACATAAAGTATACCCAAACTTTTCGTGAGTAATCATCAATAAAACTCACATAATGCACATGTCCACCCTTTGATGCAACTCTAACCGGGCCCCAAACATCGAAATGCACATAATCAAAAATACCTTTCAAACCCTTCAAAAGTTCCACTTGTGTAATTCTTTCATACCATGTTCCCCCAAATGCCTAAGACGCATATGCTACAAGACGGTCTCATCAGATCCAACATCTACGGCTGCAGCTCCACCTGCAACTATAGTTCCCTACAATGTGTAGATATTCCAATCTAACTTTTGCCCTTTCATCACCGTCAGATTTCCTTTCCAAACATTCATAACTCCACCTTTGGACTTGTAATTGAAATCATTACAATCCAAATTAGTGTCAAGTGATATCAAACTCTTCCTCAACTCCGGTATATGTCTTACATTGTTTAATGTTCTCATAGCATCATCAAACATTTTTATCTTAACACTTCCTATGCCAATGATCTTGTAAGAAACATCATTACCCATAAGAATTGAACCTGAATCCACTAACCTATAAGTGCTGAACCACTCTTTGTTTGGAGTCATGTGGTAAGAACATGCCGAATCAAGTATCCAAGAGTTCGTAAGATTATCTGACCCCAATGAAACTAAAAGAACATCACCATCGCTACAAACTGAACCTCCTTCTTGAGCCACATTCGCTGATTATGAAATTCCCTCATGCTTTTTAGCATTTCCATTTTTCCAATCTAGACACTCTGGTTTAACATGCCCCTTTTTACTGCATTTATAACATCAGATTTCCTTTTTCTTCTTGGATTGATTGCAGGATTTCTGGCTTGACCCACTTTTGAACTTTCCTTTGCCACGCTCATTGTTACCTTTTACCACAAGTTCTTCTCCTTCATCACATATTTTTAGCCTTTGATGAAAATTCAGTAAGACACTTGTTACCTTTTCTAGATCAAGAGTCTTTTTTCCCCATGTAAGAGTGGTAACCAGATTTTTATAGGTATGAGTTGATGGCAAGGAGTTTAGCAACATCAACTCCTTATCATCTTCATCAAACTTAATATAAACTCTCATCAAATCACTTATGAATTGATTAAAGGCACTAACATGTTGATCCAAGTTTGATTCTTCAACCATCTTAAGCCAATAAAGACGCTGCTTAAGAAAAAAATTATTATTGATTGATTTGGACATGTATCGACTTTCTAACTTTCGCCATATAGCTGTTGGAGAATCCTCCTCCATCACACAATAGAGAACTTCGTTGGCCAAACATAAGTGTATTGTAAAAGTAGCCTTTGTTTTCAAATCTCCCCGTGTTGCCTCATCCATTCCTTTTGGCTGAACATCAAGTAAAGCCTTAGCCATTCCTTATTGCACAAGAATATCCTTGACTCTCCTCTGCCATAAACCAAAATTTTTGGTTCCATCAAATTTGACAATGTCAAATCTTGCAGAAGATGATCTCGATGCCATAACAACAATCGCTATGATACCAATTTGTTGTGAAAAATGATCGAAAAAATGATGCACAGCGGAATAAACACGCAACAAGAAAATCAATTTCAACCAGTAAATAAGAAATAACGAACACAACAACAAGATTTACATGGTTCGGCAAAGCCTACATCCACGGAAGTAATGTCACAAGAATTTCACTAAGGAAATGTCAAAGTACATAATACACTTCACAAATAATCACTCTCCCTGTCAATACATGCCTAGAATGACATATATAAGAGTCCCTAGGAGGTTTCCCTTCAATTGCCCAACTACCCCAACGTTCAAATCCAAAATTAAAAAAACTGCTCATAGCCTAGAAACACTCGTCTACGAGAACAGGGAATTCGTCGATGAGGCGAAGAAGAACACTCGTCGACTGGTCTAGCCACTCGTCAAAGATTCTTTAAATTTGCTCTGGGTACCTCAGAAACTCTGAGTTTTTATTGCTCTCAAGATCTTCTTATTGATGAGGACAGGGCACTCATCGACGAGTCCTTACTACTGCTCTAGACCATGAACACATCCATCTGTTTTTCCTCCCTTTGTTTATAAACTCATAAAGTATAAAAGCCACACCATAAACATTAAGAACAATATATTCTTCAAAAGCATTCATGTCCACGAGGCACATCTCATTGATAAAGTCCCATTGTTGATTACTCTAAGCCATGATTACTGAACTACTCTTTCAATGAAATGTAAGCGTATGTTTGGTACATATGAGAGAGAATAACAAAAAAATTGCACATTTTTCATTATTGTTTTTATCCTATTCCCACCTTATTCCATGATGCAAACCCAAAGTTATGCAAGTGTAACTTGAAGAGGTAAATAGGAAAGGTGAAAATGGAAAATGAGAAATAGAGGACAATGGAAGCGAAGCTTTTCAAAGGCAAAAAAGAAAGGTGAAAGTGGAAGATGTGAAGAAATAGAGGACAATGGAAGTGAGGCTTTTCAATGAATAAGTATTAGCATGTTTTTTTTTTTCATGTGGGAGGGGGAAGTTTGTCAACATCCCATAAAGAGACAAATTTAATGGAAATTATAGTACATGCAAATCAAGTTAATTGAAAATGAAAAAAGAAAAGAAAAATGAGCTTTATGACATTTTACAATAACAAGCACCGTGCAACATATGCTTTAAAGTTGCTATTAGGCTACGTTTCCCAATATTATATTATGCTCTCTGTAGACTATTGTTTAAAAAGAGTCGACTTATATGTTTGATTTTATAAATTATAAGTTAAAGGTATACTATTTCATTGGTTATGCTCGAACAATATATTATAATTTTTATATTGTCGCTAGTACGTAGAATGACACTTGTGGGTGACTTTGTGTTTTTTATGGTCGGTTTTTTCTAAAGGTTTGTGAATTCGAGTGCATTGGTACACTCTTTTTTTAAGGTGGGTCTTTCTTTTTTGCATCTCCAAAAGTGGAAAAGTTATCAAAAACCATGGGCAAAAATAAAAAGAAAAGGATAGAAAGTGAGAGAGAAAAAAGGTAAAGCTAAAAAAGAAATGAATATTTAAGTAGAAAAGAAATAAATGATTTTAATGTTAATTATCACAAATTAATTCCTATAACAATTACATAGTACTTAGATCAACATTTTAAAACTTCGACCATTGAAATAAATGATTTAAAATTGACAAGCAATAAGGGCTTAGGGTAAAATTGGGCTCAAGATTCGCACATGAAGTGGGGCAAGGCAAGGGCAATGCATGTGTCATGGGCTTACTAGAGGCCTTGTAACGACCCAAAGAATAATGATATTTAAATAATAAAGAGGAAGAAAAATGAAAACAGTAACAAAAGGAGGCAGTCGACAGCGTTCATCGACGACATTGCATTTTGGAGGTGATAATTCCAAGAAATTTCCAGGCCTCATCGACGAACACAGTGGTTTTGTCGACGAGGGTTCTTCAGGATCTCGTTGACGAGGTCCCGTCTCATCAACGAGAAGATACCGAGAGAGGATTTTTGGGAAGTCTGAAATTCATCGACGAGGATGCAGGTTCATCGACAAACTTTCTACAGAACTCGTCGACGAGGTGACGTGACTCATTGACGAATCTCATAGTATAAATAGTGCTAAACTCGAATTTTATGCAAAAAAATTTTAGCCGAGAAACCCTCTCTTCCTCCCCTACGATTTCCCTTCCAATTTTCTTTGATTTCGGCCCTGTAAATCATCGGATCGACGATCTGAGGCCACCACGACGCTCCTGGCGAAGTTCTCTTCAAGTTTGCCGGGGCGGGTCGTCGGTGGGATCAAGTCAAATTTCTTCCCAGAATCAGGGTAAGGCCTTTTAGTCAATTTTTGGCCTTCTGGCAGTTGTAAGAAATGATGTAGGTAAAGAAATAATGATGTTTCATTTTGGGATATTTGATTTTCAGGGTATTGAGTGGAGAACGCTGCGGGTGTTGGACCCATTATAGTAGGGGATTTTTAGCAAGAAACGGGTAAGGGAAATATGCTATGCTAGGTTATTTGGGTATGATTTCAGTATAAAATTATAAATGTTCTACCAGAGTATTATTCACAGTAGAGATTTATACAATTTATCTAGTATGATTAATATGTTTTAAAATTACTGTGTGGCTTGAGAATATAGATATAGTACAGAAATATGTTTTATAGTATTTTCCTGAGTTATGTTTTACAGAATATAGAGATAGTAGATATGTTCTAGAGTAATTATAGAATACCATGATTATACAGTTTTCAGTACCATGATTATACAGTTTTCAGTACTATGACTTACAGATTACAGTTCAGTTTAGAATTATAGTTGTCGTAGTTATAGTTTATTTTAGTGTCATGGTTAATACAGTTATTTCAGAATCATGGTAATTCAGATAGTGGTATATAGAAATATATTATATAGTATCAGACCCTGTTGGACCATTACGGTTTACAGAGCACGGTACCATAGTTACAGATATTCAGTTCAGAATGCAACCGCCTATTTAGATAATACGTGATAGTAGGTCGATCGAGCCCAGACGTGGACAGGCTCCCCATCAGATATGAGTTAAGGAGTGGTCGATCTGACTGAGGAAGTATAGTGTTTTACCCTGGTCGGCCAGCGAGGGTAGATCCCGCTTACGGGCCACACAACCTTATCATGAGGGGTTAAATCATGACACACAGTTATCCACAGGGAAGTTTCCAGTTATTATTATGTATATACAGATTTACAGAGATAGAAAGTATACTTATTTATATTAGAAGTATTTTGAGTAGCAACCTAAAATACAAATATGTTAAGCAACATGGAAATGAGGGGGGTGGGTTTCTATTATTTGTACTGTATTTACAGGTTCGGTTATACATGATTATATATCAACAGATTTTCATAGTATTGTAACTCATTTGTCACACACTAGCAATAACATATTTCGTCTTACTAAGCGTTGGCTCATCCCATTACTTTAACATTTTTCAGGTGATCCAGGTAGGCGAGCAAACCAGGCTCGCAGATGGAGGGGCATCAGTATTGCCCTGATATTAGAGTGAGTATTTTTTGGAATATTTTTGTATAATCCTAGCCAGTTGAGGGTATTTTGGGGAAACAGTCATATATGTATATTTTGGAAAACATTTTAACACTCTGGTATTGTATATTTTGAATATGGTTATATGAATTCAGTTTCTTGCTGCTTAGGTTGACAATTTGGTATCAGAGCATTACAAATGTTATAGTATAAAAAATAAAAATAAAAAACCAATTAAATAGCAGGTCATTACAGGCCTACTCTCCTATTGCTAAAAGATACTAAGTATAGCTTAGGATCCTATATAAATAGGAGAATAAACACTTATTCGACCAATGTGGAACAATATATTCTTCAAAAGCATTCATGTCCATGAGACACGTCTCACTAATAAAGTCCCATTATTGATTGCTCTAAGCCTTGATTGATGAACTACTCTTTCAATGAAATGTAAGTGCATTTTTGGTACATATTAGAGAGAATAACAAAAAATTACACATTTTTTCATTATTGTTTTTATCCTATTCCCACCTTATTCCATGATGCAAACCCAAAGTTATGCAAGTGTAACTTAAAGAGGTAAATAGGAAAGGTGAGAGTCGAAAATGAGAAATAGAGGACGATGGAAGTGAAGCTTTTCAAAGGTAAAAAAGAAAAAGTGAAAGTGGGAGATGAGAGGACAATGGAAGTGTGGCTTTTCAATGAATAAGCATTACCATTTTTATTTTTATTTTTCATGTGGGAAGGGAAAGTTTGTTAGCATCGCATAAAGAGATAAATTAAATGGAAATGACAATACATGCAGATTAAGTTAAATGAAAATGAAAAAGGAAAAAAAAAAAGAGCATATGACATTTTACAATAAAAAGCACCGTGAAACATATGCTTTAAAGTTATTATTAGGCTATGTTTCCTAATATTATATTGTGCTCTCCTTAGAGTGTTATTTAAAAAGAGCCGGCTAACATGTTCTATTTTGTATATTATAAGTTAAAGACACACTATTTCATTGTGTTTTTCATGGTCGATTTTTTCTAAAGGTTTGTGAACTTGGCACACTCTTTTTTAAGGTGGGTCTTTCTTTTTTGCATCTCCAAAAGTGGAAAAGTTATCAAAAATCATGGGCAAAAATAAAAAAGAAAAGGATAGAAAGTGAGAGAGAAAAAAAGTAAAGCCAAAAAAGAAATGAATATTGAAGGGTTAAAAGTGGGACAAGGAGTGGACTAACTCCACCGCTTGCCTTTCCCACACATTATTAAATTTTGTAAAAGTGAGCAATATTGCAACAAATATGTTATTTTATTGTCCATAGATATAACATAATTTAGTGAAGTCTGATTATTAAGGTTATTATTGATTTTCGAATCCTACTTCCAAAATTAGAATGAAAATAATATAAGAGAAGAGCAAACAATTTTCAACCTACCAAAAAAGCATTTCGTGTTTCAAATTGCGGTAGACCCTCCTTAACACATCAATTATACTATTTTTTTTTAAATAAATGTCAATTGTACTCATAATTAAGAGGAGTGAATAATTTCCAACCTACATATTCTTCTATTATGTTTTCAAAAACATGGTCAATCTCACAATTTTAATTATAACATTTACGAACACTTCAAAAATAAATACTTTGACAAAATAATTATATATATATATATATATATATATATATATAATAAATTACATCATAGGCCTTAATAGTGCACTGTGAGAAAGAGTGACTTAATTTGTAATGACCTGAGAATTTAAATAAGTAGAAAATATGATAAATAAAATGGATTAATGGATAATGAAGGAAAAAGGAAAGAAATTAGAAGGAAAAGCAGGCCTCGTCGACGAATGTGCTGTATTCGTCGACGAGTGTCCTTCTAAGCTCATCGACGAAGTCTGTTTTTCGTCGACGAAGGAATCCCGAGAGAGCATATTTGGAACTCTGAATTTCGTCGACGAAAGTATCTTCTCGTCGACGAAGTCTCTACAACTCTTAACTCACTCAAAAAATGAGCAGCTCGAAAGTTATCTCAAGTATAGGAGTTACGTCGTGTAATATTTAGCCCAATGGTTAGATCGTTTCCTCAGGGAATGCGTGTCAACCTCAAATTTTACGTTTTTCCAATTGAAAATAAAAAGGGTATTGAATTCAGTTCAGATTTGGGATTTTCAAGATTGTCTAATTTTGCTTTTAATGAATTAAATAACACGTAAATTGAAATCCTCAAACTAGCATGCATTGATTTAAAGAATAATAATGGAAACTCTAAACTACATGCATTAATTAAAAATGACAACCTAGAACATGGAATTAAAAATATGCAATGGAAACTCAATCAAACACAAACACATACAATAAAAATCGAACATTTAACACGAACTTGAACCTCAATCACAATTTAAACACAACCATGAACTTCAACGAAAAGAAAACATTCCAATGATAACAGAACACGGGAAAAAAAACGAACTTTAACAAACCGACCCTAACTAAACCGGGATTTGACAAGAAAAAAAATGAATGTTGGAAAAACACCTTAGCTAAATTATTTAAACAAAAACACCTTTTTTATCTTTTTTTTTTCTTTATTTTCTTTCTTTATTTTTTTTTATTTTTTAAGAAATAGAACAGAATTTAAATTAAGAGAAGGATAACTAAAAAGCAAATAATTTAAAAATATATTAATAGCTTGAATTAAAAGCAGAATAAGTAAATAAAAAAAGAACATTAAACTTCAATAAAATATTACAATCCGGTAAACAAATATGTAAATCCTAAACCTCACAAAAAAAATTATTCAATTGCAATAAAAAAACACAATCACAAAAACCGACTTGAATCAAAACGCAAGACAGAGAGAAGAGGAAGAAGACAGCCATGGCGTTCGGGTTGGCTGTGAAGTGGCCTGGCTGGAGAAGAATCTGCAGCTGGTGTTGCCAGCTGCTCTGGAGTACTCGGGTTGCAGCAGGGCTGCTGTGGTGAGGCAGCTGTGGTTTGGGTCTGGTGCTCTCGGGTGGAGGCTTGCTGCGAGGCTAAAACTGTGGTCTAGAGGCAGAGAAGGTGGAGGTTGAAGGCTGTGAGTGTTCTCGAGGCAGAGGAGGGTGGTCGTGTGCAGAGGAAGAGGGAGAACAGGAGAAGAACTGAGAAGATGAGAGAGTAAGAGAGGGAGATTAAGAGGGAGTTGCCGGAAGGAGAGAAAAACAGAGATAGAAAAAAAAAAAAACAAAGAGAGGAGAAGAAGAGAGCCAAGAGGAAACAGGAAAAGAAAATAGAAAAGAGAAAATAAAAGGGAAGAAGGAAAAAAGGGGCTGAGTAGATAAACAGGAAATAAAGCTACATAGAGGGAGATAATAAAAGAGAAGAGGAATAGAGAGTTGAAGAAGAGAGGGTAAGAGGGGAAGGGAGAGTGGTGCGTTGGGCACACGGAAGAAAGGAAAAAAAAAAACAGGGGAATAAATAGGGATATGGGAAAGAAGAGCTGCCCTAGACCCGGCTTCACTAAGCCCGACCCGGCCATGCATGGCCGGGTCACATCAAAACTAAAATTAAATTGTTTTTCTTTTTTTTTTTCTTCATTTTTGCTCTCTCTTATCTCTACCACGTTTGACCTTCTTGGAGCCCATTTCGCGTGAAACTCAAAACATGAAAGTTGTAGCTAATCCTTTCCTCTTTCTCCATAAATTTGAATCGTCTCGATCAGAGTTTAGACAAAAAAGTTATACCCGAATTACAAATAGGTTCCGGTTTTGGTTCCCAAGAGTTTTCCTGTGATAAAAAAATTACCAAAAATTCATAAATTATGCAATAAAACTTAAGAATGATAAATTCGGCACTTCATTAAAATATTAGACATAATTGGACATTTAATTAAAAATATAAGCCGTAAAGACCAAATTAAAGTGCTCAATTACGCAATTTTGGCACGTAATCAGCTTCTCGTCGATGAATCGATGTGTCTCGTTGACGAAGCCCTGCCTATAAATTCAAATTCTTTCATTTTTCAGCGTGAAAACTCAGCCAATTCTCCTTTTCTCTCTAGAAAATGATCCTCCATCCTTCTCTCTTTGATTTTGGGCCAATTTTGACCCAGTTTGATGATCCAGAACTGCCAGGGGGTTCGTGGGATCATTCTCTTCAAGGCTATAGGAGTTGATCGTTGGATTGTGAGGTTTGGGAAACATCCCAAAATCAGGGTAAGTGATTTATTTTGGGATTTTCTTAAGGAATATTGTTATTTGAAGCCTAGGAAATAGTAAATAAGTATTTTCCTTAAGATTTAAGTTAATTGGAATTTATTGTATTTAAGTTAAGATTTTTGGATTTAGGGTCCAAGTGAACGCTGCGGGTATCGGTTCGGGGATCCTGCCAGCGCAGTTTGAAAGTCAGGTAAGGGGGAAATTTATATATTAAATTAGGTTTTTCATGAATTAAAATGAATTATGCGTTATTTTTGTATATATGTTTATATGCGAGTTTAAAATGCCAGCTATGAAATTTATGTTTTCTGAGCTTAGGAATGTTTACATGGTTATGTATATGCGAAAATAAATGAATGAAAGTGAAAATGTATTTTTCTAAGGAGGTAAGTAAGGAATAAAATGTATATTTGGTATATAAATGTTAATTATGGGTTAACTTATTTTGTAAGAAATGTATATGAATTTTACTGCTAAAATTGTGTGGCATGAGATTCTGTGCAAATATATGTTAGATATATGAGATGTAGGTTAAGTAAGTAAAGCTTATGAATAAAATATGATATGGACAATGCTGTTTGTGTATGTTAAATGCAATCATGTAAATGTAAAACAGCTGAAAGATAACAATGTTAGCAAATCTAGCACACTTCTGTGTAGACTAACTGATGACAGCTAAAAGGAGCCGTGTTAGTAGATCTAGCACGTTTCTACGTAAACTAATTAATGATGGCTAAAGACCAGTTGTAGTACGAATGAATGAAATGAAAATGTTATGCTACGAAATGGTAAAAGAATGACAATGCAATGAAATGAAATGTGAAACGTGAACGATACGAATGAGAAATAGTCACTTAAAGTGAAACGAAATGTAAATTTAAGTTATGAACAAGAATGAAAGTGCACGAATGTATAATGACATAAAAGAATGATGTATTACGATATTAGAAGTATGTATGTACGTAGAACATGTTACGATTGGGCAAGGCGAACTCTTCGCCTAAGGGCTTGCTGAGAAAGGCAAGTGCACTAATAGCTTCATATGTGGCAGTAGCTACATAACGTATTAGGGGAGAGAGAACCTATTTGTATGTGCGAGTAGATTTTCCTATCCTTAGGGCCTTTGCTGGTAAACTATTGTTGAGTGCTTGAGTACGAGATTAATCTAACACTTGAGGGCTTACTGAGTAAAGTAAATGCCTTAGTATGCTTTAGTTGTGACCTTAGGGTTACCTATGTATCAGAGCAGAGGAGTGCTACTTGTATAGGCGGGTAATCACCCCTATCTTTAGGTAATCTCGTGGGTTAAAACTTTGCATGTGATTGTTTAAGTTCATAAAATGATTTCAGAGTTATGTTAATAATTTGCAAAGGTAATTAAAATGATATCTATTTACCTTATGTTGGTCATACGCTGTTTTAATATGTATGTTTCTTCCATTATTGAAATGTGTTTCACCCGAATATGAATGTTTCTTTTTCAAGACATCTTCGAGGTCGGGCTTAGGAGCTTGAGGGTATTTTTAGTATTTTTGAAGGACTATATAATAAACATGGTATATGTTGATACTATCTTAGAAATGGAAATATTTATGTTTTATGTCTTTATGTTTTAAGAATGTTGACAACGAAATGGTTGTGAACATACTAGAATGTTATGAAGTATGTATTTATGGAAATGCAGGTGAATGTTAGATTTTATGGATTTATAGATAGGTTATAGTAAACTCTGCTATTATGAAATGTTGGAATTGTAGAACTATGTTTATGGAAATTATGTTTATGTTTTCCGCTGCGTATGTATGTTTTGGATTATGATTTATCAGGATATTATCAAGTTTAACGCAGCGGACCTGAGTTTAAGGGTTCGGGGCGTTACATAATTACTGTGGGGGACAGTAGAAGGGGTAGGAGGAGACCTAAAATAACTTGAGAGGAGATAGTGAGTAAGGATTTAATATTATTGAATTTATCAAAAGAAATGGTTCATGATCACATAAATTGGCGGAAAAAGATTCATATAACCAACCCTACTTAGTGGGACTTAAGTTTGGTTTTGTTATTGTTGTTGTTGTGTATATATAATTTGTTATATATATATACATATATATATATATATATATATTTTACTATTTCCTGAAAATAACAAATTTGTAAATTATGTGGCACGCCCACGCCGCGTTGTTTCAGTGGGCTTGGAAATTTTTTTTTTGGCTCTGGTTGATATTGCGGGCACCACCCTTTTTGAATAACACGGAAGTCCCGACATCCTCCAACGCACATTAGGACCAAACCGCGCGGTTTCTCGCGGGGCGGCGAGACAGTGAAGAGAGGACAGAGCGGAGCAATGGGCTCTTCTTCTCCTGCTACTCCTTCCCGTCTTCTTCATCATCCTATTCTTCTTCTTCTCCTCTTCTGTGTTTCTTTCTTGCTTCTGATTCCCCCTTGCCACAGCCACGCGACTCCACTGAAAGGTGCTCATATCTTTTCCTTCGTTTCGCTTCTCTCTCTTACTTTCTTTTCAGTTGTTTGTCTTTCTTGTTTAATCGTTTTTCATGCTCTGCTTGATTGATGCATTTGGGAATGTGGGAAGACACTGTTAGTATTGTGTATCAGGAGGGTTTTTCGTTTCTTAGGAATTAAGGAAACAAGAAAACAGAAACATTATGTTCAGAAATATTTTTTTTTCCTCTTGGTTTTTCTCAGCAACCAATCAGGAATTTAGGGTTTCGTTTTGCAATTTACTTTCTTCGATCTGCATAGTAGTTGGAGACAGGAAGTTTTCTGTCTTGGGAAACAACAAAATCAGAAGCATTACATTTAGAAAAAAAATTGTTTTCTAATCAGGAATTTAGGGTTTCGTTTTGCAATATAGTTTCTTTGATTTGCATGGTAGTTGAATAGACCGTGATTTTACTGCAGAATTCAGGGTTTCTTGTTGCTGCTAAATTTCCGTCCATGTGCTGTTTGAGTATTTAAGTCTATCCAGTCGATATACAACTAGGATAACTCTCCAGGCGTGATGGGGGAAATGTTATATATTTTTTTGCACGTTCTGGGGATTTTTTTTATTTTTAGGTTTAATATTTAGTTTAGTAAAATAAAAAATACTTTTGCCTTTTTTATTCCCTGTTTGATGCCTTAGAAATTGTAGGAAGGGATCTGTCTTAGGAAAGTTCTTCTTTTCTTAGGTACTAAAGAAACTAGCAACAAGAAACATTGTATCCAGAAATTTCTTTTGTAGATGAGGTTGCTGTATGTTGTTTTCGGAAGATATTGTCTTGATTGATGAAAGTAGTTAGTGATGGAGTAGAATCTAAGTTAGAATTATGGTGAGAAATTTTAGAATTAGAGGATTTGAGATAAGTACAACTAAGACAGAATATATGAAATCCAATTTCAGTCATGGTAGGAGGAATATTGAAGAAAAGAATATACTTTATGATCAAGAAACTGACAGTTTTAGTATATTTCGATATCTTGGATCTATTGGGTAAGTTGGAAGAGAAATTGAAACGTAATGTATAGAGTTAAAGCAAGTTGGGTATAATGAGAAGTACTTTGTCTTTGATCATAGAATTCCCTTAAATTAAAAGAGAACTTTATAGAACGACTATAAGACCAATTAGACTATATGGATATGGGCAACTAATAAATTGCATATCCAAAAAGTAAAAGTTGTTGAAATGAGGATGCTAAGGTTAATGAATAATATAACATTAAAAAATAAATTTAGGAATTGACATTTTCAATATGTTAGGCATGCCACCTATAGAAAATTAGATAAAGGGAGGTGTGATGGAGATGTTTTATGCATTTGCAATGTGGACCAAAGAGTGCAAGGAGTAGTAGTTAGTTACCCATAGTCGCAGTCCAAGGGGGAGGGGTAGACCTAAATAACTTGGAATGAAATAGTAAGGATTTTGCAACCTTTAAATTGTAAGAGGAAATTGCCCAAGGTTTTGCAAATTGGTGGAAAAGGATTCATGTAGTAAATTTCACCCAGTCGGCCTTTAGGTTTGGTTTGTTGTTATTGTTGTTGTTCTGTTATTTTTTCTCCACAACAAATTGTGAATTTAGTTTTTCATTTTGAATATTTGTTTCTTTAATTTGCATAGTAGTTGGATGGGCCATGATTATACTGCAGAATTTAGGGTTTCTTGTTGCCCCTAAGTTTTCGTCTATGTTCTGTATGTGCATGTTAAGTCTATCTAGTTGATACAACTAGGCCAACTTGTGGAGGGGTAGATATTTATTTTTTTGCATGTATTGGGGCCTTTTAAAGTTTATATTTAGTGAACATGGAGTGTGGACTTTTACGTTAAATTTTTTCTATTTGTATTTTATATGTTACTTTTTTTTTTTTGATAATCTGGGGACACTAGCCACCATCGTGCCACTTTGGACACTATGATGTAGCACCAAACCTCCGGGAGGCTGAAAGCCGTCCGCTCATTGACGCGCCCTTGGTAATTCACCGGGGCAAACTCTCAAGGGGGAATCAAATCCGTGGACCTTAGGGTCACCAAAGTCACAAGTCACCCTTACCACTTGAGCCAAGTTACTTTTTTAATAGATGAACATGTTTAATTGAATGGGAATGAGTTGAATGACTCTTGTTGGGGGCATTTTTTGAAATATTATTCTAGGGCTTTTTTTTTTATTTTAGCATTTTATTGAGAGGGTTATGTTAGTGATTTGGTGATGTTGTGTTCATTTGACTGTGGTCAACATGGCCTGTGCTATTTTTTCTTTAGCATGTTTAGATCATTTAGGAGTTCAAATTTATGCTGTATGGTTTGCTTTATGTGATGTGAGCACATGCTATTTTTTCCCATTTTGGCCCCTTACTTCCCCTCATTATTTATTTATTTTCTTTCAGTGAATTTTAGTGGATTTTAAAAATAATATTGGAAAATTTGAGAATTGCAGTTGTTGACCTTGGAAGTCCAGTTGTTGAGCTTACACCATCTCCGCTTGCTGGGTATTCACCATCTCATGGTTCTAAGGATATTTTTTCGTGCGAACGCATTCTGGTTGCTGGTATGTCAAGATTCAAGCTTACAAGTTATGCCAGTTCATTTCGGGTTACCCTGGTCCCATCTGTGGAGATCCCTGAGAGATTACACAATAACATCCTGGTCTGTTTTCATGGGTAAGTGAAAAATATTGAAAGTTCCAATAATATTTAAGCTCTCTCTCTCTCTCTCTCTCTCTCACACACACACACACACACCCACACACGCCTACACATCTATTTAGACTTGCATATTTGGAAAACTCTGCAAATCTGAGTGGTGGGGAATTGGTGTCATGTTGAATGTGTGCAGGAATGCTTCACTTGGACCATGCCAGTGCAGAAAGGATGATTGGAAAGCCATCCAGAGAGGGTTATGGAACTCATTCACTTCTCCGTATGTGGACCGTTTTGTTGATGTGAAGCTTATTGGCAAAGTGCCTGGTTCTGTCACAGTCTCTGTTGAAGAAGGTTAGGCTTTAACATGATGATAGCATTCAATTCTCAAATCTGGTTTTGTTTGTTGGCATTGACCTTTTTTTTGATCTTTATGGATTTTGCAGAGTTTCAACCATGGCGCCTCATCTGCCTTGCAGTAGGATTTGCTTTTCTACTGCTGGCACCAGTTGTCAGCAGTTGGGTTCCCTTTTATTACAGCAGCTCAATGGTTATTGGTGTTTTTCTTGTCATCATAATTCTTCTATTTCAGGTATTTGGGTTTGATGAGCAAAGATTATGTCTTTATATGCTCTACAGCTTTTAAAATTTCCTGGAACTTAAAAAATGTGCTTTGAAATGAACCAACCTAAGTGTTTTTGGATTTAAAAAATATTATTACTGAAAAAATTTGTGGTCAATGTTCAATTTTATTTTAATCACAATGAATCTTTTTGACCTACGGCATCTGTTGAATGGGAAAAACTAGGATTTGCAATTTGGTTTCATATGGTAATAAGTTGGGATGAGAAAACCAAAGTTCAGAAATATGTTTATGTGTGGCTCAATACTGTGAGCACTATGTTAACAATTATGAGAACCGTGAATTAGTATTTTTGAGTGCAAATGATGTGGACCCAATTAGGGCCTTTAGTTTTAGAAAAAGACACTGGGAAGATTTCCTGGGGTTTATGATAACAATTGAAGGCTGGTTGTAAGAAGAAGAGAAAGAAGAAGATGATGAAGAAGAAGAAGGCATCACACTTACACTTCAGGTGTTGTGCCTAGGGCCCTAGAGACTTCACACTTCAGGGTTGCTTCGTGCAATCCCAGAAGGAAGCATAATTGCCTTTTAACCCAAAAAAAGAATTACATATAATTGCTGGGGAGGTCATCATACAGTTATTCATTGATTGGAAGAAATTACATGCATGTATATAACCCTTTTAGTCGAGAATGTATCTAAAGTCTTTGAGTTACTGCATCAGCGGTGTCCTGAACTGCTCAACAGTATGATAAATTTTCATTCATAATTTTGAAACTATAAATTTTGAGCAATTGGCTTGTGGCATACCATCAGCTGCCTTAGATGCATGCTTTACTTCCATCCAATGTTTTTAAAGGTGTTTCTGATATGTGCCTTGAGGCGTTTTGGGGCTGAAACACACTGAAGTGTAGTTCAAAAGGCAGAATTCCTGAACTTCATTTGCTTTCTGGGCCAGGGGCGTACGCCTCAATTGAAAAAGCGTGTCTTATGCCTCTAAAGGAAGGTGCATGCATCTTCGGATCAACCATTAACTTGTTTTAATAATACAAAAAAATGGAAGGAACTGCAAAATGGGGCAGAAATGCCCTTTCAGTTGTTTTTTTGTCAATGAAGAATCAAACAATTGAAAACTCCTCCCTTCAATGAGTACTTCATCACTTCGACAAAGAGCCACCGCCAATCTTCTCTGGTGGGCTCCTCCGAGAAGACAACTGTGCTGCCATGTCTCTCCAACCATTTGTCTCTCCCTCTCTCTCGTTCTCCCTGACAAGACAATTGGGCTGCCTTCTAAGTTTCCTCGCCCTCGTCTCAAGCCTGTCTCTTTCTCGGCTGAGTCTCTTTTTGATGGAGATAATCGACTCTGCAGAATAAATTGCGAGAGATTGGCAAGACTTGTTTTACTGGGTGGGAATGCAACCTGAAGAAGGGCATGTGGCTGTAGAAGACCATGTGGCAATGAAGACAGCTTGGTTAATGTGTTTTGAATTTTTTTTCTAATTTTTTTTAAATTTAAAATTCAAACAACCAAATTTATAATTTATTCAATAAATTTCATATTATTATTTTTTTATATAATTTATTTTATATTTTTAAAATCAAAATCAAAGTCTCAAAAGGCTTACGCTTGAATGCCTTGAGGCTTATGCCTTGCCTCATTAGGGATAAAAACCTCACCTTCCTTGAGGCTTGGGCCTCACCTCATTAGGGGTAAAACACCTCACCTTACGCCTTCGCCTTTTGAAACACTGCTTTCATCTAAAGCAGCAGTATTTATGTGTGTTAATTAACCTAAAACACTTGATGCAATCTGAATTTCTACCAAATCTTGGAATCACTTGAGTGCTCTTGACCCTTAGAACCCACTAAGTAAAATCTGCTACTTCTTTTAGGTTTAATATTGTTACATTAGCTGATTTGAGGATATAGAACAGACCAAACATAAAATAAAACCTCATTTCAATATTTCTTGATATTGAATCTTGACTTTTCTTCATCTATTTGTCTTTATTAGAAAAATATTTTGCTGCACATTTAAGTATGAATAAGTTTCTAGACATAATTATTCTCTTGCTGCAAAATTTTAATTATTTTTTCCTGATTCTACATAGAATATATTTTATTCCGTAACTGCCAAAGTCAACTGTGAGTCTGTGATGGGCTCCCTTGTATGGCTATATTGATGCCCAACTTATCCAATTTTCAACCTAGCATCTTAACTTAACTTGAGGTTAAAATTTAAAACCATAAAGCATATATGCATTCTGGTTGGAGGCATGGGATGACTTTCATGATTACAATTTTACAGATTAATTTTAAGACCCGCTTTGGAAGCCAAGAGCCTGCTGTTATAGTTTGCTATGGGTTGAAGGGATTCTGTTGTTGTGGATCTGTTTACCTGATATTATTTTGTGTATTCCATTGGAAGCTCAAAGTTTGCAAGCCCTAAAAGTGTTTTTAATGTTTTTATGTATTAATATGCATATGAAGTTGTTAGACAACCACTTGATCATAAAGCCTAACTGTTAGGTTGTGGTCAACAATGCATATCAAGCCTTAACACTAAACGCATGATAAAGAACACCCATTATAGGGAATACAATAAATTTTTAAACACCACACAATAAACGCGGGCAATGGGACTAGAACCCAGGACCTCTTGACAATTTGGCTCTTGTACCATGTTAGAATACCACTTTACCTAAAAGCTTAAGCTATTACGTTGTGGACCAACAATGTATATCAAGCCTTAGCAAAAGTTTTACATTATAAAATTTTGAGCTGGCTATGGTAGTTTTTCTTAGTAGTTTTGCAATTTGCATCTCAATGCCATGATTTGTAGTGTGTTTTTGTAATCTTGGTTCCATATCTTTTGCTTAATCCATTTTTCTTATTAGTTTGTATTTTATCTTGCACAGGGTATGAAATTGTTACCAACTGGAAGGAAAAATGTCTTCTACCTTACCATATATGGATCAGTGGTAAGATTCCTCTTCCTCTACATCCACACACCCAAAAAAAAAAAAAAAAGAAAAAGAAAAAGCAAATGCTTTAATATTACCCTCCCTTCCCCACCTAGTAAAAACATAAATATTATGTCAACAGGGACTAATTTTCTCACAATTGGTTCAATCTAATGCGTGTAAAGGCTCACTATTTCTCATTTATTATTTCAGCTTGGAGCTGGTTCTTTTCTTTTACACCACTTCTCAATGCTGGTGAATTCAATTCTTGTCAGTTTTGGTCTGAGTGAAGAGATGCATCACCCAGTGAGTTCTATCCTCTTATCTATTCCTGCTGCAAATGATAGTTTTTTTCATTTGTTATATGCATCTAGTAATATAAACATTTTTAGATAGTCTTTTTCATTCATTGTAGGCATCTAGTAATAAACATTTTTAGTTAACAGATGCATAACATGCGAGTCCTATCCTCCATCTTTTCCTTCTCACAGAGGGATTTTTTATCACTTTATGCGTTGGCAAGGAAATTTATGTTATTTTGTAGGTTGTTTTGAGTATCTTTTGCATATAATGTAATTCATACTATTATTATAATTTTTTTTATTACTGCTGCTGCTACTACTACTACAAAAGCAACAATGCCTCTCTAGCTCTCACTCTCTTGCCTGGCTTTTCTTTTCTTTCCAGAAATTTTTTCTAAATTAGAGATGGAGGGTTTTCTAAAGTCATGCAGATTGAGAGCAAGACTTCAATTTCAATCTGCATCTGCAAAAAGATTAGGGAAGAGGATTTTGTTCAATTGGAGGAGAAGTACCGACATAGGAGCAGGTGGATTAGGATCGTGACATTGGCTGCATGATGGGTGTGCAATTGCTTTCCCACCATTCCATGGTCTTATCAAGATTAGAGTAGTTCATTTAATATACAAGCAGTTTAGTAAAATCCTGTATTGGGTGGCAATTAAAACGAATCGTAAAGTCTTTTTTTTTTGGAACTGAGGCTGTTTTCAATTGGCAAGGGTTATTCCATTTTATACTAGAGGGATTGAATGAGGAGTGTCGGAGAAGATATATTGCACTTTTGGAGTCGGTATGCAGAGAAGGTTACAACTGCCAGAATTTGATTGTGTAAAATCCTGCAGGTGCCAATGGTTGCTGGACTTGGAAGGATGTCTTGGTGGGAGGTTCAAATCCAAGTGGGAGGTATTGGAGTACCTGTGAAACTGTAGTGCATCCTAGGGAAGGAGTGGCAGCGGATGACACTCCAGCAAATTTCGGGGCAGCTAGGATTTGTCAGACAAGGGTTGGGGCCCATGAGTCCAAGTGGAACGATGCATGCTTGGAGTGGGTTGGGTCGGGTATAATTAATATTTCTCTGTAATTGGGCTAGTTGTTGGGTGATATAGAATAGAGCTAGATTCGGTAAAGATTAATTGGGCAGGTTGATGCTTTTGACAGCTTGTATTTCCGAATCAGGTTTTATGTTCCAATCAGACACAGTGCAGTGCCTCTGTTAGTAATCAGGCCCATCGTCCAAATAAATCTTTGCTTCAAGGCTGTGGGTCTGATCTTGGTTCCTTGAAGTTAAAGGAGGGTATTGTTTGAGGGTGGAAGGTTCATAGTGGCAGAGCTGCTTGCTTTGTAAGGAGTGGAAATGGCCAGACCTCATATAAAGGCTTGAAGAGAGGAAATTTAAGTCACCCTTCTAGATTTGCTTTGCAGTTGGAAAAGGAGAGGTTGGTAGCTTCTTCACAGGTGAAAGGTAATGCTCCTGTGAAGGACAAAATTGATTCGGGCAAAATGGGCATTTGGTTGATGCTTCTGCGTCCTTGGTGGCTGAGCCTTTTTGACGCAATGAGAGTTTGCCCAGCAAGCACCCTTCTGTGACTCTTGTTTTGGGGGTGGGGGTGGGGGGCACTCACTAAGAATCAGAAGAGACTCTGGGTACAATGTGTGGGGTAAGATTGGGGCTGGGGCTGGGGGAGGGGGAGTGTGGTGAGAAGGGAACTGATTCTGATAAGGCTAGGAGCAACATGGTTTATTCTCGTTGGATGGAGATTCATGAGGGTGGTGGAAAGAAATTTTTTTTTTCCCCAAAGAAAGATGGGCTAATCCTGTGAGATGATGACAAAATCTTTAAGAAGAAATGGTAAGGGGAATTTGTGTATTGTGGAGTCCTTGAATGTTTAGAAGGATAATCTGGACGAAAAGGTTAACAGGGTAAGGAGAAGCGATGGGGAGATCTGGTTGATGATGAGAGAGATGCTGCCAGCGAGTTTGCTTGTTATGGCCTTTTGTTATTGGATTAGTTTTGGGAACAATATGAATCATCTAATCTACTTTGGGGTACATTACATGTGCCACCATCTACCATGGGAGGTTTGGTCTTTGGAGGGAGTTCCTATTTTTGATGATGATGGACTGGGCAAAAAGCAGCTGTGTACAGATAGGATTTTGCCTATCCCTGTGGAAGAGGTTAATGGGAGAGAGTTAGAAGCTCACTACTACCAGATAAGATGGGCTTGTGGGTGTCTCATCCTAGAGGAAATGAAGTTCATTAGGATGGTGGTAAAAGGAAGCTAAAGAAAAGCAAACACAAATTAGAAAATTTGCAGTGCCCTTTGAATTATGATGGAAAGGGCTTAAAAGGGGGTTTTATAATTTAGTTTTTGTTAGGTTTTGTTTCTTTTTCATTTCTTCTTCTATTGATCGTTCCTTTCTTGAGCATAGCTTGTTTTCTCCTTGGTTCTATTCTGTTATTCTTCTTTCTTAGTACACTTAATCTTATTATAAAAAAAAAAAAAATATAGTTCAGACTTGAAAAACTGCTAATAGAACAAAACATTGGCGACAGAACATATTCATATAATTGCATAGAATGCATGAATTGGGAATTTGTGGTCGTGATTCTTTCTTAGTACACTTAATCTTATTATGAAAGAAAAAACAAAATTTAATTCAGACTTGAAAACTGCTTATAGAACAAAACATTGGCAACAGAACATATTCATATAATTGCATAGAATACATGAATGGGAATTTGCGCTCATGATTATCTTAGTCAAGTTACTAGGGATACAAATTATTTAGAAGCAATACAAACTCTAAATCTAAAATTAATTTACTGTAATATTAGTTATATGCAGTAGCCTTAACACAATGACCCATTGGTTTGTGTGCAGAAAATAGAGGAAACCTAAAAAAGCTCTGTATATTCTCAACACGGACATGTCCTACTATTTGTCTAAAGGCCATTTCTGCAGCTAGTGCAGGCAATATGAGAGCTTACTAAATGTCAAATCATCAACCAACCTAGGTTGACAATTGTATGTAGGTTGAAAACAAATAAATACAGCCAAAATCCAGTAGCATCGCACAAAAATAGGTACTGTAGATTTTTTTTAGTTCAGTTCAGCTTGGTTGAGTTTTGGGTCTCGGATTAACTTGCAAAGAACTGCACATCTTAGGAAAAGTCAATCCACAAGCACTTGTCCACATTTTAAGATTGATGATTTCTTAATGCCTATTGACAAGTGTGATCTCACTATGCCTATGGACAGCAATAAGCGGTAGCCTACTTTTGTATTTCAGGATAACAATTTTTAGAATTCTGGTAATTGGGGTTGTAAGGTGGTAACAACACAGTTGTTTGCATTGCTAGATTTCAGCATCTGTTTTGGGGTTTTAGCTGCTGTGGTGATGACTAAAAACAATATATTTTTTTTTCAGTTTTCAAATGTCGTGGCATCTTGTTCTCAAAATACTTCAATATTCATTATTCACATTTGTGGATTAAATGATTGTGTACACAATTTTTTTTAATGAGAAAATAATATTTAAATAATTTATAATATGGTTTGGATGTTTTTAAAATAAATTGATGATATGTTATCATAATTGATTTATTAAGTAATGTATCATTACTCAAAGTTATTTATAGGAATTCATATTTTCTTTTCAATTTTGAAATATGGGTGTGGAATTGGGCATAGGGATGTAAATGGAGTGGATCTAGAGCGGGATGGTCACTACCATCGCTGTCCTGCCAAACTGCCCTGTCCCTCGTGTACTGCCTCCAAATCTGTTTTGAGGCAAAACCACCATCCCTTCCCTGAATCATTTGGAGCCCTGCCTTCTGCTAGGATGGTGAAAACAGCGAGCTTTGTGTGGTTTAAGGCTTTGCAGCACTGTGGTTGCTGTCATGCCAGGCTGTGCTCCTCTTGTGCAGACAGTGGATGGTGGTCTGGCAATCCCCAAGTCCAAACAAGTTACCAATCCAGCTGACAGGGAGAGTTGTGATGAAGACGTTGACGAGAGAGAAAGAAACCTGCTTAGAGGTGGACACTGGTGCTCCTGTGGGCTGCCTCCAGTGCCACTGCTGCTGACTCCTCCCAGCTCCAAAATCTAAAGCTAAAGCAGCAAATCTAGGGTTTGTTTTTGGTACAATCCCACTTTTGGCCTAAAATCTAAAGCTTATACAATTCCAGCACCACCCCCTCCCCCTCTGAACTTCTGGAATATTTTTTTTTGTCATTCTTTAAGTTGTTTGGACGTAAGGTCATTAAACAATATATATTATTTATTTGATATTATATAAAAGGATTCAAGGCAGGTTGGGCAGGGATGAATTATAAACAGGTTAGTAATTGGAGCAGGGGCTGCATGGTGGATTTGTGCTAGGAAAAAACAGCTCCTGCTTACTGCCGTGAATCCACCTTTGGTTGTTAAAAATCTCCCATAACAGTAAATAGTGCCAAAAATTTTTATTGCTTTTATTTTTTATTTTATTTTTAATACAAATGTAAACTTGAAAAATTAGCTTACTTTTGTATTTCTTTAGAAAACTAAAAATGAAAATGAAAACTATTTTCCACAAGTAAACAGGCCCCAATCTTCTTGTAGTTAGGTTCTTCATTATCTGAATGATATTGGAATATTATCTACCTAATTATTTTTAGTAATGTTTTGTCTTACTTTCAAGAGGTAAGTCCACGAAATGGCTTACACTGTCCACTCTTTTATATATATTATAGATATTTGTTAGTGCACTTTGTTTTGTTTGTGTTTGTGCACCATTCAATTGCAATCCACAGTTGAGATAGGATCACGTGTGGGTGAGTGGTGGATAGCTTAATATTTACCCTAAGCCTGCCACCTAACAGCATAAGCTTTTAGGTTAAATGGTGATGCACAAATACTATAATTTTTAACCATATGTGATGCTGGACAATATCAAAGAATTGCATCAATGAGAGAATTTGGGATAAATAGTGGAGAGAAGGGAAGATTCTTATAGCTGACCCCACTTTGTGGGACTTGAGGTTTGTTATTGTTGTTGTAGAGGAGAGAAGGGAAGAAGGAAGAAGAAGGGGATGCAATTGGGGAGAAAGATCTCATGCGCAATTCAAATTCAACAATAACCACTTCTTGCATGGCTTTCACACACTATTTATAAGACAGCCTAAAACACAGGGAATTACACATATACCCCTAAAGAGACTTGAAATTACAAACCAACGCAAAAATACAGAAATATTACAAACAGACCCCATAACACATAATTCTACTACGAGTAAAACTAAACACAATAAAATACTAATTAACAAAACACGTTTGGGTTAAGGTCCTAACGACCTAACAATCCCTTGACCCCATCTTTTGAAGTTAGCCTCCAAACTGGGTCAAAATGATTCATTCAAAACCCACTTCCCACCCTACATCACCATGTCATAATTAGAGAGGATCTGTGTATATTTATGGTAGAGTAAATAAATTATTTTTAATGTTCTTTGACAACTTGGCACACTCGTATTTAGTTTTACTTTTTGCTTCTGTTGAGCAACCCTTTTGTTTTCAAGTGGAACAGGTCAACAATTTGTTTCTTAACTATCTCTTTCACCTTCTTGTGCTAACAGGTCTCAATATTTTTACTAATAGGAATTGTGCTTTCTGGAGCTGCATTTGGGTACTGGATGGTCAGGAAATTTGTTATTTTAGAAGATGGAACTGTGGATATTGGAACAGCTCAGTTTGTAAAGTGGGCAATGCGCATCATTGCAGCCGCATTGATTATGCAGGTGCTATATTGCTTTCCCATGAGTTGAATTGTTTTGTACTTTATACCTATTTGCATGCTATCTTTGACTGTGGGATCCAACAACTCATTGAATAAGATAACATATAAATCATGGGATACCTTTCCACATGTGCACATGCATGCGTGAAGTCTGTTAGTCAGGGTACCTGGAGGCAAAATGAGCCATCAAACCACTAGGATACCATGTTCCCTAAGGCCCAAGGAGTGGAAAAGGCAAATGCCTGAGCCAAGCAAAGATCTTATTTCAATAAACGCCCGCCCACACACACACAGATCTATGTTGATTAGAGGCCTTTTTCTAAGTAGCTATGAGCCACTTGAATGTTAAAAAGAGCAATATGGCCTGTGGCCTTTCGCTTCCTTGCTTGGCTGAACACCTTGGTTGAGCATGAGAGTCACCTTTCATGAAACAGTTAGCTGTATTTTATTTTCAAACACTTCTAAATTTTCCCCCACCCTTTGTGACACAGTCTGCTCTAATTAGTTGCCAACTTATGCCCATCAATAATTTAAATAGTAAGTACTAGCCATTGCTGAATGCGCTCTCTCTCTCTCTCTCTCTCTCTCTCTCTTTCTCTCTTGGGGGTTAGTGTGCCAGTGCATGCATGCATGAGGCACTGTGACATGGCTGAAATGATCTATGAAATATGTTTGTTTAATGTTATTGGTGCTATTTGTTTTTGAGCCTTGCAAAATTTATGTTACTTGAAGTGTTGTTACTGTCTTTCAGCCATTTAAATTTTATGTTACCTCCAAGTGTTGTCTAACTACACATTTTTGTTTTTATATTTCAGAGCACTATTGACATTCCTTTATCAGTGGTGGCATTGGTTTCTTGTTGGGCTATTTGCTTTCTCAGTTTCTTAAAGTGGAAAGATCTAATGTAAGTTTCATTTCCTCCCATGCTTATCTATTTTAGGTCAAGTTTTCTAAAATACCATGCTGGGCATCATATATAAGGTGGAAATTTCTGTTGGCTGATTATTCAAATGGCTGAAATGGTTCCTGTTGGAGCCTTTTATTTGAGTAAATGTATTCCATCTAGTTCAATTGATAATTTTAGCCATTTAACAGTACCAATATTTTCATGAGTCAGCTATCTGAGAAATAGTGATTGAACATAATTTAAGCCATTTGGGGAATAACGATTCTGCCCATTTTGTCCAGGTAAATTAGTAGTACTCTGATAATTTTTCCCAACCAAAAATTGAATCCATGAGAGATTATTTGTAAAATGGCTCCTGTATAAGTTGTAAAGCAAGATATAAAGTGAGTATTTTTTTTTTATAAATTTTTAATTACATTGACTAACAGATTTTAAAATTTCTTAGATTATTTGTATTGTGTCTATTATCTTAAAGTTTGGAGAAAACATAGAATGTGTTTGGTATTAATTCCACATTGATTTGAACTGATCCATACAGCTCCATTGTCAATATTGTTCTGCCTGAACAGTACAAGTGCTATAATATGTTAGAACCTATAGATGACATTGTCAAAGTGGATGCACCAACCATTATTGATTAGATATATTAATAGTCCTTATAGTTACTCTGTCTCTTCCTTTTTTATTTTTTTGGCTTTCTTTGCTGTTTTCTAGAGGTTTCTAAGGTTTTCACCATTTTTTTTTTTGGCAACTATCAACATTATAGGAAAATAGCAAGTCAGTATTATGTATAATTTTATGCAGGGATCATTCGTGTTCTGGGGATGGAAGTCCTTGGTCACTGAAGACTAGACATTCAAATGTGAAGCGCAACCATGCTGAATTTCTTAGGAGGTCAGCAAAAACAGGTCATCAAGGAACAGCGTGGAATAGCCCAAAAAAATTCTCTCACTGGTCGGGCTCACCTGTTAAAGGTAATGAATTTCTTGCTTGTTAATCTATGTATACATATGTACATGTTGGTACTTTCACTTAAGGGTATAATTGTGGTGTCTGTTCCATATGAAAAAGGGCAGCCCGGTGCACAAAGCTCTCACATATGCAGGGTCCGGGGGAGGGGCGAACCACAATGGGTCTTTAGTACGGAGCCTTATTTTGAATTTTTGCAAGAGGTTGTTCCTCGCCTCAAATCCATGACCTCTTGGTCACACAGCGACAACTTTACCGTTGTGCCTAGACTCCCCTTTCGGTCTGTTCTACATGGAGAGCATATATTGTGCAATCTATAGATGTTCATTCTTAGATAACCATTTGAGAGGGTTTCCCAATCTGTCCCTCTAGGCTGCTGCTAAATAAAATGTGCACCTCTGGTTCCAAGAACATAGCTACCTTAAGGTCATTTGTGGTCTTGACTCTCTTGTTAAAAAGTAGTAAATTTTTTCATGCTTAATCTTTTGCTTTCTCATGAATGTATGTAGATGTTGGTACTTCCACTTGCTTAATGGAGGATATATATTTGGTCCATCCTGGAAGCATATAATATTGTGCAGCTTTTAGAATGTTCATTCTTTGATCACCATTTGAGAGGGTTTCCCAACCTGCATCATCCAGGCTGATAAAATGTGCATCCCCGTGGTTCCTAGAACATAGCTCCCGTAAGGTCTTTTGCGTGCATTTGACCTCCAATTACCTATTGTATTGCCTTAAAAAGCATTGCTGAACATGGATCTGATAGTGAATAGGAAAACTCTTGCCATGTAAAAGGAGCTGAATGTCTTGTGTGCGCATGTATTTGTATGTGTGGTAAGGCATGTGCTGTGTATATTTGCATGTAATGTGTAGGTGATGGCATGTGATTCTGGAAGTTCTTTTTTTTCTAAAACATTTTTCATCCCTGACATCCAAATGCTTCCCTTGCGAAAACATGTCTCATATACCGCCCCCCCTCCTCCCCTCTTTTTGAAAATGTGTAATGATGCCGACTCTGTATGCACCAACTCACTAGATTTAAGTGCATCACCCCCACATGTTTATGGCTTTGGGAGCTTTCCCATTTGGTACCAACATATTTCACGTGCCATTTGCTTGTTTTGGCCGTCACAGGCGTGATTTCACCATCCAAGAGCTGGGGGCCAGGAGGCCAGCTGGATTACTATTCGACCTTCCACAAAACAGCCAAGAGAAAGAAGTTTTCAAAGAAAGAGTGGGACGATTTCACACGTGAATCAACCCGTAAAGCTATGGCAGAATGGGCATCATCTCCAGAGTTTAGTAGTTGGATCATTGAGAATGCTGACAGAATCCAAGTTCTTCCAGAAGATAGTTCGGATGAAACAATTGAAAGTGAATCAGAATCTTCGGATGAAACTGCTGTACAGAGTGGGAACCGGATGAATATATTCAAGTGGTAATACCCAGCAAGCCACTGCATCATTTCAACCAAGATCATACGGTGCTTTGAAAATAGCTCTGACAGAAAGAATGCTTAGGCCACAGCAATTTCAGCTCCATGTGGCAATTTTGTCAAAGTGCTGGAAAGCCCCTTTTCTTAGTGTTGGGGAATGCCATTATATTGGTCAAAAGCCAAAAAAAGAAAAGAAAAGCAAGAGCAAATATAATGTAAAATATATAAATGTAATTTTTTTAGGAAGGTTGCTAATCTAAACATTATTTGGTTGGGATTTTGATGGCTTTAATTTTTTTAACCCACAAAGAATCTTATCAAATTCAGATTTGCACGGTAATGTTCTTGTAATGTTCTTATCAAACTATTTGTCCTGGTGGTGGAGCTGCATGAATGGATCATAATTTGGTGGTCTTCACGCGTGCCTTCATTCCCTGATAAAAGAATTTGGGTTGTATGAATTGTGGCTCGCGGGAATTCAGCAATGCATGGTTTCCAAAGATGGCATTCGAATGTTTAGAGATGGTGCAAAATTAGAATTAAAATAAGTTAATATTTGAGAACTATGCATTTTGGGATTTGAATTTAAACAAGCTTGATATAATTTTATAATGTGTTTTGCCTATACAAATTAAAATTGAAGGTTTGAATTTCATTTTCTCAAATGGAGGGTTATTTGGAACTACGCAAGATTCAGTTTTTCGCATTTGCAATCAACTAAGAAGAGTTAGAGAAGGAAATGAATTTTAAATAGACACCATAGAAGCTCACTCAATCAAAGAAAAAAAAAGCAACCAATAATTATTTGATAAGGGCGTGTATTTTTTAGCAGTATCAAAAGTATTTTCATAGAATAATATTTTTGAAAATCCCATTCGTTGTCTTGTGAGAATGTTTTTGTTTACTTTGTATTTCAAGATTTTTGAAAATTTATATAAAATTTTTATGTCAATTTGGTTTACCGTGAAAATTTTGATGAGAATAATTAAATTTTCAGATGAAAATTTTTCCCTTTATAAGCGCATAACCAATGTATAACAAATAAACATATTTTTAACATAAAATACTACTGCGTCAATGTACTTAATTATACTCATGTCCTAAAATTTTCTACGAATCGTAAATTTTTAAAAGAATTCAATGCTTAAATAATCAATTAACCTATTTTAGAATTAGCCCCAAACCCCCATTACTTCATATGTCATGTTTCTATATAAGATTGCAACTTCTTTTCTAATAATTATTTCACGTTGGCTAAAGATTTCTTTTAGGTTTAATTTGATCCCTCTATGACTTTTTAAAAAGTATTTTAAAAGGAATTTATTGATATTGTTTAAAAATGTTTAGTCCTTATAAAAAAAGCAACTACTAGAAAGAAGAAGTTAACTTTGAGTGTTTCGGTAAAAAATTGTAAGATGCCTAAAAATATTTTAAATTACTAAAATGGATATATATATTTGAAAAATATAATTAATGCTTTCATATTTTTGTAGTCTTTGAAAAAAATTAAGGACAACAATGAAATAAAATAAATTATTGGAAAAAAAAGTTAACTTTTAACTTTAATAAGTTTTTGTTACGGGATAAAAATGGCAATGACTTGTGAGGCTGCTCTCCAACTTTCGATGACTTGAAAAGGTTGAAAACAAAACATGCTTGGAGGACTCGGGGTGTACTCCAGGGGATCACTCTGATGCCTAAGTAACGGGAATGCTTCAAAGAGGTTGAATGCAATAGTAAGAGTGGGTTAAGAATGACTTACCTTGACTGCTTGCTCGAGTACCTACTTATAGTGGCTGAAGTTGACTCGAGGGTGTATGACCATTTATTGGTTATTATGGCGCGGGCGTGAATTGATCTGGCCTTTAAGGAGTCGATGACAGCTGTCGGTGGCGCGGACGTGGATCGCTCTGGTCTGCATGGGGTTGACCCCTTTAGAATAGCTATCCTTGAGTGATAATGACCCTGATTGTAGTTGCTCCTTAATGCTCCTTTATGGCAGATGGACTATTTTGGCCCTCATATATTTAGGGTATATTAGTTGTCCCCCCTTAGTTTCGAATTTTCAGAATTTGTTTTTGAAAGTTCGTTCTCATTTTTTTTTTACTGAGCCAAAGTGAAGGGAGATGGCTGATTTGAGCCGATGCCGAGCTGAGTTCAGCTGATCCGAGCCGACAATAAGAGGCACCGGACTTTGACGAGCCGAATTGGAGGAACACGATTGATCCGAACTGATGTTAAGCCAATGCCGAGCCTGATTGGAGAAAAATGGCTGAACCGAGCCGATGCTGGGCTATGTTTGGCTGATCCGAGCCGATATTAAGATGCACTTGGCTTTGATGAGCCAGATTGGAGGAAAATGGCTGATCCGAGTTAATGTTAGGATGTGTTCGTCTTCGCCAAACCTGTCACGTGAGAATTTATCTCGAGCAGCTCTTCTTGAAAGTTTTGTCAAGCAGCTTCCTGGGGGAACTTTGTCTCGACCAGCTTTTTCCGAGCAACTTCCTGAGGGAACTTTGTTTCGAGTAGCTTTTGTAGAGCAACTTCTTGCAGAACTTTGTTTCGACTAGCTTTTGCATGGCAGCTTCCTAGGGGAACTTTGTTCTGACCAGCTTTTGCCGAGCAGCTTCTTAGGGAACTTTGTTCCGATCAACTTTTGCTGAGCAGCTTCTTGGGAGAACTTTGTTCCGACCAACTTTTTTCAAGCAACTTCCTGCGGAACTTTGTTCCGACCAGTTTTTACTGAGTAGCTTCTTGGGGAATGTTGTTCTGAGCAGTTTTTGCCGAGCAGCTTAGTGGAGGAACTTTGTTCCAACTAGCTTTTGTTGAGCAGCTTCTTGGGGAGCGTTGTTCAGACCAGCTTTCGCCAAGCAGCTTCCCGGGGAAACTTTGTTTCGACCAGCTTTTGTCGAGCAACTTCTTGGGGAACTTTGTTCCGACCAGCTTTTGCCGAGCATCTTCTTGGGGAACTTTGTTCCGACTAGCTTTTGCCGAGCAGCTTCTTGGGGAACGTTGTTCCAACCAGCTTTTGCCAATTAGCTTCTTGGGGAACTTTGTTCTGACTAGATTTTTCCGAGTAGCTTCTTGGGGAACTTTGTTCCGACTAGCTTTTGCCAAGCAGCTTCTTGGGGAACATTGTTCCGACTAGCTTTTGCGGAGCAGCTTCTTAGGGGAACATTGTTCCGACAAACTTTTTCTGAGCAGCTTCTTGTGAAACTTTTGTGGGCCTCATGAGCGTTGCTCATCAGTTGGTTCGATTTTCTTTGCCTAATGATCCGTACTCACTTTTTGGGCATATTTTGTGGCCTCATGAGCCTTAGCTCATCAATTGGGCCTATCTTCTTTGCCTAATGAGCCATACTCATTTTTTGGGCATATTTTGTGGCCTTATGCACCTTAGCTCATTAGTTGGGCCATTCTTTTTGGCCTAATGAGCGGTGCTCATTTTTTGGGCATCTTCTTTGGGCCTCATGAGCTTTGCTCATTAAATGGGCCGATTTTAAGAGTCTCCATAATTTCGATTTCATCTGTAGGTTTCAAGATTTTTCGTTAAGTGAGCCATACCTTTGGGGTATCATGATTTTCCTCGGGATTACACATTCCTTAGGTGTCCCATCTGATTGGGAGGTGTGTGTGTAAGGAGCCTTTTTCAGGACGCGGGTATTAAATGATATCTTCTTTGGATCTGGGTCCGTACGGGGACCTATAGCCTTTTCCTCGAGACGTGGGATAATCAATGATCCTCCCTCCTCTGGATTCACGCTCTTATGGAGATTCAGGCCAACTTTTCTCCATAAAAAGCGCTTGCTGGCCCATTTGTTCTCTGTCTCAGCGGAGAGAGATTCCCTTACTGCTAGGTATGCTCTCGCTCCATCCTTTTCCTTGCGTATTTTCCTTCTTTTTCTTGGCTTTGTGTGTTGATTTTTTCTGCTATGTTCTTCGTATGTTCTTTATGTTCTTCATATCTTGTTTGAATGTTCTTCACGTTCTTCACTTTCCTTGGATGTGTTCTTGGTAAAACTGTTGGGCATATGTGTCGTTGATCTAAATCTTTGTATAGTGTAAGTTGTTTGTCCTTTTGGTACTTTGAAGTTTTGACTCCATGAACTCTTCTAAGGTTCAGCCTAGATCTCCCGTAACCACTAGGAATGCTCAGTCTGGTCTCATCTTATCAGAGATGCAGACATATGCCGTTTATTTGTTATCCCTGGCACTATAAATATCAGACTGCCAACCAGTGTTGAGTTAGCTCAGCAGCCCGGTCCTAATGAGATTTGTCTGTATAGTGATTACCTTGACCTAGGTCTTAGGCTTCCCTTATTGCCTTTCTTTTCCAACGTGCTTCATTTCTACAATGTTGCCCTTTCGTAGTTGGACCCCAATTCTTATTTGATATTAACGTGTTTCGCCATCCTCCTCCTTAAACGAGGCCACCAGCCCACCATGCCTTTGTTGCGGAGCTGCTATCAAATGAGAAAGCATATTGTAGACAAGGATCTGTACTATTTCAACGCCTTTCCTGAGTACAAGCTGTTTACCCTTGGTAGCTCTTCCATTCATGATTGGAAGTTTTGGTTCCTTTTCGCGTCTTAGGAGCTAGATTATCATGGGCCTTGTGTGTGGCCCACTCCTCTGGATGGTGATGTTCTTCCCTTCATGTTTTATTTATTCTACAGATGCTTGAGTTATATACATACATTAGTGTGTAACCGTACCCTTTGTTTCAGCCCGGATACGACATTTGGCTCCCACCTTGTCCCGGTTAGAGGAAGCTATCCTTCTAGAGCTACGAGCCAGTGCTAAGTTGGGGCTTATCCCCCATGAGCAGCTGCTCAAGGAGCGAGTCCTTGTGCAATGAGGGCCGAGTCGAGTCTCTCCCGGTTTATGCTTTTCTTGAGCTTTGTGCATATTATATGCGTGCCTTGTTCAACTTAACTTCTCCTTATTTCTTTCTCTTTTCTTTTTGTGGACATGGAATTTAATCAGTATGAAGCGGTGATGGCCAAGGCGAAGAAACAGAGGTCGAGTAAGAAGAAGAAGAAGAAGAAAAGGAACTTTGAAAGTGGTTCTTCTCAGACGCAGGAAGTCTTTATAGTAGAGAGGGAGCACTTACCCCTCGCGGAGCTGACTGCATCTCCTCCCCTGTCCAGCCCATTTTTGACTAGCCAATGCTTACTGGACCCGCCCTACGCCGTGTGGTACGTGTGGTGGACCTTGTGGAGGCAAGGATGACTCTTCCTGATTGTTTATCTATGACAATGTGACATGCTTCCTACTAGGTACCCTTGTTAGTCTTGCCTATAACCTTACTTTTTGTGCTTTTAACTCCTGTTATTCTTGCTTACAGATGGTGACCATGGCTCTGGCTCAGGAGGGAACGTTACTGAGATGTATCTATTGATGCTAGACATGATAGAGAAATATGTGGCTGCCCAGAATGAGTAGCATGAAGCTCGAGCTGAGGCTGAACACCGCAAAAGGGCTCATCAAGAGGAGATAGCAAGGATTCATCGTGAGGAAATCCCTGCTGCTATCTCAGAGTGTCGCAACTCGAAGAAGTTTATCCTCAATACTGCCAAGACTTACCGTGAAGGCTTTCGAAGGTGCTGAGAGCAAGTTAGGACGATGCACCTTGACCTTTCTGTGGTTAGTGTGTGCTTGCATGGTTACGACGGTGAAAGCCCAGAGTCAAGGGATGAAATGGATGAGGAGGATGAGCCTAAGGAAGGGGAGGTTGCAGAAGGAAGTAAAGCTGATTGATGATTGAATAGTCCATATTGTGGCTTTATTAAGCATTGATAATGTACTTTTGAATTTCTTGTTGTACAACCTTATGATTTTTGGGATTTCAATTCTGTTGTACAACATTTTGAGCAGTGAAATTTCAAGAGTAGTATTTTTTCAACATGTCATAGTTCCATGTGTTTTTTTTATCTCCCTTCCCTCTATGTCCTCCAATGTGTATGTTCCCGGCTTTATTTCTGTTACGACTCGGTATGGTCCATCCCAGTTTGGCTATAGTTTGTTCACTCCAGGCACTGCTGGGTTTGTTCGCATCTTCCTGAGGACCAGCTCTCCTGGGTGGAATGTTCATGGTCTAACACGAGTGTTGTAGTATCTTGCCACCTTTTGTTGGTATGTGACGACTCTCATATGTGCTTGCTCCTATCACTCCTCTAGAAGGTCTATTTTCGCTCTTAGTTCTTCACTGTTATCTTTTTTGTCAAAATGTTGCCGTCGCAAGGAAGGGATTCCGACCTCAGTAGGGATGACCGCCTTTGCTTCGAAAGAAAGCATGAATGGGGTTTCACCTGTTGCTATTCGTTGGGTCATGTGATAGGCCCAGATAATGGAAGGGAGCTCATCCACCCATTTGCCCTGTGCAGTTTTGAGTCGCGCTCTCAAATTGTGCAGTATAGTATAGATCATATTTTCCACTTAACCATTGCTTTGGGGATGTGCAATTGATGTGAGCAAAAGCTTTATAGGTAGGTCAACGCAAAATTTCTTAGAGCGCTCATTATCAAATTATCTCCCATGGTTCGTGACTATGGACCATGGGATTCCGAACCTGCAGACGACCGAGGCCCACACGAATTGGGTTATATTGCATTCTGTTATGTCAGCCAGGGCTTCTACCTCTACCCACTTGGTGAAGTAATAAATTGCCACTAACAGAAACTTCCTTTGTCCCATCACTTGAGGCAGAGGTCCTTAGATATCTAGTCCCCATTGGGTGAAGGGACAAGGACTAGTCAAGGGGGAGAGAAAGCTTGCTGGCATGTGTGGTATTCCTGCGCACCACTGGTACCTATCACACCATTTGACCATTTCGATCGCCTCCTTACTCATTTTTGGCTTGTAGAACTCTTGTTGTAAGGCCTTGTGGGCTAAGGCTCTGCTAGCTAGGTGATTTCCGCATATTCCCTTGTGAATTTCCCTTAGCACGTATTCTCCTTCTTCAGTACTTAGGCACCGCAAGTATGGCAGTGTCAGGGATCGCCTGTACAACTCTTTGTCAATGAGGGTGTACTTCACCGCCTTCCTCCTCACCTTAAGAGACTGTTTCTTGTCATCTGGTAGGGATCTGTCACTAAAGTACTACATCAAAGGTGTTTTCCAATTTCTCTCATTAACTCCAACTACTACCAAGTTGACACTGACTTCTTTGTAAGAAAGTTTTTCGACTCGATCCAAGTAAATAGCATTCTTCCAGCCCGGATTTGTGGTTATGGTTAACCTTGCCAGCGCATCAGCCTTTGCATTCTCCATCCGTGGCATGTGCTCTATATCAAACTGAGCGAACGCCTTAATCTATTTTTGGGCTTTGGCTAGGTATTTCTTCATTTTCTGATCCTTAGCCTCAAATTCTCCCTTCACTTGCTCCACTACTAGTTGGGAATCACTCACAACTTGAATTTGCACTAACCCAAGGGCCTTCGCCAAGCGCAGCCCTACTAGCAAGGCTTCATATTCGGCATGTCATTATTGGTCGCTGCGAACTCACCTCTTAGTGCGTATAATGTCTCTGAACCATCTAGTGCCATGAGAATCAGTCCCGCTCCCCCTCCGGCGGCATTAGATGAGCCATCCACATGTAAGGTCCACACCTTAGAGTTCTCTATAGTTTCATAGGGTTGTTCTGCCATGAAGTCAACCAATACCTGAGCTTTGATGGCAGGCTTTGGCGGGTATTGTATGTCGAATTCCCCTAGGTCAATCGACCACCTCATTATTCTATCCAAGCTCTTTGGCCACTAGAGGATCTGTCTCAAGGGTAAGTTTGTCAGCATAATTATCTCGTGCATGAAATTTAGAATAGCTACCAAGAGGGGGGTGAATTGGAAGTTTTTAGATTTTAATTATTATTGTTTTAAATTTTTACTTTTTTTAATTCAAACACTAAAAGGACAAAAACAACCAATCAGATTACACCACAAAACTTAAGAATACAATTCAATTATATAAAACTTAACTATTCATTCAAGAATGCTATTTCCCTTTAATAGAAGTCCTGTAGTTGTTTTGAAAAACCTGTTTTGAATGAATTTTTATTGCTTTATCTCTTAACCAAGATTTCTGCAAATTAACCAATGTACTCCCTTGAGGGTTCCCGCAAACGATTAACTAAAACGTACTTTCTTAAATCAAGAGATTTTCTTGAATATGATGTATAAGCCTTGGAACCTGCACTTGATTCACACAATATATAATATGAAAAGTAAAAAGAGTAAGGAAGAATATGAACACCGAGATTTATGAGGTTCAGCTTATCTCCAGCTTACGTCCTCACCTTTGGTCAATTCCACCAAAGGATTCCACTAGGTATGCTCTTTTACCGGGCAGAACAAGCCTTTACAAAATTCCTTCCTTTAAGGTAGAGACACCTCTCCAAGCAAAAAATCCTCACTTGGTATAACAATATAAACAATCCTTGAATCGTCAACAATACAAAGAAGTTGCTATAATGATCTGTGTACAAAAGAGACTCTCAAAACAAAGCAGAGTTGTACAAGTTAGAGCACAATCAATACTTCAATCAAATAATTAATAAAGAAACTATGAAGCTCAAGTGTTTAGAGATCACCAAGAGATTGTTTTGAATAAACAAACTTAGAGTATGAATCTTGGCTTTGGTATTTCAGCAGAGTTTCAGAACTTCTCTCCCAAATGGAATGTGAGCAATAGAAAGCTTTGAGAGATTGAATGCTTTAATTTCAAGAGAGCTGAGTGAATGCTTGGATGATTGAATTCTTGAGTTTAAAAGAGTATTTATAGACATTCTTGGCTTAGTTTTCTTGTTCCCCAAGTATCTTTGAGTGGTCTCCAAGTTTTTACAACGTTTATATTTTGAAAAACTAATTTTTTAAATTTTCCCATTGGAGTTTGAAAAACAAAAAACCCGTTGAGTCAGTCGACTGGACAGGTGACTGGGTAGTTCAAAAAACACAGGGTTAGTCGGCTGGGCAGGCGACTGACACCATTCTGTCTCCCAAAAATTATTTCAAGAAATTGTTAGTCAACTGGCAGAATACAGTTCATTTTGTGTCAGTCAGCTGGGTAAGTTTGCCTTGGTTTAGTCAGTCGACTGGACAGAAAAAAAATTGGTTTTTCTCTTTTTGATTTTTTCATTTTAGCTTTACACTTATGATTTGATTTTTCATAAGATATTTCAAGGACTTAAAAATGATTTCCTTAAGTTTATATTGGTCCCTTAAAGAGCTTCATATTTTCTAAATTGTTACTTGATACGAAGTACTTACATTAAACATTTCTTAAACATGATGCTTCAAGTCTTTGATAAGCCTCTTAACTTCAAGTCCCTTTTTATCTGTAAGCTTCTACGTACTGAGGCTTCAGGTCTTCTTCTTTGCTGCTTGAAAAGATTTGTTGAAGCTTTCTCTTGATATTCATAACTTGCTCATTTGACATGATAAAAATGCACAACTTGTTCTCTTGACAATACTTTAATTTATAGCTTCTTTCTCTTGTGTTGAGATATATATTCCTGAAACAAAATCACTCAACAAGCAAGTTATACCAGCGTCATTTGTTATCATCAAAATAAGATTGAAAAGCCTCGTTTGGCCAACAGTGCGCTTGAAAGTATGATCTCAATTTTCAAGCAACATAAATAATGGAGAAGGCCACTTGTTTTGCTATGCTGTAATTCTTCTTAGCTCCGCTCAACACTTTTCTGGTGTAGTATATGGGTTTGTGCTACCTTTCTTCTTCTCTAACCAAGACTGAGCTGACCGCATGTGGAGTCGAGGCCATGTATAGGTAAAGGTTTTCTTCTATTTTCGGATTCGTCAGTAGTTGGGGGGGGGGGAGCCAAGGTATTGCTTGAGCTGGTCAAAGGCATTACTTTGTTCCTCCCCCCATTCGAACCCTCATTTCTTTCGCAATGCCTTGAAGAAAGGTAGACCTTTATTCCCCGAACAAGAGACGAACCTGCTGAGGGAGGCGATCCTTCCTGTCAAGACTTGGATCTTCTTCTTTGTTCGAGGGGCCTTCATGTAAAGACCCAAAAATTATAATGATTAAAATAATTAAGAAATATAATGAATAATATAATAAATAAATAATAAGGGAAGAAGGAGAAAATTTAAAAAGAAAAAAGCAATAGATCTCGTTGATGAATCCTTTGACTTCGTCGATGAGTGATCTTCTAGGGATCGTCAACGAAGTTCAGTCCCTTGTCGATGAAGATATCCAGAGAGTGTGAATTTCATATTTTAGGTTTCATCGATGAATGCATCCTCTCGTCGATGAATTCCCTTTTGTGGTTCGTCGACGAACCCTGTCCTCTTGTTGACAAAGCCACATGACAACATCGTGTATAAATTGATCTAAGGTTGCTTCTCCGCGAAGAAATTCTTTTTCTTCATTTTCTCTCTCTAAAAACATCCCTCTCTGCCTTCTCTCTTCGATTCCGCCCAGATTCAGCCCGAATCGACGAACAGAAACCGCTACGATGATCTAGGGGAGATTCTTTACACATCTAGGAGAGTAGATTTCAAAACTAGGTTTTCCAGACATTGCTCCAAAGCTGAGTAAGGGTTAGCGTTCCTAGTTTGGGGGTTTAAAACGTTTATTCGAGGTTTATGGGTTGAGAAAATGTTGAAATAGTAGGTTATTTGAGGTTTATTTGATTAAACTAGGATTTTTGATTCAGGATTCGGGTGAGCGCCGCATGCATCATTTTGAGGTCCTTGCTGGCGTAATTTAGGAAATTGGGTGAGGGGAATATTTTAAACCAGTATTTTTGAGGAAATAACCAGTGAAAAATGGAAATTTTATGTGTATAAGTATATGATTTTCATGTGAGTTCTGAAAAGCCAATCGTTTGCATTGTAAATTTCTAAGCCTAGGGTTGTGCTACTAGATACTATTTACAAAAATGGAAAGTTAAAATGACAGATTTTCTGGATAATTGTGTAAGAAATTAAATGTATATTTTTAGTATATGAATGATGAATGTAGGTTGGCTTATTTTACAGTAAACGTATAAAATATGTTGTTAAATTGTGTGGTATAAGTAAAATGAAGTTTCCGTGTTAAACTATGATATATGTATGAGATGCAGGAAATACTGGAAATGCATTGAGAATTAAAGTGTGATGCGATTATATACTGCATGTGATTGAGAATGTTAAATTACAATGTATGGTTTGAGAACTCCAGTGGATTGTGATTTTTGTGATATGCACAGTACTGTTGTGGGTATTTTTTGTAGCCCTAGTGCACCCACACGTCTTAGAGAGAGTGTGGAGATGGGATGATCGATTGTGCTGGGAAGGATAGGTCCCCCTAGAGTCTAGACCAGTATGGGAACAGCTAATCGAACCTACAGACTATAGAATATGGTTGATTTAACTCTAGAGGGCCGACCAGGGTTAAGTCCAGCCTATGGGCCGCACAACCCATCATGGGGCGGAAGCATGATAGTGATTTCTCCATCGGTATAGAGAGTTCTAAATGCGTGATTGTTAATTTAACAAGTGATAATATGAGAACAACAGATATGAGAATAACAAATATGAGAATAACAAATATAAAAACAGCAGACGGGAATGATATGAATGTGAATGTTAAATGTGACATGTGAAGTGAGATTATGTGATGCAAAATACAGAGATAACAATATACAGAGTAATGTAGTAAAGTATTATTAGTATTAAATATAGTAGTATCATATGTTTTTGGGGCGAAATATACTCTCCGCCCGAGGGATTACTGAGAAAGGCGAGTGCCCTGATAGGTGTCACATGTAGACATGCTGGGCTGTATAAGGGCAGAGGGAAACTACTTGTATGGGCGGGCAATCTTCCCTATTCTCGGGAACTTCTGCCAATAAACTTTTGTTTAAGTGTGTGTGTGAGTACGAGATAAACTAACCACCTAAGGGCTTACCGAGTAAGGTAAGTGCCCTGATATGCTTCGGTTGTAGCTATGAGTTGCATAAGGTATCAGAGCATAGGGGTGCTACTTGTATGGGCGGGTAATCACCCTTATCCTTAGGAACTCTCGTTTTATTAAAATATGCTACATGCGTGTGAGTAGGGACAGATAATGTTTTCATAACTATAATATGTTTATAAATGATGATTGTATATATTTTTACACAAACCTCATGATAGTCACACACTGATTCAATGTATTCCATCCTTATTGAGATGTGTCTCACCCGATAGTTGAATTTTATCTTTTTTAGGACCTCCACGTTATTGAGTTTAGAGAGCTCGGGGCTGTTGTAGTGCTTTTGAGAGAGAGGATATAGTCTTTTGGATGTGTATATTTTTAGGTTTTTTTTATATTTTTTGAGATGTATGATTTTGAATACTGGTTGTTGGAAGATGATTTTGAGATGTACATATGTAGCTACTCTAGTATATTATGGAAGAATTGTCATTGTATTCGCTGCGTAATTGATATAAAGCCAGGTACAAGTCAATGGAACACGTGGCATCTAGGCCCCACTTAGCGGGTTCGGGACATCACGAGGTGGTATTATAGGTATTTTTAGAATAACACTCCGGACCCTAGTTTTAGGTTCGGGGGCGTTACACTTCATCTCCAGTAACGCCTTTATCTTGTCAGGGTTGGCTTTTATCCCTCCGTGCGTCACCATGAAGCCTAAAAGCTTCCCTGCAGAGAAACCAAACACGCATTTTGAAGGATTCAATTTCATTTGATACTTGCGCAGTAGTTCGAGTGTTTCCTTTAGATCCCCGCAATGCTCCCCCGTTTTCAAGCTTTTCACCAGCATATCATCTACATGCGCTTCCATCATCTTTCTGAGTTGGTCTTTGAATATCTTGTTCACTAGCCTCTGATACGTTGCCCTTGCATTCTTCAACCTAAAGGGCATTACTCAGTTGCAATAGAGTCCTCTTTCTGTGATGAAGGATTTTTTCTCCTCGTCTCTTTGGTGTATTGGGATTTGATTATATCCCGAATATGCATCCATAAAGCTTAGGAGCTCATGTCCAGACGTCGAGTCCACCAACTGATCGGTTCGAGGAAGAGGAAAGCTGTCTTTTGGACATGCCTTGTTTAAGTCCGTGAAATCGATACACATCCTCCACTTTCCATTCGGTTTCTTTACCAGAACCACATTGCTTAACCATTCTAGATAATTGACCTCTTTGATGAATTTGGCTTGCACCAGTTTCGTCACTTCTTCATCTATCACCTTGATCTGCTCCAACGCAAAGCTCCTCTTCTTTTGCTTTATGATCTTATGGTTGGGGTCTACCTATAACCTGTGTTCCATGATTGTAGGGTTAATCCCTGGAATATCTTCAGCCCACCAGGCAAACACATCCGCGAACTCGTTCAGTAGCTTACTTAGTTTTGCTCTCAAAGAGTTAGAAAATCGACTCCTAATCTGCACACACTTCTCCTGATTACCATTTATGGGTATATGTGTGAGGTCATCATCCAATGTGCTAACTTTTGGGTACTCTTCCTTTACCTCCAGGTCTTCTACAGTTAAGGTTTCCCTCACTTTGGTCTTTCCTTTTAATGCCATCATGTAGCAATTTCGAGCTGCTACTTGATCTCATTTGTTCATCCCCATCCCTTGAAGGGTAAGGAATTTCATCTTTAGATGATACATAGAGGTTATGGCTCGGGCTGCATTGAGTGAGGGGCAGCCTAGTATGACGTTGTACAGTGATAGCCAATCAACCACTAGGGAATCCGTCAACGAGGTGATTTGCTATGGGGCTGTTCCATTATCATTGGGAGTGTAATTGTTCCCATAGGGTGTACTAAGTCTCCTCCAAATCTGACCAAGGGGGTGGAGATTGATTTGAGGCGTTCCCTACCGATCTTCATTCCCTTGGGCATCGACCAAAATATTATATTGGCTGAGCTCCATTTGTCTATCAACACGCACCTCACTTTGTAGTTAGCCACTAGAAAGGAGACTACCAGAGCGTCGTTATGAGGCTGTTGTACTCCTTATTTATCTTCACTATCAAAAGTGATAGCATCTTCCTGTTTTTGTCTTTTGCCGCTTGGATCCCTTTTCTCCATTAAGAGCACCTGCTTAGCATACCTCTTTCGAGCTCCTTTGCTGTCTCCGTCACTAGCGGATCTGCCAAAGATCACTGCGATCTCCCCAATGATCTGTTCGTCTTTCTCCTCTCTATTTGGCCTTTTCTGCTCACAAGCTTCCCCTTGAGGGTCCCCTTTCTTCACGAACCTCGATAGGTGACCTTTTCTTTTTTGTTAAGGTATCGATTTCATTCTTCAGTTGAATACATTCCTCGGTATCGTTCCCGTGATCCCTATGGAACTAACAGAACTTTGACACATTCCAATTATATGAGGGTGTTCGTATAGGTTCAGGCCACGACACATACTCCTTCTTTCTTATATGCATCAACACATCAATTTGTCGTGTGCTTAAGGGAGTATAAGTTTGAAACTTACTAGTGTACCCTCTCGCCTTAGATCTGGCATGCAGCGTGCTGTTCTCCTACCTCTTCACGGGTCTAAAAGGTTCGCCAATCTCTCTGTTACCCTTCCTTTTCAACTTGATCGATTTCCTCTTGTATCCATCATCTCCTCCAAGTTGACATACTTTTGCGCTCTGGCCATTAGTTCTCCTATGTCAGCTGGTAGCTTCTTCCTCAATGAGCACAGGAATGTCCCGACTGAAGGGCCGTGGTTAGAGCTGCCAAAGCCACCCCCATATCTAAATTGTGGATCTCTAAGGTTGCGGTGAGGAAATGGTGCATAAACTTTTTTAGTGTCTCTCGTTCTCCCTAAACCCATGCTCATCAGATGAGCCGATGTTTTGACGATTCTCCAACTACTAAGGAAATGGATGGTGAACAGCTACTTCATCTTAGAGAAGGAGCCATCCCCGACACTAACTTTAAGAGTGACTATAAATGCCCGACACATGATGGCATCAGGTGCTCCTTGCAATTGCATCAACACCTTGAAGGTGTCTAGATGATCGACTGGGTCAGTCAAACCCTCATACCTTTCAAAGGTAGGCATTTTGAATTTACTAAATAGCGGACCTCCATCACTTCTTTGGTGAACGGAGGCTCCGAGGATCTTAGAGAGTTTTCTCCGTAGAAAGGGTTTGTTCAACCCTCTTTCATCATCTTCTCAATTTAGTCTATCTTTTTAATCCTCTCCTCTAACTCGGTTAATTTTTACTCATTGACTCCTATGTTGTTCGCATCTTCCACCTTCTTAGTGAGGTCACTCTTTTCCTCACTCTCCTTTAGTTTCTCTGCTTTCTTAGGCGAGTTGGGGCTAACCTGTTGTTGGCCAGGGCTATGCTCTTCTTGACTTTTTTGCTGCAAGAGTAGGTTGAACATATCCTCCATTTTCTTCTGGGAAGCTTCCATTCTCCTTTGGAAGGCGAGAAATTCCTCCTTAGTGATCCCCGAATGTTCTACGGGTGTGGAGTGAATATACTAGGGTGATTCTTTTCTAGCGGCAGGGCCGGAGGTTGAGCCGTGAGTGGTTTTAATCAGTTTAGAGTGTCGAAAGTCGAGAGCGAGATGAGCACTTGTTAGAAGCAAGTTCCCAAAGACGGCGCCAACAGTACTTCGGGGGATCACTCTGATGCCTAAGTAAGGGGAATGCTTTAAAGAGGTTGAATGCAACAGTATGAGTGGGTTAAGAAAGGCCACTTATTGGTTAGTTATGACGCGGGCGTGAACCAGTCTGGCCTTTAGGGAGCCAATGACAGTTGTTGGTGGCATGGGTGTGGATCGCTCTAGCCTGCATGGGGTTAACCCCTTCAGAACAGCTATCCTTGAGCGATAATGACCCCAATTGCAGCTGCTCATTAATGCTCCTTTATGATAGATGGACTGTTTTGACCCTGATATATTTAGTGTATATTAGTTTCAAATCTTTAACTTTTAAAAGTTTCTTAAAAAAATTAAAAAAATAATAATTTTTAAAAGTTAAAAATATTAATTACCAAATACGTTAAACCCAACTTTTATTTTTAAAAGGAGAAATTAGAATTTAGAAGCTCAAATATAATACAAAATGTGTTTTAAAGGTCTATGGATGATTCACACAACTATAACTTAGAAGATCTACTTGGCACATAATAAAACTCTATTTAAATATTCGATCACATTTAGTGTACTTATCCTTTAACATGAATCCATACGTTTATCAGAGTCACTATACAAGTGACCTAAGACTAATCACCTCCATACATTAAGCAAAATATGCAGACTAGTTTTTGGATTGTGAATGCCTAATTCACAATCCTATGACTATGAGCATTTGAGACTCAAGTACTAAGAAGTATTATGTTCTAACCTCTTTAAGAACTTGTCTTCTCAACTAAGATTCTCTAGGCATATTTATGTAACTAAAATTATTCTGGAATTACAAAAATAATTAAATTGCATTTATGGATTAATTATAATAGAAAAAATTTAAAAAAATGTCTTAACCAATTAATTAGCTCTTAAATCATACAACTAAGATGTAATGAGATTAATTATTGAAGGGCATAAATATTGTTTGTTTGACAAGAGCACTGTTTCATGTTGAACTTGTTTTCAAGACTAATTACTAGTCTTGGATTTGTTTATGTACTAGTGGGGGATGTCTTTCCAAGGCATGCATTCTTGACTTTGCAACTTGGTGGTTAATTTCTTCCTTGAAAGCTCCTTGTGAGATGATGTGCATTGCTTAATTTTCCAAGTTATATATATTAAAATCATATCTTGATTTTCGAGACAATTGTAGCATGGTTATTTATTACATTATTGATTATTGTATGCATATTGGGTCTTTAGAAAGAGTGGGGTCTCAGCCATGTGAATAGAATTCGTTAAAGTGAGATGTTGTGCTCGTCTTATTTAGCGTTAGTACAAGATGAGAATGGATTCGTAGAAGGGGCTTCCTCTTGAGTTCGTCCTCCCATGTGTTTCTTTTCTCAAGTTAAGATAGGATTGCAAGGATTTCATAATTATAAGGAGAGAAATGATAACTCACTTCTTGAATTGAACTCTTGTTGGATTACTCATGAATGTAGGCTTAATGCTATCCCATATAAATTACGTATGTTGCGGTTGTTCACTTTAAAAAAAAAAAATTCTTACAATTTCGTTTTATCTCTTTACCAATTGCACTATTAGTATGAGTGGTCCTTGTGGCCCAAAGTGTAACTCCCTTGAACCCAAAAGTGGGGCCCGTAGTGCTACTTTAATAAAATCTGTATTTCTGATACCACAATCATCACATAAAAGCAGTGGAAATAATTTAAATATCCTCAAATGCATTACTAGAGTTCTAAACTACCATCATACATAGAGGTCTCCAAATGCCCATATTACAAATCGGAAAAATGAAAGAAAACTAATTCAGTCCGTACAAACCACTTACTACTACTAGATAATCTTAGCTCCGCCCCCTTAGCCTGCTAAGCACGATCCCTAGTATCTCCTAGAAAGCCAAATGATCATTGGGGTGAGACACCACTTAGTAAGACGAATTAAGTTATTATTAGTGTGTGGGCAACATGAGTTCTAGTAGGAGCAGAAAATATCCATTTCTTCCTTTAACCAAAAATAGCATTTGTAAATGGTACTCACACCTATACAGTTGAAAATACACATTTATTTTCACAGTATAAACCAGTTCAATGAATAGATAATATCATTTACAGAAATTCACATATATGCGTAGAAGAAACCCCTTGTTGGACAAACGACATGTTTAACCCCCATGACAGGTTGTGCGGCCCGTAGGCTGGATTTAGTTTGGGTGATCAACCCAAACAAAATCAAAGTAACCATATGCAAGTACATCTGCATGCATCTACAAGCTCATTTGCAGGTCCTATTACCTTACCACTTCCTGGCTCGGACTCCAGGGAAGGTACAACAACATTTTGCAGGCTAACCGGCTGAGACCACCTACACTTCCACTACAGTGTGGTTGCACCTGACCAAACAACTCACTAGCAATGGTACCATGCTCACAATACAACCGGTCCTCAGGGTTCTTAAACCATATCATGCAATTTACGTAATAAAAACTGTAATATATTCTCACTGTTGTCATTTCTTATAAAACCCTCCATCATATCAAAACCCTACATACAACCGTCATATAAAAACTCAGCATATAGTCGTTATATCACATCTCCAATATTTCACGCAAACAATTCCAGTATTTTCGTCAAACAGTATAAATCATATTTTTATAGTACGATACCATAAAATACTCAGATTCAATTATGAAACAAAACCAAATGGATTATTCTCATGCCACACGATTTGAGTATTAAATCATAGTCACTTAACCTAATTGAGAAAACATTTCATATTATGCTTTGGTGAAAAACCCAGGCTCAATCGTCTCCATGGATTAATTTGCTTAGAAAATACATATATGGCCATACATATGGAAAATGAAGACGATCACCCTTTTTTCTTTGATTCCTTCACAAAATATGGGTATGATAACACAACTCACAATTTCAACCGTTCGAATCATTCAAAAATCACCGTAAATATTCCCATATTTATAAAGTCCGTTTTTGAACGATTGGATTTCGAAATAACCATTAATATCATGTAACATATACATACATATAGTTTAATCAGTTCGTTTCTATAAAAACCTAACATAACTTAATCCCCTTACCTATTACCTAGAAAAATCCACCTAAAACCCTTAAAAAATTAAAACCCTAGCTTCCGAATCGGCCGCTGAAAGTGAGTCGGCAAGCCGAGAGAGGAGAGGAAGATGATCTGGAATCGAAGATGGACTTTAGGTGAGCCTATGGGAGAGAGAGAGAGAGAGAGAGAGAGAGAGAGAGAGAGAGAGAGAGAGAGAGAGAGAGAGAGAGAGAGAGAGAGTAGAGAGAGAGAGAGAGAGAGAGAGAGAGAGAGTGAGAGTAGAGAGAGAGAGAGAGAGAGAGTCCCAAAAGATGCTTTAGAGAGAGAGAGAGAAAATTTGAAGTTATGAAATAAAAGCTAGCTTAGCCCTTAAGTAAGGCCAGCCTAGAGGAAAACCATCGACTGTTTTCCCTGTGCTTTACAAAACCATCGACGGTTTAGCTGATAATTGCTCTCTATAGTTTTAGTCATCGACAATTTTCTTGAGATTCCCTGAAACCGTCGACGGTTTGGTCCTATGCCAAACCGATTTCCTCTTCTCATTTCCTTTATTTCTCTCTTTCTTTTATTTATTTTCTTTTCTTTTCCAAGTTTAGGTCCCTACACAAAGTGAAGGATAATAATATTTGCAGCCCAACTAGTGAAGGAGAGGAAGTAACTCCATCCAGAAGACTTACACTTGGTAGGTCCTTCAAAGTCTAAATTCATCGGTTAGTTCCAAAAGAGTAAAACTTGTAACAAAATCAAAGATGTAGGAGATTATCATCCTCATGAAGGGTAATCTCCATGATCCACGAAGGAGGAGATGACAGTATTGAAGACCTTATATCATAAGATGGATGCCGTAATTGCTACCAACATGGACCCTGACTAATCAGTGACCTATAATTTCTACTAACTAGTTTGAATGGGAAGAGAAGGTTCACAAGGCATTGACTCTAGGAGCATGAAAAAGGGATCCGCAATGAAAGAGCTTACCATCGATTCCCTTGTGGGATGGTGTGATAGAAAGGGAGGTGGATACTGGAGTATTGTTGCCTAATAAATTAGGAAAGATAATTGTTCCTTTATCCAAAGTCAACATCCAAAAACTCAACATGGACCTTGTCCACCAACCAGTAACATGGAAGAAAAAGAGCTTTGAACTAGAGCGAGCTAAGGGCAAAGAAGTGGATAAGTTACTAGAAGTTGGTTTTATATGAGAGTTGGAAGTATCATGAATGGTTACAAAAATGTGGTGCTAGTCAAGAAAACCTATAGAAGGTGGACTGCCATTGATGTTTCAAATATGAATTGAGCAGGTCATTAAGGATATATTTTTGCTCCCCTAAGATTGACTAGCTTACGGATTCCAACTTGGGTCATGAGCAACTTGGCTGCATAGATGAATTATTGAGATACAACCATGTCCGAACGAATGCACATACATGACAAGAAGACTTATTTTGTGACTAGGAAGGGCCTTTTTAATGTCATGAGATATGACCAATGACACCACCAAGTAGCAGCTTGTGAATCAAATCTTGAAAGAGTAACTAGGGAAGATGGTAGAGGTTTATAGTGATGATATGGTGGTTAAAAGTAGAAGGGCCAAAGACTATGTAGCAAACATTTGGAGAATCTTTCAACATTCTAATAAAATGGTAACTAAAGTTGAATATAGGTAAATATGCATTTGATGTTTCATTTAGAAGACCTTACTGAGAGAATTATAACCTAGAAGGAAGTTCAAAGCCTCACTGGGGGAGTTATGACCTTGAGTAGGTTTGTTCAAGATCACTGGACAAGTGACCCCCTATTTTCAAATGTAGAGAAAATTTTGCCTCCATTTGATGTAAGATTGCCTCATAATGAGAAGGAAGTTCAAAACCTTACTGGGAGAGTTATAACATTGAGCTGGTTTGAGATTACTAGACAAGTGGCTCCCATTTTCAAAGGTCCTTATTGATTCATGCGGATTCTAGTATATGGATAGCACAAGAAGGCTTGTAAGAATTGAGAAATAACTCAAGTCTCCTCTTTGATGAACAATCTCCTAACTAGGTGAAGATCTTTGTCTAGTAGTAACTAATGTGGCTCTTATCCTGGTATTGACATAAGAGGAGGATAATAGCTAAAGGCATGTCTACTTAATGAATGGACTATTGCAAGAAGAGCATAACCCCAAACAAAAAAGTGGCTCAGGTTATAAAATGATGCATAAATTAATAATAAAATAAATGAAAATGATAAAAATAAATAAATAAATGAAGACAAGACCAAATTTTTACGTGGTTTGGATATACCTACTACACAGGCGGATGGGATCAAAACTTCACTATTTAGGAGGAATTACAATATAGATCTAACCTTGAAGAAAATATTTCTCACCCACCTTCTTTTAGATTTATTTCTTATAAAATTTTGGTGAACAGATCTACTAGATTGTCACTTGATTGGATCTGTTGAACATCTATATCACCATTCTTCTGGATTTCATGTGTATAGAAAAATTTTGGAGAGATATGGTTCGTTCTATCACCCTTTATGTACCATCCTCTCAGTTGAGCTATACATGTAGTGTTTTCTTCATATAAAACTATTGGAATATCCTTAATTGATTAAAGACCATAAATTTTTTAAATATGAGAAATCATTGATTTAAGTTACACGCATTCTCTACTAGCTTCATAGATAGCAAGTATTTCAGAATGATTAGAGGATGTTCTGCAATCGTTTTCTTTACTCTCAAATAGCATTGAATTGAATGGGTTTAATTTCATTCTAGTGTCACTGAGTAGGAGTATAACTATATTTTGGTAGTAGATTTACAACAAATACAATGTTGGGTCTTGTATAATTTGCCAGATACATTAAAGAGCTGATAGCACTTAAATATGGTACTTCAGGACGAAGTAATTCCCCCCCCCCCCCTCATCATAAGGTCAAAATGGATCAAGTGATTGCACCATCATTGGAGATCTCAAAGAATAAACTTTATCCATATAGAATTGCTTCAACACCTTGTCGGTATATTTAGATGGATGAACAAGAATTCCATCATTTACTTGTTCAATCTGTAGGCCAAGATAATAATTTGTCTTTACTAAATCTTTCATCGCAAATTCTCTCATTAAATAATTGAAAATTTTAGTGAGCTCTTCAGGAGTCCCAACTAAATTCAAATCATCAACATAAACATCAATTATAACAAATCCGGATTCTGATATTTTAATAATACACATGGAAAAATTGAATCATTTATGAATCCTTCTTTCACAAGGTACTCACTTAATCGATTGTACCATATGCGTCTAGAATGCTTTAAATCATATAAATAACGTAGGAGTTTAACTAAATATAAATTTATTGGTTTTGCTTTTGGCAATTCAAATCCTTTAGGAATTTTCATATATATTCCACTATCCAACGATCCATATAGGTATACTATTACTACGTCCATACGACGCATACTTAGTTATTCAGCGACTACTAGCCCAATCAGGAATCTGAAAATGATTTCATCCATTATAGGAGAATATGTCTCCTCATAATCAATTCTGAGTTTTTGCAAGAAACCTTATGCCACAAGCTTTGATTTTTATCGAGTAATTTCATTATTTTCATTTCGTTTGCGCACAAATATGCATTTATTTCTAACGGGTTGGACATATTCTAGTGTCTGGACTACATGTCCAAAAATTTCTCTTTTAATAGAGAGTTTATTTATGCTGTGATAGCTTCTTTCCATTTTGGCCATTTAGATTCAAGATCCTCATTACGTCTAGTAAATGTTTTTACTTTTGGTAATTCCATGATTACTTCAGGTAACGCCATGATTACTTATGGTATCAGTAGCTACTGCATATGTAAATGTATTGTTAAAAAAACTTTATTTCTATTCCACATTTCTCCTACGTAATGAATTGAGATCTCATTATATATTATTATTTTTAGGTACCTGTCCCTTTTCAAGGGATGTCTCTTCATGAGAATCCTCTTTAGAAGGAATTTTCTCTTCAGAAGATTCCTCTTCAGGAGGAATTTACTCTTCAGGAGATTCCTCTTCAGGAGGTTTCATAATAGAAATTTCTTAATTGGGCTAACAGTCGCTGAATAACTACGCATGCGTATTATAGGCGTAGTAACAACATATCTATATGGGTCGTTGGATATTGAAATTTGTATGAAAATCTCTAAAGGATTTAAATTTCTTGAATCAAAACTCAGAAATTCATATTCAGTTAAACTCCAATGTTCCTTATATGGATTAAAGCAATCTGGACTCATGTGGTAAAATCGATTAAGTGAGTACCTTGAAGGATTCATTTATGATCTAATTTGTCTATGCATATTTATTAAAAGATCAAAATCCAAATTTGCACTATTTATGTTGATGATTTGAATTTAGTTTGGACTTCTAAAGCGCTTACTAAAATTGCCAATTATTTAATAGCGGAATTTGAGATGAAAGATTTAGGAAAGACAAAATATTGTTTTGGCCTACATATTGAACATGTAAATGATGAAAATCTTGTTCATCAATCTAAATATACCAAAGGTATTGAGGCAATTCTATATGGACAAAATTCATCTTTTGGGGATCTCCAATGAAGGTGCGATCACTCGATGTTAAGAAAGATCAATTTTGACTTCATGATGAGGGGTAGGAATGACTTGGTCTTGAAGCACCATATTTATGCCTCATGATGAGGAGGAGGAATTATTTGGTCCTGAAGTATCATATTTAAGTGTTATTGACTTTTTAATGTATCTGGATAATTGTACAAGACCCGACATTGCATGAGCTGTAAATCTACTTGTAACATATAACTCTGCTCCTACTCGATGATACTAGAATGAAATTAAACACATTCAATGCTATTTGAGAGTAAAGGAGATGATTACAGTAACATCCTCCAATCATTCTGAAATACTATCTATTCATGAAGCTAATAGAGAATGCGTGGCTCAGATCAATGATCTCTCATATCTAAGAAAATTGTGGTCTTTAATCAATCAAGAATATTTCAACAGTTTTATATGAAGACAACGCTGCATATATATCTCAACTAAGAGGAGGATACATAAAAGGTGAAAGAATGAAGCATATCTCACCAAAATTCTTCTATATACATGAACTCCAGAAGAATGGTGGTATAAATGTTCAACAGATCTAATCACATGACAATCTAATAGATTTGCTCACCAAAGTTTTTCTACTACATCATTCAAGAAATTTGTTCATCCCATTAGAATGAGACATCTTAAAGATCTTATGGAATTAATATATGGGCAACAACCAAAGGGGAGTGTTATGGAAGTGGCAATCCATTCACTCCATTGACAAGCCATCACCCATGTCTCCCACATGTCCCCCATGCTCTTCTCTCTTATCTCTCTCACCCACTCCCATTTGAATAATAAAAGAAGAAAATTGATGATAGAGTGTGCGGTGTGTGAAAGCATGCTGGCTGCATTATTAGGTAATATGATGCCTATAAAAAGGCTCCTCCCCACACGACTATATTAATGGTAAGGAGATGCGCAGAAAGAAGAAGAAAGTGCAGACAAGTAAAGAAGGATGCACAAAAGAAAAGAAGGGTAAGGAATAGGAGAGATATAAAAGAAAGTGGAAAAATACTTTGTACGAGTTGATCCAATATCATGTTGTAATTCCTCCTAAATAGTGAAACTTGGATCCCATCCACCCGTGAAGTAGGTATATCCGAATCACGTAAAAATTTGGTCTCGTCTTCATTTATTTTTCTTCTCATCTTCATTTATTTTATTATTAATTTTTGCATCATTTTATAATACGTTATCAGCACGAGATTCTAACCAACTGACATATTTTTTTAATTTTTTATTTAATTTATGAGAATCTAAGTGACTGACATATTTCTATATACTAATACCGCTTTGATGGTCGATTTTATTTATGTATTTTAATACCGCCTTGATGGCAGATTTTATTTCTTGTAAGCTTTACTCTATAAGATTATATACACACACACACACACACAGATATATATATATATATATATATATATATATATATATAAAGTTTAAAGAGTATCAATCTCCTAAAGAGATGGTAAAATAATCCTCCCGAAGATGCTATATATTTAATCTCTATAAGAGATAGTAAATATTTTCCTCCTGAAGAGGTTATATCTTTAACCTCCCGAAGAGACGTTAAATTCGACCTCTTGAAGAGGTGAAATGTTTATCCTCCAGACGAGATAGTATATTTAACATCCGAAAAAAGGTGAAAAATTATTACGCAATTTAATATTATAAATTGGGATCATACTCTTGAAGAGTACAAGTTGAGAAAAATAAAATAATGTTCCTAAAGAAATATATTTAAGTAATCCCGAAATGGTGAAAATAATATTATATTATCATCGTAGTTTTATTTTAGTTTTTACATTCTATTTCTAATGGTCTTATTATTATTGTTAATTTATTTAAATATTGTACATACATTTTTTTTTAATTTGTTCCACTTTGATATCAAAGGTAATAATTATATATCGTATATTCTTGATGTCAAAATCCATCTAAATGCAATGAAATTGGGCAATACTATTTTAGATGGAAATATCGGATTCCTGTACGTGCAAAAGTCATGCTCTTCCTCATGCATGTATGTATGATGGTGCGTGGAAGGTGCATAAAGTGGGTGGCTTATTAAAAAAATATTATATATTATTATATATATAATCATGCATGGGCTCCAACGTATTTGTCTCTTTCATTTTACATTAAGCTCCCCATCAAATTAATAATTATTCTCTCTCATAATTGTTATCTCTCTAATTGGAGGAAGAATTGAAGACTGAATATCTCATTGTTAAAAACCTACTTATCATATGGAAAAATTTAAAGGATATATTTGACCATAAGGTTTTACCAAAAGCTCAATATGAATAGTTGTACCTAAAGTTGTAAGATTTTAAAACAATCAATAAATATAATTTAGTTCTACATAAAATTAACTTGAAGCTTATGTGGTAAAAATATTATTGACGAAGACATGCTTGAAAAAACATTTATTACTTTCCATCCCACTAATATGCTCCTGTAGCAGCAATATAGGGATAGAAAAGTTAGTAAATTTTCTGAATTTATATCATGTCTTATTGTTACCGAGTAAAATAATGAGCTTTTGATAAAAATATTGTCAAACTTGTCCAACTGGTTCGACCCAATTCCTTGAAGTGAATATGAACACATTTTATGGTCGAGGACGAGGTCGTGGGCATGGTCATGGCTATGGTCGAAATAACCACTAGTATCGATGTGAGGTTATGATCCCCCAAAAGAGGGATAACCCCCCATAAGTGGAATAACTTCTAAAAGAGGGATGATGCCCCCAGAAGTGGGATAATTAATGATGTGCATCATGAAAATGAATACTACAGATGCGGAAAAAAATGTCATTGGTCGCGTACTTGTCGTACAACCAGGTACTTGGTAGATTTATACCAAACACCTATAAACGAAAAGGAAAATAATAAAGAAGTAGAAATAAATGTTGCTGACTTTCTTACAAATCAAACAATGATGCAATATTTTGAGATATAAAGTGCAATATTATATTTAGATTTATTATCATAATGGGTTTTTAAAATATGTATTGCAATGTGGATTGTACTAAAGGTTTGATTGATTTTAAAATATCTATGGAAAAAGAATTATTTAGCTGATAGTGATACAACACATAATTATTCAAGATAGGAAATATTTCCATTACTTGAATATATTTTCAATAAATGTCAATATAACTTATGTTTCTACAAATTTGATTAAGGCACCGGAAGAACTAATATAAAGTTACCCTTTATAACAAATCAGCGAAACTTTATATTACATCATATCTAGAAGAAATCTTTATTGATTTGTTATATAGTACCATCGGGTAACTTTATATTAGCTCTTACGGAACCTTTAATCAAGTTTGTAGAAATAGATATTGTATTGACGTTTATTGAAAATATATTCAAGTAATGGAAATATTTCCTATCTTGAATAATTGTGTATTATAGTACTATCAGTCAAACAAACTTTTTCCATAGACGTATTAGAATTTTTAGGACAATCCACACTGCAATAAATATTTTAAAAACCCATTATGATAATAAATCCAAATATAATATTACTTACTTTATATCTTAAAATATTGCATCATTGTTTGATTTGTATGAAAATTAGTAACATTTCTTTCTATTTCTTTAATATTTTCCTTTTCATTTATAAATGCTTGGTATAGATCTATCAAGTACGACAGGTACGCGACCAATGACATTTTTCTCTACATCTGTAGCATTCAGTTTCATTTTGCGTATAATTGATTATCCCGCTTCTGGGGGTCATCCCTCTTCTGGGGGTTATTTCTCTTCAGGGGATTATCCATCTTCTGGGGGATTGCAACCTCACGTTGATACTAATGGTAATTTCGACCACGCCCACGACCATACCTATGACCTCGTCCTTGATCATGAAATGTGTTCGTATTTACCTCAGAGAATGAGGTCAAACCAGTTGGACGAGTTTGACAATATTTTATCAAAAACTCGTTATTTTACTCGACAACAATAAGACATGATGTGAATTCATAAAATTTATGAAATTTTCTTTCCCTATATTGCTGCTACAAGAGCATATTAGTGGGATGGAAAGTAGCAAATGTCTTTTCAAGCATGTTTTTGTGAGTAATATTTTTACCACATAGTTTTAGCTTGAAGCTAATTTTATGTAGAATTGAATTATACTTACTGATTGTTTTAAAAACTTGCAACTTCAGGTGCAACCATTCATATCGAGCTTTTGGTAAAATCTAATAGTCAAATATATCCTTTAAATTTTTTCGTAAGATAAGTGAGTTTTTAATAGTAAGGTATTCAGTTTTTAATTCTTCATCTAATTAGAGAGATAACAGTTATAAGAGAGAGGAATTAGATGTGGAGTTGAATATAAAATAAAAGAGACAAATATGTTTGAGCCCATGCATGATTATATATATAATAATATATACTATCTTCTTAACTAGCCGTCCACTTCATGCACCTTCCATACATCATCATACATACATGCGTAAGGAAGATTGTGATACCCTGTGGAAGAAAGGTTTAAAAGAATTAGATGTTACTACCCATATTAACAAGGTGCACCTTTCTTTTTGGGAGTTTTTCCATAAGAACTCTACGGTTAAGCATGATTGACTTAGAGTGATCTTGGGATAAGTGACATTCTGGGAAGTTTTCTCAGGAAGTGTGTGAGGGAAGACAAAACACACTGAAAAAGACACGTGTTGGTCTGTGGGGGCAATCATTAGTCTGATAAAGCCCGCCCCCCTGTTCTCTGGTCCAGGTGGAGGAGAAGAGACACAGTGCTTCCTGACAGACCCAGGTTGGAGCGTTACAAAATGGTGTCAGAGCAATTATCTAACCAGAAGTGTGATGAGATTCACATCGCCTGGATTTGGAAATGTGGGTTCGCAACGAGAACATTGCGTTCTGTAAGTGGGGGAGAATGTGATACCCCGTGGAAGAAAGACTTAAAAGGATTAGCTGTTACTACCCATATTAACAAGGTGCACATTTCTTTTCGGGAGTCTTCCCATAAAAACTCCACGGTTAAGCGTGCTTGACTTGGAGTAATCTTGAGATGGGTGATATTTTGGGAAGTTTTCTCAAGAAGTGAGTGAGTGAGGACAAAACACACTGAAAAAGACACGTGTTGGTATGCGGGGCCAGTCAGTAGTTCGATAAAGCCCGTCCCCCTATTGTTTGGTTTAGGTAGAGGAGGGACGCAGTGTTCCCTGACAGACCCAGGTTGAGGTGTTACAAAGATTATGACTTTTACGCGATCCTACAGGAATGCAGTATTTTGATTTAAAATAGTATTTCTTAATTTCATTGCATTTAGATGGATTTTGACATCAAGAATATATGATATATAATTATTGCTTTTGACGTCAAAGTGGAACAAATTAAGTTTTTATTTTTATTTTTTAATGTTCTATATTTAAATAAATTAACAATAATAATAAGACAATTAAAAAAAATGGAATGTAAAAACTAAAATAAAACTATGATAATAATATAATATTATTTTCACCCGTTCATGGTTAAATATCTTTATTCTGGAACATTATTTTATTTTTTTCAATTTGTACTCTTCAGGAATATGGTCCTAATTTATAATATTAAATTGCGTAATAATTTTTCACCTTTTTACGGAGGTTAAATATACTAACTCATCTGGAAGATTAACGTTTCACCTCTTTAGGAGATCGAATTTAACGTCTTTTCAGGAGGTTAAAAATATATCATTTTCAGGAGGTAAATATTTATTATCTCTTCTAGAGATTAAATATATAGTCTCTTTAGAAGGATTATTTTATCATTTCTTCTAGAGATTGATACTCTTTAAACTTTATATATATATATATATATATATATATATATATATATATATATAATCTTATGAAGTAAAGTTTACAAGAAATAAAACTTACCATTAAGGCAGTATTAAAATACAAAAATAAAACCGACCATCAAGACGATATTAATATATAGAAATATGTCAATTGGTTAGAGTATGATAAATTAAATAAAAATGAAAGAAATATATCAGTTAATTAGAGTCTCATACTAATAACGCATTATAAAATGATGTAAAAATTAATAATAAAATAAGTAGAAAAATAAATAAAGATGACCAAGTTTTTACATGATTCAAACATACCTATTTAGAGGGCAAATGTAACCAGACTTTACTATTTAGGAGGAGAGGAATTACAATATAAATGTGACCTTTCACAAAATATTTCTCATCCATAATTTATTTATTATTATTATTATATGAAGAGAGTAGTGGGGCGGATGAGAAGGGGAGGTGATGAGGCAGGTGAGGGAGAAATGGGCACATCTAGGTCCATTCAAGTCAATATTTTTACTATGCTAATTAGGTGGTCGGTCAGTGGAGCTTGCTTGGGAAGTTCGCCTTCAATACTTCTATTTTGTGCACAAATGGAATGCAACCAACGACTACCAAAATGTACTCTTTCAAATTTATTGCCAAAATCAGATTTAATCTCTGTACAATGAATTAAAATGTCGTTACAAGACCTATACCCAGCTCTTCTGCCAGTTCATCCCATACAGGAAGAAGCGTCAATACGACGAGAAAAATGGCCCCTAAAATAATGGTCCTCCTCCATGTTCCAACTTCAGTCACATCATTTAAGCATGGCTTCTCTGGAGCCCTCTGAACATATTTTCACATATAATATTGAGGTAAATAAGCCAGCATGCAACGCATTCGATACAAAATCTTTTCCCTCCAAAGAAAAAAATGCTTTGTCCTTTAACTTAATATATGCATACCTGACATAACAGCACATATAGTGCCCAAGGAAGTGACAAGGGTCCACCCAGCTGAAACAGGAAAAACAATCGATACTAGTAGTGAAATACAACATGTAATCATAAGCACGGTGACTCTGCAATCCATCACCTGAAGAAGAATGGAAGTGATTTTTTTTTTTTTTTTTTTGGGGGGGGGGGGGGGGTGGATAACATTAGCTACAAACATTTCGTACATTATGATAGGAAACATGAAAGAAATTCATTTTGTTCATAATGCTATTGTATATGGAATAAGAGATCCCATATTTGTGGTACACATTCTTCCTTTTAGCTCTATATACTGCTTATTGTACTGCAATGTTCATACGCTCTTGATTTGCAACCTCCCTAGCAGTGTCATGATTTACTGCATGCCCCTCCAGTTTATTCAACTATCAGTTTCACTCAAAAGTACAGAAGGGGAGCTTCCTTGGTCAAAAGTAGCATGGAATTATAATGTTTGGGCATGTGATTAACAACTTATAATCAATGCAAGGGGCAGATGGGGCAGTATTGTAACCAAATACTAAACACCTAACACGTAAATGCGCTGCGGGGGTGTGTCGGTGAACCTATGAGACCTTGGGTGTCAATGCAGTTTACCCAAAAAGTAAATAAATAACATAGTAGTTTAGTACCTCAAAGCCAATAAGGTCTCACTGCATAGCCAAATTGACCGTTAAAGTTTTAAATGAACAAAATTGACCACCAAAATCTTCAATTGAGCAATTGACCTAACGAACGAAAAGCAACAGGTAAAGAAGCAGAACACATGATCCATATTAGCAAGCATTAGTAATGTGCCATAGAAACATTGAGTTTCCCCTCAAGAGACGCACATGCACACGACTTATTGTCCTAATGCAGGAAACAGACAACCGACTTTAGTTGAGGATTTGACACATGACTTCAACCTCTATGCCAAATGATGCACTAATTCTCACTATTTTTTCATTAGTGTTTTTCCAATCTCAAATCATATATTGGTCCTATGAAGCAAGAAACACGTTCATGCTCAGGAATCATGAAATTTGTGAACTATTAGAAATTATGAAATTGGTAAATGGAATTCCATGTTAGTAACTTTTGTTACGTTGTGCCATAATAACCCCCTGAGATTTTTCACCCAGCAATTTGGTTTGGACAAATAGGTTACAGATATTTTATAGAAAATCCTATATGCCTACTCCTACCGATGAGTGGTTATACACCTGGTTAAAAGATATGCACAATGTGCAGCTCACATGCACAAAAAGTAAAGAGAGAGCTTTTGACAAGTCTGCAACATGGTTTTAAAACCCAGACTGATGACCAACCTGATAAAGTCATAGGGTTGCTTGAACCAGTCAGACCAGTGAGTTGAACAAATGGATGAACCAGTGGTATCAAGGTGACATATATTTACATGAGTGCGTGTGAACACACATGCACACACATGCGCATATTTTTAGACATGCGTGTATGGTCGCTGTACACAGATATATTATAATTGGGGTTTGATTATTAATTTTAATTTATTAGTCAAAAAAATATTACTAAAATTTTACTTAAGGTAAAAATTAATAATTTGATTAATTCATATATAACTATATACTGATGTGTGTGTGTGTGTAACATGCTTGCATAGAGGCAGCATACATTACTAAACATATGTTATTTGCCTGGTCAATATTATAGAAGCTGCCGAGATTGGCATTGCATACCTTCTCCTTGCTTGTCAGTCAGTGTTCAATCCCTCTCAACATCAAAATAGATTTTGTGTGAGAAATCAGGTCAACCCAGCCTGGTCACCATTTTAGGCTGGTTCAAACCAAGTTGCCCAGATATGCCATGTCGTGTTCAATTTACATCATTTCTGTTTTGAGGACATCACCTGAACCAGTAGGGGGACCAGTTCTGGTTCAACCTGGTTGGGCCGAGTAGTCCTGACCAGGTTTTAAACCATGATTATCAAGGCTTGTGAAAATAGGATCACATGTACTATATATTTGCCAATTTCTTTGCTCCACCTCAAATAACCCAATTTGGGACCTCCACAGTAATTTTGCTTATTTGAAACTTCTTTGTTTTTATTTTTATTTTTTACTGTCTTGGGCTATGTCACTAAAATGATTAATTTGGCAGTGGTGAGATTTTAGTAGCTGCTAGCTAGAGGTAAACTCAAAAAAACATTCCGCACATGCATGTGGATAATAAAGCTTAGGCAAGAACATACCACTCCCAATCCAAGCAACAAGTACGTTGTCAAACCAAATCCAAGTAGAGCATTTTTACCAAAGGCACCCTGTTGCAACATGAAATCCAAAAGCTGTAAAAACCATTAAGTAATTAGATAAGAATGATTCAGCATGAAAGCATTAAGCCCATTTTGGAAGGAAATCAAGAGAAGAAAAAGAAATAAAATGTACATAACCTCACCAGCATTACATTCACAGAAACTTTATTAACAATGTGTTGGGAGCATGGATTTTAGGCTTTGGATTTGGACAAACACAATACAAAAGTGTACTGAGTTTTGTTGAATTCCCTATAATTTCAAATCCACGGAACTCAACCTCCATGCTCCCAAACATAGGGCCAAGGCTTTTGAAAGATACAACGTTTAGAAATTACATAGCAAACTCCTCTTTCGACAAGAAAAAGTATGTCCCAGCAATTTAACATTCAAATATAAACATGTGAGCTTCAATGAAGGTACACTCACTGGCTTCTATATTAATAACATTAAAAAAAGAAAACCTTAATTTTGTTAATCTCAACTGAACTTCTATTTAAATGAAAATAAAATGTTTACTCATCATTTGAAAAATCAAAGATGAAGCCATCTGTTTATTTTTATTATTTATTTACTTATTGATTGATTTCAAGAATTTGTAAAAAAACATATAATATATAGAGCAGGTGACTTCGAAATTTTGCGAAACAGAGACCTGCTAAAGACCATGGTGGTGTTGTCAAATTAGAGCAAAAAAATGAGAAAATTAAAAACTCTAGAAGCCAGTAAATGACTCCCAGCCTGTTCGGTTGCTAATTTTATTGACAAAGTAAAGGCTTCTATATTCCTTACGAGGGCCACTTTTAGTCTTCTACTATAATAATATTTTCTGCCAACATCTGTCACTGTCATACTTTTATCCAATTCCTGCCTATTGGGTGTTTTGGGGACAGGGAGGAGGAACTTCATCATCATTATTCCCACAAGCAAAGACATCATAGAACAAGCCTCCCCTAAAATTCATGAGCACAATATTGAGGAAAGAAAAAACTTATCCCTCTTGGCAAATCAAACAATATTAATGAGAAGGTTGGGGACCAAAACAACTCAAATGTCAAACTCGTCAAATTTAATTCTTTTTGTACATACGTAAAAGCCTTTAGCAATGTCATGATAGTCAATTGAATTAATCAAATATCCATCTCCATCTATGGCACATAAATTGAGACATGGGCTGATAAATTTAAGGGGTTTCACTGACTAAATTTCACCTCCAAATGCAGTTGATTTGGCTATATTTTTTTAAAGATGAGAAAGTTAGAATTGGAAAGAGGTGAGAATTTATTTCTTACATAATGATGATCAATTTTTAAACAGCACACAAATGTTACATACCCATACCTGTAGATGCACCAAATGATCATAGAGCATTAGAACCGCATAAGGGGGCATCTTTCAACATTCCCATGTTTGTTTTGTGACTGGAATGTGACGTTGCATTAGTCTCACATCTCTCTGGGAGTGAAGGATTCCCACAAAACACGGGAATTGCATTCCATGGGAATCCTACATCTGGACTGTTTTGTATGCTTGGACATTAATGACCCATAACATAGTAATATAGTATTATGCCATGCTATTACTATATATAAAATAATAAATTATTATAAATATAAAAATAAGAATTAATAAAAAATAAAAGTATTATGTTATAATAACATAGTTTACTGGTTGAAATTTTGAAATCATATGACCCTAAATTATTTTGGTTAATTGGATTATTAAGTGCTAAATTTTTTAGTATATCATGATTAAGTTTTTGGGCATTGATTTAATTAGGAAGATATTCTTAATAGGATATTATATTGAAAATATAATTATTCTTTATATATTGTTTATATACAGGTAAAGGATATATATAATATTCATCTTTTTGAAATGCCAGGCAGAATTCCCATGTTGAACAAAACAATGACATATGCATCCTGCGCACATTCTTGGAATCTTATAGTGCAAACCAAATAAAAAGATTCCGATGAGGTAGGCATCCATTCCCAGGGATGAGGTTTCCTTCATGGTCATTTGAAATATTTTTTATTATGAACCACCCACTCCCCTAAGTGTATTACAGTGCCACCTTTGTAGCCTTTTTTCAAATGACTACATCAAATCAACATAAATATTCCATCATTCAAATAATGGGAACTTACCGTGTAGATCAATATTTCTCGGCAGGTGTGTATATGAGACAAACGAAGCAAATAACTTCACCCATCCTCATATAATTTGAAGTACTCCTCGTAATAGATTTGTAATTTTATGAATCATGACCAAAGGTGCAACTAACGGATTTACAACTAAAAATATTTCTTACTAATTTTTTAATGAAAGTGGAAGGAAATCGTTCCCAATCACCACTGTGAGAGCTTTTCATTATGCTCCTCAAGTTGTATTCAAGTCTAAACACTACATTCTTCCAGTTCAAACAAAGGAGAGGAAAGCAAAATACCTGCACAGCTCTTCCGCCATCAAGGCACCCAACCGGAAGCATATTAAATGCTGATGTCGTTAAGCCACACCTGCCAAAAGACTTGGATTATAAGCATCTCTAATGATTGTCAACTAAAGATAGGTCCAGCATTAATACACACCAGCCTGCAATCACAAGAGGATGGATTGAAACTGTAGCAGCATGCATTGCCCTGCATATTTATATTTCCAAGTGTCAATCAGAATAGTAAAGACAACAAAAAAAAAAACAAAAAAAAAAGATAACAAAAAAAAATGGCGTATCACAAGAGTCTTACTTCACCAATATGCATCATACATTGATTTAGCATAAAAATAAAAAGAACACAAACATATGGCCATCATCTGGTACAATGGTATTGGTTCCAGCTATCAAAGACAAGCATAGAGGCTCAAGGTAAAGATAATATCTAAACCACCCCTCCAGTGATTGAATTTTACAGGGTCAGTATTAGCTAATGGATTTTTTAACCTGTTTTTCCTCCTTTTAAGAAAATGGTCCCTATTACTTAAGATCGATACTGATGCTTGTAGATGCAGTAACTGAAATCCATAAATCACTTTTCTTCCTTGGAATTTTAAAGTTGTTATTCTTTTTTCAAAAGAACAAGAGAGATGTTGGAAGCAAGCAACTAATTAATTATCATCAATATGATGGTCCAATAAGAAACATAACCGTTGATTAAAATCCATAAACCTCACAAGAATTTGTATGCCACAATTTTATTTTTTTTTTGTATCTTTTTTCTTTTCTCTTCCAACAAATATGATCAAAGTTAGGGAACAAGAGACATACGCATAACCAAGTGTGGCTCTACTAATGAGCCCAAGAAGCAAAGAACCTTGAAATAGCATGCTAGGAACCTGCACCAAATCTCCCGATGCATCTGGATTTGATGAAAGCAGCAGACCAACAAAGAACATTGAAAAAGACAGCCCAGCACCTGCAAATGGACCCGCAAGAGAAACATCTACTTTTGTCCTTCGATCAGGAAGAAGGGATTTGAACTGCAGTAAATAAAACTTGATAAGAGTCCCAAATATCCTAAAAAAACAAATAAGTGTTTTAGGATTCATTCACAAACAAATAAATACTCGATGTTAGCATATTTACCAACTAGCATCGCTCATTCATACTGATATGAAAAACAAAACAGTTATAGGTCATTAACTTCAGGAAGAAGGAAACCAATGGATGTTGGTTCAGAGATTCTATCTGATAAAACACCTACTGAAGCAATAGATGTTCAGAACAGAATTAACAAGCACAAATAAGAAAAATAATAGAAGAGAGAAGTGCTTTCCAGTACATAGTAATCCTAATTTAGGTCACACTCGTGGTCTGTGTACATTGAGGAGGCTAGGTGTCACAATTCACAAGCCAAGCTTGTTTAGGACATTATTCTTGCCTATAACTGATTGCCTTGTGTACATGGGATGGGTAACCATCATGTTAAGTGTGATAATGTGTTTGTGTAAAATGGGAGTATGACTCATCAGTCAATTTTATGTTTCCTAGTGCCAGAGTTAAAATAACATAAGAAAACTCTTTAGCAGAGGGTAAGTGTTCCACAGTCACTGTAAAGCTCACTAGCTTCTGTAATCGTGTTTAGCCTATTTGCCTCCTTGGCAAAACACATGTTGCCTATAGAGGTGCTAAAAATGAATTGCTACTGCATGATTTTTGTCTACTTGCATACTTATATACTATTTCCACTTAACTTCGTATTCAATGGTTGACAATTTTTTTTTATAACAAAAGAAGATATCATTAATAGAAAAAGAACTTACAAAAGAGAGAATGACATATCTCCTGAGACAAACTGAGACACCCCCAGACTAAACAAAGAACATAAAAAATACCCAAGACAAAGAGAGATTATCATGTCAGCATGTTCCTCCAATCTCTTTGAAACTTCAGAAAGCTTGCCTCTTTAAAAAATCCATAACTGACAAATCACAGAGAGGCACAGAGAGGCCAAGTGCTTAACTTTTTCCTAAACCAGCACCTGGTTTAATTTTTTCCCTAGAAAATATCCAAGTATTATGTTCCATCCATAAACCCCATAATATAGAGAAAAAGCCACACTTCCACAAAGTTGCCCTATCCTTTCTTCAACCAAATCCTGCAAAGGATATTTCTAAAAAGTCTTCTACGAGGGGAGGACAAACCCAGCCTTCAATGGTTGAGAATTTGTTCATGTGGTGAAACTGCGGTATACTTTCAGCTAACTAGTTAAGCAAGAGCTCTATAACTAGTGTTGCGCAGCCCTTCACAAGGAAGTGTTTGGCTCGTGACACTAGGTCATGCAGATGATAAAAATTACACAACAACAACAACAGCAAAACCAAGCCTCAGTCCCCACTAAGTGGGATCGGCTATAGGAATCCTTTTTCGCCAATTTATGCGATCATGAACCATTTCTTTTGATAGATTCAAGGATATTAAATCCTTACTCACTATCTACTCCCAAGTTATTTTAGGTCTATCCCTACCCCTTCTACTGCCCCCAACAGTAACTAAGTCACTCCTCACAGGTGCACTATAAGTAGGGGTGAGCATAATTCAGGGAAACCCGAATTAACCGACCGAAATTGGTCGGTTCGGTTCAAGTAAAAAAACCGGTTCGGTCAGTTCAGTTAAGCTTCACCAAAATTCGGTGAATCGAGTTTCGGTTCGGTGAACATAAAATATAAATTCAATTAACCGATTAACCGATTTAATAATTAATTAAATTTAAAATATAAATTAATAGTAATGGTGTAAATTTCAATAGATTAATAGTAAAATATTTTTTTTATTAATAAAATGAATAGATGCAAAATATCCTTCTTTTTAATAAAATTAATAAATGAGCTACAGAATTCATAAAAATATTTATAATTATATTGTGTTTATAATAATTAGTTTTTAATAATTTCGGTTAAATTCGGTTAACAGAATTACCCGAACAGGTAATTCATTTGGCCGAGGTTCGGTTAATATCCCTTTTTCGGTCGGTTCGGTTAATGGAAATGATTAACCGAAATTTTCGATTAATTCGGTTAATTAACCGAATTTCACCGAACCGACCATTTGCTCACCCCTAACTATAAGGCCTACGTTGCAAGTGTTCATACCATCTGAGTCGTCCCTCCTTTATCTTATCTTCTATAGGAGCTACACCTAACTTACCACGAATATGTTCATTCCTTAATTTATCTTTCAATATTATACCACTCATCCATCTAAGCATTCTCATCTCGCCAACTTTTACTTTTTAGATATCATGTTTCTTCGTCGCCCAACATTCCGATCCATATAGCATAGCTGGTCTTATAGCTGTCCTATAAAAAATCCCTTTCAATTTTAAGGGTATTCTACGATCACATAGCACACTTGAAGCACTTCTCCATTTTACCCAACTTGCTTTAATTCTATGCATTACATCATCTTCAATTTCTCCTTCAGCTTGCATAATAGATCCAAGGTATCGAGATCTACAAGTGCTATTTATTTCTTTATCATCAAGTTTTACTTTGTCTCCAATATTCCTCCTATCATTACTAAAATTACATTTCATATATTCTGTTTTATTTCTACTTCCTTTTCCGTCAATTTATGCGATCATGGACCATTTCTTTTGATAGATTCAAGCATATTAAATCCTTACTCACTATCTCCTCCCAAATTATTTTAGGTCTACCCCTACCCATTCTACTGCCCCCCACAGTAACTAAGTCACTCCTCACAGGTGCACTATAAGTAGGGGTGAGCATAATTCAGGGAAACCCGAATTAACCGACCGAAATTGGTCGGTTCGGTTCAAGTAAAAAAACCGGTTCGGTCAGTTCGGTTAAGCTTCACCAAAATTCGGTGAATCTGGTTTCGGTTCGGTGAACATAAAATATAAATTCAATTAACCGATTAATCGATTTAATAATTAATTAAATTTAAAATATAAATTAATAGTAATGGTGTAAATTTCACTTTTATAGATTAATAGTAAAATATTTTTTTTATTAATAAAATGAATAGATGCAAAATATCCTTCTTTTTAATAAAATTAATAAATAAGCTGCAGAATTCATAAAAATATTTATAATTATATTGTGTTTATAATAATTAGTTTTTAATAATTTCGGTTAAATTCGGTTAACAGAATTACCCGAACAGGTAATTCATTTGGCCGAGGTTCGGTTAATATCCCTTTTTCGGTCGGTTCGGTTAATGGAAATGATTAACCGAAATTTTTGATTAATTCGGTTAATTAACCGAATTTCACCGAACCGACCATTTGCTCACCCCTAACTATAAGGCCTACGTTGCAAGTGTCCATACCATCTGAGTCGTCCCTCCTTTATCTTATTTTCTATAGGAGCTACACCTAACTTACCACGAATATGTTCATTCCTTAATTTATCTTTCAATATTATACCACTCATCCATCTAAGCATTATCATCTCGCCAACTTTTACTTTTTAGATATCATGTTTTTTCGTCGCTCAACATTCTGATCCATATAGCATAGCTGGTCTTATAGTTGTCCTATAAAAAATCCCTTTCAATTTTAAGGGTATTCTACGATCACATAACACACTTGAAGCACTTCTCCATTTTACCCAACTTGCTTTAATTTTATGCATTACATTATCTTCAATTTCTCCTTCAGCTTGCATAATAGATCCAAGGTATCGAGATCTACAAGTGCTATTTATTTCTTTATCATCAAGTTTTACTTTGTCTCCAATATTCCTCCTATCATTATTAAAATTACATTTCATATATTCTGTTTTATTTCTACTTATCCTAAAACCTCTAGATTCCAAAGCTTGTCACCATAATTCTAACTCAGCCTCTACTTCGTCACTAGTTTCGTCAATTAATACAATATCATCTACAAACAACATACACCATGGAACCTCCTTTTGAATACTCTTAGTCAATTGGTCCATCACTAAAGCAAAAAGATAAGGACTCAAAGTAGATCCTTGATGTACACAATTCTCTAGTTTCTCCATCTATAGTCCTTACACTAGTCATTACTCCATCATACATATCCTTAATGACATCGGTATACCGACAACATACATCCTTTTTTACTAAAACACACCATAGAACTTCCCTAGGTATCCTATCTATTGCTTTATCAAGGTCAATAAATATCATATGCAAGTCCCTCTTCTTTTCCCTAAACTTTTCCATTAATCTTCTTAAAAGATAAATAGCGTCTGTGATAGATCTCCCAGGCATAAAACCAAATTGATTTCTGAGATCTTCGTTTCTAACCTTAATCTTTGTTAAACTACCCTTTCCCATAGTTTCATCGTATGACTTATAAGTTTGATTCCACGATAGTTATTACAATTTTGAATATCTCCTTTATTTTTGTATATAGGTATTAAAGTGCTTTTCCTCCATTCATCTTACATTTTCTTAGTTTTTACAATTGTATTAAATAAATTAGTTAACCATATAATTCCGTTATCACCAAAGCATTTCCAAACTTCAATTGGGATGTTATCTGGTCCCATAGCCTTCCCATTTTTTTATCTTTTTTAGTGCAAACTTAACTTCATTAACTCTAATTTTGCAAATAAATATTATATTTTGTCCTTTTCTCATTTGGAAATTCTAAGTTTAAGCCTTCTATTTGGTTTTCGTTAAACAACTTACTAAAGTAACTTCGCCATCTTTCTTTAATATCTTCGTCCTTAACCAAGACAATATCATCCTCACTTTTTATACATTTTACATTTCCTAAGTCCTTGCTCTTACTTTCTCTAGCTTTAGCAAGTTTAAATACATCTCTTTTCCTTTCTTTTGTACCTAATCTATCATACGAACTATTAAATGATCTATATTTAGCTTCACCAATGGCCCTTTTTGCATCTTTTCTTGCCTCCATATATTTTTCAAAGTTATCTCTGTTTCTACATTTTTGCCACGTTTTATACCAAATTCTTTTTTTCTTTATAATTTTTTGTACATCTTTATCCCACCACCAACTTTCTTTGCTATTCGAGAATCTTCCCCTTGATTCACCTAAAATCTCTTTTGCTATCTTTTTAATAGAGCTAACTAATCTATTCCAAAGAGTATTTGTATCTATCCCATCCTTTAAGGTCCAATCCCCATCTTTGATCATTTTATCTTTAAATTTTATTATATTTTCTCCTTTTAGGTTCCACCATCTAGTTCTCCTACACTGGTTTATTTTATTCTTTTTCTTCCATTTTTAAATACATATATCTAACACTAAGACTCTATGTTGTGTGGTTAGGCTTTCACCTGGAATAACTTTACAATCCTTGCATGATAAACGATCTACCCTCCTAGTTAAAAAAAAAATCTATTTGACTTCTATTTTGTCCACTTTTAAAGGTTATTAAGTGTTCTTCTCTCTTCTTAAAGCAAGTATTCATTATACTAAAATCATATGACATAGCAAAGTCTAAGATCATCTCTCCAGACTCATTTTTTTCTCCATATCCATATCCTCTATGTATCCTCTCATAATTTTTATTATCTCTTCCAACGTGTCCATTCAGATCTCCTCCTATAAATATTTTCTCAGTCCTTGGTACTAATACTATCCATATCTTCCCAAAATTGTCTCTTAAGATTTTCTGCTAAGCCAACTTGAAGAGCATAAGCACTAATGATATTTATTATCTCTTGTCCTAATACCATATTGATTTTTATAATTCTATCCCTTACTCTAGTTACATCCACAATGTTATCTTTAAAGTTTTTGTCTATAATAATGCCTACTCCATTCTTATATTTTTCTTTTCCAGTGTACCAAAGTTTAAATCCTGATTTATCGATTTCTCTAACTTTATCTCCCACCCACTTAGTTTCTTGAAGGCAAATTATATTAATTCTTTTTCTAATCATTGTATCCACAATTTCCATGCTTTTACTCGTAAGTGTTCCTATATTCCAAGTTGCTAATCTAATTCTAGTTTCCTGAACTAACGTCTTTACCTGCCCACGTCCAGAATGATGCAGGAGCCCTCGCATATTTGACACCGTACCCAAGCGCTGACATGGCGTGTCACTTCAGGGCGACGACCTAGGCCACCCTCGCCCACTTTTCACTACACCCGGGTGGTTCAAGTGCAACGCGTCACTCGTAAGGGACGCCTCATCAAATATTTGCTAAGGATTCAAATCATAGTGATCTGACAAATTTTACGTTGGCTGTCAGCTACCTAACGCAACCCTCCTCCTTAACCCGGGCTTGGGACCGACTGTGTGTGAAAAAATTAGGACATTAAGTGCATCACAGGCAGAGTTGCAAATGATAAAAATTAAGACACAATATTACCTATTTCCCACCAATGGGATCCCAAGCAAAAATAGTCTAATCGCTTAAGTCTATGATAAATCTTCATCGCACTATTTCTTTCTGGCTTATCTTTCCGGTAGTCTAAGCTCTACATTAGTAGACCAAAAAATCTTCTACATGCCAAATATTCTAGTCATAGCTTTCCCAATAAGTTCATGATTATGGAATCAAAAAGCACTAGAACCTCCAGTAAGATGATAAAAGAAAGATTTGTCTACCTCTTTTCCACACCTTTTCACCCAAGCTTAGGGCAGGATGAGTCTATTTCTTCTTTCGTTGTTGATCCACGTGGTCCTTTGCCTTCTTGGAATTTCCACCTCCATAGATTGTTAAATGATAGGGAGATGGGAGAACTATCCTCTTTGCTAGTCTTGATGAATAACTGTTGTTTTTCTTTAGAGGATAGGCGGTCTTGGTCTCTGGAATCCTTCGGGGTTTATTCGAGCAAATCTTTTTGTGATCTTTTGAATAGGTCTAATCTATCTTTTCCTCTCTATAGTTCCATTTGGAAGGCCAACGTCCCCCTTTAAATTAAGGCCTTTATTTGGTTGGTTGTGCTTGATAGAATTAATACCAATAACTTGCTGCTGGTAATGAGACCTTTGAAGGCTATATCTCCAGACATATGAGTTCTCAGCTTTAAGTCTTCAGAATCATCACATTTGTTCATTCACTGCGACTATGCTAGGAGTGCTTGGGGTAAGTTAGTTGGTATTTTAGGCGAATGTTGGGTCAGTTCTAAGACAGTGGAGGATTTTTTGACAGTGTCTTGCTGGATTTGGCAGGAAAAAGGAAAGGGCAGCGCTTTGAAAATGTGCCCTTTTTGCAGTCTTTTGGGGGTAGTGATGGAGCATAATGCGTGCATTTTTCTAGGGACGAAGTTGTCACAGTTGCTGGTTTGGGAAAAGATAAATTTTTAAGCTTCTCTTTGGTGTGTGGGACAAGGGAATTTTAATGGGGTGAGCTTTTCTGATATTCAGTGCAATTGGAGTTATGTGTTGGAGAGCTAGTGCTAGATTTTTCTCCGGATTTTCCAGACTTTGTTAAGGAGATGTCTTATCCTCCTAGCTGTCTATTCTTATTTTATTAATGAATTCTTCTATATATATATATAAAGATGGTCAAAGAAAGATTTACCAAAAATTCCCCTTAGACATCCAAAGTCCAAATCCGGAGATCAAGTATAGCAAAAGGACGAAAAGGATCAAGCACCCCAAACACCTAAACAAGATCAGCTGTTTCAAAGGTTCAAAAAAATAGCTACCACCCACCCCACAAAAAGACATTCTGGGTTGTTCATTCCCTAACTCCAGATTGATCATGATCTGAAACTTGAAGACCATTGATCTAGATCACACACAGTGAGACCAACCTGACAGGGTTTATCTATCATTAGGCTTGCAGCGATCTGCAGCAGCAGCTGAAAGAGATAGACACTGTCACCGGAGAGAGAGAGAGAGAGAGAGAGAGTCCAACATCCAAGTTGCAGCCATGAAAAAAGAAGCTCACAACAAGAATGGGGGGTCTTGAAGGGGCTCCATGTGATAAAAGAGTCAAAAGACGAAGACTGAGCAGCTTGGCAGCAATGTTTACAACAAATTGAGTTTGTTCAATTAGGGACAGAAAGGTGTCAAATTTTTATTTTGAATTTTATGGTTTTGCTATATTTTTCGCTTTTAACATTTATCATTATTGTTACAAATCTGGAAAAAAAAAAATCTGAATGGTTAATGGAGAAAATAGAGAACTTAGGGTTAGAGAAAGAAAGAGAGAAGAAGAGAAGAGGGGTGCCGTCAGCCAGGTGTGGGTGTCGCATGTCTGCTCTCAGGGCTAGACCCAATATTGTTATTGTTGCAAATCTGAAAAATCTGAATGGTTAACAGAGAAAATGGAGAACTTAGGCTTAGAGAAGGAAAGAGAGAAGAAGAGAAGAGGGAGAGGTGTTCTGTCAGCCAGGCGTGGGAGTCATTTGTCTGTTTTCAGTGTTAGACACTATTAATGTTAATTATAAAAAACACGGGGCCAAAAACTAAATCACAAACCAAATACTAAATAGTCTACTCTTCTCTATCACTCCCCTCAAATCAAAGGTGTATAGCTATCACTTAACCCCCTCAATTAGACAAGGCATGAACCTTTGTGAAAACATCTCCTAATTGATGCGCACAAATGAAGTACTCACAACCTTCATCATAGCATCCCTCATAAAATGTCAGTCTGCTTCAATGTGCTCCATCCTCTAGGTGGATTGCTAGCAATATAATGGCAGCCTAAATATGACAAAACATATCTATCAGCTTTGTTTTAAAAAAAACCCATCTCTAACATAAAAGATTTCAATGACACCAACTCACAAACAGTATGTGCCATAGCTTGGTCTTCTACATGGGCATTGGATCTCACTATGACACTTGGTCTTCTACATGGGCATTGGATCTCACTATGACAGTTTGTTTCATACTACACAAAGTCACTATTTACTACCCGCAAATGTACAATATCCGACACTGGACCTTTGACCTTCATGTGCATCAAAGAATCCGACAATATTTGCTTAAATATCAAACACCTGCCAAAAGAGCTCTTGAAATATCAAAGAATCCTATGAATAGCATCCCAATGTGCCTAATTAGGTTTCTCCATAAACTAAATCACCATCCCCACATCAAAAGATATGTCAAGTCCTGACAATCAAATATATCAGCTTGCCAATCCATTGCCTATACGAACATTTGTGTTCAGGCTACAGTCAAACATCCCGAGACAACTTGATGTTGGGATCCCAAGGATAATAAACTGGTTTTATTTCCAATATACTAGTCTCATTAAGCAAGTCATAGGTGTAAAATTTCACTGAGGGAGGTCCAATCCTTTCTTACACTATACAATCTTAATACCAAGAACGTAACACAGATTAACCCAGTCCTTGATTTGAAACTTTACCTAGAGCCAATGCTTTGACATCTACAATCCTACTAATGTTGCCAGCGATGATGATATCATCAACATAAACTACTAGAAGTTCCACATTTGTCTCCTTTTTTAGGACAAACGCGTTAGACTAGCACAATATAAAGCCACGACAGAGATCACAATGCTAAATTTGTCAAAACCAGGTTCAATGAGACAGCTCAAGACCATAAATGGCCATTGCAACCTGCATATCTTACCACTCTCCCATCAAGCAAAATACCTCAGAGGTTGCTCCATGTACATACAAGAAGGCATTCTTTACATATTCCCATACAAGAAGGCATTCTTGACATCCATTTGGTATAAAGGTCAATCAAAATTAACTCCAAGTAAAATTAAAAATACGACTTATTTGAGCAATGGGAGAGGTCTCAAAATAATCAATACCGCAAATTCTAGTATACCTCTTGGCAACCAATCAAGCTTCAAGCCTCTTAATAGAACCATGAAGATGATATTTAACAATGCAGACCCAAAAACACTTAAACCAATTCCTTATCAGAGGACAAATCTCATGTCCCTCAAGTAGTAGGTGCTTCCATTTCCACATCCATTGCATGCTTTCACCTAATGTTAGAAGAAAGTGTCAACATGTAAAGAAGGGATAGAAAAAGGGAAATAGACATGGCAAAAGGTTGCACAGTAACAAGAAGATGAAGAAAAGTGAAACATTGCTAGAAATAGGATGAGCAACTAAGCATCGCTAAATCCAAGTTCTCAAACCTTTTTGATGAGATATGGGCAAACCTAAGTCAAATTGGGAGGAACCTTCACAACAAAAAGTTGAGATGTAGAAGGGTGGAAGAGTTGGTTGTGGGGGTAGTGTTGTCTTTGTCCACATCTAGTGGCTTCTTTGGTCCAATAACAAATGGCCTAGGAAGAGGAGTGGGAGTGTTTTTTTGAGGAATAAGAGTAGAAATGGAAGGATAAGCACACGATGGGAGACCATAAATTGTCAATGGACTCAAAATAGATTAATATAGAGAGGACCCAACACTAGACAAATAAGGAGTGCCCTAGGGAAAAAGTTCTATAAGCACAAACAGTTTCAACGAGCAGGAATCCCAACATTTATACCCTTTTGAGTTATTGAGTACCCAATAAAGAAAAATTTACGAGTGCAAGGAGAAAATTGTTCAAACCAGTACTTAGAAGATGAACAAAGCATCTGCACCAGGTCTCGCCCTTCATATACCTTAATTGTTCTTTGGTCCAACAATTAATAGATTGGGAAGAGGAGAGGAGTGGAAGTGTTCTTTGAGAAATAAGGGTAGAAATAGGAGGGTCAGCACATGATGGAGAAGCATAAATCATCGACAGACTCATCAGTTGAGGAGGACCAACATTAGACAAGTAAGGATTCCTGTTAAAAGAGCTCCATTAGCACTAACAGTTTCAACGAGTGGGTATCATAGCATCCAAACCCTTTTTCTCGAGTATGGAGTTCCCAACAAGAAACACATACAAGCTCAATAGGCAACTTGTATTAACTAGTATTTGAAACATGAACAAAGCATGTGCACCCAAAGGCACAGGGCACAACAGAAAGAATCCTCCTTTGCCATCTTTAATGCTAGAGTCCACTACTTCTGAGGCAGTGAGGGTTGCATCCATAATTTGTCTCTCCTTTAATGTGAGAGTAAAGATGGTTATTCTCCACTTTATGCATATGCACGTGCATTCAGCAGCTCTCAGAATAAGGGCTGTAGCAAGCGACCTTTATGGAATGACTAATCAATCCAGCGTAGAGCTCTAGCTCATTACATGTTAACTTCAAAAGGATTTTTCTTGAAACATTTCTAATCATTTTTGAAAAACATTCTTTGGTTCTGTATGCATTATTCATAAAAGAATCATTGGGTTTCAAAATACTTCAATGATATTTTAACTTCTTTCAATAAGACAGCTCAGTAAGATGGTTTGAATGGACCAAAAGCTTCAATTGCAAATTGGATACATCTCATAATTCATACTTGAAACTTTTCATTGTATGCTTATGCATAAAGTGCTAGGTTAGGCATTAAAAATTGAATTGAATTGAGAATTATTCATGTTTCACTGAAAGGATACACAGTTTTGAAAAATTCATAACGTAAACCTAATGTCAAAAATTATTGAAGTTTTATAGAAAGGTTCTACAGTATGGAAAAATCCATCATGTATCCTCTTATGTTTTCTTCTCCCTCTTGTTACAGACAATTAAGAGGAGGGCAAAAGCCCCCATTTTTCAGGTTGATTATTATAAAACAACAATTGCAACACAAACAACCATGTGCATCTTGTAAAGGATCACAACAACAGCTGCCCACATGACAAGCCTTCTGGAAACTACATATTTTTTTCAGACAAAAATATTTTCATGAACTAAAATGAAACAAAAGTACACTGTGCAGAGGACAATACAGCCTCCTAGAATCAACTATAACAACTACAATAGTTCTGCCTTCCAATCTTCTTGAAGAACAGACAGAAAAATGCCCCCCAAAAAAACCAAAGGAATGTGCCCGAAGTGAAACAAGAAAGACAACTCTATTCCACGACAAATGGGGAGATGTCATTTGACTTTGAACTTTAAAAATCTCGCATTTCTCTTGATCCAATGGGTCCACAGTAGAGTATATACTACACATGTCCATAAAGCCCTTCCTTTTCTATTTCTTCCAACGCCCCAGAATCTCACAAACAATAACCACCTATTCACCCATATATTTTAAGACACCACCCATGCTTCACAAAGCAAGAAAAAGTGTGCTCCAAAGTTGGCTTACCACCCAACAATGTAGAAAGAGGTGCACACTTGTTTCATTAAACTTTCGACATCAAACAAAGATTGCACCTAGCCTTATAGGGCTTTCTAACCTATAACAAGTCATGCACATTAATCCTGTCAAGTCATGGTCCAGATGAAAGCCCGGATTTTAAAAAGATCCTTAGCCTTTCAAATGTAATGGTACAAAGGAAAATGACCGGAGATTGGAGGTCTCAATAAATGAAGGAAAAAAGACTTGAAAGAAAAAAACCCAATGAATCCCCCAGCCAACCATCTCAGCAGTCCTAGTCTGGGAACAAAATAGTCCAAAGTACTCAGCACTGTAGTAAGCTCATCAACCTCTCTTTCATTGAGATTCCTAAAGAAGTGGAAGACCCAAGAACGAGAGCTCCCTTGGAAGAAAAGGAAAGCGTAATTGGTGCATTCTAGTATCTGTATTTCATTTCATTCTCCAATTAAATGTGGTTATGTAGGGGATCAATTTCATTATCTAAGTAAGCCAGGTTTTCCTAATTTGTAACTTTTTTTAATTAAGAAAAATCCTCAAATTGTGTTCCACAGGTCACTTTGCAGGGAATCTTTTTTTAGCTAGATAGCAGGGAGCCAATGTACTCTTCTTAATATTGCAAATTTATTTGCCAGGTTTAGACAACCCCAGTATAAAAAACAAGCCAAAGTAATTTGAAATTCTCGCCTTTCATTTCTATGCCTAATCACTCTAAATAGTACAAGAAGAAAATTAGAGATAAATATAGTAAATTTTCATTTCTTAAAGTTTCCACTGTTTTAAGTAGCAATGTAGAAATAACTAGACATGCTTACCTGAGTAATTGCACCAAAGCTGCCCAATGTAATGTTAGGAATAAAGTAAGGGATACTCAGATTCACTTTCTTCGGGAAAGCAGCCAGAAAGTGCCCAACTTCCTGCATGGAATCAACTCCTTCATGTAGAAATAAAATCAAAAGAATAAAATATTAAAATTTTGACTATTTGAATAAAAAGTATTATTGTTTACATGAAAAATATGAAGCCAGAAAATAGACCCAACATTAAATTAATGCTATTAAAAATTTTCATGGAAATTTTTTTCCTCCACTTGAATTATTTAGTGCTTGTTAACAGGCTAGAGAAATTACAGGCCAAAAAAAACAATCCAAATAATCACCAACCCAAAAAGGAATCATTTACGTCAGTTTACCAGAAACAAATGACAACATTTCCCAGCTGCTCCAGGTCAAGAATATGTCATGGTGAATACCAATCCAACATAACTAGATAAGTATTTATGTCAGCTTAACAAAATAAAGAGTATTCATGTCAGCTACATTCTGATGAATGCTCATGGAAAATCTAATGAATTATATTTGAAAATAACATAATTGACACCATTCTTCAGTGTCTTTTTTTGCAAACAAAATGTTTTTGTAAGAAATCCAAAAGCATTAGAGCAAGTGAGACCAAAAGATAGGCACTTATCTACAGCAGGAAAAAAAAAAAGTAGAAGAGGGGGAAAACAGTATACATAGAGTACAGCTCTTAAAATGACCAAATGAAAGGCTGGGGAACATTTGAAATCGACAACCATACAACAAACTATAAGAGACCATAAAGAAAAACTTGATAAGATAAAAAACAACACATTGGTAAATATTTAGCCCAACATCAGACTGTTTAGAATAGACATACGATTTCAAGCTAATGGCTATGGCAAAAAAAATTGTTTGATTTGATTGCAAGAACAGATTTTGATTGACATAAACAAAAATATTGACAACATTAAAGCTATCAACGGAAACAGCCACATCAAGGCACTATAATTTGAAAGTATAGAAAAAAAATGATAAAGCCAAAGTGTTACATAAAAGGTGAAATAGATGTTGCGTACTATGAGAACTGCCAATTTAGCTGTAAGCAAGACTTATGTTCTCAATAAAAATGTATTCATGACACTTGACGATGACAGTTTATAAAATGGGTTAAAACAAGTCATTCAAGCCCTGCAATCTTAAAATATACTTAAAAAGAAATTAAAATTATACCATATTTGTAATGCTGAATGAAGACATCAATGAAGAGTTATCTAATGCATTCATTAATTAAATCAACAAAAATAAGAGATTTTCTCACATGAAACAACTGAACCCCGAAAACACCATACGCCAGTGGCAGAGCAGATTCAACAAATGGGAATAGCAGCTCCATATCCGGTGGTTCAACGGCATTTGGATCTGTGAAGTACTTGACTACTTCAGGTGGAAGTCGATTTAGCTGCTTGAAAGAACAAACACAATCAGTACACATCATTTCCAAGCAATAAGTTTACTGCTCATGATCCATAAATGATGCCTAAAATGGATATGGGAATGGTTAAGAGTACAGAAACATTAAATAGCTAGACTATGTACAAGAAGTGCACCAATGATTTGAATACCTGAGATGCAATTCCCAACTCCACAGAGGAACCAATTGTAAGAAGAAATAACAGGAGAGCAATCACATATTGCCAGAGTGTTGTTGGCCCTGGTTCAGAAACTTCTCTCCGCAACATACCAAAGCTAACCCGTGGCCCACCACGCGGATCTGTTCCTTCTGAATTGGGTTCCTCTACCATAAAAAGGTTGTATTTATTGCCCATGACTTCAGTAAGTCGACTCTGGAGTTTGGCAAACACCTCCTCTCGCTTCCCCCTCAAGTTTCCAAGGAAGAGAATGCCCTCACCCAGCTCCCCAAATGCCTCTTCTCTAGTAACCCAGAAGGTCGAGTAGCCAAACAGCTTTTCTTTAATTACTTTGATGTCCACAGGGTCAACCTTCTCAGGTGCAAGGAGCTCCATCAGCTTAAAAGAATCCACTTGGAAATTATTGTAAGCTGGTCCCATGGTAGAAATAGCTGGTGGCTGAATAGACAAGAAAACCCCATATATTAGATTACATGTTGTCATTAATCAGTAAGGGTTGGGGCCAATGGTCAATACTTTCCTGTCATTTATGCACTTGAAATATGTAATCATGATTCATACAAGCTCTTGAGTGTCAGTCATCCTATTTGTACTAATCACTCAATTTAATTTTATTATTTATCACTTTAAAAAAAAAAAAAAAAACTGTTCCCATAAGAAGAAGAAGAAGAAGAAGAAGAAAATCCAGATAAAACAGACAGCTGTCATAGTGATTGGAGCCCCATTTCCCACCATCAATTTGGATGAAGCATGATGTCATTTGAAGGTTATACCTAGCATGACTTCACAAATGACAGCATGTCGTTGCCAAATCAATGGTAAAAAAAATGGTGCTGTGACTACTATGACTGTTTACTATGTCATTTATGCACTTGAAATATGTAATCATGATTCATACAAGCTCTTGAGTGTCAGTCATCCTATGTGTACAAATCACTAAATTTTATTTTATTATGCATCACTTAAAAGAAAAGGATGTTCCCATGAGAAGAAGAAGAAGAAGAAGAAGAAAATCCAGATACAACAGACAGTGTCATAGTGATTGGAGCCCCATTTCCCACAATCAATTTGGATGAAGCATGACGTCATTTGAAGGTTATACCTAGCATGACTTCACAAATGAAAGCATGTCGTTGCCAAATCAATGGTCAAAAAAATGGTGCAGTGACTACTATGACTGTTTGTTATGCTAAGAGAACAGCTATACCTAACATGACATCACAAATGACAGCATGCTTTACCCAAATCAATGATTGAGAATGATGCTGTTATGACTACGACTGTTATGCGAATAAAACTCATTCTAAAAATGACATTGACTATAAAGATATACTAATGATAACAATTCCTATAAATACTGATTTGTATGACAAGTGATAGGAGTTGAACCTGTTAGAAAAGAATATGCTATTTTAGGATCTGTTTGGTATCATTGCTGTTTTTTGCTTTTCGTTTCTGTTTCTGGTTGTAATTTTTGACAGTGATACCAAATGGCCCCTTAGTCAGTATGTGGTGTGTTTTAGTCTTTCGAATCTTTTTATTGGTATATAGGAGGGCAGACCTGGAGCAGCACATAGGCTCCAAGAAACTGCTGCCCAGCTTTTCTGTCCTTCTTCTCTTCTCTTCAAGTTATTTCAGATTTACAACATGGAATCAGAAAATTGATCTCCTCTAAATTTGATTTATCTGAGTTGGTTTTGGGCACTCCTTTTTTCTTTTTCCTTGCTGTTCCTGGTTCTCAAATCTGATTGTGTGTTTGGTTTAAGGGTTGTTTGGGACATTTTTCTTCTCAGTTAGGCTGTGCAGCATCCTTGGTTAGATGTCATGTGTGTTCATGGTGCTTTCTTGACGCAAAGTCTCGCATTCACATACTGTTTCTGGTATACTGCTGTTGTTATTTTGACATTCCACTGGCTGGTTGTGGCACGATGAGGCTGTTTTTATGCTCTGTGTGTTTGCGATTGATTGCTTGCAATCTTGTATCAGTTGCTAATTGGTTCCAATTGGTGTTCAATGACTTTATTTCCTGTTCTTGCCTGCACTTGCTTCTAGTTGCTGCCAGCCTTAATAACTGTAGCTGCCACCACGTAGCTTATGCCTTCCTTTGTTGCAGGATGCCTTGTCATGTGTTGTCGAGTGATTTCTCCTAGGATGTTGGAACTCCAGTTTTGTGGTCATAGCTACCTCTTGAAGCTCTGAAGTGCAGTTTTGTGCTAGTGTGTGCTTCCAGATTCTGCATTGTTGCTTTGTTGTTCATTCCCAATACTAGTGTGTGCTGAATGTAATGCATTGGGGTGCTTTTGACAGATTCTACAGAGAGAGCTTCCCTTGTACTAGCGTAGAGATCACAGCCATCAAATTTGTAGGATCCTCCAACTACTAGTAGTGGTCTCAGGCAGTGTCTGGGTGTTTGTTAATGAAAGGGAAGTCCAAGCATAAGCTGCATTCTCACCCATCTCCAGAGCCCAAGGATTATGAAGATTGAAAGAAAGAGAATAAATTGTATTGTGGGTGTGGAATAGCACGGAGCCATGAATTTCTGTGAATGTTATGTTTCATGCAACAGCTAAGTCCGTATGAGATGATCTTCATGAAAGTTCCTCATGAGATAAAAACTCAAAACTTGTTTTCTTGACCTAGAGAAGCTTTTCAACATGAAAAATAAGGTAGATCCATCAGTGAAAATTATAACACTCTAAAGTGTATGCGGGAGGAATTCATATCTATCAACCAGTTAGTTTCAATGTTGAGAAGATTAAGAGGCAACGGGCAAAGCTCTTGGCCACCACGTTTCTGTCTGTTTCAGTCCTAAGCTTCAACCCATCAGCAATCCAATTCCTTCCATCCATGAATGAAGCATATACTAGGGTCCAACAGATCACCAATGACAGCTCTCAAGTCTCTTCTCAAGCTTCTTACCCTGAAATTTTAGCACTTTAGCCATGGGGTCGGGGAAGCTTTGGAGGACAAGGGCAATGTTTGGATGGCAGTCGAGGCAGAGGTAGTATATTAGGACGAGGAGTTCGTTGCTATTCTTGCATTTGCACACATTATGGCAATTGGCAAGGATAATCTTGGAACTGATTTGGGCCAATAAATCTCTTGCCCAAAAGGTGATTAATATATATATATATATATATATATATATATATATATATATAAATGGACAAATGACATTGACCTCCCCTAAAGATATAAAAAAGACACTGACCTCTCCTAAGGTTTCAAAAATCCCAAAGACCTCCCTTGAGATTTCAAGAATTGCAGAGACCTTGCCTGAGGTTTGCCAAAAATACACAAACCTCCCTTTATATTTTGCAAAAAGACAAGTCTTTTGAGGGGAGGGTTGTGTCTTTTTAGAAAATCTCAGGGGAGGTCTGTATTAGTTTTGAAACATCAAGGGAGGTCAATGGAATTTTTGAAACCTCAGGGGAGGTCCTTGTCTTTTTGCCAAACTTAGGGTCGGTGAGTATCTTTTACCCTATATAAATTATCTTCATGACCACATGGATGTGCGTGTGTTTGTATGTTTAATCTATTAAGGATCAATTTATGTCTTAGTCCATGAATTTATAATAGATACATTGACCTAAGTCAAGTACTATATTCATTGGATGAAGCCATGCTCCATTTTAAATTCATATGTAGTTAATCATAGTCTCTGAAGATACATTGGAAGAACAAAATCATGTATCTCATTGATCAATGCATCGTTAGGGATAACATATCCCATAAATCAAAGATAATTGATTGAATGTAAGAGGTACGTTCACCTTGGAGGAAGGGAAAGATATATTTGTGACTCAATGATGGATTGAGTCACTTAGGCACATATATAAAGAGCTTTTGGTCCTTCTCACCACTAAACTATGCTTGATAGAATTCCATCACTAAAGTAAGACATAATAGTAAAGAAGAAGAAGATTTGTGTCAAAACTCATATTGTCTCGTTTGAAATGACACGATGCATATGAATTAGTTTATATCAAATACTACTCATTTATGGTTCACACCAAAAAAAAAAAAGCCAAGGGTCCTTGCTCAAAATTTTTCTAACTAGTGGAGAGTCATATATATGTACAAAGCCTTTTCCTTCAAAGTGAATGTACATCTTACTCCAAATAATAATCCTTGATTTATGTCATATATTATCCTTAATGATACATTGAACAATGAGATGCATGACTTTGATCAATGTACCTTCCTTCTTCCAATCTATCTTGGGAGTCTATGTATGAATCATATATGGATTCAAAGATACATGCCTTTGGTCATTGTATATTGTACTTCCAATGAATATGGTACTTGATTTTGGTCAACGTACCTATTATAAATCCATGAACCAAGAAAAAACTTGATCCTTGATCAATTTTATGCGCACATGTGTATATACATGTAAGATGTGTGGGACTCTCCTCCAATGGACTGTTCACAGTTAATAATTTTTTAATTTTCTGATTTCTAAGAATATTTCTACCAGTGGCCATGCTCTACCCAACTTCCCAATGAAACAGGTTAGTTCCTTTATTCCTTCAAAAAATTATTTCTTTCTCTGATGACAGCTCAGGAAAAATTTCTCACGCTTCACAATATCCAAAACAGAAAAGATAGAACCACCCAAACTGCTATTTTCTTTGCTGAGCTGAATTGAGATCAGTTAATCACCCCTTTATTCACTGCCCTTTGGCAGAAATTTTTTCAGTTTTTGCTGATTAATTGGGTGATGCTCTAGTCCCTACTCTATGATGAAAATTGTGTCATTGCAAATAACTTCAAAGGGCAAGGAAGAAGCCTCTAGAGAACCATTCTAACCGTTATGTTGCAGGGATTCAAGATTTGGTGCAGGATGTGCACAAAATTAAGCAATAAAAATCAAGAATACCATCCATTGATCTCAAGTTTCGCAAGGATTCTGTTTTATTTCTTTTACAGAATTTCCTTCAGTTATAAGGTTATTCTTTTTTATACAAACGAAGAAATTTAGTACAGAAAATGAAGGGAAAAAATATAAGAAATAAAGAACATGATGTCTTCCCACAGAAAAACTAAAAACAATTACAAAAGGGCAGTGCTCTGATCCCTTTGCAAGTCAGACAAAGCAAAACACCCCCAAACCAATCATCCAAATGAAGCAATACTCTATTCCATAAAAAATGTGATGACCTTGTCTTCCCAAAATCCTAGCATTCCTCTTCATCCATAATGTTAAAAAAAATAGTATGCAAAGCAAAAATCCACAAAGTTATACCCTTTTTACCTCTCCCAAAGCCCCAAACACTGCACTAATATGAAGTGATCTATGGTTTTCATGGGATCACTCACATACCAAACCTAGAAAGGAAAACAGTGTCACTCACAGCTGTATCACCACCCAGTAATGTAGAACACAATATTCATTTATCTCATTAGACTCCAAAGACTAGGCAAATATCATTGCTTTACTGAATCTCTTCACTTACAATAGGTTATCATTAATGTCCAAGTGAATGCCTTAATCTTAAAGAATGTTAGCCTTCCAAATGACATTTTCCAATAGAAAATGAGAATAGGTTGAGCATGTCAATAAATGAAGGAAAAGGAATTAGAATGAATGAAACCAAAAATATAGCCTCAAATGAGGAACGAATAAATCCAAACTCTTAAAAAATTAACTAACTTGTCAACTCTCTTTCATTAAGATTCCAAGGGAGAGAGAGAGAACCCCATGAAAAAGAGCCCTCTTCCAAAGAATAAAAATAAGTAATCAGAGAGTAATGTAGAGAAAAAAAGCCTAAAAAGGCAAAAAATAAGTATCGGAAAATAATGTAGAGAAAAAAAGCCTAAAAAGGCAAGGTACCAAGGTCGCCAAAGAAGTCTCATCCACTCATAGATCTTCCCATAGGCAAATATTATCATCATTGCAAGCTCTAAGGAGGAAGAAAACAATTGGGATACTAGAAAACAAACTTCCAACAGCTCATATTAGAAGCATGGCCACTAATTCCAACATCCCACTCATTTCAATGAATACAATACTTACCTTTTAAAACGTTGTGGCATGTGTCATTAGCTTCCGATTGAAACCCCCATAACCATTTCCCTACTAGAGAGATGTTCTTAGACACCAAATTACCAAGTCTCAAACCCCCTTTCTAATTTAGGTGTCTTAACCACGTTCCAACTAACAAGATTCCCCTAACTATCACCCGTATCAAACCATAAGAAATCCCTTTAATCTCCTACACAATGTCTCGACCACTAGATTCCCAAAGTCAGAAATCTTGGATTGCAATACCATAAAGACAAATAATCAAATGATACACCCAACTAAAAACATAAGCTTTCTAATTCGCAAAGATCCATATTAATGGCAGCTCCACCACTCTTAGGGGTCATTAGATGGCAGCTACACAACTCTTAGGGATCATTTGATAAAATTAAATATTAAGTGATGAATGTCGAATGAACTTCTGAAAGCAAAGAACCAGATTGTAAATATAACTTGAACATATCTCTGAAAGTGGATTTATGTTGAATTGTCAAGAGAATTAAAAATATATAAAGAATAAAAACATTTTAAGAGTTATGACACAAAAGAATTGCTAAAATGTAAAACTTTTTCTCACAAGGAAAAACAGAGTATGACTGGCCATCAAGGATTTGGGGTTGGTCATAAAACCCTTTACCACTAGAAAAGCTTCCACAGTATTTAGGGTAACACTCAAGACATTTGTGATACATGTAGTATGTTCTTATTGTAATTTTAGTTGTTTGTTGAGGGTAATTTTGTCCCATGATTCCCCGTAATGGAGTGTTAACCAAATAAGAGGTATATCAATCTCATAATACATAAGAGACGAGCACATTAAGCATATAAACAAATATATCCTTTAAAAGACCAGTTTCTTAATTGGTTTAAAATTAAGATGCATGTAACCCTTAAGAAGCTACTAAAGAAAACAAATGGGCCCTTAGACATGTTAGTCTTCAAGCTTGAAATTTCACAAAAGTTACAAATCAAACAACCAAATTTCTCATCATTATCCTCTAAAATAAATAAATAAATAAATAAATAACATCATTTGCCAAATGAAGATGGAACACTTCAATATCGACCCTACTTACCCTAAGACCTTCAACCACCCCCTAACAGCTCTACTAGAGTCACTGTATCACCTAACAGCTCCTGAAGCCTATTAAATAACACCTCAGTTCAAAACCTTATAAACACCGGCTACCAACCCGATAGGCCTAAAATTTTCAGTTATGAGGTTTTTGATTATGTAATTCCCCTTTGCTATGATTGCTTTATCGCTTATTTTGCTTCTTTGATTTTTCCTCCGAGTATTAGTACACTCCCAGTGTACTTGCAGGCCTCTTTTGCACATCTTTCTAGTTTTTTTCCCCAATTTTTTTTTTACCATATCCATGCAAAAAAAAAAAAAACCAATATATGCGCTTCGAAAATGCTACCCAGACAAAACCAAGCCAAGCACTCGATAGACTGTCAAAAATTAAGAAACTGAATCTAAATAAATAAAAAAAATAGAAGACAACAATACAAAAACCACTATACCCTCGAAGAAACAGAGGCCGGCGCCTTCTCCGCGTCCCGTTCCTTGCCAATCGCCTCCTCGGCCTCTTCAGGCGATACGGTGGTCACACTGGAGTCCTTCGACGCGTCCCTATCATCTCCATTTCCATCATTGTCCGCACTAAGACACACGAACTTACCAAAATGTCGACTCAAAATCTCTCTCTCTGACTTCCGTCTGCACAAGAAACAGAAATTCTTTGATGAATTCTTATGCCCAAACAGCTGAAACCTCAGCGCCGAATCACTGCGGCTTCTTGGAAGCGAACGGAACCCCAAGCTCGAAGTGCTGAAACTACAGCTCGTGAGAGTTCCCATCAAATAAAAAATCTTGAAGAGGAAAGCTTTGAGGATGGAAAAATGCAAGAAAATTAGAGATTCATCGAAATTTGAAGAGTGAGTGAAGATGAAGACACAGAGATTTGGAGGGATTGAACGGGGCAGCGGGAGAGATGGAAGAGCTTTGTCTGGTGTGGCTGTGGCATCAGCACCATATAGCTTGACCAGATTTTTAAAAAATATCCTTTTCTTTTCCTTTTTTTTTTTTTTTTTCTTCTTCGGTGTGCTTTTGAAGAAAATGGTTGCAAACATATAATAAATGTGTATATATTAAAAGGTTTGAGTTATTAAAAATATTAAAAAATAAATTCGTATCTTAAATTACTTGTATAAAAAAATATAAAAAAAAAATTATTTCTATTTATAAAAAATTTCAATTAACTCTTGTACTTTTATTTATTTTTTATTTAATATATTCAAAATTAATATTAGTGTTTGGAAGTCAAAGAGAGTCAGAGACTCTTATTATTGTGATTTTAAAATTGAAATTTTAAAAATTATTAAAGTTTAAACTTTTGTGTAGACCTTGCAACATTTTTCACACATTTAAAATATTTTAGAAATAATAAACTCTTAATAATTGTTGTTTTTAAAAAATAATTTTAAATAATTTAAAAATACCCAATAAATTAAAGAACCATCAAGAGATTAAAAAAAAACACACACTTCAATTATATTGATAATGTAAGCATAGACACTTTTATTGGTGAATAACAAATTTGTTGTTTTCCCATGTCAAATTAAGTTCATCAATCATTATTTCTATGTAGCCTTGAAAGAGAGGTATGCTTGGGATTCGATCCCTATCAGTTGAGTGCATATATGCGATTTACATCTTACGCCAGTGAAGGACACTGTTGGTGTATGCAGGGTCTGGTGTCAAATCGGGAGGCTCCAATTGGGCTCATCGGTAGTAGGAGTCCCTCGTTACCCAAAAAAAAATCATAATAATAAAATTATAATCATGATTTTTATTTAAATTTATTTATTTTTAATTTAGTTTTAGATTTTCTATATTTGAATTTGAAATTCTACCTTTAAAATTTTTTTGTTGAAAAATTTTAAAATAATTATAATTAATTCAAATAAAGTGAATATCATGGTTCTCCAATTTTAAATAATAATAGTAAATTATTATTATTATTATTATTATTATTATTATTATTGAATTTCAATAACATTGTAATAATAAACTCCTCCTGTGATGCATTTAATATCCTAATTTTTTCATACACAATAGGTTCCAAGCCTGGGTAAAGAAGGAAGGTTGTATTAGGTAGCAGATAGTCAGTGTAAAATTTGTCAAATCATTCTAATATGAATTCTTACCGAATATTTGTTAGGGTATTACCTACGAGCGACACGTTGCACTTGTACCACCCAGATGTAGCGAAAAGTGGGTAAGGGTGGGCTAAGTTATTGCCCCAAAGCGATGCGTCATGTTGGCGCCCGGGTACAGTGTCAAATATGCAAAGGTTTCTACATCCTTCTAAATATGGACAAGTAAAGAAACAAGTTCAAGAAACTATGATTAGATTAACAATTTAGAATATATGAACACTTATGGGTAAAAATATGCAAATTGTGGACACAATGATTAGAAGAAAAATTAATATAATTTACCTTCAAGAAATGAAGTGGGTGGAGGAGAAAACTAGATAAATTGATAAATTAGGATTTAAACTTAAGTACATTGGAAAATAAAAACATAAGAATGGAGTAGGAATTCTAGTAGACACAAACAAGAAAGATAGAATTGTTGATGTAAATAGAATAAATGATAGAATTATAAAATTCAAGATGATATTAGTTTAAGAGAAAATAAATATCATTAGTGCTTATGCTCATTAAGGAATCTTAAGAGACAATTTTGGAAAGATATGGATAGTATTATACAAGGCATACCTGTCACGCCCCAAACTCACCAAGTAGGGCCCAGGGTGTGATGAGACAATTCACGTGCATCTCTAATCCCATTCACACAATGAAAAATAATTAAACATGCCCCAAATAAAATATCAGAGTATAATATACAACCCAAAAAGGAGTATCCATTCACATATTCATAACCAGATTTCCAAAACATAAACTATTCTTTTATGTAGAGACCCGAAGAATTATACCAATTAAATAATAAAAGAATGAGAGAAAAAGGAATTTTCTTAAGGAATTTCAGCAAGGTATCATCGACAAGTAAGGTTCTTGGGCTCGTCGACGGGGGCATGCATCTCGTCGACGAGAAGTTACTGAAAAGACTGTTTCCGAACTCTGAAATTCGTCGACGAGGAGATGCGACTTGCTGACCAGGCCACGTGAGAGAGTAAATGAACAGAATAAGGCAAAGAAAGTGACTGCATTGAAAACCTCCACTAATACATCTAGTGAATGCAGTCAAACTGACACGAATGATGATATGACTATGATTACTAGAAAATTTAACAGATTCTTTAGGAAGAACAGAAAGTCATACAAACAATATAGGGAGTCTACTTTTGAGAAGGGAGAGTTTAGCAAAAGAAAAGAAAAGTCAAATGCTCCCATGTGTTACAATTGCAACAAAGTTAGGCACATCAAGCCGGACTGCCCACTACTGAAAAAGGAGGATAAGAAAAAGAAGAAAGTCATGAAGGCAAACACCTCATGTGACAAATTAAGCAGCAGTGACTTAAAATCAGACCACAACGACTCAGAGGTCGCCAATCTATGCTTGATGGCACACGACAATGAGGTATCTTCTTCCTGTTCATTATTTTCATATTATTCATTTGATGATTGTGATTCTGATTGCATGCCTGCGTTTAGAGAATTACAATTTGAATATATTCGTATGTCTAAACTATTGAGTAAAATGACCAAAGAAAATGATGATTTGAAAAAAACATGTGAAAATTGGTCAAATTTTTTTTGTTATTGCAAAAACCTCTAATGCTTCTATTTTAAAATAAAAAGATTTGACCATTGCTGAGCTTGAGAGGAAATTGGAGGATAGCTCCAAAATAATTTTTAAATTCACCAAGGGTAAACGCAATTTTGAAAAACTACTTGGTGTCCAAAGAAACTCTTTAAGTAAAGAGGGTCTTGGTTTTAATGGTATTGAAAATGTTAGACGGCCTAATCTTTACTTAGGACATTTTACACGTGAGTCAAAATCTCATGTTCCTCCTAAAGATCCTAAGTGTAGAATAAAATGTTTTAAATGTAAACAAATTGGTCATATTCAATTTGATTGTCCACATAAGAATAAGCGTGCTAGGATTAGAAAAGTATGGGTAATTAAGGGTGATCCTGCTACTAACCCCCGTGGACCCAACAAAATTTAGGGACCAACATCAGTTATCTAGTTTATCTTGCAGGTATGCCTAAGATTGTCCTCCTCCAAGGACAGGTGGTACTTGGATAGCGGGTACTCACGACACATGACCGGTGACAAGGGAAAATTTACTTCAATCATTCCCAAGGATGGAGGTTATATGACATTTGGGGACAAGGCAAAAGGACGCATCATTGGGGTAGGTAAGGTTGGTAAGGATTCCTTTCTTATTATTGACAATGTTTTATTGGTTGATAGGCTGAAGCATAATTTACTAAGCATAAGTTAATTGTGTGACATAGGATATAAAGTATCTTTTGAAAATGATAAATACATAGTAGAAAATAAATCAGATCACAAAGTGCTTTTTATTGCCGATCGCCATGATAATGTTTATACTACTTCTCTTGATAACTTAGCTTCACAACAAGTCACTTATTTTTTTTTGCTATAAATGAAGCTAGTTGGTTATGGGATTGGCGCTTAGGACATGCTAGCATGGACTTATTGTCAAAACTTGTTAGAAAAGAATTAGTAAAAGGCTTGCCTAAAATTTCATTTGTTAAAGATAAAATTTGTTATGCATGTCAAATGGGTAATAAGCAAACAAAATCTAGCTTCAAAAAAAAGAAATTCATATCTACCACTAGACCACTTGAAATGCTTCATTTGGATTTGTTTGGTCCTAATTCTGTGCAAAGTTTAGGTGGTAAATCATATGCTTTTGTAATTGTAGATGACTTTTCTAAATTCACATGGGTGTTATTTCTTACACATAAAAATGAATCATGTGAATAGTTTACCAAACTTCGTAGAAGAATTCAAAATGAAAAGGGATATAAGATAACTCTAATAAGAAGTAATAGAGGGACAAAATTTAAAAATGAGGGCATAGAAAATTATTGTGACTTAGAGGGTATCTCACATAACTTCTCTGCACCTAGGACACCTCAACAAAACGGAGTGGTAGAAAGAAAGAATAGGTCACTACAAGAAATAGGTAGAACTATGCTAAATGAACATAACTTACCTAAATATTTTTGGGCCAAGGCCATAAATACTGCATGTTATGTTATGAATAGGGTGTTGATTGGACCGTCAATTAATAAAACCCCTTATGAATTGTGGAACAACCATAAACCTAATATTTCCTATTTTCATGTGTTTGGTTGTAAATAATTTGTGCTTAGGGATAATGAACATCTAGGAAAATTTGATTCTAAATTTGATGGAGGTATTTTCTTATGTTATGCACTTAATAGCAAAGCATATAGAGTTTTTAATAAAAGAACATTGACTGTTATTGAATCTATTTATGTTGTGTTTGATGAATCTAATCCATTTTTTTAAGAAAGATGATGAAGATGATATTGATATTAGAAAATGTTTAGATAAATTATCTATTGAAAACAATGCAAGTGAAAACCCATAAGTAAATGAAAAATCATCTGAAGACAATGAAAATCAAGAGTTGCCTAGAGATTGGAAATTCACTAGAAATCATCCTATAGATCAAATCATAGGTAAATCATCCCGTGGTGTAGCCACAAGATCCTCCTTGATAAATCTAGTGAATCATTCTGCTTTCTTTTCCCAAGAAGAACCTAAAAATATTAAAGAAGTCATAGAGGATGAGTCTTGGGTGATGTCCATATAAGAAGAACTAAATCAATTTAAAAGAAGTAGAGTATGGACCCTAGTTCCTAGGCCTAGTAATCATACCATCATTGGAACTAAATGGGTATATAGGAATAAAATAGATGAGAATGGGGTAGTAACTAAGAATAAAGATAGACTAGTTGCCTAGGATTATAATCAGTAGGAGGGGATTGACTTTGATGAGACATATGCTCCTATTGCTAGGTTAGAAGTTATTCATATGTTACTTGCTTATGCTGTTTTTAAAAATTTTATATTGTTTCAAATGGATGTTAAAAGCGCATTTCTAAATGGCTATATTAATGAAGAAGTATATGTAGAACAACCACCCATTTTAAAAATCATAAATATCCAGATCATGTTTATCGGTTGTTTAAGGCCTTGTATGGATTGAAACAAGCTACTAGAGCTTGGTATGAGAAGCTTAGTGGTTTTCTACTAGAAAATGGATTTACCCGTGGCAAAATTGACACTACACTCTTCATCAAATCCAAAAATGATGATATGCTCATTGTTCAAATTTATGTGGACGATATCATTTTTGGAGCAACTAATGATGAGTTATGTAATGAGTTTGCCAAATGCATGCAAAGTGAATTTGAAATGAGCATAATGGGTGAACTTAGTTTCTTCTTAGGGCTGTAAATTAAACAAGCTAAACATGGAACTTTCATATGCCAATCTAAATATATCAGGAACTTGCTAAAGAAATTTAATATGAAAGATTGTAAAATTCTTGGTACACCTATGAACTCTTCCATTAAGCTTGATAAAGATGAGCAAGGGATCCCTATTGACGTAAAATTGTATCGTGACATGATTGGGAGTCTCCTATATCTTACTACTAGTAGGTCTAATATTATGTTTAGTGTGTGTGTGTGTGCAAGGTTTTAGGTTGCCCCTAAGGAATCCCATCTAAAAGCAATTAAACGAATCCTTAAGTATCTAGTTGGGACTATAGAGTTAGGCTTATGGTACCCTAAGCATACTACCTTTGAGATTGTGAGTTATACTGATGCTGACTTTGTCGATAGTAAGGTTGATAGAAAAAGTACTAGCAGCACTTGTCACTATTTAGGACAATCTCTTGTTTCTTGGTTCTCCAAAAAACAAAACTCAGTTGCCTTATCCACAGTCGAAGCAGAATATATTGCTGCTGGAAGTTGTTGTGCCCAAACTCTTTATATGAAACAACAACTTATGGATTTTGAATTGCACTATGATACAACACTAATTAAAAGTGAAAATACTAGTGCAATCAACATTTCTAAAAATCCTATCTCACATTCACGAACTAAACACATTGAGATTAGACATCACTTCCTTCGTGATCGTGTGCAGAAAGGGAATGTTGCACTTGAATTTGTATGCACTAATGAACAGTGGGTGGACATATTTACTAAACCACTTCTCGAAAATAGGTTCATACAAATTAGATGTGAGTTAGGTATAATGCACAGTAGAGAAGCTTCTTAGATGTTTCATAGTTTGCATAAATTTAAGGGGGGCTCTCAAGTGAAGTTTACAAGTCTTAGCAACTAATATTATTGTTGATATGTCTTATTGCCTTAAACTTTGAGAATGTTGATTATTGCTTGTGTGTATAATTCTTATATCTTATGCATGTTAATGATGGATTCTATGTTTTATTACTTTATTGGAATTGTTTGAGTAGTTGTGGATAAACTGTTAGTGTTAGCTTTACCGTGATCCCAAGAGGGGGGGTGAATTGGTATTTTTAAATTTTACCTTCTAAGTATTCCTCCTAACAGCAGTATGTTCACAAGCCTAGGGTCAATCTAGTGCAAATGATGTAAATGTGCCAGAGATCAGATGAAGCAGTTTAAACAATCACACAAGTATCAGAAAGCAGTAAAGAGAAGATGACACGCGGATATGTTATCGAGGTTCGGCCAACCGCCTACGTCCCCGCCTTGGCTAACCAGCACAAGGATTATCACAATACCTTGCTCACTTAAACGGGTGGAGCGTCACCTATACAAACCAGGTCAAATTACCACAGGGCTGACCTCAACCTTAACCAAGTCAATTAGCGGGGCTGACCTCAACCTTTACACCAATCCTTACCGGGCTGGATTACCGCCCCCTCAGGCCACGCCTGGAATCTCTCAGATATACAATCAAAGGTACAATACAATTGTGCTTTCAAGTAAAGCAGATATGTACCACAAATGGGCACAAACACAAACACCACAAGTGATTTAAAATGTAAGCTCTGTGTGGTCTAAAATGTCAATCTCTCAACTATGTTTTCTATCAGTGTAACACGTACGTGAGAGTGTCAATAATAATCTATGCACTTCAAAATATTCAGTCAAGAGTGTTCACACAGAATACCAAGCAAGCCTCAATATTATCAATCAATAGAATGCGTATGTGCTTGTATTGCAAAGTAGATAATCTTTGTTTTCGGTAAATGATATATATTTATAAAACTTGTACAAACAATACCACAAAGATTTATATATCACACACACACGAATATCCTTTCCCAAATATATCAATATGAACACCACAAGATATTCAAATATGTTTGAAAGTATTTTTGCAATCTCCAAACAAAAATGAACTTCCTAAGATATTGCAACTAGAGTGCAATACTTGGGATGTCACAAAGAGTCTTTCTTAGGGCAGGCTTATTGGCAAAGCCTCCTAAGAAAACTTAGGTTATGCTCTCAAAAATCGATTCAAATACACAGCAATATGAAGAGCTAACCAAAAATAAAAGACTCAATACACTTACAAATGATTTGGATAGATGAAGAGTGTAAGCTTGAGTAGGTTTTCAAAGTAATGTAAGTAGTAGGAGGCAAATATGAGTATTTGGCTTGAGAGAAAATTTTTCTTAATTTATTTGCTAATCCGTACTTAATCCACCAAATGAAGGAGTATATATAGACATACCAAGAATTTTGACCGTTGGGGACTTATTAGGAATTTTCAGAAAAGATTAATGACACTTAAGAAAATTTAACCCTGTTTAAAAAATTTAATCGCGGTAAAAAAATCAGGGCAACCCGAGAGGTCCGGTCGACCAAAAGTAGCTCGGTCAACCGGGACTCAAGTAGCTCGGTCGATCGAGGGCATTTTGAACTAAGGGGTCGGTCGACCGGGTAAGGGCGATTTTTGAAATCTCCGAGTTTCGGTCGACCGAGGCCTTTTTGAACTGCACGGCTCGGTCGACCGAGTTGTTGGGAATTCTCCCGAGGCGCTTCGGTCGACCGAGGTCAAATGACCTGTAAGGGGTCGGTCGACCGGGACCGGGTCAAATAGTTGACCCGGACCGGTTTCGGTCGACCGGTCCAATTTGAACTGTTTGACTCGGTCGACCGAAAGTGCACCAAGTGTGCATTTCGGTCCCGAATTGACCCAACTCAATCAATTTTAAGTGCCTAATAAACATATGTGCATATGTGTGTGTCCTAAGGCCACTTGGGGTCCAATTTTGAAGACACCGAAGGTACACTCTAAGGTCTTTCTATGGTTCGGTTTGAGCTTACAAAGTAAATCATTCATGTGATGTGTGTGAGCTTATTACAAACCAGTACCCTAATTACTATTACAGACAGCCTAATTACTATTACAGACAAAATTCACTTAGAGATATTACAATTGGGAATATGAAATTGTCTTCAAGCTTTCACGTGCCCTTGAATGTATGTTAGTATAAACCTGCACATGAACTGGATATTTATTAAATACAATTGAGTTTGTCATTATCAAAACCAGGGTGTGACCTATAAGGTCAACATTCTCCCCCTTTTTGATGATGACAAACTCGATTGGCAAAACTATAGAGTTAGGGTTAAGCCTTGAGAAGGCTCCCCCTCACAAAATGCATCCAATTTTGCCTTTCTGTCCATCTCCCCCTTTTGGCAACAGCAAAAAGGGTCATCGGAATTAAAGGAACAGGCTTGGATTAGGTACATTTACACAAGACTAATGTTGGTAGAGTGCCGTTTTGAAAAATTTCGGCAGAGTGCCGTTTGTAAATAGGACTTTCCAAAAATAAACCTGTGTAAGTGTAACCTGTTTGAGTTTATATTTCCTAACAGTTTATCCACAACTACTCAAACAGTTCAGTATAAGCCAATTATAGCAAATAAACTTTCAAAATGGCCATGAATTGGACAAATAATGCAATCATAGGCAATAGTCAATATGAACATGCAATAAGTGAACGTATGACATAAGCACTCAGTCAACAACCAACTTTCACAATATAAAGCAGCTCCCCCTAAATTTGTGCAAGTTATAGAATATATTAGATTATGAAGCTTCTCTATTATGCATTAAGCCTAACTCCCGTCTAATTTGTATAAATCTATCCTCAGGTAGTGGCTTAGTGAATATATCGGCCCACTGTTCATTTGTGCATACAAACTCAAGAGCTACATCCCCTTTTTGCACATGATCACGAAGGAAATGATGTCTAATCTCAATGTGTTTAGTTCGTGAATGTGAGATAGGATTTTTAGAGATGTTGATTGCACTAGTATTATCACATTTAATCGGTATTGTTTCATAGTGCAATCCAAAATCCACAAGTTGTTGTTTCATATAAAGAGTTTGGGCACAACAACTTCCAGCTGCAATATATTCAGCTTCGGCGGTGGATAAGGCAACTGAGTTTTGTTTCTTGGAGAACCAAGAAACAAGAGATTGTCCTAAGTAATGGCAAGTGCCGCTAGTGCTTTTTCTATCAACCTTACTACCGGCAAAGTCAGCATCAGTGTAACTGACAATCTCAAAAGTAGTATGCTTAGGGTACCAAAGTCCTAACTCTATAGTTCCAACTAGATATCTAAGGATTCGTTTAACAGCTTTCAGATGAGATTCCTTAGGGTTAGCCTGAAATCTAGCACACATGCACACACTAAACATAATATCAGGCCTACTAGCAGTGAGGTATAGGAGACTTCCAATCATGCCACGGTATAATTTTACATCAACAGGGATCCCTTGTTCATCTTTATCAAGTTTTATGGAAGAGTTCATAGGTGTGCCAAGAATTTTACAATCTTCCATATTAAATTTCTTTAGCAAGTCCCTTATGTATTTAGATTGACATATGAAAGTTCCATGATTAGCTTGCTTAATTTGTAGACCTAAGAAGAAACTAAGTTCACCCATCATGCTCATTTCAAACTCACTTTGCATGCATTTCGCAAACTCATTACACAACTCATCATTGGTTGCTCCAAAAATGATATCATCCACATAAATCTGAACGAGGAGCATATCATCATTTTTGGACTTGATGAAAAGTGTAGTGTCAATCTTGCCACGGGTAAACTCATTTTCTAATAGAAAACCACTAAGCCTCTCATACCAAGCTCTAGGAGCTTGTTTCAATCCATACAGGGCTTTAGACAACCGGTAAACATGATCGGGATATTTATGATTCTCAAAACCGGGTGGTTGTTCTGCATATACCTCTTCATTGATGTAGTCATTTAAAAATGCGCTTTTAACATCCATTTGAAACAATTTAAAATTTTTAAAAGCGGCAAAGGCAAGTAGCATACGAATGGCTTCTAATCTAGCAACAGGAGCATATGTTTCATCAAAATCAATCCCTTCCTGTTGGTTGTATCCTTGGGCAACTAGTCTGGCTTTATTCCTAGTTACTACCCCCATTTTCATCTTTCTTATTTCTATATACCCATTTAGTTCCAATGATGGTGTGCTCATTTGGCCTAGGAACTAAGGTCCACACTTTGCTTCTTTCAAATTGATTAAGTTCTTCTTGCATGGACATTACCCAAGATTCATCTTCTATGGCTTCTTTAATATTTTTAGGTTCTTCTTGGGATAAGAAAGCGGAGTGGTTTACTATATTTCTCAATGATGATCTGGTGGCTACTCCGCGGGATGGTTCGCCTATGATTTGATCTATAGGATGACTTCTAATGTATTTCCAATCTTTAGGCAATTCTTGATTTCCATTCTCATTATCCTCAAGTGATTTTTCGTTTGCTTCTTGATTTTCACTTGCATTATTTTCAATGGACATTTTCTCTAAACATTTTCTAATATCAATATCATCTTCATCATCTTTGTTAGAGAATGGATTAGACTCATCAAATACAATATGAATGGATTCAATTACGGCTAAAGTTCTTTTATTGAAAACTCTATATGCTTTACTATTAAGTGCATAGCCTAGGAAGATGCCTTCATCAGATTTAGAGTCAAATTTTCCTAGATGCTCGTTATCTCTAAGCACAAAGCATTTACAACCAAATACATGAAAATAGGAAATATTAGGCTTATGGTTGTCCCACAATTCATAAGGAGTTTTATTAATTGATGGTCTAATCAACACCCTATTCATAACATAGCATGCGGTATTAATGGCCTCGGCCCAAAAATATTTAGGTAAGTTATGCTCATTCAACATAGTTCTTCCCATTTCTTGTAGTGACCTATTCTTTCTTTCAACTACACCATTTTGTTGAGGTGTCCTAGGTGCAGAAAAATTATGAGATATACCTTCTAAGTCACAATATTTTTCTATGCTTTCATTTTTGAATTCCGTGCCTCTATCACTTCTTATGTGAGTGATTTTATATCCTTTTTCATTCTGAATTCTCCTGCAAAGTTTGGTGAAATGTTCACATGATTCATTTTTATGTGCAAGAAATAACACCCATGTGAATCTAGAAAAATCGTCCACAATTACAAAAGCATAAGATTTTCCACCAAGACTTTGCACAGAATTAGGCCCAAATAAATCTAGGTGAAGCAACTCCAATGGTCTAGTAGTAGATATGAATTTCTTTTTCTTAAAACTAGATTTTGTTTGCTTACCCATTTGACATGCATCACAAATTTTGTCCTTTACAAAAGACATTTTAGGCAAACCTTTAACCAATTATTTTCTAACAAGTTTAGACAACAAGTCCATGCTAGCATGCCCCAAACGCCTATGCCACAACCAACTAGCTTCATTTATAGCAGAAAAACATGTTACTTGTTGCGAAGCTAAAATATCAAGAGATGTAGTGTAAACATTTTCATGTCTCTCAGCAGTAAAGAGTACTTTGTGGTCTGTTTTATTTTCTACTATGCATTTGTCATTCTCAAATGATACTTTATATCCTATATCACACAATTGACTTATGCTAAGTAGATTATGTTTCAATCCATCAACCAACAAAACATTATCGATAGTAGGAGAGGAATCCTTACCAACCTTACCTACCCCGACGATGCGTCCTTTGGCATTGTCACCAAATGTCACGTAGCCTCCATCCTTGGGAACAATTGAAGTGAATTTTCCCTTGTCACCGGTCATATTCGTGAGCACCCACTGTCTAAGTACCACCGGTCCTTGGATGGGGATGATTTTAGACATACCTGCAAAATAAGCTAAGTGACTGATGCTGGTCCCCAAATTTTATTGGGTCCATGGGGGTTAGTAGCAGGGTCTCCTTTAACTACCCATACCTTTCTGATTTTAGCATGCTTATTCCTAAGTGGACAATCAAATTGAATGTGACCAATCTGTTTGCATTTAAAACATTTCAGTCTACACTTAGGTTCTTTAGGAGGGATATGAGATTTTGATTCTCGTGTAAAATGTCCTAAGTAAAGATTAGGTCGTCTAATATTTTCAATGCCATTAAAACCAAGACCCTCTTTACTTAAAGAATTTCTTTGGGCACCAAGTAGTTTTTCAAAATTTTCTTTGCCCTTTGTGAATTTAAAAATGATTGTGGAGCTATCATCCACTTTCCTCTCAAGCTCAACAATAGTAGTATCCTTTTCTTTTAAAATAGATGCATGAGAGGTTTTTGCCATATTAAACAATTTAGACCAATTGTCACATTTCTTTTTCAAATTTTCATTCTCTTTGGTCATTTTGTTCAATAATTTTGAAACACAGATATATTCAAATTGCAATTGTCTAAATGTAGGCATGCTGTCAGAATCACAATCATCAGATGAACAATAAGAAGATGAAGAACTAGAAGACGATACCTCATCCCCGTGTGCCATTAAGCACCAGTTAGCGACCTCCGTGTCACTATGATCCGAGTCTGAGTTGCTGCTGCTGAATTGATCCCATGAAGTCCCAGCCTTTATGGCTCTTTTATTTTTCTTAGCCTCCTTTTTCAGAAGTGGGCAGTCGGGTTTGATGTGCCCCACTTTGTTGCAGTTGTAGCATGTAGGAGCATTTGATTTTTCCTTTCTTTTGCTGGACTCTCCCTTCTCATTAGTGGAGTCTCTATATTTTTTAAATGGCTTCCTGTTCTTCCTGAAGAATCTACTAAACTTTTTAGTTAGCATAGCCATTTCCTCATTAGTGTCAGACTCACTATACTCACTAAAAGTGTCGTTAGATGCTTTTAGTGCAGTCACCTTCTTAGCCCTGTTATGCTCATTGAGTCTTTCATTTATGGACAGTTCATAAGTGATTAAGGAACCTATCAATTCGTCTAAGCTCATGGCCTTAAGGTCTCTACCCTCAGCAATGGCCGTAGCCTTAGCTTCCCAAACAGGAGGCAAGCCTCTAAGGATCTTCCTGATCATTTCATATGTGGGATATGTCTTTCCTAATGCATGCAGTGAGTTTATGATGTGTGTGAATCTAGTGTACATGCTCTGAATGGACTCACCTACATTCATCCTAAAGGCCTCATACTCACTGGTCAACATATCTATCCTACTGTCTTTCACATCTCTAGTACCCTCATATGTGACCTCTAATTTATCCCATATTTCTTTTGTAGTTGAACATGCCATAATCCTGTTAAATTCATTCACATCAAGACTACAATATAAAATATTCATAGCAGTGGCATTAAGACTAACGGCTTTCATATCATCATCATCATATTCATCCTCAGTCTTAGGAACCCTAGCTGCACCCTCAATTCTCATAGGGACATAGTTTCCCTTAGAGACAATCCTCCACACCTTCCAATCAGTATTCTGAAGGTAGATGCGCATCCTCTGTTTCCAGAAGGTGTAATTAACACCGCTAAAAACAGGAGGTCGTGTGGAAGATGGTCCCTCGGGGAAAGGGGTCACGGAGCTATGAGCCATATGTGAACTTTGTGCAAAATAACAATCAGTCTATGCAACCTCGCTCTGATACCAATTGTTAGCTTTACCGTGATCCCAAGAGGGGGGGTGAATTGGTATTTTTAAATTTTACCTTCTAAGTATTCCTCCTAACAGAAGTATGTTCACAAGCCTAGGGTCAATCTAGTGCAAATGATGTAAATGTGCCAGAGATCAGATGAAGCAGTTTAAACAATCACACAAGTATTAGAAAGCAGTAAAGAGAAGATGACACGCGGATATGTTATCGAGGTTCGGCCAACTGCCTACGTCCCTGCCTTGGCTAACCAGCACAAGGATTATCACAATACCTTGCTCACTTAAACGGGTGGAGCGTCACCTATACAAACCAGGTCAAATTACCACAGGGCTGACCTCAACCTTAACCAAGTCAATTAGCGGGGCTGACCTCAACCTTTACACCAATCCTTACCGAGCTAGATTACCGCCCCCTCAGGCCACGCCTGGAATCTCTCAGATATACAATCAAAGGTACAATACAATTGTGCTTTCAAGTAAAGCAGATATGTACCACAAATGCGCACAAACACAAACACCACAAGTGATTTAAAATGTAAGCTCTGTGTGGTCTAAAATGTCAATCTCTCAACTATGTTTTCTATCAGTGTAACACGTACGTGAGAGTGTCAATAATAATCTATGCACTTCAAAATATTCAGTCAAGAGTGTTCACACAGAATACCAAGCAAGCCTCAATATTATCAATCAATAGAATGAGTATGTGCTTGTATTGCAAAGTAGATAATCTTTGTTTTCGGTAAATGATATATATTTATAAAACTTGTACAAACAATACCACAAAGATTTATATATCACACACACACGAATATCCTTTCCCAAATATATCAATATGAACACCACAAGATATTCAAATATGTTTGAAAGTATTTTTGCAATCTCCAAACAAAAATGAACTTCCTAAGATATTGCAACTAGAGTGCAATACTTGGGATGTCACAAAGAGTCTTTCTTAGGGCAGGCTTATTGGCAAAGCCTCCTAAGAAAACTTAGGTTATGCTCTCAAAAATCGATTCAAATACACAGCAATATGAAGAGCTAACCAAAAATAAAAGACTCAATACACTTACAAATGATTTGGATAGATGAAGAGTGTAAGCTTGAGTAGGTTTTCAAAGTAATGTAAGTAGTAGGAGGCAAATATGAGTATTTGGCTTGAGAGAAAATTTTTCTTAATTTATTTGCTAATCCGTACTTAATCCACCAAATAAAGGAGTATATATAGACATACCAAGAATTTTGACCGTTGGGGACTTATTAGGAATTTTCAGAAAAGATTAATGACACTTAAGAAAATTTAACCCTGTTTAAAAAATTTAATCACGGTAAAAAAATCAGGGCAACCCGAGAGGTCTGGTCGACCAAAAGTAGCTCGGTCGACCGAGGGCATTTTGAACTAAGGGGTCGGTCGACCGGGTAAGGGCGATTTTTGAAATCTCCGAGTTTCGGTCGACCGAGGCCTTTTTGAACTGCACGGCTCGGTCGACCGAGTTGTTGGGAATTCTCCCGAGGCGCTTCGGTCGACCGAGTTGTTGGAGTACAAAAGTGGTCGGTCGACCGGGGGGTCAAATAGTTGACTCCCAGGTGGTTCGGTCGACCGAGGTCAAATGACCTGTAAGGGGTCGGTCGACCGGGACCGGGTCAAATAGTTGACCCGGACCGGTTTCGGTCGACCGGTCCAATTTGAACTGTTTGACTCGATCGACCGAAAGTGCACCAAGTGTGGATTTCGGTCCCGAATTGACCCAACTCAATCAATTTTAAGTGCCTAATAAACATATGTGCATATGTGTGTGTCCTAAGGCCACTTGGGGTCCAATTTTGAAGACACCGAAGGTACACTCTAAGGTCTTTCTATGGTTCGGTTTGAGCTTACAAAGTAAATCATTCATGTGATGTGTGTGAGCTTATTACAAACCAGTACCCTAATTACTATTACAGACAGCCTAATTACTATTACAGACAAAATTCACTTAGAGATATTACAATTAGGAATATGAAATTGTCTTCAAGCTTTCACGTGCCCTTGAATGTATGTTAGTATAAACCTGCACATGAATTGGATATTTATTAAATACAATTGAGTTTGTCATTATCAAAACCAGGGTGTGACCTATAAGGTCAACAGTTAGGATTTATAAACTCAAACATGTTACTATTTATACAAGATCTGTTTTGTAAAGTCCTGTTTTCAAATGAAACTTTGCCAATCTTTTTTTTTTTTCAAAAACTTTCCAAAACTTGTAATGTATAAATATGGTATTTACTCATTGCTTAGAGTTCTTAACTCTTATGGCCCTTTTTGCTGTTGCCAAAAGGGGGAGATGGAGAGGCAAAAATACTTGGGTTGAAAATGGTTTTTATTTAATGCATATTGATAAGGGGAGCCTTCTTAGACTATACCCATATTTTTGCTTGATGTATTTGTCATCATCAAAAAGGGGAAGAATGTTGACCTTATAAGTCACGCCCGATTTTGATAATGACAAATACTTATTGTATTTAATGCATATTTGAGATTATGTGCAGGAACTCAGATTGACAGATCATAATACACAAAGAGAAAGTGAAGTTGAAGACCCAATTTTTATGTGTTGTATTTTATTTCATTTATGTAAAGGGTCTATAATAGTAATTAAGTTCTATGGTTTGTAGTAAGCACACACACATTACAGCATGATCTAATACATAAGCTCAAACCAAACATAATTGAAACAGGACCTAGAAATGACCCTAGGACACGCACTATTGCACATATATGTGTTAGTCATTTGAATAGGGTGTTTATTGGTTGAAACAGAACCGAAATGCACTAAATGTGCACATTCAGTCAACCGACAATTCATGTTCATTTTGCCCCTGGTTGACCAACCAAGGACCGGGTCAACTAGTTGACCACACCCCGATTGACCAAACTCCTGTAGTTCATTTGGCCCCAGTCGACCGAACCTCCTAGGAAGTCAATATTTTGACTTCCTGGTCAACCGAGAGAAAATTACACTGCACCAACCTGGTCGACCGATAGGCTTAGTTCAAAATGACCCTAGTCGACCGAACCTTGTAAGAATTGAAAAATCGCCTTAGGACTTATATGTTCGGTCGACCGAGACAGCAGTTCATTTCTAGCCCGGTCGACCGAACCCCAAGAACTTGGGCCGACCGAACTTGTCCTGGTAGACCGTTGCTCTCGGGTTTGACCTATTTTTTTACACCGGTTAACTCACTAAAATAGGGTTAAAATAATTAAATAATATTAAATCTTTTCTAATTATTCCAACCATGTCCTTAACGGTTATAATTCAGGGGAAGTCTATATATATCCCTTCATTTGGAATAATTAGAAACTTGATTAAAAATTCTCTCTCAAATTTCAAAATTCCTACTATTCATTTTTAAGCTCCATTCACTCATACTTACCTTCTACTATTGCCAAAATTCTTCGTAAGTTTGTTTTGAGTGATTGTTTGCTCTAAAGGTCTGCCCTCCTTTGGTTTGTGATTAATTGATACAATTTTTCTTGAGAGCCAAACCTAAATATTCTTAGGAAACTTTGTTAATAAGTCTCTCCTAAGAAGACTTCCATTAAACTTCTGAGTATTGCATATTCATTGCAATATCTTGTGAAGTTTGTATTTATTTTTGGATTGCAAAATCTTTTCAAAATATCTTCAAATATCTTGTGTGATTTATCTTGACATATCCTTAAAAAGATATTTGTTTATGTGATAAAAATCTTTGTTGCAATATTCATTGATCTATATATCATTTGCTGAATACAAAGATTAAACTTCTTTTGCAAACCAAGCATATACATTACTTGAGCTTTATACGATGAGATAACCTGTTGGTTGAAATATTTAAGATTTTATTGATATCTTTGTTTGAGCACGTTGATTGAACATCTTGTGATACAAAGAGTATATTACTTGCAGTCTCACGCACCGATTACATCGATTGCAAATATATTTGGAAGTTAATATAATAAACCACATTGAGCTTACATATTATTTCATATTGGTGGTGTATGTGATTGCGCGTAACTGGGTACATATTTGCACTTTACATGAAAGCATAATCATTGTACAAATATTCTTTAATTGTAAAATCTGAGTGTTTCCAGGTGTGGCCTGAGGGGGCGGTAATCCAGTCCGGTAAGGATTGGTTGTAAAGGTTGAGGTCAGCCCTATGCTAATTGACCTGGTTTGTTTAGGTGCTGCTCCACTCATTTAAGTGAGCAATTATAGTGGTAATCCTTGTGCTTGTTAGCAAAGGCGGGGATGTAGGCAATTGGCCTAATCTCGATAACATTTCTACGTGTCACTCTTACTTTACTACTTTCTGGTGCTTGTGTTGTTAATTAGATTACTTTATTTAATTATTGGTACATATTACAACTAATTTACATTACTTGTGTAATAACACAAGAAAAATCTTCAGGGTCTCGTTGACGAATACAGGGGTTTTGTCGACGAGGGTTCTTCAAGATGTCTTCAACGAGAAGATACTGAGAGAGGGTTTGTGGAAGCCTGAAACTCGTTGATAAGAGTGCAGGTTCGTCGACGAGGTGATGTGTCTCGTCAACAAATCCAGTTCTATAAATAGCTAAAACCCAGATTTTTGGCAGATTCTTGGCACAAGAAACCCTTCTCTCTCTCTCTCTCTCTCTCTCTCTCTCTCTCTCTCTCTCTCTCTCTCACGCACCCTTCCCCTTCTCCCTTCGATCCCGGCTCCATTTCTCACTAGATTGAAGATTCGAGGCCACCATGACACTCCCAGCGAAGTTCTCTATAAGTCTACCGGAGCTGATTGTTGGTGGAGATAGTTTGAAATTCATCCCAGTTTCAGGGTAAGACAATTTATTCAATACTTGCTTTCCCTATAGTTATAAGAAATGTTGTATACAGGAAAATACTGATGTTTGGTTCTGGGTGATGTTGATTTCAGGGAGTTGATATGGGAACTCTGCGGGTATAGGGCCAAAATTTAGTAGAGGCTTTTCAGATTCACGGTAAGGGAAGTATACTATGCTAGTGATTTTTAATATGTATAACAGAAAACTATGAATGTGTATTTACCAGCATGCAAATCAGATTACCTTTCTAGAATATTATGAATATTATTTTTACAGCAGAATTACAGAAACTGAGCAAGAGACTTTGTTTACTCAAATGTGTGGCATGAGTTTATTATAGCTGTCGCAACGTCCCAGAGCTAATGTGCCCCAGGGTCGGCGAAATAAAAATGTAGTTTAATATTTTCGGGGAAAACAATGAGTATTGGAGTCGCCACTAAACTTTTAGTGTGGTTAGAACACATGATTACTATTTTAATAGGAAAATACTAGTATGGGAGGTTTCAATATGTGATAATAGGATAATGAACTAGGATAATAAGCTACCATAATACACCTAGTAATAATAAGAATACCTATCTACTAAAATATTACAAACACCAAATTAACAAGTGAAATACCATAATAAATAATACTATCCATACTAATCATACTAAAAACAAGTAACCCCAAATATATTGCATAGTAAGCATGACAATAAAGTATGTAACCACCATAATACCATAAGACTAAATACTAGATATAACCTATAATATAATAAGCATAATAATAAAATATATAACCACAATAACACCATAATACTAAATACTAGATATAGTGTATAATACACTAAGCCTAAAGTATATAACTACAATAATACCATAATACTAAATACTAGATATAAACTATACTATAATAAGCACAATAATAAATTATATAACCACAATACCATTATAATATTAAATACATGATATACCATATAATATAATAAGCATAAAGTATATAACCACAATAATATCATAATAATAAATATATAAAAAAACATATATGGACATTACATAAAAAAAATAAAATAAAGTAAAAAACAAGTGCATGTTAGTGTGCGTGTGTCAAGGTGTGTGACAGGTGTGTGTGGGGGGTGTGTTGGTGTGTGTTTACTGTGTGTGTGTGTGTTCTGTGTATTTGCAAAGGGGCTTACAGAGGTGTGTCTGGACCTTCGGGTATGTGTTTTTGTCGTCGGAGGTCCTGGGGTGCTCGGGGGGAACTGCTGCAACTGGAGTTGAGAGCTGCTGCTACTATCAGAGCTGACGTCGGAGATAGGCGTGAGGGCACTGTGGGATCTCGCCAAAGCAAGATTCAGAGACTCAAGCAGAAGAGCCACTAGCTTTTTTTTGAGTGGCCGTGAAGCTTGTAAGTGGCTTACGGTTGGGGTCTGGGGAGAGGAACGGTGAGACGATAGCAGGAGATGGGCCAGGCCGTGTGTGTGTTTTCTGCTGCTACCCTACGTACAAAGGAAATAGTTAGAGAATGGACGGAGATATGAGGGGAGTGATGTTGTGTGTGTCGAATGTGTTGCCGTTTCTGGAGAAGATGGCTGTAAAGTGGTGAGTCGCCGGAGTTGGACGACGGCGACGATAACGCCGTGCTGGACCTGAGGCGAAGGTGGGTTGCTGGGTATGTGCTACAGCTGGTCACGGTTGCTGGACCCGGTGGAAATAGCCTCGGCTGGAGCTGTTGTTGATGGCCGCTGCTGTTAGAAGATGGTCGTGCGTGCTGTTGCAGCAGCAGCTGTGGACGGCTCGGAGCTACTATGGCTCTGCTGGCAGCTGAAGAAGCAGGGAACAAAAGGATTTCAGGAGAGGCTGGGGAAGGTAGAGAGGATGGATAGAGATAGGAGTTGCAGCGGCTATGGGTTAGTGGAGAGGATTGCTCGGGAAGAAGAAGAAGAAGAAGAAGAACAACAACATAATAATTTTCTTTGGCCTCCGCTTCGCCCAACGCTGCTGTGTTGCGCCCCCTCTTTTGTGCTGTGCGTGAATAAGCCTATATATAGGCTATGTCCCAAAAACCCTAAAAAGCCTCTCCTTTTTTGTTTTTTTGTTTTTATAATGATAATAATAATTATAATAATAATAATTACAGTAAGACAATAGTAATAATAATAATAATAATAATAATGTTACTAACAATAATAATAGTAAACAATAATAATAATAATAATAATAATAATAATAATAATAAAAGTAATATAAAAAATATAATAGTAAAGTAATAGTAATAATACTACTAGCAATAAATAATGAATAATAATAAAAATAATTATAGTAAAGTAGTAATAAAATAAAGATAATAAAAATACTAATAATAAAAATAAAAATAATAACAATAATAATGGTAATACTAAAAATAATAATGATAATAGAATAATAATAATAATAAGGTAATAATACTAATAATGAAAATAATAAGAGGGGACCCCTTGTTCTACTTGGTTAGGGCAAAAATAGGGTGTCTACAGCAGTATAGTATATAGATTTTTCAGTATTACAAATATTCAGTTATAAAGATTATTAGCAATGAATGAGACTTACAATATTTCTCAGAATAATATGATTTCTAAATCATAACACTCAGACAGTTTATACAGACAAGTTATGTAGTTATAGCATCAAGATGCTACAGTTAGATTATTCAGAGATTACAGATATTATATACAGAATATACAGATATTGTATACATATATTTTATACAGATATCACAGTTAGTACAGACAGAAATCACAGATGAAATAGAAATATATTTTATATATATGTTTCAGTCAGATATCTCAGATAATACAGCTCAAAATTATAATGTTATAATTGTTTTTGAAAGCATGTTAAAAGCAGCAAGATGATTTTATATATATATATATATGTAGTATTACACAATATCAGACACCTTGTGGATATTACATACAGAGATATACAGCAGAGCACGGTACCGTTGCTATTTCAGACACGTGCAACTATATAACTTAGATAGTGTGTGGATTCCGTTTAACCGTGCGAGGAGAGATTGCAGTCTCCCCAGCATGCTGGGTTGAGGTAGCCAATTAGACGATGATAGAGGTTAGAAATGGCCCGGAGTGATTGCAGTGGGCTAGATTGATACAAATTGACGGATGTACAGATATAGATTGACTTGCCTAGTTGGCCAACCAGAGTAAGTCTAGCCTACAGGTCGCACAACCCTATCATGAGGGGATATATCATGATATACAAATCTCAGGGTATAGTAGAAGTTCCTATGTACAGATATATCACACGGCAGCAGTTTATACTATTATAGTAGCAGTACCTTCAGATAGCAAATTCAGATACACAACTATGTTTTAAATTACATTCTATATATTCTGTACAGTTTATCAGCTTACTCAGATTATAGTACCAGTATTATTTTAGTATTTCAAATGTGTAACTCAGCCACCACACACTAGTAATAGCATATTTCCACTTACTGAGCATTGTCTCATCCCAGTGACTTACTGTTTTTTTTTTTCAGGAGAACCAGCTTGGCGAGCAGATCAAGCTTGCAGGTAGAGGTTGACTTGAGCCGCCCTTGTGGGAAGGGTATGTATTTTTGAAATACCAGTGTTTTGGGATAGTTTTCAGATTATAGTGACGTCACTGGGTATTTTGTATTATAAACATATTTCAGAGTACTATAGTTTTCTGGTATTGTGTATAAGACAGTGTATAATTTTTTTTTTCAGTTGCTGCTGCTTAGATGCATATGATATACAAAATTATTCTCAGCACTCTGTGGAGCCTGAGTCTACCAGTAGTACTACAGACAGTTGACATTTATTATATTCAGAAAAAAAAAGTGTTAAGTAAATAGCAGGTTGTTACAGTTTGGTATTAAAGCCTAGGTTGCTAGGTTTTGTAGACTTTAGAATGCAGTGAGAACAATACCAGAAAATGGGAAAAGAATTTGAGGTTTGTTATATGGTCTAGATATAGAATTTTCGTGGTGGTTTTTGTGTTTTTCCTAGGGTGACGATTTCAGGAAAACCATAGTAAACTATCGACGAGTTATGTGTTTAGGTTGCAGGATTGGATTTTGGGGTAGGATCAGGGAGGTTGTTAACAGAGAAACTAAGATTCAGAAATAGTGTTCTTTGTATTTTTAGCATGGATCCGGGTAGCAGTGGTACAGATGCTAGAGGTGACAGACCACGACCCTCCAGTATGGGAGGTGGTACAGATGCTGTGTTACGCAGCGTCACCCAGCAGGTGATGGCTGAGATTACTAGGAGTGGAGGAGAGCGTAGCTACACCATCAAGCAGTTTACGCGGATGAAACCTCCTTCTTTTGCTAGAGGACTTGACCCGATTGTAGTTAAGAATTACGTTCAGGATGTAGAGGAGATTTTAGCAGTACTGACATGTACAGATGAGTAGAAAGTGGCATTTGTGATGTTTAAACTGACAGGAGAGGCAAAGCACTAGTGGAGATCAGCACGTTTGATTGAGGAGCAGAGCCCCGATCCAGTGCCAGTGTCGTGGAGTAGATTCAAGGAATTATTCTTTGAGCGAAATTTTCCTACTATCGTTCGGAGTGCGAAAGCAGCTGAATTTCTACATCTGACTCAGGGGTTGATGATGGTGACATAGTACACTGCACGATTTCTTGAGTTATACTGTTTTGCCCCACATTTAGCATTAGACAAAGAGAAAAAGGCAAGGAAGTTTGAAGAAGGTTTGAAGCATACTTTATTCAAGCAAGTCATTGGCTTCAGGGCTCAAATGTTCGTGGAGGTGGTGGATAGAGCTGCTATTATTGAGAGTGGTATGTAGAGAGGTGTTGTAGCTCAGAGCCAGAGGAAGAGGTTCGCGACTCAGGATCTACAAGCGAGTTCTAGCTAGGGACCATGGAGGTGATCGATATGGAGGTGATCAGGGACGAATGACGAGCCGTGGTGGTTCCCAGAGTAGACGAGTTGTTCCTACTTGTCCTAGATGTGGCCACAGACATCCAGGTGAATGTAGGATAGGTGAGTGTAGGATGGGTGAGGACGTCTGCTATCGATGCGGGAGACCCGGGCATAGATCTTGGTCGTGTCAGGGATTTCCAGCTTAGGCACTAGCTCCCAGACCGTACCAAGGTGGTTATCAGATGCCCCGTGGAGGATAGTAGAAGAATACTGCACCAGCAAGAGTGTACGCATTGACGCCAGGCGACGCCAATGTAGCTGGAGACGTAGTTACATGTACCCTTTCTGCTTTCTCATATACAAATGTTGTTTTATTTGATACAGGTGCCACCCACTCTTTTGTTTCTTCGGTGTATGCTAAATTAACGGGGTATGAGGCATAGTTGTTGGATATTGGAGTAGCTGTAGCTACGCCGCCTAGATCGGTGGTGAGATAGGAGGGTACTCAGAGGATTTCCAAACTATTCAAGGTAAGATATTACTAGCCGATTTGGTGATATTAGAAATATAGGGATTTGATATAATTTTGGGTATGGATTGGTTGACAATTAATCATGCTAGTATTGACTATCATTTGAAAGAAGTGATTTTCAAACCTCCAGGCGAGCCAGAATTCAGATTTCTTGGTTCACGGGTACGTTCATCGCCACAGCTTGTGTCGGCTATTCAAGTGGGAAAATTGATTCAAGAAGGCTGCTAGGGATTTGTTGCTTACATTAAAGAATTGCCAAAAGAAGAATTGAAACAAACTGATATTTCTGTGGTTAGAGAATTTTTAGATGTATTTCCAAAAGAATTATCTGGCTTGCCACCAGACCGTGAAATTGAGTTTACAATGGATCTTCTACCGGGGTCAGCACCAGTATCTAAAACTCCTTATCGAATGGCCCCAACCGAATTAAAAGAGTTAAAAGATCAATTGAAGGAATTGCTGGATAAGGAATTCATCAAGCCCAATGTGTCGCCCTGGGGAGCACCAGTTTTATTTGTGAAAAAGAAAGATGGGACCATGAGGATGTGTATAGATTACAAGGAGATAAATAAACTAACAATTAAGAATAAATATCCTCTTCCCAGGATCGATGATTTGTTTGATCAGCTTCAGGGGACCCAGGTCTATTCCAAAATTGATCTGTATCATCAAGTGAAAGTGAGGGCAGAAGATATTTCAAAAATGGAGTTTCGAACAAGATATAAGCATTACGATTTCCAAGTGATGCCATTTGGGTTGACTAACGCACCTACGGTGTTTATGGATTTAATAAATCAAGTGTTCCATCAGTACCTGGACCAGTTTGTGGTTCTATTCATTGATGATATACTAGTCTACTCAAGGAGTTTTGAGGAGCTCGTGCATCACTTGAGGCTGGTATTGCAGACATTGAGAGAGAGGAAGTTATATGCAAAGTTCAAGAAATGTGAATTCTGGCTAAGGCAGGTTTCTTTTCTTGGCCATGTGATCTCTGAGGCAGGTGTATTTGTTGACCCGAGTAAGATAGAGGTAATGGTAAATTGGGTAAGACTTGGTAATGTTCAAGAGGTTAGAAGTTTTTTGGGTTTAGTAGGCTATTATTAGCGCTTTACGGATGGTTTCTCCAGTTTATCAGTTCCGTTGACGCAACTCATAAGGAAAAATGTAAGATTTGAATAGACTGATGATTGTGAGCAGAACTTTCAGGAATTGAAATAAAGGTTGGTTACTGCCCCAGTGTTGGCTATCCCATCAGGGGAGGATGAGTTTGTGATATACAGTGATGTGTCCCTGAAGGGTCTTGGGTGCGTATTGATGCAGCACGGCAGGGTCATCGCATAAACTTTTAGACAACTTAAAGAATATGAGAGGATTTATCCTGTGCATGATTTGGAGTTAGCTGTAGTGGTGTACACTCTCAAGATCTGGAGACATTATCTGTATGGTGGAAAATGTGAAATCTTCACGGATCACAAGAGCTTGAAATATTTTTTTACCTAGAGAGAACTGAATATGAGGCAGAGAAGGTAACTAGAACCTATAAAATATTATGACTGCACTATTAATTACTACCTAGGGAAAGCGAATGTGGTAGCAGATGCTCTGAGCAGGAAATTAGTGGGACCAGCACTAGCAGCTATGGAGGTTCAGCATTCGATCCTGATGGATTTGGAGAGACTTGGCATAGAGTTAGTAGAAGATAGTCCTTAGGCATTTGTTGCCAGCTTGGTTGTACAGCCTACCCTATATGAGAAGATAAAGACTGCTCAAGGTGATGACGTAGAATTAGCAGAGGTAATGGCTAAAGTGCGGGATGGACAGGGAGAAGAGTTTAGCGTATCAGATGAAGGAGCCCTACGATTCCGTACTAGGCTATGCATTCCTGCAAATACTGAGATCAGGAGAATTATATTGGAGGAGGCTCACATATCACTATACACAGTCTATCCCGATAGTACTAAAATGTACAAGGATCTACGGGAGTATTTATGGTGGAGTGGAATGAAGAGAGAGATAGCCGAGCTTGTATAGCACTTCCAGAGTGGAAGTAGGATCACGTTTCCATGGATTATGTTACGAGATTGCCACCAGTGCGACAGGGATTGAATGCAATTTGGGTGGTTCTAGATCGTCTGATAAAGACCGCCCATTTCATCCCTACTAAAGTAGGTTATTCCATTGATAGACTGATAGAAATATATGTTTAGAAGATAGTTTGCGTCCATGGGGTACCGTTATCCATAGTCTCGGACCGAGATCCTCAGTTTACTTCATGATTTTGGAAAAGTTTCCATGAGGCTATGGGTACACAATTAACATTTAGCATTACTTTTCATCCCCAGACAGATGGTCAGACTGAGAGGACAATTCAGACATTAGAAGATATGCTTCATGCATGTGTGCTAGATTTTGGGGGTAGCTAGACTCATTTTATGTCATTGGTTGAATTTGCTTATAATAACAGTTATCAAGTTAGTATCAGCATGGCACCATACGAGGCATTATATGGTAGGAGGTGTCGTTCTCCTTTTTTTGGGATGAGGTAGATGAGAGGCGAGTTTTGGGTCCAGAGATTATACAGCAGGCGTATGATAAGGTTCGACTAATTAAAGAAAGAATTAATACTGCACAAAGTTGGCAGAAAAGCTATGTAAACACTTACCACCAGGAGTTAGAGTATGATGTGGGAGACTGAGTATTCTTAAAGGTAGCTCCTCTGAGAGGGGTTATAAGGTTTGGAAAGAAGGGCAAGTTAAGCCCTACGTTTGTTGTCCCTTTCGAGATACTAGAAAGAATAGGGTCGATTGCCTACAGGCTAGCTCTGTCGCTAGTTTTATCCATAATACACGACGTGTTTCACATTGCTACGTTGAGGAAATACATCCCAGACCCATCCCACATAATCAGCTATGCAGAAATAGAGCTTAAGGATTCATTAACTTATGAAGAAGTACCCGTATAGATCTTAGACAGAAAGATACAAGAATTACGCACTAAAGAAATTTAGCTAGTAAAAGTTTTGTGGAAGAATCATTCTATAGAGGAAGCTTCTTGGGAGCTCGAGGAGCAGATGAGATAGAAATACCTGCAGTTGTTTCAAGAGATTTAGAGGTAATCAGGTAAAGTATAATAGTTAGATAGTGTTTCTTTTGCAGGTACATATATTGAATAGATAAAAGTAGTTATTAGTTTTATATGTGTAATCTCCTAGAATTTGGAATGTAATCATGGTATTCCTCCACCATAAGTGAGGGCAAGTAATAAAATAAGTAGACCATTTGCCTTTATGGGATGATAGAAGGTAATACAGATAATAAATTTCGAGGACGAAATTTTATAAGGAGGGGAGAATGCAATAACCCAAGAAAAATATTCAAGGCCTCCTCGATGAACACAGGGGTTTCGTCGATAAGGGTTCTTCAGGATCTCGTTGATAAAGTATCGTCTCGTCGACGAGAAGATATTGAGAGAGGGTTTTTGGAAGTCTGAAACTCGTTGACGAAGGTGCAAGTTCGTCGACAAAATTTCTATAGGATTCATCGATGAATCCAGTTCTATAAATAGCTAAAACCCAGATTTGTGGCAGATTCTTGGCGCAAGAAACCCTTCTCTCTCTCTCTCTCTCTAATGTACCCCTCCCCTTATCCCTTCGATCCTCGCTCCATTTCTTATTAGATTGAAGATCCGAGGCCATCACAACGCTCTTGGTGAAGTTCTCTACAAGTCTGCTGGAGCTGATCGTTGGTGGAGATATTTTGAAATTCATGTCAGTTTCAGGGTAAGGCTATTTCTTCAATACTTGCTTTCCCTATAGTTATAAGAAATGTCGTATATAGGAAAATATTGATGTTTGGTTCTGGGGGATGTTGATTTCAGGGAGTTGATCTGGGAACTCTATGGGTATAAGGCTAGAATTTAGTGGAGGCTTTTCAAATTTATGGTAAGGGAAATATGCTATGCTAGTGATTTTTAATATGTATAATAGAAAACTATGAATGTGTATTTACTAGCAAGCATATCAGATTACCTTTTCAGAATATTATGAATATTATTTTTACAGCGGAATTACAGAAACTGAGCATGAGACTTTGTTTACTCAAATGTGTGGCATGAGTTTATTACAGTATAGTATATAGATTTTTCAGTATCACAGATATTCAATTATAAATATTATTAGCAATGAATAAGACTTACAATATTTCTCAGAATAACATGATTTCTAAACCATAACACTCAGACAGTTTATACAGACAAATTATGCAGTTATAGCATCAAGATGCTACAGTTAGATTATTCAGAGATTACAGATATTATATACAGAATATACAGATATTGTATACATATATTTTATACAGATATCACAGTTAGTATAGACAGAAATCACAAATGAAACAGACAGATATTTTATATACATGTTTTAGTCAGATATCTCAGATAATATAGCTTAGAATTATAGTGTTATGGTTGTTTTGAAAGCATGTTAAAAGTAGCAAGATGATTATATATATAGTATTACACGATATCAGACCCCCTGTGGATATTACAGACAGAGATATACAACAGAGCACAGTATTGTTGCTATTTCAGACACGTGCAACTACATAACTTAGATAGTGTGTGGATTTCGTCTAACCGTGCGAGGAGAGATTGCAGTCTCCCTGGCATGTTGGGTTGAGGTAGCTGATTAGATGATGATAGAGGTTAGAGATGGCCCGCAGTAGTTGCAGTGGGCTAGATTGATATAGGTTGACGGATGTATAGATATAGATTGACTTGCCTGGTTGGCCAACCAGAGTAAGTCTAGCCTATAGGCTGCACAACCCTATCATAAGAGGATATATCATAATATACATATCTCAAGGTATAGCAAAAGTTCCTATGTACAGATATATCACACAGCAGCAATTTATACTATTATAGTAGCAGTACCTTCAGATAGCAAATTCAAATACACAACTATGTTTTAAATTATATTCTATATATTCTGTATAGTTTATTAGCTTACTCAGATTAAAGTACTAGTATTATTTTAGTATTTCAAATGTGTAACTCAGCCGCCACACACTAGTAATAGCATATTTCCACTTACTGAACGTTGTCTCATCCCAGTGACTTACTATTTTTTTTAGAAGATCCAGTTAGGCGAGCAAATCAGGCTCACGGGTAGAGGTTGACTTGAGCTGCCCTTGTGGGAAGGGTAGGTATTTTTGAGATACCAGGGGTTTGGGATAGTTTTCAGATTATAGTGACGTCACTGGGTATTTTGCATTGTAATTATATTTTAGAGTACTATAGTTTTCTGGTATTGTGTATAAGACAATGTATAGTTTTTTTTTTTAGTTACAGCTGCTTAGATGCATATGATATATAGAATTATTCTTAGCACTTCTCGAAGCCTGAGTCTACCAGTAGTACTACAGACAATTGACATTTATTATATTCAGAAAAAAGAAAAAGTTAAGTAAATAGCAGGTCGTTACAACTTGCACTAGGTTGACCATAGGGTTGTGAATATACTACTGTTAGGAGATTTACCTAGGGTTTACATTTTAAAAGTACCAATTCACCCCCCTCTTGGGATCACGTTAAAGCTAACAACTGATAACTGATCTAATTCATCAAGGTCTAATACTGTATGTGCTATATGTATTATCCTGCTGTTTCATCATGATTTGAAAATAACCATAGCACCATAAACAATTCTAGAAATACTGTAATATTTGTACTATATAAACTGAATTACCATAGTGTTATGGAAAATAATCATAACACCGAAAACTAGTATGAAAATACTGTATTATCTGAGTTGTATAAACTGTAATATCATAGTGTTATGACTTTAGTATTTTGAAAATCATGGTAATCTGCATATGCTGTAAAATATCTGTCTCATACCACACAACTACATAAATAATATCTCATATACTGATACTGTATTTTCTGATATATAAATAATTTTTGGGCTGAATAATAATATGGAAAAACATATAATTTAGTAATAAATCTTCTAAGATTCTTAGCATAACATATTTCCCTTACCTATTTGATTAGGAGGCTCGCCTCCAACTCTACCTTCACTCCCTCAGCGTACTAATCTCTAAATCCTGCAATAATACATTTATACAAATTTTTTCAGTGAATCACTAAATTTCGCCAAAAAATTATCCACTCATATTTCCTGCACCTGCCTATTTACAATTTATTAAACTTTAATATACTTGAGTTCTTGGAAAAATACCTGCTGGGGTCCTCAACCCATGCCCACAAGGTGTCAAAAACACCCTAACCCTGAAAACATAACACCCTAATTTTACTCCACAAAACTACAGTATATTCTCATATATTACAAAACTGGACTCAAATAAGCCTGCTAATACTAAAAATACCTAAATAATCTACTTACCCTGATTTTGGGATGATGTCTAAAATGCCTAAACCAACAATATACTCCAGCAGACTTGTAGAGAGTCTCCCTAGGATCAATGTGGCGGCTTCTAATTGTCAAAACAGGGAGAAACGAGGTGAGAAATCTAGAGAGAAGGAGAGAGGAGCTAAGTTAGAGAGAAGGAGAAAGGAGCCAAGCTAGAGGGAGAAGGAAACATGAAAAATGAGTTTCTCCACTGAAATGTCATTTTTGACTATTTATAGTCCTCTTGCCACGTGGCCTCGTCGATGAGCAATGTCACCTCGTCGATGAGTCTAATAAGGGAGTTCATCGATGAATACATAACCCTCATTGATGAGTTTCAAGCCCCGAAAAAAACCCCTCGCTAAACTCTCGTCGATGAGACACACATCCATGTCGATGAGTCCAAGAAGATTGTTCGTTAACGAACGCTCTGTGTTCGTCAATGAGACCTTGCTGCGTCCCCTTTAAAATTTCCTTCTTCCTTTCGTTTCTTTATTATTTAATTCACATAATTATCCGAGTTACTACATTCTCCCCTCCTTATAAAATTTCATCCTCGAAATTCGCTATATGTATTGAACACCATCCATTGAGAGAAATAGGATACTTATTTTATTAATTACCCTCACTTATGGTAAAGGAATACCATGGTTACATAAACGGTTCTAAGAGATTACAAATAAACCCATAAAAGAAAACTTTCCCAAAACCAAAAGACTACCTATCCTATGATCTAAAATACAACTATACATTCTTCACTCTATACTGAAAAAATCAAAATTAACTTTATTTGAATAATACTGACTAATATTGTTCTCCATTAAATAGGTGTGGGTATTTCTATCTAATTTCCTCCTCAAGCTCCCACGAAACTTCCTCTATGTCATGATTCCTCCATAGGAATTTTACTAACTAAATTTTCTTGGTACACAATTCCTATTCCTTCCTGTCTAAGATCTGCACTGGTGCTTCCTCATACACCAGTGAATCCCTAAGCTCTATCTCTGCATAACTTATCACGTGGGACGGGTATGAGACCTATTTCCTCAGTATGGAAACATGAAATACATTGCGTATTCTAGACAGAGCTGGTGGCAGAGTTAGCCTGTAGGCAATTGACCTCACCTTTTTAAGTATCTCAAATGGGCCAATGTACCTAGGGTTTGACTTACCCTTCTTACCAAACCTCATAACTCCTCTCAGTGGAGCTACCCTTAAGAATACCCAATCTCCCATATCAAACATTAACTCCCGGTGGCGAGTATCTGCATAACTTTTCTGCCGATTTTGAGCTGTACTAATTCTTTTTTTAATTAGTCAGACTTTATTATACGTCTGCTGCACCAATTATGGTCCCAAAACTTGCCTTTCACCTACTTCATCCTATTATAGTGGAGAATGACACCTCCTACTATACAACGCTTCGAAAGGTGCCATGCCGATGCTGGCTTGATAGCTATTATTATACGCGAACTCAACTAGTGGCATATACTAAGTCCAGCTACCCCCAAAATCCAGCATACAAGCTCACAACATATCCTCAAGTATTTGAATCGTCCTCTCTATCTATCCATCAGTTTGAGGATGGAAAAACTGTGCTGAATGCTAACAGTGACCCCATAGCCTCCTGAACTCTTCCAAAATCGTGATGTAAATTGGGGGTCACAGTTTGAGACTATGTATATCGACACACCATGGGAGCGAACTATCTCCTGAATATACAACTCTGCTAGTCTGTCCATAGAATAGTTGACTTTGATAGGGATGAAGTGAGCGGTCTTCGTTAGTTGATCTATGACCACCCAAATAGTGTTTTGTCCTTGTCGTGCTGGCGGTAGCTCTGTTACCAAATCCATAGAAATGTGATCTCATTTCCACTCAAGAATGTAGAGTGGCTAAAACTGTCCTGCGGGTCTCTAGTGCTCAGCCTTTATTTGCTGGCATATAAAGCACTGCTTTACGAATTTAATAATTTCCTTCTTCATGTCGCTCCACCAGAAGGATTCCCGTAGATCTCGATACATTTTAGTACTACCTGTGTAGTGATCCTAAAAAAAATAAAAATAAAAAAATTTAAAAAATAAAAATATTAAAAAATTAAATTAAAATTAAAATTAAAATTAAAATTTAAAAAAATAATAAAATTAATTAATTAAATAATAATTATTAATAATAATATAATATTATAATGATATATATATATATATATATATATATATATATAATACATAACTTGAAGGATTTGAGAATCCTTCGGGCGCAAGAAAGGCAGCAATGCCTCCTCCGTTCACACTTCGTCTCCTCTCTCCCACTCTCTTCCATCTCGTCTTCGATATTCGGTCGATCGAAAATCTGAAGATACCATTGGGTTCTACTCGTTGCCACTGACATTTCTACTAGAGCGGATCTGTCGTGGGAACGGCGTAGGTATATCTCCTGGGGTAAGGCCAAATCTCAAACTTACCTAAATTTCTCTTAAATTATAAGCTCCATTAATGGATGGAAATTGTCAGGAGACTCATGGGGAGATTCTGTACAATCTAGTCGGAGTGAGTTTTCGAATTGGAGCTCCGGGGTACCAATCATAAATTGGGGGTAAGTTTGATAATTTAGGTTTTTATTAGGCTATTTAGGATATTTAGAACCTAAGAAAATTTTAGGGAAAGTTACTCTAGGGATTGTGACGAATGATATGGTGAAATTTGAATTTCAAGGCTCAGGGGTTTTTGAACACCTAGGGCATAGGCCGGGGTGTTATCGGGTTTTTTCAGGAATCAAGTAAGGGGATTGAGTTAAGTCAGAAATTTTATGAAACTTGAATCAATATAACTGTTATGTTTATATAAATTTATTTATTTATTCATTCATTTGGAAATTTAAAGGCTATTTTGAAAACCAATCATTCGAAATAGATTTTACACACTTAGGATATATGGTATGGTACTTTTGAATAAAATGAACGGTGGAAAGCTAGTTAGTTTATATAGGTATGTTAAAATGTGAAAAATCGTGTGGCAGATGATTTAATTTGTATGGATTATTGTATATCTGGATTTGGGATTTTGAAATACTGAATTGTCTGTGAAATACTGAATTGTTTGAGAAATACAGAAAATGCTTGTGAAAATACTGGAACTATTTATGAAATGCAGGAGTTTGAACTAACGGCCAATGGCCAGATATTATTTGATTGGTCAAGGGCTAGGATTATTATTTGACGGTCGAGGACTGAGTTTTAATTGACGGCTATATGTCGGATTGCATTTATACCCGGGGGCTAGGTTTTCGGAATAACAGGAAATATATGTGAATTGATATTTTAAATGGTGATTTCTATTATCTAAATTTCATGATATGCTTTAGGAACCTTAGGGACCAGTGTGTTGTGAGCACGGTACCATTGCTAGTTAGACCATGTGCACCCACACTGTTCTGGATTAAAGTGTAGGGGGTCCAGCCGACTGCCTGCATGAGGTTGAAGTAAGGGCGTTGGACCTGCAGCTTTGCTGTGGATGCCTGCAAATATGTTTACAGAGGATATTGTTTTTTTTTTACTTTGTTTGGGCTGATCACCTAGGCTTAGTCCAGTCTTCGGGCCGCACAACCCGTGCCATGGGGGAAGTAAATGGCGTGTTTGTCACAGGGAGTGTCTTATATGCATATTTATTAATTTATGTGAATACGGTTAATTAATAAGATAACTTTGAGGGCTTACTGAGAAAGGTGAGTGCCTTAGTAGCAGTAATGGTACTAAAGTAGAGAGAAGCTACTTGTATGAGTAGGTAATCTTCCCTATCCTTGGCTAATTGTGTGTGTGAGTGTAAAATAAGAATATTTTCATAAACGTGTTTATCTGCTTAGTGAACTGGTTATTTTCTGTACACTAAATGCATCCTGGCCCCACACTGACATTCTTAGTCTTTTCCTTACTGAGCTGAGCCTTACCCCTACTTTACAAACTGTCTTTTCAGGTAATCTTAGAGATCGAGTCTAGCGGGCTAGAGGTGTAAATTTATGTAGGTAGTGTGTAGATAGAGATTTTATTTTTGTTTAGTTCTATGGGATGTAATTATGTGAAAATGGATCTATTTGTGTATAAAGATAGTTAGAACTCTAGTAATGTACTTTGAGGATTATGTATTTTATTTCCACTACGTATATGTTTTATATTTGATGAATAAGGTATTAGGTACATTGACGTCACTAAAGTAGCACTCTGGGCCCACGTGACAGGTTAAGGTCATTACAACTTGGATGCATGGTGTATAGGGATTTGTGAGCTTACTCCAAGATAACTCTCTTGATCTGAGCATCTACAAGCACGCATAATATGGTACAAAACCGCAGTGCTCCATCATCTAATATACTGAACTTTTCTTCCTGCCCATCTTGCACTTTCTTTATCAACTCTATTAGTTATGGATCAGTTCTTTGCGCAACTTTAATCTTTTCTTGCAATGTAGGCTATAACACCAAGTTAGCAATAAATGTCTGGTGATCACCCTCTATCATATCTGTGCCTAACCTCTCCAAATCCATCTAGATAGGGCATTGAATCTCCACTGCTGACACCGCTGCTCCTACTGTTTTCCTGCTCAGTGCAACAGCCACCATATTTGCTTTCCCTGAGTGGTAGCTGATGGTACAATCATAATCTTTGATAAGTTCCAACCATCTTCTTTGCTACATATTCAATTCTTTCTAGGTGAAGAAATACTTTAGGCTTTTGTGGTCTGTGAAGATTTCAAATTTCCCTCTATACAAATAATGCCTCTAAATCTTGAGAGCATGCACTACTGCAACTAATTCCAAATCATGCACACAATAGTTTTTCTCATATCCTTTAAGCTTCCTAGAGACATATGCAATAACTCTGCCATGCTACATCAACACGCACCCAAGTCCCTTATGAGACGCATCACTGTATAAAACGAATCCATCCTTTCCTAATGGAATAACCAACACCGAGACGGTGACCAACCGCTGCTTCAACTCCTGTAAGCTCTGCTCGCAATCATTAGTCTAACCAAATCTTATATTTTTCCTCGTGAGTCGTGTTAGCGGACCCGACAATATGGAAAAACCCTCCACAAAGCATCGGTAGTAGCCTACCAAATATAGAAAACTCCTGACCTTCTAGACATTTCTCGACCTCACCCAACGCACCTCTGCCTCTATCTTACTCGGGTCAACTGATATATTGTCCCCATAAATCACATGCTCGAGGAAAGTAACTTGCCTCAACCAGAATTCAAATTTCTTGAATTTGGCATATAATTTATTTTCCCTTAACATCTGTAACACCAACCTTAGATGATCCTCGTGCTCTTCATAACTCTTTGAGTATACCAGTATATCATCAATGAATACCATAACAAACTGCTCCATGTACTGATGAAACACCTGATTCATTATATCCATAAATACTACCAATGCATTAGTCAATTCGAACAGCATTACCAGAAACTCGTAGTACCCGACCGAAGGTCAATTTTGGAGTAGACTTGGGTGCCCTAGAGCTGATTAAATAAGTCATTAATCCTGGAAAGAGGATATTTATTCTTGATTGTTAGTTTGTTTATTTCTTTATAATCTATGCACATTCTCATGATCCCATCTTTTTTTTTCACAAATAGGACTGGTGCTCCTAAAGGCGACACACTGGGCTTGATAAATCCTTTATCTAGCAAATCCTGCAATTGATCTTTCAATTCCTTTAACTCGGCTAGAGCCATTCGGTACGGTGTTTTAGATATCGGTGCCGACCCTAATAGTAGATCCACAATAAATTCAATCTCTTTGTCTGGTGGTAAGCCAGGTAATTCTTCCATAAAAACATCTAGAAATTCTCTATCCACTGGAATATTAGCTTGTTTCAGTTCTTCCTTTGGCAACTCTTTTATGTAAGCAACATATCCTTGGCAACCACCCTGAAGTAGCCTCCTCACCTGAATAGCTGACACCAAATGTGGTGAGGTGCGCACACATGAACCCTCAAATCTATATTCTTGCTCACCTAGGGGTTTGAAAAATACTTCTTTCTAATGACAATCTATGCTGGCGTGATTAGCTGCCAGTCAATCCATATCCAATATTACATCAAATCCCTATATATCTAATATCACAAGATTAGCTGGTAGTATTTTCCCTTGAGGGTCCACTGGAAAATTCCTAAGTACCTTCCTACACCTCACAGTAGATACATTTGGCATGGCTACAACCAACTCAACATCTAACAACTGTGCTTAAATCCCAACTAATTTAGTATACCCCGATGAGACAAAAGAATGGGTGGCATCTGTGTCAAACAAAACAACAACCTTATATGAAAAAGCAGTAAAGATACCTGTAACAACGTCTCCAGCAGCCTCAGCGTCTCCCGACATCAAAGCATACACCCTCTTCGGTGCTGTGTTCCTCTGTTGGTCCCCATGGGGTGCCTGATAACCACCTCGAAGTGGTCTATGAGCTAGCGCATGGATCGACTGTCCCTGACATGATCATGCCATATGACTAGGTCTCCCACAACGATAGTAAACATTTTCTCCCCTTTTACATTCACCTCGATGTCTTCGACCACATTCAGGACAGATAAGAAATGTTTGCCCACTCTGAAAATCGTTGTGCCTCATCATCTGTCCCTAACCTCCTCCATACTGGTCTCCTCTCTATGGGCCTTGGCTGGAACTCGCCTGGAAACCTTGAGGCATGAGCCTCTTCCTCTGACTCTGAGCTGCGGTGCCTCTTTGCATGTCACTCTCAATTACTATAGCTCTATCCACAACCTGCACGAATGTCTGAGCCCGAAAAACCGATCACTTACTCAAAAAATTCTGCCTCAGGCCTTCCTTATACTTCCTTGCCTTCTTCTCCTTGTCTGATGCCATATGTGAGGCAAACTGAGACAACTCTATGAAACAGGCTACATATTGTTCTACTGTCAACTGTTCCTGAGTTAGGTGTAAGAATTATGCTACCTTTGCCCTCCTAACAGTGGCGAGGAAGTACCGGTTGAAAAACAACTCCCAAAAATGGCTCCACATCATCCTTACCGGATCAATCCTCTGCTTCTCAATCAACCTCACTGATCTCCACCAACATTTTGCCTCTCCGATCAGCTTAAATTTCGCAAACAATACCTTTTGCTCATCAGTACACAAGAGGATCGTCATCATATCCTTAATATCTTGAATCCAATTTTCAGCCGCTAGAGGGTCTGCTCCTCCAGAAAATAACGGAGATCTCATCCACGTAAGCTGCTCAATCGTGTAGCTACGCTCCCCCGAGCTTCTGGCCATCTTAGCCATCACCTGCTGGGTAACGTTGCGCAATACCACATCAGAATCTTTACCCCCCATATTGGAAGGTCCTACTCTATCACCCCTAGCATTCATACCACTGCTCTCTAGGTCCATCATGAAAATATAATGAACATAATTTAAGGACCCTATATCCCATACATATCTAATTTATTTCATTTACCTAAAATCTCATATTTACAACTAACTACCCTCCCTGATCTTAATTCAAAATTAATTCAATCCCACAGCCTAAACACACAAACCGACAATAGTTTACTATGGCTTTCCTGAAATCGTTACCCTAGGAAATACATAGAAACCACCATGGAAATCTTGTACTCAGACCACAGAACAAAACCTCAATTTTTTTTCCTATATTCTAGTATTGTGTCCACTGCATTCTAGAGTTTACAAAACCTAACAACCTAAACACTAATACCAAACTGTAACAACCCAAAAAATATACCATTTAAAAAAATAATAATAATAAATAAACTACAAAACATAACATTATGATACTCCTGAATTATTTGCTATAACCTCCTAGGCCCCTAGTGAGCACTGAGGAAAACTTGATTATATTACACACCTATGCAGCGGAAAAACATAAAATTATTCATCCATATAAACAATACCAGAATTTAGTAACTCTTCCCAAACCATACACATATATCTATACTGTTAGCTTTGGTGTGCTCCCAAGAAAGGGGGTGAATTGAGTATTTAAAATTTCTCTTTTAGGTTCAATTTATATGCAACAATATTACACAAACTTAGGGTCTTTCTATTTAATCACAAACCTAATTAACACATGTACAACATATAATGAATTAAATAGAATACATACATGTGTTGAAAATGAAACTGTAGAAAATAAACTGCGGAAATATAAAGTACACGCATAATATGTTATCGGGGTTCAACCAATACTGCCTACGTCCTCGCCTTTAGCTCGCAAGCCCAAGGATTCCGCAAATGCTCTTTTAACGGGTGGAGCGGCACTGGTTACAACCAGCTTAATTAAAGGGGCTGACTTCAACCAACACGCCTTACCAGGATAGCACACCTAGCTTTTCTAACCGAGTCTAAGCCAGTCTGGGACTATTCAACAGGGCTAGTCTCCCTCTTCAGGCCCATGCTTGGAATACAATGAATATGAAAATTTTTGTACAAAAAAAAATGCTTCTTGCACAAGCTGATATGTACCACTACGCACAATATAATCAATGCACCTCAATGATGTACGAACTATAAGTTCGGTGCTCTACGTGTGCAATCAACACTCAAGGATGTATAATCTCAAATATGCACAGTGTTCTAACAAGCTAATCTTTGAAAGCGAAGTATATTAAATCTCAATATTAGTTTAGTGTTTCAAAGATACTAGCAATGATATTCAAACGAACTAAAAAAATATTTTCTCAAATGTATCTAGCACAAGAGTTGTTTGAAATCTAGTTTTGTAAAATATTTAACACACAAAAATAAAGCTATAGGAATCTTACAATGACAATGCAAAGATCCTTAAGCTTATGAGTTTATCCCAACACAAGATTTTATCAATAAAAATCTGTGGGATAAATTATGCTAAACTCTCCAAAATAATATCAAATAATCAATCAAACAAATGAGAGTATTAGCACTATCTAATAAACACAAGAACAATCAATAAACTCTCACAATATCAAGATGTATCAAGGAAATGAATATTTGAGAGTATTTTGGGCAAAATGAGATTTTGAGATCGAGAGGATTTTTGCTAATGATTTTGGCTAATCTCTCCTTAATTTTCACAAAGGAACCCATATTTATAGACAAGATAAAAAATATAACCGTTTGGAACCTATTGGGTATTCTTATAAAATTCTAAAAACACTTATGAGTAATTAACTCATTTTAACCCTAATTTACCTCGGGTAAAATAAATTTAACCCAAGAAGGTTCGGGTGGCTGAATCGAGGTTTGGTCGCCCGAACAAACTCATTTTAAAAAAATGTTTTAAAATATTTTGGCAGCCTGAATATTAGCTCAGTAGCCCAAACCAAAGTTAGTAGCATTCATTTGGAGTTTCGGGTGCCCGGTCAGTGGGTCAGTAGCCTGAACTCAGAGGTTCGGTTGCCCGGGCCTATTTTGAACGTGAATGTTTGGTAGGCCGAGTGGTTAAGAAGTCCCTTTTAGAGGGTTCGGGTGCCCGAGGGAGATAAGGAAATTTTGTGTTCGGTCACCCGAGAGCTGGTCAAATTGTTGACTTCTCAATAGTTCTGGCGCCCGCGGTGATTTGTTCACCTGAGATTCGGTTGCCCGACCTCTCTCAATTTTTGCAATTTAGCCCAATTTCTCTTCAATTAATTCCCCATATAATATATGTGATTATGGAGACAATCTCAAGTGTTGTGTAAGGACCTAGGGTAATTTCTAAGGCCATTTTTCTTACCAAAAAAATTCGACGTCGATCGACCAAAGGGTGATCCCTAAGGTCAAACTACGGTCTTGAGCTTTAGTTCCTACATGCATGCCATGCATTAATTATTATAGACCATTCCTATATTACTATTACAGACCCAAATTACACAAAATATAAATTACAATGAGTCTTTAGGGTCTTTAGTCTTCAAGTCTTCTCATGTGCCAGCATATGATTTGATAATATAAACCTGCACACAAACTTGACAGACATTAAATACCAAGGTATTTGTCATGATCAAAACGGGATGTAACCAATAGGGTCAACATATACACATCACCCTAGAATCATCTGCTCAAAAATACTATCTCCTGTATACACTTACCCTACAAATAGGGTAATGTACACGTCTTCTTTATTTGCGAGTCTAATTCACTCGCCTAACTGGATCACCTGAAAAAATCTTAAATCACTGGGATGAGACAACGCTAAGTAAGTGTAAATATGCTATTATTAGTGTGTGACAACTGAGCTTTCAAACATATTATACAGACAAATAAATGAAACAAAATTTAGTTGGTAAAACATCTCATAGTACATTGTATATCCATATAATTTAAAAATACAACTGACATCTCTGAGTACAATTTATTCTTAATTCTAATACTATAGAATATCTGCTGTTGTTCTGTAAATCTATATACATAAAAATAACTGTGATAATATCCTGGAAAACTATATATCATGATTTAACCCCTCATGATAAGGTTGTGCGGCCCATAGGCCGGACTTAACACTGGTTGGCCTACTAGGATAAGTCAAACTACACTTCACCAATCCTCAGCCCAGCCCTAACACAAACTTCGTGGCACAGTAGTTGGTAAACTGCACTCCACCAATCGTCAGCCCGCCCCTGACACAAACTCTATGGCATGGTACCTAGTAAACTGATATGAAATAGCAACGGTATCGTGCTCTACTGATAATTGATCTAATTCATCAAGGTCTAATACCGTATGTACTATATGTATTATCTTGTTGTTTCATCATGATTTCAAAATAACCATAACATTGTAAACTGTTCTAAAAATACTGTAATATCTGTACTGTATAAACTAAATTACCATAGTGTTATGGAAAATAATCACAACACCGAAAACTGATATGAAAATACTATATTATCTGAATTGTATAAACTGTAATATCATAATTTTATGACTTTAGTATTTTCGAAATAATGGTAATCTGCTATAAAATATCTGCCTCATGCCACACAACTACATAGATAATATCTCATATACTGATACTGTATTTTATGATATATAAATAATTTTCGGATTGAATAATAATATGGAAAAACATATAACTCATTAATAAATATTCTAAGATTCCTAACATCGTATATTTCCCTTACCTATCTGTCTGGGAGGCTCGCCTCCAATTCTACCCTCACACCCTCGGCGTACCAATATGTAAATCCTGCAATAATACATTTATACAAATTTCTCAGCGAATCACTGAATTTCCTCAAAAAATTATCCACTCATATTTCCTAAACTAGCTTATTCACAATTTTTTAAACTTTAATATAACAGAATTCCTGGAAAAATACCTACTGGATCCTCAACCCATGCCTGCATGATCTTAAAAACACCCTAACCCTGAAAACATAACACCCTAATTTTACTCCACAAAACTCCAGTATATTCTCGTATATTACAAAACCTGGACTCAAATAAGCCTGTTAATACTAGAAATACCTAAATAATCTACTTACCAAGATTAACGTGGTGACTTCTGATTGTCAAAACGGGGAGAAACGGGGTGAGAAATCTAGAGAGAAGGAGAGAGAAGGAGAGCTAAAGAGAGAAGGAAACTGGAAAAATGAGTTTCTCCACTAAAATGTCATTTTCGGCTATTTATAGTCCTCTTGCCATGTGGCCTCGATGACGAGTTTAAGGCCCCAAAAACAGCCCTTTAGTAAACTCTCATCAATGAGACACGCGTCCACGTCGATGAGCCCAAGAAAACTGTTGCGTTCGACGAGGCCCTGCTGCGTCCCCTTTAAAATTTCCTTCTTCATCCCATTTCTTTATTATTTAATTCCTATAATTATCTGGGTTTCTACAGTGATAGTTTCCAAATCCGTCACTAATAAGGGATAATGGTGACGAATCTTCAAATTTGTCACTAATATTGTGAAATGAAAATTTTTTATTTTGTTTAAATAAAAGAAGTATTACTGACGGTTCCCAAATCTGTTACTAATAAGGGAATAATAGTGACGAATCTTCAAGTTCGTTACTAATAGTGTTTAATAAAATTTTTTAATTTTTTAAATAAAAGAATTAATAGTGAAGGTTCCCAAATCCATCACTAATAAAGGGATGATAGTGACGAATCTTCAAATTCGTCACTAATATTGTGAAATGAATTTTTTCTTATTTTGTTTAAATAAAAGAAGTATTACTGACAGTTTCCAAATCCGTCACTAATAAGGGAATAATAGTGACGAATCTTCAAGTTCATCACTAATAGTGTTTAATAATTTTTTTAAAATAAAAGAAGTATTAGTGACAGTTCCCGAATTTGCCACTAATAAGGGGATAATAGTAACGAATCTTCAAATTTAATATTGTGAAATTAATTTTTTTTATTTTGTTTAAATAAAAGAAGTATTATTGATGACTTCCAAATCTGTCACTAATAAGGGGATAATAGTGACGAATCTTCAAGTTCGTCACTACTGGTGTTTAATAATTTTTTTTTTTATTTTTTTAGTTAAATTGTAATTGATTGAAACTCTAAAGTTGATTGGTTTATATGTGCATGTTTATTTAAAAAACCTTGCCTCCCTCTCCCTCCATGCCCATTCTTAAATATATATATATATATATATATATATATAATTGTTCTATTTTCTTTTTTGGTCATTCTTATCTTACCTCATTTGTGATAAAACTCTAGTTTATATTTCCAAAAAAGAAAAAAAATTGCTTCACATTTGGATCAAGGTTAATTAAGTAAGTTCCTAACAAAAGGGTTATTTTATTTCAAGAGAAAAATCTTCGCTCGGTTTATATTTCCTAAAAATCAATTTCATGCTTCCCAAAAACAAAAAAGTTTGCTTCATGTTTGGATCAAGGTTAATGAATTTCCTAACAAAGGTTCTTTAAAGACAAAAATTTTTGCTTTGCATATATTTTTTGCTTTGATTATATTTTTAGCTTGCAAAGCAATTTGGAATCTATCTATTTATTTATTTATTTGTTATATATATTTTTTTTAAAGAAGCTTTTCAAACAACAAAGAATCAGAAAGCCAAAAATACAAAGCTAATGATAAGTAAAGATCCCCGAAGGCGGAGTACGGCGTGGTGAGAGGAGAGTTCCCCGGCAGCGCCGTCGAAGAAGAGGTTCTCCTAGCGGCAGGCAGAAAGGAGAGAGGACGACGGCCAGGGCACCGTGGGCAGCTACGTCAGGGAGACGCAGCTTGACCTCGACCTCCTTAAGGGTAATGTTTAGGGTTAGGGTTTAGGTTTCAGGAAGACAGGCCGATACGCTGGGGCTTGGAGGAGGGGTCTTTGGAACGGTCGAGGTGGTGTAAGAGAGAGGTTGCGCCTGTGGCGGTGGCGCGGCGGTGGCGGAGGCGGAGCGCTTGCTAGCTTCTTCAAGTTCTTCTTTGTCTTCGACTTTCACTTTGATCTTGCTTATTTTTCTTCTCGACATTTCAATATGTTGCGAAACCCTAGTGATGGTCACCAGTGTAGATCCACAATAACATAGAATCCAAGAGGTTACATTTGAGAAGGCAGAAGAAAAGAAATCTCAAGAGGTTACATTCAAATATTTTTTAAATACAAATCATCATCCTAAAAAAAAAAAAAAAAGTGGTATAGAAAATCTGAATTCAAAATATTATCCTAAAAAATCTTAAATTTTAAATTTTAAATTTCTAGTAAACCAGTTTTTTATAGGTGATAAAAATAAAAATAATAATTTAGATTTGAAGAAACTAATTAAAAAACCAAGGTTATTTATTTTTTGGAAATTATTTAAGATAACTTCGGTTTATGTAATTACTTCCATTCGTTCGATGCCCTTTGGCTTGCCATATGCCAGAATGCAAGATCTATATTATTATAGATTACAGTAAAAGAAGGTTCGGCAAGGCTCCAAACTTTGAATCTTACTTTAAAATTTTTTGAGCTTTTTAAAAATTTTTAGTTAAATTGAAGGTATCAAGGTTAATTTCCTAAAAAAAATGTTTTTTTAGTGAGAAAAGATGAAGTTAAATAAAAAAATAATAATAATGAATAATCTGAAGAAGTTGTATTTCAAATGGCAAAAATATCTTAACAAGCTACATTTCATTTTTTTATTTTGAAAAAAAAAAATCTCAAGAGGCTCTATGAGATATGCTTAAACAAAAAATGATAAGTTTGTTGGAGATTACGAATAATTATCCTTGAAAATCTCAAATTTTAAATTTTATACTTCAAAAGATTAGTGTCTATAAATAGGAGGGAGTTGTCATTCAAAATTAGTAAAGTAGATTTTATGCGAGTTGTGTTATTTATTATGAAAATTTTTTAATTAGTAGTTTGATATGGCAGGATTAAATTTTTGATTTACTTTTTTGGTGAACCCGATCTCACCACTTGTTACCTTGCGAAAAATGACTTTTTATTTTTTTATTTTTTTATTTGAGAAAATGTAAGATTCATTATGAAACTAGTGTATTTCTATATTCTCTCATGCTTCTTGCTTGGGAGTTGTTTTTCTCTTTGAATAAATTGCAGTACTTTTAAAAAAAAATTACGGTATTTTAAATTATATTTATTCTAATTACACATACACTTGAAGTCAAAATTACTTCATATATCACAAACAAAATTGTTGAGATTTTTTTCTAGTGATACAACATATAATATCAATTCAACATTATATATGCATAAACAATTTCATTAAAATTCAATAATGTTTTTATATTTAATTAGGATGACAAAAAAGAACTGTATTAAAATACAATTACTCTCCTTAACTTTGTAAGCATAGGCAAGTGAAATATATATATATATTCTTATGGATACAAAATTGTAGGAAGGCCAAGAACAAGAAAACAACAATGCAATAAAAACAGTGAGTAGTCAACAAATCATCAACAAAAAATTTTTTTTTTGAAGAGAACGCAAACAGTAGATTGCCAAAGCAGCTGAGTCGGCTACTGAGAACTTGATGTTGTTCATTAACCATATGATATCTAATCATGAATGTTTAAGTGAAAATATTACCTTAAGACATGGCTAGATGTCACGAGTCAAACTTATTTAGAACATTAGGGTTTAGGATTTTAGGGTTTAGGTTTTATATTTTGAGTATGTATAAGACTTAGTGTGAAAAGGAAGTAACATCTCGGGCAAATTTATGTTTCCTAGTGTTAGATCTAATATAGCATACAAAACTCTTTACGGGACAATGAATTTTCATTAATCTTATAAAATTCACTAACATTTGTTAAATGTGTTTAGACTACTTACCTCTCATGCTAAAATGTTACAATTTGCAACTGGAATGACCATTAAGCAACTTGTTTAAAATGTGGTTTATAATTTATTTATTTTTCTGATAACCTAGGGAGTTTATCCACTCTTACGCCACTTCGGACACTATAGTGCGTCCACCTATTGACGCACCCTTAGTAATTCACTAGGGTGAGAATCGAATCCGTGACCTTAGGGTCACTAAAGTCACAAGCCGCCCTTACTAGAAACTTTTTTTTTTTTTTGAGAAAATGTAAGATTCATTATGGAACTAGTGTATTTCCATATTCTCACATGCGTCTTACTTGGGAGTTGTTTTTCTCTTTGAATAAATTGCAGTACTTTAAAAAAAAAAATTATTTAGCTGCAGGTGGACGCTAATCTTCCTAGGGTAGAAACTCAGCTAGTTTATTTATTAATTTATTTTTATCAGTTTGCATCGGGCTGAAGATGAAGAAATCTTAAGAAACTAAGAATAGATCAGAACATGCATGTGGTCGATCATCAACATATAAGAAATACAAATAATCATTAACATCTAAAACTTCAGTTTCCTGGATACAAGACTCTAGTACTTTTGCTCTACAATTAACCAACTGATCATCATCCATCTCTGTGCATCTTATATGATCATCAGTTCAGAAATTTTTTTTTTTAAAAAAACAAAAAAAGACACATAACTAAAACTAACTGATTTGGATAGAAAAATTAATATAGATAAACTGTTCAGTTCAACATCTCTCCTTCTCCTTCTTCTTCTTCCTTCACAACAGGAAGCTCATTCAGATCAAAAGGGAATATTTTGGCACTGTCCCCCTTACCATCACCACTACTACTACTATCACTTTTCCCTGTCAAGCAGCAGCTCCCTGGGCTGTTCTCTTGGCTGCTCTTGATCAGCTCGTCTCCGGCGAGGCTACACCAGGGAATTTGGGCTTCCTTCAGCGCCCTCAACCGGCCCTCATCCGTACTGGGTTCTTCGGGTTCAGTAGTAGTAGTAGTAGTACCTTTTCTGTGGCTTGTTCTATGTCCCCCCAAGGCCTGAGGATTGGAAAAGGACTTGCCACAGTCTCTGCACTCATACTGCTTCTTCTCAATTGGGAACACTACTTCTGTTTTCAGCTTCTTAATCAGTCCTGTTCCATTGCACAAAGCTTGATCTTTTTCCGCCGGATTAGCTTTAGCTCTAAAGTCGGAAACTTTTCTCTTGCTTTTGGAAGAAGACGAAGAAGCGAGGATGTAGTTCGCCACGGTCACCAAAAAAGAGAGAACGGAACTTTCCGGAGCACTCCGCAACTTCGACGGAGAAGAAGGAATTACAGAATTCCTCTCAGTTGAAGTCGCTATTCCGGTGCCTCCCCTCTTGGCAGTCCTAGACCATCCGGGCAGAGGCTGCGCCATAAACCCTCGTTCGTCGGAATCGATTGCCGGGTCTTCCTTGGACTGATCGGCGGTAAGGTCTTCTCCGGCGTCTGGGTTGGGGGCGGCCGCGCCCGGAGAAGGCTTGTCCTCTGCCACGGGCGACCACGGGGGTCTAATCCCTCTCCAGCTCCTCTCCGGGTGCGTCCTCATGTGACCGAAAAGGGATTTCGGTGAACGGAAACTTCTGTTGCAGACGAAGCAAACATTCCCGCCGTCATCAGCGGATTTTTTGGCGCCGCTGTGGTTCTCTTCCCGGCGAATCTTCTTGTGGTTGCCGACGCCGGAGACCGGAACTCGGGCGCCGCCCTCACCCTGATTGTTCCCAGGTTGGGCAGCCATTAACGATCGCCAAAACCCAAAACCCAGCTCAGAAAATTAATGAGAGAGAGAGTGAGAGTTAGAGAGAGATTTGGGGTTTTATATAAAATTAAAATACGTTTTAATCAAAAGGTATCTGTTCAATATTTAAATTTTTTTAAAAAATAAATTTTAACTAATTATCTATAATGCAAGATTTTAAAATATTTAAATTATCTATAAATTATAACTAATTATCTATAATGCAATATTTTAAAATATTTAAATTATCTATAAATTTTAACTAATTAGGGTCTTTCTATCTTATAAATATATAATATATATATATATATATGTATGTATGTATGTATCTGTGTGCGCGCATGTGCATATGCATTGTGTTTTGAAGGATTTTATATACCATTTAATTAGTTTTATTATCAAATATTTTAAATTCTAGATGTAGCATATGGATAATGAGCTTTGAGCCTCCTAACTAGAAAAAATAAAATTTTATATTTTAATTTCTTAAGTGAGAGCATTTAAACTTAAACGGAGCTCATCCAATTTAAATCATTCAGTGTTTTGAATAGATTTTTAAAGATACATAGTGGATCAAATATAAAATCTCGAGTAGCAATTCACTAGTAGCTAGAGAGCTAGCTAGTGCTAAGCATGAATTTATAATACAATCTCTAAACTATATAATATTCTAAATCTATAGTTTAATCAATTCATTATAGAATTCTAATATAAATAAAATTCTTATACTAAAATTGAAAATTAATATTTTAAAAAATTGTCTTAAGTGGCTATTGAAATTGATGAATTAAAATTATACAAAAATATTTAAATATTTGATAGTAAAATATATACAAAGAGCTCAACTTTAACTCTCAAAAAGACATAATTTATGATATTAAGAAATGTTTCATTTTTTTTTCCATTTCAAGTAACCGAGTTAAATGTTTTAGAATTTTTTTTTTACATGAACCCAATAACAATTTTATATGAAAATTGTGTCAAGACTACTAATATTTTTATTATATTAAAATTTTATAATCAATTATTTTAGTGTGCTTTAAAAATCTTGTTAATGGAATGTAATTTATTCACTCTATCAATGAGTTTAAAAAGGAGGGGCTTATAATTTTTAAAATTATTTTGCAATTAATTAACTTTTTTAATTAAAAAAAGGATGGGCTTATATATTTTTATTTTTTTTTCAATAAAGTGACCGTGTTAGTTTTTTTAGGAAACAATTTTTATTGGCCAATAATTTTTTAAAAATAATTTTGAAATTAATTACAATTTTCTTTATTAAAGTAAGGGACCATTTAATCATAATTACATGTAATTTGTCTTTATTACATGTAATTATGATTAAATGTTGGATTAGTTTGGATCACTCCTATTTTGACTTTTGTTTACATAAAAAAATTATCATAAATAGATTAAGAATATACAACTAAGAGAATAAGACATTTCCTTAACAATGTCTACAAAAATTTAGACAACAAAATAAAAATAAAAAATAAAAAAACTAAAACATAAAAAAAACTAAAAAATAAAAACAATAGGTGCAAACTAACAATTATCATAAAAGCCTCGAATTATCTAAAGACCAAGACTGATTATTGTCCGCCAAAGAAAAATATCAATTCTTCAACAAGGCTACCAAAGAGGTTAATTCTACCAACCGCTTATCATTTAGCTACCTACAAAAATGAAATTTACAAGAAGATAAAGGACCACCTAGATCAACAACAAAGGAGGAAATAGAACCATCCTACCCTGAGCTCAAATGAAAAAGGTGAGGAAAAAAGGTGGACATAACTACCTTACGTACCAAGGATTTTTTTAAAAGCATATATTACTACCTTTTTTTACCTCTACGAATTTAATATGGGGAATGGAAAGAAGATTAAATTTGAGAGATAACTTTCCATCGATTCTTTGGACAACATTTAATCTCAAATTAGTATCCCACCCATTCTCGTCTAAACCATATTCACTTTTTATAACTTTATGCCATAAGGAGAAATTTTCTAGCGGAAATTGCTAAAGCCATTTAGCCACAAGAGCTATGTTCCTAAATACCAAATTTCTAATACCCAAACCACCCTCCCATTTAGACTTGCCCACAACTTCACAACTTACCAATGACCCCTAGAGTCTCCTACCCTTGACCACAAGAAGTCCCTCAGTGTAATAACCCGAGAAAAAAAAATTAAAAAAAAAATTAATTAATTAAAATTATTAATGAATTAATTACTTAAACATTATTAAATTAATGTATTAAATAAATAGGTAAAAAGAAATAGTATGAAAAAAATTTATTAAGGCTAATTAATTAATTAATTAATTAATTAATTAATTAATTAAACATTATTGAATTAAATAAATAAATAGAAATAGTAAAAAAATTTTTGAAATAAAGATATATAAATACATATATATATATATATATATAAGGTTATTGTATAATATAAGTTAAAGTATATATATAATATAATATTAAAATAATATATATTAAATGTAATAAGATGGATTGAGTTTCAATTTGAAATCCAATTCCATCTCATCTTCTTCAGCGTGTCTGTTCTCTCTTTGTCTCTGTTTCACTCCTCCATCCTCCTCCTCTCTCTCCTTAATTTTGTCAGCCTAACGAGCACCGATCAGAAAACGAAAGGTACCGTTGGATTCCTAAGTCCGTCACCGATATTTTTACTAGAGCGGATTTGTCGTGGGAGCGGCGTAGGTACCATTCCTGGGGTAATGTAACTTTCCCATAATTTCTCAATTTCTTGTTAAATTTGCTATTGAACCGACGATTAGGTATCACCACGAGGTCCTAGTCGTGATCGTCATTATTTTGACATAAGTAAAGTTTCAATTGGGTTTTTTAGGCCCCACTCCAAAGTGAGAGTGAGATTTGAGAAATTTTATAATTTGACTAAATTTAAAGATATATTTATTTATTTAGAATTTATGAGTTTATGAAATATTAAAATAATATTTTATTCAGAATTAATTACATGAAACTAGAATTTTTAATTTCAGGATCCGGGTGAGTGCCGTAGGCATCTTTTTGGGGTTCTTGTTGGCATAATTTGAGAAACCAGGTAAGGGGAAAAATATATATCAAACTAGAATTTTTATGAATTTAATGAAAAATGAATTGTGTTTTATGTACGTGTATATGTTTCGGTATGAGTTTAAAATGTCAACCATTTAAATTATGTTTTTCTGAGTTTAGGGTTGTTTATTAGATACGTATATGCAAAAATGAACTGATGAAAGTGAGAAAATATTTTCAGGATAATTATGTAAAAAAAAGAAAGGTATATTTTCAGAATATAAATGTTAAATGTAGGTTGACTTATTTTATAAGAAATATATGTGTATGAATTTTACTGTTAAATTGTGTGGCATAAGTAAAATAGAATTTTGTGTGGAATTATGTTATATATACATGATGCAAGATATAAATAAAATAAAATGAGTATGAAAATGATATATGAAATATGCTGCATGTGAGTGTTAATACAATCATGAAAATAACCACGACTGAAAAGATGCCGACCATGGCTGAAAGGATGTTGAAACTAACCAATCACGGCTGAAAAGATGCCGACCACAGCTAAAGGATGCCGAAGCTAACCAATCACGGCTGAAAAGATGCCGACCATAGCTGAAAGGATGCCGAAGCTAACCGACCAAGGCTGAAAAGATGCCGAGTATTTATGAATTAAAATAAAAATGAGTATGAAATGGAAAATGAATGAAATGAAAATGAAATGTGATGTGTGAACAATGTAAAAGGAGAAAAAGTCATATAAAGTGAGACGCTATGAAATGTCAAAGCTGAGAACATGAACAAATATGTATGAATGAATAATGACAAAAAAAAAAAATAATGTATTATGATATTAGAAGTATTTATGTACATAGAACATGTTACGTTTGGGCCGACGCACTCTTCGCCTAAGGGCTTGCTGAGTAAGGCGAGTGCACTAGTAGCTTCAGATGTGGCAGTAGCTGCATAACGTACTAGGGTAGAGGGAACCTACTTGTATGGGCGGATAGATTTCCCTATCCTTAGGGCCTTCCTCGGTAAGCTATTGTTGAATGGTGTGAGTACGAGATCAATCTAACACTTGAGGGCTTACTGAGTAAGGTGAGTTCCTTGGTATGCTTTAGTAGTGACCTTAGGGTTACTTAAATATCAGAGTAGAGGGGTGCTACTTGTATGGTTGGGTAATCACCCCTATCCTTGGGTAATCTCGTGGGTTAAATCTTTGCATGTGTTTGAATAGGATCAGAAAATAATTTCAGAAATTATGTTAAAGATTTGCAAATGTTAAATATTATGTTGATTATAAACTCATGTTAGCCACACACTGTTTTAATATATTGTTTCTTCCTTTACTGAGATGTGTCTCACCTAAATATGAACTAATCTTTTTCAAGACCTCCACGAGATCGAGCTTAGAGAGCTCGATGTGTTATAACATTTTTGGGAAATATAAAGAGAAAGGGTATATTTTTTTATAATAGTTTGGGGATGTAAATATTTTTTGTTTTATGCCTTTACGTTTTAAGTCTGTTGAGAAATGATGGATTGTGAAAATACTGAAATGTTTTGGGAGTTATGTAGATTTATGAAAATGCAGGTGATGGACGATTTTTTATGGATTATAATTAGAATTAGTAAACTCTGGTATTATGTTATATGGAGATTATGTTTATGTTTTCCGCTGCGTATATTATGGATTGCGGATTATTGAGATTTTATCAAGTATAACGTGTTGAACTCGGGTTTAAGGGTTCGGGGCGTTACACTCAGTATCTTCTTAGTTTTGCTAGCAGCATCCTCTAGAATCTTAAAAATAGAAAGAAAGTATAAAGGGATACAAAGACAAGCCTAGATGAGAGTAATTCTAACATCGAGAGACAAAAAAAAAAAACACGCATTCCCACCCATCTAGTCTCTTAGAGACTCTTTGCACAATAAAATCCCAAAAGACAAGTCAAGGGTTACCTCCCAAAGGAACCTCTAGATAGGACAACAAACAATTCATAAAATTGTAACCCACCTTTACTTACAACTCTTTAACACTCCCATTAGGCATATTTATAGTCGCAATTACCCTCTTCCCCATATTAATCATTAGCCCAAAAACCTTTTTGAAAACATAAAGGAGACTCAAAATTTTCAAAAAGGAGTGTCTATGATCTTTTAAAAAGAAGATACTATCATCAACAATTGAAAGTGTGAGACCCTTACTTCCTCCCTCTCCATATCCAAACCTTTCACTAAACCTCTATCTACAACATTATCCACCATCTTACCCAAAATATCAGCCACTAAGACGAACAAGAACGAGGAAAAACTATCACCTTGCCTAATCCCGCTTATAGCCTACCAAACTTTAGGCTCACCATTCATGAAAATTAAGTAACTCACATTATACAAACAAACTATAGTTTAGTGCCACCATCTCTCATCAAATCCCTTTCTTCTAAAACTTTTGTCCATGAAATTCTAATTCACTCTATCGTAAGCTTTCTCAAAATCCAACTTAAAGATGTGTCCCTTCTTCTTCCTCCTTCAAATACCTTCAACAACTTTATTGGAAACCAAAATGGCATCCAAAATTTGCCTACCCTCCACAAATGCACTCTGAGCCTTAAGGATAGTCCTATTAAGTACTGCACTCAACTTGTTAACCAAAACTTTAGGGATGCTTTTATAAACACTAGAAACTAAGCTAATAGGTCTATATTATGACATCTTGATGGGTTTATTCATATTCGACACTAGAACTATAAAATGGAAATGATACTATTGTTTTAAACTCCATTCCTATAAAATTCATTAAAAACCTTAAGTTCATGTTGTACACACATATATACACTACATATTTTCATATACATATATACTAATGCGCGCGCGCACACATACACACACACACATATATATACATATAAGTTCATGTTGTGAATGTATATAAGTCCATGCCATCATCCATTCATGCATACATCTTAAAGTCTCACCTACATGCATGCAACACGTGCATATCATCCATGTACATGCATAACCATACATACATACATACATACATACATACATACATGCATGCATGCATGCATGCATATCATCCACGTACAAGCATAACGATACATCTATACATGCATATTTATTCATGCATGTCACATGCACACATATCCCCATGTTTCACATGCCCCTATGCACTATCATGCATCTATGCATGTATGTTCATGCCATTATGCATATGCATGCATGCATCTCATGCATCACCATGCTCATGCTCTTGCACATGCACACACACACCCACACGGACACCCACACGGACACACACACACACACACACGCACGAATAAAGTAAACATGTTTACACACACCTACAACTGTGAAAAAAATATGGGAGCAAAAGAAAAGAAAGGGAAAGAAGAAGAAGAAGAAGAAGAAGAAGAAATATCAGACCCCACCTTAATGTTCATGCATTATCCATGCATTTTATCCACTGATGCTTGCTTATACATTACTTACCTAATTATTCCTTAATGTTTTGGAAACTACATGTGCAACAGTTGTTAGCAGACCCCACCTTAATGTTTTGGAAACTACACACGCATGCATTATCCCAACATTTTATCCACTGATGCTTGCTTATGCATTACTTACCTAGTTATTCTGCTACTACTATAGGGATTGAGCGCCTTATTATTTTACTACTGCCTTTAAGCTTTGAACAATCTGCGGCAATAGGAAAGTATTTTAAGGAGTAGGGCATGACCTATTTTTTTCTACCCGAGTCACTTCTTGGGTAATATGGTTGGAATTAATGTTCATGTCTTTATTGCCATCTCTCTAGCAGTGTAAACTTATCCCAACCATATTCTCTGCATCTTTATAATTTACAGTAACTTTGCAAGGCACTCTCTCAATCCCTCTATATATTTCCCTCCATCCATTTTAATGAATTAAATTTTACCTTTTAAAACATATTATAGGTAGTTATAGTACACAATTTACTACTTTTTTTTAAAAAAAAAATTATTGTCTTTGAATTCATATAATGGGGCTTCTTAAGATTTAAAAACATTGAAATTGTCAAGGATCTATAAAAATATCGAAATTGGTTCAACCAAAAAACACAACAATTGACATATAATCTTATATCATTGAAGGCTACTATAGTTTGGGGGAAAAAACCTGCATTTCATACAACATAACATCATTAATTAGTCACATGGCATAGAAGCAAGAAAATAGAACTTCTAGCCCCCAGAGCATGGCTCAGGTGGTAAACTCGTCCACTGGGTGTGCCTCTCACGAGGTCAGCCTTTGTGCCTCCCGGGTTCGAGTTTCCCTTGGGTTCCTAAATTTACACCCTCGTGGTGCTGTGGGGCCGGTATCACGAGGCGTGGGAATAGTCTTGGCTATGTTGTATCCCAGGGTAATCTGGTAGATGCCAGCTGAGGACACCCGTCGATATAAAAAAAAAAAGAAAAAGAAAAAGAAAAAGAAAATAGAATTTCTAACACACATATATTACTTCCATGCATGAACAATTGTTATGTTGTGGACTATCTATTTTGTGATCAAGAACAGTTAGCAGTTAGGCTGCTCTCTTGCTCTGGGTGAACCCACCTCCCAAACTCTGCTTCGTCTTCGGTCGCAATCATGACGCGTCCCTTGGGCAATGCCAAAGGCCAGGATTGAACGGCGTCTTCTCAGCTTGGTCGTTGTGCCGATTGGGGCTTTACTGAGAAGATCCAATGCCGGGGGTATTGTAGTTGGAGTTCACCATTTTCGAATGGAAGAGAGAGGATCTCGTAGCCGTCAATTGCTTTATCGTTGCCATCTATATCAGTTCCGCAGATCATATTTGATGAGCGAGATCTTCATAGTCGATTGATACCGATGACAGCATTGACCGAAATGCCTTTGCTGTTGTAGAGTGAGATCGAGGAGTCTGAGTCTTGACCGGTGGATTGAAACCACAAAAAAGAGGATATTGGGGCTACGCATGGTTATAGTCTCATCCCCAACAAATACTCCTGGATTTTTCCCTTTGAAGAAAGGTGGTAGGAAGAGGACCAAATATTTGAGCTATGTATACGAAGGCTCGACTTTTGCTCTTATTGTTGCCTCTATGACTAAATCGAAATATGGAAAGTTGAAGAAAGCTGATAGGAAGTTGAAATTGGCGGATAGATCTATCTGATTGTGCTCTAGTCCGCTGGAAGAAGATATAAGATCCAGTCTCTTTATCTCCCCTTTGGAGAAAGAGGAAGCTTTGGGTTTCGAAATTAGTCTCATTGAGGAGCATCCACTCTAATAAAGAAGTCGGTGTTCCTAATTTGGGGGTTCCCTTGGATTTTCCCAGTTCCCCTACTGCTGAGATGGCCCAAGCTCCTGTGCCTTCGGTCATGCCCCAACCTGCGGTTACGACTACTTCACGGAAATCCTTGTTGATGGGAAATATAGACGGTGCTACAACTCTAGATTACCAACCTCCTACAGAGATAGGAAAGAAAATTAGGGTGACTCCCCTCCCTGAGGTGGTTGAAGAAGGTATAGAACACTTTGTGCTTTGCCTAGTTGGGTTCTTCTTAGGTGCAAGACTTCCTTATCATCTTGTCAAAGGAGTGGTGGAAAGAAATTGAGGGTCTGATAACCTAGCTAAGGTGTCAGTAACTGAAAGGATTCTATTTCTTAAAATTTTATAACAGTCAAAAACTTGAGGAAGTACTTGAAAGAGGTGTTCTTGACATTGCAGGGAAATTCCTCCTTCTGCAAAGATGGCATAAGGCTATTAGTCTAGAAAAGGAGCAAGACTCCTCCATTCCAATTTGGGTCAAGCTCTTTAATGTCCCTCATGTCTTATGGACGGCTTGTTGTATGAGTTATGTGGAAAGTGCCATAGGCAAGCCCCCTTATATAGATAAGGCCACTGAGAAGAGAAGTAGACTTTCTTAGGCTAAAGTTTGCATTGAGATAAATTATGATAACCCCTTACCATCCAGTTTTGAAGTTGATATAAAGAATGAGGATATTTTTGAAGTAGAAGTGGAATATTACTGGCCTCCAAACAAGTGCATGAAGTGTAAGTGCTATGGCCACAAGGATTGCACACCTCAGCCTAAAGAGATGTGGAAACCTAAACCTATCAATAAAACCTCAATCCTAACAGAACCTCCCAAGGAGAGAATATCACCTGAAGAGGCCTTGATCTAGAGGAAGTAAGAGAAAGGGAAAGCAGTGGCAGAAAGCTCGACTCGAACGAGTAAAAATACTCTTATGGCTAAGGAATCTAAAAGGGAATCTCCTAACAAATTTTCAATCCTTAGTACATTGGAAGGGGAAATTGATGTAGAAGATCCAAATTTGGGGATAAAGGAAGGGGGTGGGGAGTTATCTAAACCCATAGACCCATGATTATTTTGTTATGAAATATGAGGGGCTTAATTAGAAGCCCTAAACAAAGGGAGGTGGGCTCCTATGCTCTAGCCAAATCTCCCGACATTGTTATTTTGGTAGAGCATAAAATCAAGGAGGATCATGCTGAATGAGTAACTTCTAAACTCTTTCCAAATTGGGAATTCCTCCATAACTATCACTTTAGCCCATTGGGTAGAATATGAGTTTTGTGGAAAAATAGAGATATTAATGTCTCTATGCTAAGTAGTAGTAACCAGTCAATACACTACTTAGTCAACCAAGTGGGGGTTGATCCATGGGCCCTTTCTGCAATTTATGGTTTGAATAGAGAAGTTGATAGAAGATCTCTTTGGCAGGATATCAACAACTCTTCAAGGCAATTTGTCAATGGAATTCTTTGGCTTCTGACTAGAAACTTCAATGAAATCCGCTCTCCAATAGAAAGAATTGGGAGCATTACGGGTCGGACAGAAGGTATGAATGAACTAAATAACCTATTGGATAGCATTGATTTAATTGAACCCCTTTCTTCTGGTATAACAAGTCCTATGGTTCCAATCTTAAAGCTAGTAAAATATACAGGTGCTTCGTAAATACTAAGTGGGTTGCATCCTTCCCCAATTTTTCTATGGATTTCATAACCCCTGGGGTCTCAAATCACTTTCCTTGTGTTATAAAATTCCATGATTAGAGTAGGAGGCTTAATAAAGAGGGGTTTGGAACCATTAGCGCCCTTGTGCAGCAAGCTTGGATTAAATTTTTTGTGGTACGGAATATGCTAGAAGATGACCCCACTAATTTTGCTTTTAGATAGGAAGAAAGGACCATCATGGATTCACTTATCTGTAATAGTCGGCATGAAGAGATACTCCTCAGACAAAAGTCAAGGAATCTTTGGTTGAAAGAAGGGGATAGTAACAATAGAATTTTCTTCAAATCCTCGATATAAAAAAGAGCTCTAAATTCTGTTAGGAGAATTTATAATGGAACAGGGGTCTTGTTGGAGGAAGAGGAACTGATCAAAGATCATATTGTTGAGTTTTATGGTAAACTTTTGGGTACCAGCACCCTCAGAATAAACAACCAATCTAGGTTCTCTTCCCTCTTTCCAGAGGATGTCTCCTCAATCCCCTCCCTCATTTCGGCTTTTAGAAGAGATGACATCTTTAAAGTTATAAAGGATTTTGATGATTTTAAAGCTCCAGGTCCTCATGGTTTCAACAACCATTTTTCTAAAAAAGGCTTGGTCAGTTGTGGGTGATGATGTAGTGGAGCCAGTGATGGATTTTTTCTCTTCTAGAAAGATTCTCAAAGCAATCAACTCCACTCTAATATCATTGGTTCCTAAGATTCCAACTGGTGATTCTTTGAAAGACTTCAAACCTATTTCTTGTTGTAATGTCTTATACAAGGTAATTTCTAAACTGGTGACTAACAAAGTAAATATCTCTTTGCCACGTTTGGTTAGTGATTATCAAGCTGCTTTTGTGAAAAGGAGGAATATAATTGAAAATGTTTTGTTGTGTCAAGATTTAATGCACAACTTGTCGCGATGTCTTAGAAGCGAGGGTGCCCCGGGGTGGGCGAAAGAAAAATGATTTGTAATTTTTCAAGAAAAATTGATGTTGGAGTTGCCATTGATCTTTTGGAATGTGGTTAGAACACATGATTGTTGGGAATTAACAAAAAATTCCCAAAACCTGTGAGAAACAAAATAGAGAAAGAATACACGCCAAAAAAAAAATCAATCACATGCACAAGGCAGTATTTACGTGGTTCGGCAATTTTGCCTACGTCCACAGAGTTGCAGGGATTTCACTATTATTAGGAAGAAAGTATAGAGAGTGCAGTGGTACAATACTCTCTCTCTCTCTCTCTCTCTCTCTCGCAAAGTGTGACGACTTAACCTAATCACGCAAAAAATAATCATTTTATATGCTACGCACAAGGTTCCGAATGGGCTACAAAACAGGCCCAAAAAATTTTTGGCCCAAGTGCAGTGCTCATGGATTAAGCCTTAGGATAGAAATATCTCATTAAAGAAAAATCGGGTTATCATCCGGATTGAATGCAACTAGGCTCCACAAAGCCCAACAAGTCTCCAACTTGGAGACTAGTTCAATCACCAATATTAACCGCAATCCTCCAAATGAACAATCCCTCATCCCTGCAACTCATCCTCATGTCCTCAAGCTAGAAGACCAACTGAAGTTGCACACAGCTTCAGCTTCTCAATAGTGACACTCTTAGTCAACATGTCTGCCAGGTTCTTTGATCCACAAATCTTCTCAAGTATTACCAGCTTATCTTCAACAAGGTAACAGATAAAGTAGTATTTTGTCTGTAAATGCTTCAACTTTGAATGAAAAGCCGAATTTTTAGCAAGAAAAATTACACTCTGACTATCACTGTGTAGAATGCCCATCTTCTGCTTCTTGGCCAATTCATCTAAGAGACCATGTAACCAAATCATCTCCTTTCCAGCTTTAGTTGCTACAACATACTCAACTTCTGTAGTAGACAAAGTAACAATCTTTTGCAAATTTGAAGCCCAAGATATAACTGTACCACCTAGAGTAAATACAAACCCAATAGTACTCTTTCTACTATCATTATCACCAGCAAAATCAGCATCTACATAACCCTGTATTTTCAAACTTGCACCTATGAAGCAAATACATGTATCTGATGAACCCCTCAGATATCTCAGAATCCACTTGACTGCCTCTAAATGCTGCTTTCCTTGCTCCTGGCCTACTCGTCAATCTACATACAAGTCCCACTACATATGCAATGTCTAGCCTTGTACACACCATAGCATACATCAAGCTACCAATAGATAAGGCATAGGGAACCTTGCTCATATGGACCCTTTCTTCTTCTGTCTTTGATGACTGTTCTTTGCTTAGTTTGAAATGACTACCCAAGGGTGTGCTCACTAGTTTAGCTTCATTTATGTTAAACCTGCTGAGAATTTTCTTCACATATTCTAACTGTGAAAGGTTCAATGTACTATTAGCCTTGTCTCTAATGATTCTCATTCCAAAGATCTACTAGAATAAAATGTTGTAAGAATTGTCAAAGAACTTAACATAACAACAATGATCAGCTTCACATCTCTTGAGCCCAATTTTATAAGTAAAACTGTCAAATTTCTTATACCATTGTTTTGGAGCTTGTTTTAGACCATACAAGCTCTTTCTCAGTTTGCAGACTAAATTCTCTTGGCCTTAGACCATGAGCCCTTGTGGCTGAACCATGTAAATGTATTCCTCCAAGTCACTATGAAGGAATGTCGTTTTCACATCTAACTACTAGAGAAGAAAATTTTCTATCGCCACCATTCCCAATACCAGTCTAATTGTCGACATCTTCACAACTGGAGAAAATATTTCTGTGAATTCAATGCCCTCCTTCTGCTAGAATCCTTTGACAACTAATCTGGCTTTGAAACACTTGCTACCATCATGTTCTTTCTTTATTCTATATACCCACTTATTGTGCAAAGCCTTCTTCCCTACAGGCAATTTACTTCATTCCTATATCTAATTCCCCAACAAGGAATCCATCTCATCCTTCATGGTTAACTCCCACTTGCTTGAATTTTCATCCTGCAAAGCTTCATCATAACAGTCTATCTTACCACCATCAGTTAATAAGAGATAATTTAGAGCAGGTGAATAATGCTGTGGAGGTCGAATGGTCCTAAAAGATCTACGGACTGCAGCTACAGGTGTACTCTGACTTACCTATGATTCTACATTCTCCTTATCTTCTTCACCCCTTTTCTAGACAGTACTTTTAGTCAACTCATCTAAGTTAACAAACTCAGATTTCTTCTGATCTATCTCTGTGACATTTGACACTACAGTTGACCTGTCCTTGTACATAACCTGTTCATTAAATATCGCATTTATACTTTTGATGATTTTTCTGTTTTGTTCATCCCAAAACCAATAGCCAAATTTCTCATCACCATAGCCAATGAAATAACATATTTTAGACATTACATCAAGTTTACTACAAGCATCAAAATCAATATGAACATAATAAACATAACAAAAAATTTTTATGTGAGAAAACTTTACCTCTTTATTGCTCAAAACCTCTTCAGGAAGTCTGCACTCCATGGGAACTGAAGGTCCTCGGTTTATCAGGTAAGTTGCAGTACTAACAACATCAGCCCAGAAATTTTTTGGTAGTTGAGCATGCAACCTCATACTCCTAGCACGCTCATTGAGAGTTCTATTCATGCTCAGCCACATCATTTTGTTGTGGTGTCCCACAAATGGTCTTTTCTATTATGATTCCATGTGTAGCACAATACTCTTTGAACCCTGCTTCTATTTACTTGCCTCCATTGTTCGACCTAAAACACTTTACTTTCAAACATGTCTTTATCTCAACCATAGCCTTCCACTTCTTAAAGGTTTCAAATACATCAGATTTATTTTTTAGAAAAAAAAACTCATACCTATCTGGTTGAGTCATCAATGAAAGTAATGTAGCACCTTGAACCTCCAAGGGATGCAACGGGAGAAGGCCCCCACAAATTTGTGTGCACTAACTCCAATTTTTCACCCTTTGATGTCTTGCCAGTTTTCAAGAAACTCACCCTTTTCTGCTTTCCAAAAATGTAGCTTTCACACAATTCAAAATTAATGGACTTCAATTCTAGTAGTTTCCCTTTTGACAGCAACATCTTCATCTCTTTCTCACTCATGTGACCAAGTCTGTGGTGCCATAAGCTTGTATCCGTACTTATTTCAACAACCATAATTGTGTCTCTTGGACTTGAGGTCATGTATAGAGTACCAGATTTCTTTCCACGAGCCAATACTCCGGCTCCCTTTGTAACCTTCCAAGTGCCACCAGCAAACAACATTGCATGCCCTTCATCATCAAGCTTTCCAACAAAAATTAGATTCCTTCTCAAGTCAAGAATATGTCGTACCTTTTCTAGTAACCAAACCGACCCATTGGGCAATGACATCCAGACGTTTCTCATATCCACAACATCCAAGGTTCTACCATCAGCCAAATACACCTTACCAAAATCTCTTGCTACATAGTTCTGTATGGTTTCATGGTGTGAAGTGGTATGAAACGAAGCTCTTGAGTCCAAAACCCAATCATCAAGTGGACTATCTACTGCAAGAAATAATGCATTCTGTACCTCTTCTGTTATAGCATTAGCAGAATCATCCTCATTCTTCTTCTTAAGACTTTTGCATTGTCTCCTAAAGTGACTGGTTTCCCATAATTCCAGCATTGTCCTTTTTGTCCATATCTAGGTTTACTTCTATTTCGATTATAATTTCTGGATTTTGATTTGCCCCGATCTGAATTTTGGTCATTACCTCTGCCTCTTATCTCAAGGTTTAGGGCAGAACCAGATCCAGAGTTTTCATCCGCATCTCTTCTGCGAATCTCCTCGACTAGAATTAAATCTCGTATATCATTGTACTTCAGTTTTTCTTTTCTAGTAGAGTTGCTTACTACCATCCTCATTGCCCCCCAACTTTTTGGCAACAAAGCCAGAATGATCAGTGCATGAATCTCATCATCAAAATCAATTTCTACAGACGACAATTGATTTGTGATAGTGTTAAACTCATTCAAATGTTGTGCTACTAATGCATTCTCTGCCATCTTCAAATTAAATAGTTTCTTCATCAGATGTACCTTGTTATTTGCTGACGATTTTTCATACATACCAGACAAAGCCTTCATCAGATCTACTGTAGACTTCTCCTTCACAACATTGTGTGTAATAAACCTAGACAAAGTTAATCCGATAACTCCCAGTACCTATCTGTCAAGGTGAGTCCATTCCTCGTCCTTCATAGTAGCATGTTTTTCTCCTAAAAGTGGCAGATACAACTTCTTCCCATAGAGATAACCTCGATCTGCATCCTTCAGAATCCAAAGTCTATGCCATCAAACTTTTCTATTCCAAACGCCTTGCTTGCTTCCTCTGCCATTGCTCCCACTCGAACCTAACCTGGCTCTGATACCAGTTGTTGGGAATTAATAACAAATTCCTAAAACTCGTGAGAAAAAACATAGAGAAAGAATACACACCAAAGAAAAAATCAATCACACGCACAAGACAGTATTTTTGTGGTTCGGTAATTTTTCCTACGTCCACGGAGTTGCAAGGATTTCGCCATTAACAGGAAGAAAATATAAAGAGTGCGATGATACAATATTCTCTCTCTCTCTCTCTCTCTCTCTCTCTCTCTCTCTCTCTCTCTCTCGCGAAGTGTGACGGCTTAACCTAATCACCCAAAAAATAATCGTTTTATATGCTGCGCACAGGGTTCCAAATGGGCTATAAAATGGGCCAAATTTTTTTTTGCCCAAGCCGCAACGCTCATGAACTAAGCTTTAGGATAGAAATCTCTCATTAAAGAAAATTTGGGTCATCATCTAGATCAAACGCAACTAAACTCCACAAAACCCAATCATGATTGCTACTCAAACATTACAAAAAATGGGGTTATTAGTAAAGGATCAAAACCCTCACTATTAATTAAAAAATCATCACTAATAGTATTAGTAACGGTTTTATAAGTATTAGTGATGGTTCTAAAATAGTTGCCATAGCTGCTGTTACTAATAATTATTAGTGACAAATTTTAAAATTCATCACTAATACTCTAGTATTAGTGACGGATTATCACCGTCACTAATACCCTAATACCATCTCTATAAATTATACATCGGTTCAACTTAAATTCGTCACTAATAATAGACTAATATTGATGAATTTGGAAACCGTCACTAAAAGTTTAGTATTAGTAAAGGTTTCAAAACCATCACTAATAGTGGAGTATTAGTGATGAATTTAAACCTTCACTAATACTTGGGATTTAGTGACGGTTTTGAAATTTGTCACTAATATTATACTATTAGTGAAGATTTTAAATTCGTGACTACTACTCTACTAGTACTGATGGTTTTTAAATTTGTCATTATTAGTCTACAATTAGTGAAGGTTTCAAAACCATCACTAATAGTAGAGTAGTAGCGACGAATTAAAAATTTTTACTAATACTTTGGTTTTAGTGACAGTTTTAAAATTTGTCAACATTGTACTTTTAGTGAAGGTGTTGAAACCTTCACTAATATTCAACTAGTAATGACGATTTTTTAAATTCATCACTATTAGTCTACTATTAAATTTTTTAAAATAATTATTTATTGTAAAAATTTGTAATTACATTTTCCTATACATAACATTAAACCACAATTACTAAAAAATTCATATATCATTCAAATTTATAAATAATCCAAATTCATATTCAAATACATTATACAAATTTAAATTCAAATATAGAAATTTCATCTGTTCGGATAAAAAAATACAAAAAATAAAAAACTCAGAAGCTGCATTCGATTGTAGCATGTCGTCATGTTGATGTCATCAAGAAAATTCCTGGGACATAGGACAACACTCGAATTATATAGTTTCAAATCGAAGGAGTTAACTAAAAAATGAAACAATCAAGAGAACTTACAAAAGCTTTAAATGCAGGGTGATGAGCGGCCATCTCATACATATAGCAGCTTGAAAAATAAGAAACAAATTAAACCAAAAACTTAAATAATTGTAACTATCATAGATACGCCATAGAAAACACATACCAAGTGACCAAATATCATATTTGAAGCCATATGGAATATCTGCAAGCAGTTCAGGACACATGCTTGTTTGACTTGCATGCAATATAATAAGTTCTTAAGTGTTAGTTCATTGGAGATGAAGTTCAAAAATAAAACAATAAAACACTATGTTAGAATAAGAGGTGTATAGAAAATATTTCATTTCAAGCATGTAACATTCTATAAAGCAATTTCACTCATCCTTTCAAAAATAGTTTTAGCAAAATCATTTTTGATTTCATTTTTAAGAAAGGTTTAACAAAATTTTGGCAGCATGCTGATCGTAATTTGAACAAATTCTCAAAAAAAATTAACCTGAAAAAGAGTTTATATATATATATATATATATATATAGAGAGAGAGAGAGAGAGAAGGGCATGTAAGAATCCTAAATTCACTGCCAGCATGCAAATATACAAATCTGCATTACCCATGCAGATGACATTTATACTACCAGTATTAACTCAATCAAGTATATTCACAAGATATTCAATGAACACGCAATAGTTGTGACTAGCATTCAATAAATAAAATAATAGTCATATGGAACCTAATAGGTAACTAAAAAGAACTTAGTCATCATTTCGGAGCACTTAAAAAATGCCTATAACATTTATCACTTAAAATAAGCACTTCTGTATAAAAATGGAGTTTGTTTGTACTACAACAAACACTTATTGCAGAATGTATCGAAGTTACTCATACCTTGCGCACTTTGGTTAAAATTTCAAAGATGCCTAGGCAATTCCATATTATGAACCATTCATTTCTTTTTCAATGTGTTATCTTCTTCACATGCATAAGGTTGTAAACTGTAAATTGCAAGTCTACTTGGATTTCAAACTTTTGAAGCAAGGAATATAAGGAGGTTCAAAAAGACTTAAATTTTTCAAAAATTGATTTGCATTGTTAGTATTTTGAGCTTCATCTTTCCCTCATAGGCTCATACTTTGCAAAACCCACATAAATGTTAATTATACCAAGTAATAATAAATTTAGAATACAGAATGTACTGATTTCATATTATTACTACAAAACCCCATAATGGCAAATATGTTGCAAAATCATACTACCTTCTACATACCCTCCAATGATAGGAGGAGCTACCACATCATCTAGACGTGATTTGTAACGACCCAAATAATAATGGTATTTAAAATGATAATGAGGGAGAGTTCGTCGACGAGGTCCTGTTTCGTCGACGAGAAAATACCGAGCGAAGGTTTTGGGCTGCTCTGAATTTCGTCGACGAAGGGTAAGGTTCGTTGATGAATTTACTGAAGGACTCATCGACAAGGTGACGTGTCTCGTTGACAAATATCGCCCTATAAATAGTGAAAACTTGGATTTTTATCTCATTTCTAGATTCCTCTCTCTCTCTCTCTCTCTCTCTCTCTCTCTACGTCCCTCTCTCACTTCTCTCTTTGTTTTTGGGCCTGTTTCTCGCCGAATCGAAGATCTGAGACTACCAAAACGCTCCTGGCGAGGTTCTTTGCAAGTCTGCCAGAGTTGATCGTTGGAAAAGTTGGGTTGGATTTTGTCCCAATCTCAGGGTAAGGTATTTTATTCAGTATTTGTCTTTCCCTCAGTTATAAGAAATGTTGTAGGTAAGAAAATACTGATATTTTGTTTTGAGGGATTTTATTTTCAGGATCTTGAGTTAGAAGCCCGGCGGGTATAGAGCCAGAATTTTATAGGGGCTTTTCAAAGTTAAGGTAAGGGAAATATGCTATGCTAGGATTATAAGAATATTAACAGAGTTTTCATAGATACATATATACCAGTTATTATGCAGTTTTTACAGAACAAATGTTTTAATGTTGTGTGGCCTGAGTAGATATTCACATGATGTAAAATTTATACAGTACTTCAGTATATTATGTTATATAGCATGTATATATAGTTATTCACAGATGATTAACAGACAAATTATATAGATTTTATTTAGTTCAGTATATCATAGTTTCTACAGAATGTTATGTTTTCATGAATACCATAACACACAGTTTATAAAGATAGATTATACAGTTATAGCATCGAGATGCTACAGTTACTAAGATTTTATAGTACAGAATTATAGCGCATGGATATTTTGGGAACATAATGAAAACATCAAAGGAATATATATGTATATAGATGTACTTATATAGTATCAGATCCCTGTGGAGTTATTACAGACAGATACAGTTTATAGAGCACGGCACTGTTGCTATATACAGATATAGTGCAACCACATATCTCAGATAGTGTGTGAGTACCGTCTAACCGTGCTCGAAGAGGATGCAGCTCCCCAGTACACTAGGTAGAGGGGGCCGGTTAGATGAGGTAGCAGCCAGTCCCGTGCTTAGGAGTGGATGCAGTTTGGCCGAACTGAGGTAGTGTAGAGTATGATGACTTACCTGGAGGGCCGACCAGGTTAAGTCCCACCTATGGGCCGCACAACCTTGTCATGAGGGGTCAAATCATGACATATAGAGTCCCAGGGAAAGAACACAGTTACATATATATATATATATATATATATACGAATACAGATTTATAGTTTTCATTGTATATAGTATGTTATAGCAGTATGAATAATAGAAAGCTTTGATGATACAAATGTTTTAAGCTTTTATACATGTGTTTTATAGATTTTCCAAATCATGCAGTTTTAAATATTATTATTATAATTTTATGACTCGGTCGCCACACACTAGTAATAGCATATTTCTACTTACTGAGCGTCGACTCACCCCAATTCATTACCATTTTTCAGGTAAGATAGCTGGGCGAGCAGATCAAGCTCGCGGATAGAGAGTATATCGATTATCCTGGTTTAGAGGGTAAGTTTTGCATAGGGTTTGTATTTTTGTGTAGTGGGCACTGGGGAGAGAGATGTATTAAAAAGCTGTGGTTGAAAATACTGAATTTTGGTATTGTATATACATGTATGTGTGGTTATGAAATTTATGTTTTTTCCGCTGCATAGGGATGTCCATTACATGCAGGTGTTGGAGTAACTCATTATAAAAAAAAATGGTGAAAATTTTGAGGATGTTACATGATTGGTGCATCATTTGTTCGAGTTGCACTTGCTTGTTCATAAGGAACTCCATCTTGGCTTCAAACTTGGACACCTTCTCTTTTAGCTACTAGTTCTCCAGGCCATAGTTGGACACCGTATCTTTCAATTGCTGGTTCACCATTTCCATCGTTTGCATACAATGAACCATCTAATCCACTCAAGACTCAGTGCCTCAATGTGCTCGTTCAAACTCAACATGAGACGCTACACTCGTAGAAGATGATGCTGTTGGGGCAATGTATCCACTCCCAAGACCTTTCACACCTCTCCCCATTCGTTCCCTAAGCACCTAAGTGGAGATCGCGTAATTCGTCAATGGCTGACTCCCCTCTAGAACGGGTGCATCCCTCAGCTCGAGCATCTTCTCCTATTTTCAGTCACGAAAATGATAAAAATTAAGAAATAAGAATACAATGTCGACGTTCTGAATAAAATAATGAACTAAATAATATATTTTACTTACATATATGCCCTGCGCACCCTGGCACCACTCCCTCGATCACCTTTGGTGTGTTCTCTGATAAAGATCCGAAATTGAATCCTCTGCGCCAATCTCAGGATCATGCTACATTATCATATAAAACATCATTAATATTAATTTGGAAGTGTAAACATAAATAACACTCGTCAGGTAATGATCAGATAGTTTTATAGCAATTACCATTCTATGATTGATGAATAACCTCGACCCACCGCAATGCGTCAGGGAGTTTGCTACAGTTCTCAGTATTTTTTTCACATATACTCTACAAAAAATATGTAATGACTTTTTATTAGCCACATCAATATGAAAAAAGTAGTTATTATAGTACAAACACATCACCTGATAGTGTGGGTAGCGGAAATGGCGACATACCACCTCCCAATCCTCTTAGGTTATCTTATCGTATGGGTGTGCTTTTGCTTGGTCACCCATCGCCCTAAACTGTTCTCTCATTTTGGCACAATAGGTCTTAAATTTTTTGCAGAGCCACACATCGATCGCTCTTTTTACATGGTCGGCATGGAGAATGTCCATATCGAACTCCTTCTACATATGAAATACAGTTAGAATGTTAGATAGTTATTTGGCTAGTATATTAAAAGTTAAAAAAAAAGGTTGGAATTACTTACCAATATGCGTTTGTACAGGACCATGAGCTAAGTCTCTATCACCTGCAGTTAGTTGAATGCAGTGACCGGAGCATATTATTGGCATATAATGCCAAGCTCCTGGGCCCAAGCCTTGCACCAAATGCCACGTGTGGGGCCGTGAAGTCTGGAGGAATGTCGATCCGTATCTGCTCCCCAGTCCTGTGTAGGTGTTTTTGTAACTCGATGTTCTTTGCTACACCACGACCTGACCTCGTCGTCTGTGTTGTAGAGGTTGATGCTGAAAGAAGAGTTAAAAAACAAAATCCGAATTCATATACGTGAACAACCATCAATAGCTTAATTTATCCTAACTTAATTTCTCGTAACCTTACCAACGCTGCTCACTATGGTGTGCAACTCACCTTGGGTTTGATCCCCAGTTGATGGATCTATGTTTGGCCGGGGTCTCGAGGGCTAAGATGGTGATGGTGTCGCATGAGGACTGACATCCTCCACCGGTCTCAAGGATGTCGAAACATCCACCGGCGACAATGTAGTAGAAAGTCTGGACTGAAGTCGGCCTCGACGACCTCCTGGTGCCATGTCTATAAAATATTATACAAGTAAATATAAGAAGATTTGATATTATGTGGATCCATAATAAATATATTTTTAGTAGAATACACTTGTCAGATACATGGTGACAACATAACATACGTGCCTAAACCTATACGTCCTCAATACCGGTATCATCCTCACTTTCTAGTGTGTCTTTCTCTTCACTACAGTACTCACCATAGTTTCATCTTCCCCATCAGTTTCATCATCGTTGATGAAGTCAACATGTACAAATTCTTCAATTCATATGTCAGCAGTCCCTATGTGGTCTGCCATAGTACCAACCCTATTCAATGGTATAGGATCGACTCCTTCCTCGGCAATATTGAAAGCAAATTATGTTGCTGCACTAACAGATGGCTACTCTTCTTGGTAAGCCTCGTCGCTAACACTTTTCTCCCCATTTGTGACTTCTTCAATCTTATACGAACTTCAAGCAGGAATTTTTTGGGCCACATGCCATTCACCCTTCAATTTCGTATCATTAAGGTAGAACACATGTTTTGCCTACGTTACTAGCATAAAAGTGTCATTTTGATACCATGTTTTGCTAAAAATTAATACTAGTAAAGTAGGCATCCGTGTTTATCCCACTCTTTTTATTGCTAATATCCCACCATGTACACTTGAACATGTGGACAAGTCTGTTAGCTCCATACCGATGCTCTATAGTGTCATCCAAGACACCAAAGTAGTCAATTTCTTCATCTCCTTTTTGTGTTTAGCACTGCATCCCCATAATTTTAGGTTCTTCTATGCAGTTTGAGAGATTTCGTATGAAATCGTAAGTCGTTGAACATACAACCATTGTAACGGTTCACTCGTTGATTGGGGCCACATGCCAACGTGTATAAATCTTTACTCACCATTGGTTCTTTATTATAATAAATGACTTTCATCTATTAAGTAGAAGTAAGTTTAGATGAGTAAACAATCAGTATTGAAAATATACATTGCTTACAAATCCCATAAAATTTGTTACTTACACGGCTCCCAAACCAATTGTCAAATTCCTTCTTATGTCTTTCATCAACATTCCTTTCATTTTGGGCCAGAAGTTCTGTTTTATGTTCGCCATATGCAATAATATTACATGTTAATGTCAACTGAATATATATACATACATATATATACATATACATATATAAATACAATGCAAAGTAAAGAGTTTGGAACCACGTACTCGATATATGGAACAATTTGATCACAATTATTGAGGATGTAAAAATGCACCTTTCGTAGGTCGTCCATATCAATGAAATCATAAATCCGTGCACCAAATGGTAGAGCATTTCCTCAAGATATAGAGATGTTAGGTTCTTCATCTTTGAAATTAATAACATGAACGTCTGCATTTCGCTCATCACGAGTGAACCTTGTTTCAATATCATCTAGATACATTAAGCAAAATGTAAGACATTCATTGTCAATGTATGCCTTAATGATTGAACCTTCCAGTCAGGCCTTATTGTGCACATACCCTTCAAAGTGGACAAGAACTTGTGCATTTTACATAGCATTAGTGAGTTCTACATACAAAGAGAGTGAGGAAATCACATGAACATTATAGAAGGACTTTATAATTTACCTCTCAATAGGATACATCCAACGATATTGGACTGGTACTCCAATAATGCATCTCGTGGTAAATGGACAGCTAGGTGGACCATCGCATTGAAGAATGTTGGTGAAAATATTTTCTCCAACTTGCATAGTATGATCACGATGTCCTCCTTTAACCGTTCAAGTACATTTACGCTCAATTTCTTGGAGCACAATTGTCATAAGAAGATCCCCAGCTCAATTAGCACTGAGCGAACATCATCAGTCAAGTGTCCATGAAGGAAAATGGGTAGAACATGTTGCAAAAGGACATGACAGTCATGAATTTTCATTCCTACAATCTTCCCTTCCTTCGTGCTTTTGCATCGAGCTATGTTTGATGCATATCCATTAGGGAAATTCATTGATTTCAACCATTTGAAGAAAGTATTCTTCTCATCCTTCGAAAATGTGTAATAGGCTGATGGCATGAGAAGTTTGTCCCCATCATGAATCAGATGCAACTCAGGTCATATTCCCATATCTTCCATATCTCGACGAGCATTTGTGGTGTCCTTCTTCTTCCCATTTATATCCAGCAAAGCACAAATGAAATTTTCACAAATGTTTTTTATGTGTATGACGTCCAAGTTGTGGCATAGTGGAAGATCTTTCCAGTGTGGCAACTCAAAGAAGATGCTTCTCTTTGTCCAATTCAACTCCCACTCAGCACGTTTTCTTTTTCTATTGGTCGGTGGTTTCCCAAATTTCACATCTCCGATCAACCTGAGTTCGTTTAATATCTCTTTCCCACTTAATTGGTTTGGCTGGAACTTTTGTTTAGGTTTTCCATTAAATCTTTTGACACCACGAGTCCTCCAAGGATGTTCAGGTCGTAGAAAACGACAATGACACAAAACGCATAACTTGCGTCCATGCTTCAAGGATAAGGACCTAACATCCTTACTACAGACTGGGCATGCTAAGTAACCTTTTGTGCTCCAACCCAATAGGTTGCTGCAAGCAGGGAAAGCATTAATTGTCCAAAACACTGCAGTATGTATTCAAAATGTTATCTCGATTTCCACATCGAATGTCTCCACTCCTTTTTCCCATAGTTCTTTCAACTCATCAATTAACGGATATAGGTAAACATCAATATCATTACTAGGTGCCCTCGGTCCGGGTATAAGCATAGACATATAAATGAAGGGTTCTTTCATACATCGCCATGGCGGCATATTGTATGGAATCATCAGAACTGGCCACATGCTATACGGGTTGTTTATGTTACTAAAAGGATTGAACCCATTTGAAGCAAGGCCAAGCCTGATGTTGTGAGGATCACTGGCAAACCACAGATGCATTTTATCAAAATCGGCCCAAGTTTCGGAATCCGCTGGATGGCTAAGGGTGTTTCCATCTTGAAGACATTTCTCTTGATGTCATCTCATATATGCAGCAGTCTTTTTGCACATGTACAATCGTTGCAGACACTGTATTAATGGACAATATTGCAAAACTTTTTGGGGGATCTTTTTACCCTTCTTCTGATTAGTTTTATACCTCGGTTCACCACATCTTGGGCACTCGTAATTGTTGGCCTAACAGGGTTTACAATTCTTATTTTGATGATAACAAATCATGATATGTTTAATATGGTTTATTTCAAGTGAAAGATTTTCAGGAAGAAGGCAAAGCTTAAAGATAGTGACAAAGCTTAGAGAGAGTTCAAAGTTCAAAAGGATGATAAAGTTTATGGAGAAAATACTATTCAAAAAAATCAAGAAAGAAGGATGATTAGAAGCTCAAAGATGATAGAAGAATAGGGACTTACTTGAAGATCAAAAGAATATGTTTTTAAGGATGCTTTGTATGTAAGTACTTTAAGTGAACTTCAAATATAAACTGAATTGAAGCTCTTATAAAATCAAAAGAAACTAAGAAATAAAGTTTTATAAAAACCCTAAAGTATGTTTTTCAAATCAAAGAAAAGAAGGGTTTAAAACTTTTTATTTTTATTTTTTAAAAACAGAAAGGCTAGGCGACTACCTCAACTTGCCAGGCGATTGCCCAAATTACATGAATATTTTCAAAGAGGCAGTAGGGTACCAGACGACTGCCTAAGCACAGCCAGGCACTTGGGTGGTCATGTCAGGCGACTGCCTGAGTTCTGGCAGGCGATTGCCAGTGTTCTGTGTTTTAAATTCCATTATGGCAGATGACTGCCAGGTTATGGCAAGTGACTGTCACTTGAACGTTGGTTTAAAAACTTCCAACGGGAAGATTTTTTAAATGGATTTTTTGGGCACTACTATTTTGAAATACTTGGGGATTACTTCAAGGAAACTTTGGGGGGCAAAGAATTACTTTTAAACATCTATAAATAGCCCCAAACTTCAAAGATTTATATACCAAGAAATTTTCCAGCAATCAAAGTTCTCAAAAAGCTCTCAAACTCTCTTGTGTTCATCCAAACTTCAAATACTGAGTTGCTGCTGATTCAAACTCCGAAGTAAAGCTTTCAAAGTTTGAATATTTCAATACTTGGAAGATATTTGGTAATCTAAAATCAGTATTGAGATTCAATCCTCTTATATTTGATTTACTTTAAAGTATTCTTGTGCTGAATGTTGTACTAACTTACTCTGTTTTGAGAGACAAAAATTTTCTCTATCTTGGTTCTTGTTTACGGACGATTCAAGGTTGTAGAATCGTCAGACCAAATGAGGGAATATCGTTTGGAGAGGCGGGCTCTAGCCTAAATGAAGGAGTGATTGTAATTGGTATTGTTCCACCCATCAACGGAGCTGAACTAGTGAATCCTTTGGTGGTTTTCCAAAGGTGAGGACGTAGGCTGGGTATAATCTGAACCTTAGAAAACCTTGTGTCTCTCTCTTCTTCTTTACTCTTTATTTTTCATTGAAACTTACAATCTGCGTGTATGCTTTAAATTGTTAAATTTTGAGTGTATGGTTGTTAAATAGACCGGAGGATAATTCGTTTGGACTTGATCAACATTGATTGCGGAAACCGAAAGGGACTACGTTGGTTGATCATCCTAAACTTACTAATCTGAAAGTTTGTTTAAAAACTAAACTCAAAGAAGAAGTGTGAGTTTGAAATGACACAGGGTTTACATAAATCCAGCTTGCTTTACAATTTATTATAGGGCTATTGATAGAAAAATCAAGATTTTGATTATCTTGTTGATTGATTGTGGTTGAATTGATTTTGTATTTACTTGTTGTGATTGTTGATATAAAACAAAGTATTAAAATTGAAATAATTTTAAAAATCCAATTCACCCCCCCTCTTGAGAAGCTATCTAAATTTCAATTGGTATCAGAGACAGGTTATAGCAAATTCCTAACAAGAAGCTATAAAAAGATCTAAATGGCAAACATAGGAGTAGCTCCTTTTGAAGAGGGTCAATCCTCAACTCGTCCACCAATCTTTTGTGGACACAACTACACCTTTTGGAAAAAGAGAATGCAAATCTACCTCCAACACATGGATTGGAAAGCATGGGAAGTAGTCATGGATGAAGACCTTATTCCCACTAAAATAGTAGTTGGAAAACAAATTTCAAAAGAAAAAAGGGATATGATTATAAAATGCTTCAAATAAATTCAAGTGCTATAAATGCTTTATATTGTGCTTTAGACGCTAATGAATTTATTAGGGTCATGGCTTGTAAGATGACAATAGAAATATGGGACAAATTAGAAATTACATATGAAGGAACTATTGATGTTAGGGACAATAAGATAGACATGTTAACAAGCGAATATGAAGCATTCAAGTTGAATCAAGATGAAACCATATCAAGTATGTACACAAGATTCACCCACATAATAAATTCCTTAAGTGCCTTAGGAAAAACTTATACCACCTATGAAATGATTAGGAAAATTTTGAGAGGCCTTCCCTCCATATGGGAACCAAAGGCTACAACAATTATCGAAGGAAGAAACCTTAAGACCGCCTCCTTAGATGAACTCATGGGTTCACTCCTTACCTATGAAATGGCTCTAAAAGAAAGAAATCTTGAACCAAAGCATAAGAAATCTATTGCACTAAAAGCATCTAGCCACAGCTCAAGTGAAGAAGAAAGTGAAACAAGTGACTTAGATCAAGATGAATTAGCATTCATCACTAAGAGACTAGGTAAGTTTGATAGAAGGAATAAAAGAGTTCGTAGAAAGTTCAACAAAAGGAAAACCGAAAAAGGAGAATCAAGTAGAAAAGAAAATAAAAGTAAAAATGAACCTCCAATATGTTATCATTGTAAGAAACCAGGGCATAGCAAATCAGACTGCCCATTGCTCAAGAAAGACAAGAAGAAAAAGAAGGAAGCTATGAAGGCTACTTGAGATGATTCAAGCTCTAGCGAAACGGAAAACGAATTAAGTGGACAAGATATGGCAAGCATATGCTTTATGGCGAATGATGAAGAGGTAAATTCCTACTACTCTTCAATAGAATCTTGCAATGAATCTTGTGATGAGTCATGTGATAGTATGCCCTTATACAAGGAATTACAAGCTGAATTGTTCTCCCTACATAAAAGATTCATAAAAATTTCCAAAAGAAATATAACTTTGAAGGATCAAAATAAAGAACTATTGAAGCAAGTTGAATCATTCAAAACCATTGAAAAGAAAAGGACTCTTGTATTGAGAAGTTAGAGGAGGAAGTAAGTAAAGTAACTCAAGAGTTAGGTAAAACTCATAAAGAAAACTTGAATAAAAAGGATTTAGAAGTGAATGAACTTAAGAAATTAGTGGAGGATAAAGAAAAAATTATATGTAACTTTACAAAAGGTAAAGAAAATTTTGAAAAGATGATTGGACAACAAAGGCTACATGGAAATAAAGAAGGAATAGGTTATAATGGTAAAACAAATAAAAAGAATAAGAAATTATACATAGGATACTTCATCAAGGAAGCTAAGCACTATGCTAGAACTTCCTCAAACAACAAACATGTACACACTACTTGCTATATGTGCAAGACTAAAAGTCACGTAATGTTTGATTGCCCACTAAAAAGGAAGTATGTTAAAGTATAAGGAGAATGGAAAGTTAATAATGACTAACAAAAAAACAAAGAAATTAAAAAGGATTTGGGTTCCAAAGACTAACACAATGAATCATCCATTGCAGGTATGTTTTAAGACAACATCATCAACGGACAAGTGGTACTTGGACAACGGGTGTTTAAGACACATGACCGGAAATAAGACCAAGTTTACCTCTCTAAAACAAAAGGATGGAGGATATGTCACCTTCGGCGATAATGCCAAAGGTAAGATCATTGGCATCAGGAGAACAGGTAAAGAACCTTCTATTACTATTTATAATGTGTTATTAGTAGAAGGACTAAAACACAATCTTTTAAGCATTAGCCAATTGAGTGACAAAGGGTTTTAAATAACCTTTAAGAGAGAAAAATATGTTATTCAAAATCCTAAAGAAAATAAAATCTTTTTTATAGCTCATAGGATAAATAATATTTATTGTATAAACCTTGAGAATCTAATGAATCAAAACGTAACTTGTTTGGTAGTCATGAATGAAATAATTTGGCTATGGCATAGGAAATTAGGACATGCTAGCATGGACCTATTATCCAAATTATCAAAGAAAAATCTTGTAAAAGGATTACCAAATACCAAATTCATAAAAGACAAGATGCGTGATGCATGCCAAAAGGGAAAGCAAGTTAAAACAAGTTTTAAAAACAAAAAAAAGTATATATCTTCTAAAAGACCCCTAGAACTATTACACCTAGACTTATTTGGTCCAACTAGAACCTTAAACCTAGGAGGAAAACAATATGCTTTTGTAATAGTGGATGATTATTCAAGATTTACTTTGGTATTATTTCTAGCAAATAAAGATGAAGTTTGTAACATACTAATCACCTTATGTAAGAAATTACAAAATGAAAAGGGTTATTATGTAACAAGTTTTAGAAGTGATAAAGGTAGGGAGTTTAAAACAAAGAGGTTGATAAATTTTGTAATGAATATTGAATAAATCATAATTTCTCAGCACCTAGAACTCCACAACAAAATGGAGTTGTAGAAAGAAAAAATAGAACCCTACAAGAAATGGTAAGAACAATGATAAACGAAAATAACTCTTTAAATACTTTTGGGCTGAAGCTGTAAATACAACATTTTATATTATAAATAGGGTGTCTATAAGATCAAGTATAGACAAAACACCGTATGAACTATGAAAAGGTAGAAAACCTAATATCTCCCACTTTCATGTATTTTGATGCAAATGTTTTATCCTTAACACTAAAAATGATTTAGGAAAGTTTGATGCAAAATCTGATGAAGGTATCTTTTTAAGCTACTCTACAAATAGCAAATCCTATAGGGTTTATAATAGAAGAACTCTTACTATCATTGAATCAATGCATATAACATTTGATGAGTCAAACAATTATGAAAATAAAATTAAGATCGATGAAAAAGAAGATATTCCACAAAAAGAAGAAGATATTGAAATAAAAGAAGAAAATAATGATGAAACTTCAAATGAAAACATTGTAGAAAATCTAGAACTACCTAAAGAATCGAGATATGCTAAAAGTCATCCAAAAGAACAAATTCTTGGAGAAACTTCAAAAGGAATAACCACTCAAGCCTCATTGAAAAATATTTGCAACCATTATGCCTTTTTATCTCAAGATGAACTTAAGAATATTGAAGAAGCCTTAAAAGATGACTCTTGGATAATAGCTATGCAAGAGGAACTAAATCAATTTGAAAGAAGTCAAGTGTGGGAACTTACACCTAAACCAAAATAAAAATCAATCATATGAACTAAATGGGTGTTTAGAAATAAAAAGGATGAAAATGGGATAGTTATAAGAAATAAAGTTAGGCTAGTAGCACAAGGTTATAATCAAGAAGAAGGTATTGATTACGATAAAACCTTTGCTCCCGTAGCAAGAATGGAAGCAATTAGGATGCTCTTAGCTTATGTAGCCTATAAGGACTTCAAATTATACCAAATGGACATAAAAGGTGATTTCTTAAATGGGTATATAAATGAAGAAGTATATGTAAACCAACCTCCAAGTTTTGAAATTCAAAAAATTCTGATCATGTATTTAAGTTAACAAAATCTTTATATAGATTGAAACAAGCTCCTAGAGCTTGGTATGAAAGGTTAAGCAAGTTCCTAATTCAAAACAATTTTTCAAGAGGAAAAATAGATAACACTTTATTTATAAAAATCAAAAACAAAGACATGCTTATAGTACAAATTTATGTTGATGATATTATTTTTGGAGTAACTCATGAGGATTTGTGTAATGAATTTGCTAAGTCTATGCAAAAAGAGTTTGAGATGAGCATGATGGGAGAGTTAAATTACTTCCTAAGGTTACAAATCAAACAAGCAAAAAATGGAACTTTCATAAATCAAACTAAATATATTAAACACATGTTAAATAAGTTTGATATGGAAGGAGGTAAACCTATAGGAACTCCCATGAGTACTTCAACTAGTCTTGGCAAGGATGAAAAAGGGAAACAAGTAGATACCAAGCATTATCGAGGCATGATAGGAAGTTTACTTTATTTAACAGCAAGTAGACCAGATATTATGTTTAGCGTATGTATGTGTGCTAGGTTCCAATAAGCTCTTAAGGAATCACACCAATCAGCAGTTAAAAGAATTCTTAGATATGTACTAGGCACACTTGAACTAGGTTTATGGTATCCAAAGGGAACTGAATTTGAAATGATAAGCTATTCTGATACAGACTTTGCTGGATGCAAAAAAGATAGAAAAAGCACAGGTGGAACTTGTCATTTTCTAGGACACTCTTTAGTCTCCTGGTCTTCAAAGAAACAAAACTCTATGGCATTATCCACAACAAAAGTAGAATACATAGCAGCAGGAAGTTATTGTGCCCAAACATTGTATATGAAACAACAACTAAAAGATTTCAAAATTCAATGTCAAACTATTCCAATAAAAAGTGACAACACAAGTGCCATAAATATTTCAAAAAATCTGGTATCTCACTCAAGAACAAAACATATTAATATAAGACATCACTTCTTGAGAGATCATGTGCAAAACGAAGACATAATATTAGAATTTGTAAATACAAATGACCAATTAGCAGACATATTCCCAAAACCACTCTCTGAAGAGTGATTTATATTCACTAGAAGAGAAATAGGAATTATGCATATTCAAGAGGCAAACTAAAAAATTTTTTTGCTTGGCAGGCGACTGCCACTTAGATGCTAGGCGACTGCCAGGCTACCGACTTTCAAGTTTTTTTATTGACAGGCATCTGTCTTATCCTAGTAGGCGATTGCCTCACGACGGGTAGGGTTTAAAACCCTATTTTACATCGTTTTAATTTCCATCAGGCGCCTGGTACTTCTCCTCTCTCTCTCCGAAAATCCTCTTTCCGACTCTTTTCCACACAAATTCTTCTTCCAAATTAGCCTGAAACTGTGCATCAAGCCTACCCTCCACATCAAATCGCGAATAAAACCTAGGGTTTATCAGTCTTCCTCTTCAAAACAATCATGCCATAGATCAAATCGGTTGGTAACAAGGGTTCCTCCTTCTCCACAAGGATCAATAATGATGAAGTAAAGAAGTGGTTAGTAACTCCTCATGCTAAGAAACTCTATAGGAATCAAATCGTTTCAGCCGAACCCATCCTAGGTAAAATCCTTGATGTTAAATTCTTCAATTCTGATTTTCCTAAAATCATGGATCTTTTTAAGGAAATTGGGTGGGAACGATTTATTACGTATCAAGCAAAAGGGTACCATCTAAACGTGGTTCTAATTTTCTATGCTAACATGGAAAGGTTTGAAAATGGGATCAAAATAAATCTTCTGGGGCAAAATATTCATCTTACTCTCATATCTTTGGGAAAAATTTTTCGAGTCAAGCCAGGAGATTTTGAGACTCACATTGTTGAGAAATAATGGATAATGTCCCAAGGATTTACTCTAAAGGAGTTTTTACCCCTAGTAATAACTGATACACCTATCTCCTTTGGGCATCCACCTCTTTACAAATAGTTCAATCTTCAAGCTTTAATCCTGCACAAACTTATCATATACAATATCCTACCACGTTCTAGCTCCCATGATCATATTTCCTTCTGAGATTGTTTCGTTATGTGGTTTATTCTTAAAGGTAAAAAGCTGGATCTTCCAAGTTTACTTCTCAAATGGATCATTATGAAAGTTGATGCCCCTCGTGTCAGTCTACCATATGCTAGGATGTTAAATATGGTATTTTCTCATTTCAATGTTCTTACACCATCATTTAACTTCACTAGCAAAACCCATTATGATATCTTTTCGGATACTATTCTTAAGAGAATGGGATACAAGCTCTCTCCTCAAAGGTGGTTTCACAAGGGACATCGTCACACCTCATCTGCACCACCACCTCAGCCTTCTATGCTAGTCCCTTCAGTACAACTTGACCCAGAAACTCCTTCTTGGTTCGTTCCATTTTTTAATCACTATATAACCTTCAGTGATGGAATGCAATCTGGACTTGGTACACTTAGGGAGAAGGTTTCTAATGTGGGAACTTATTGTTCAAGCCTTGTTTAGCGTGTTGACAAGATTAAGCAGCATCTAGCTAGCTCTTCCAAAGGCAAATCTCAGATGAATATCAGCTCTACTAGTGATGATGAATCTACTGAACAATCTGGCAAACAACAACAAGAAGAAGATGAAAGTGGGTCTATGGAAGCTTCTAATTGATGTATTCATTTATGTGCTATTTAACACTTTTTTCTATGTATTAGTATTTTTGAGTACTTCACCGGCTAGAATTTCTTTTGTGTTTGTAAGATCTACAAGTACTTTGTTCTATAACACTTCACTATGTTGTTTTTGTATCACTCTCTTTTCCTTTTTGATTGATGTCCAAAGGGGGAGAGAAGAGTGTTTGAGAGAAGGAAGTGCGAAAATGTAATATGCTATGGGCTTATAAGACTATGAATATGTATAAAATACCCTATATGAATTCATTGCATATAGAAATATGAATATAGATGGGTATGAATTCATTTTGCTAGTAACATGGTTTGTATAAATATTTTTGGTATATCATGCTTGTTGAAAGGGGGAGCCAAGAGCATTATTTCTTATTATTATTTTTGCTCTCGATTTGTCATCATCAAAAAGGAGGAGATTGTTGGTCTAACAAGGCTTACAATTCTTATTTTGATGATAACAAATCATGATATGTTTAATATGGTTTATTTCAAGTGAAAGATTTTCAAGAAGAAGGCAAAGCTTAAAGATAGTGACAAAGCTTAGAGAGAGTTCAAAGTTCAAAAGGATGATAAAGTTTATGGAGAAAACACTATTCAAAAAGATCAAGAAAGAAGGATGATTAGAAGCTCAAAGATGATAGAAGAACACGGACTTACTTGAAGATCAAAAGAATATGTTTTTAAGGATGCTTTGTATGTAAGTACTTCAAGTGAACTTCAAATATAAACTTAATTGAAGCTCTCATAAAATCAAAAGAAACTTAGAAATAAAGTTTTAGAAAAACCCTAAAGTGTGTTTTCAAATCAAAGAAAAGAGGGGTTTAAAAATAAATTTTTTTTTTTAAGAAACAGAAAGGCCAGGCGACTACCTCAACTAGCCAGGCGACTGCCCAAATTAAATGAATATTTTCAAAGAAGCAGTAGGGTGCCAGGCGACTACTTGAGCATAGCCAGGTGCCTGGGTGGTCATGCCAAGTGACTGCCTGAGTTCTAGCAAGCGACTACCAGTGTTTTGTGTTTTAAAATTCCACTATGGCAGGCGATTGCCATAGTGGCAAGCAACTGCCACTCGAACATTGGTTTAAAAACTTCCAATGGGAAGATTTTTTAAGTGGATTTTTTGGGCACTACTATTTTGAAATACTTGGGGATTACTTCAAGGAAACTTTGGGGGTAAGGAATTAATTTTAAACATCTATAAATAGCCCCAAACTTCAAAGATTTATACTCCAAGAAATTTTCCAACAATCAAAGTTCTCGAAAAGCTCTTAAACTCTCTTGTTTTCATCCAAGCTTCAAATACTATGTTGCTACTGATTCAAACTCCGAAGTAAAGCTTTCAAAGTCTGAATCTTTCAATACTTGGAAGATATTTGGTGATCTAAAATCAGTATTGAGCTTCAATCCTTTTATATTTGATTTACTTTGAAGTATTTTTGTGCTAAATGTTGTACTAACTTACTCTGTTGAGAGAGTGTATCTTGTACACAAAACTTTTCTCTATCTTGATTCTTTTTTATAGACGATTCAAGGTTGTAGAATCGTTGGACCAAACGAGGGAATATCGTTTGGAGAGGCGGGCTCAAGCCTAAAGAAAGGAGTGATTGTAATTGATATTGTTCCACCCATCAACGGGGCTAAACTAGTGAATCCTTTGGTGGTTTGCCAAAGGCAAGGACGTTGGCTGGGTATAAGCCGAACCTTGTAAAACCTTGTGTCTCTCTCTTCTTCTTTACTTTTTATTTTTTAGCGAAACTTACAACCTACATATATGCTTTAAATTGTTAAATTCTGAGTGTATGGTTGTTAAATAGACTAGACGATAATTCGTTTTAGCTTGATCAGCATTGATTGTGGAAACTGAAAGGGACTACGTTGGTTGATCATCCTAAACTTATTAATCTAAAAGTTTGTTTAAAAAATAAACAAAAAGAAGAAGTGTGAGTTTGAAATAACACAGGGCTTACATAAATTCAGCTTGCTTTACAATTTATTACAGGGTTATTGATACAAAAATCAAGATTTTGATTATCTTGTTAATTGATTGTGGTTGAATTGATTTTGTATTTATTTGTTGTGATTGTTGATATAAAACAAAGTATTAAAATTGAAATAATTTTAAAAATCCAATTCACCCCCCCTCTTGAGAAGCTATCCAAATTTCAGTAATCATTTTCATGTTCACCATAAAAGAGTGCACAATCATACCTACATGCATGTATTGGAGTGTAACCAAGACCCAATTCACGCATATATGTCTTCACCTCATAAAAATACTTTAGAAGTGTTTCACCATCAGGAAGTGCCACCTTAATGAGGCTCAAATGCATGATGAATGCGCTCTGAGATAACTTATGCATTGTCCTTGCATGAAACAACTTTATTGGGAACTCTAATTTTGAGAACTTTGTACAATTTGGATATAGGGGCACCCGTGCATCTCTCACAAGATTAGAAAATGGTTTACCAAGTCAATTTAAAGTACTAGGATCGCAAGGTAGTTCCCCTTACCTTTCCTCGAAAAGCAAATCCCGAACTTCAAGGCCCCTAAACAGTAAACGGAGTTCCAAAACCTATAAATCACAGTACAAAATATTCTCACAAGACTGATACCTACAAAACTACCGGATCAGAATTAAAAATCGGGCCTTACCTCAATTTTACACCGAAACTTGAAAATCCCTGAAACGAGATTCAGATCCATAGAAGTTGTGGAAAATCCTTCCACGATCCTCGTGGTAACTTCAGATTTCCGATTCCATCAACGATCGACGAAGAAATCTAGAGAGAGAGAGAGTAGGGAGAGGTTTAGAGAGAGAGAGAGAGATATTTGAAGTTTCTTAATGAAGAAGTAATGAAAATTTCCTTTTATAATCCTTTGACCCGGGGGAATTCGTTGATGAAATGGTGCCTTTGTCGACAAATCTTTCACTGACTTCGTCGACGAATCGGTGGCCTCGTCGATGAATCTAGCATTTCTGGTTTTTTCGAGACTCCTTGGCTTCTCCTCGGATGAGTCTCTAAATTTCGTTGCCGAGAAGAACAAAGGCTTCATCGACGAAATATGGCTTCATCAATGAAATCTGCCAAATTCCCAATTTTGCCCCTCTTTTATTTATTTAACCCATTTATCACGGTTCAGGTTCTTACAATCTCCCCTCCTTACAAAAATTTCGTCCTCGAAATTTGCCATCTCTCATTCATAAACTCATTTGTACAATCGGATACGTAGACACAACTCTAGAGAAAACTGGCGACCACTACAGCATAGCCCCATCATACACATACATACCCTCACTTATGGCGGAGGAATACCGTGGTTACGTAAACAAAGGTCTCAGGAGTTCACATACACACACTCCTGACGACTAACCACCTATCCCAACTCACAGTAGGATCATGTACAAGTGCTCAAAACAACTGTGGATACTTCCGGCGTATTTCCGTTTCCAGTTCCCAAGAAGCTTCTTCAACCTCGTGGTTCCGCCACAATACCTTCACTAACAGTATCTCTTTGGTATGAAGCTTCCGAACTTTACGGTCCAGAACCTGAACAGGTATCTCCTCATACACTAAAGTATTCCCAATTTTCAACTCATCATAGCTAATAACATGCGAAGGATCCAACACGTACCTCCTCAACATGGATACGTGAAACACATCGTGGACCCTCGAAAGTGCTGGAGGTAATGCAATCCTATAGGCTACCAGACCCACTCGCTCAAGTACCTCGAATGGTCCGATATACCTCGGGCTCAACTTGCCCTTCCTCCCAAATCTCATCACCCCTTTCATCGGAGCAATACTCAAAAATACCTTACCTCCTACTTCGAACTCTAAATCATGGCGGCGAACATCTACATAACTCTTCTGCAGACTCTGAGCTAATCTAATCCTCTCCCGGATCAAACCCACCGTCTAAGATGCCTGCTGCACAAGTTCAGGTCTTAACACCTGACGTTCACCAACCTCAACCCAACACAAAGGAGATCGACACCTCTGACCATACAAAGCCTCGAACGGTGCCATCCCAATACTAGACTAGAAGCTGTTATTATAAGAGAAATCTACAAATGGCATAAACTATATCCAGCTACCACCAAAGTCCAACACACGAGTTCGCAACATATCTTCCAATATCAGTATTGTCCTCTCCGACTGTCCATTAGTCTGGGGGTGGAACGCTACACTAAAAGTAAGCTTCGTCCCCAGTGCCTCTTGTAAGTTCGTCCAAAATCGAGAAGTAAACCTCGGATCTCAATCTGACACAATGGACACCGGTACTCCGTGCATTCTCATAATCTCATGCATATACAACTCCGCCAGCCTACTTAAAGGATAGCTAACCTTCATCGGTATGAAATGAGCAGATTTTGTCAATATATCCACAATCACCCAAACAGCATTCTATCCATGAAGCGCTGGTGGCAAACCGGTTACAAAATCCATGGAAATATGCTCCCATTTCCACACCGGAGTAAGCAAAGGCTGCAACGACCCTACCGGTCTCTGATGTTCAGCTTTCACCTACTGACACGTCAGACATTGCTCCATGGATTGAGCAATCTGCCTCTTCATACTAGACCACTAGAAGGTCTCGCGCAAATCCTGATACATTTTTGTATTACCAGGATGTACCGTATATGTAGAACGATGCACCTCCTCTAGAATCGTCCTTCTAATCTCATCATCGTTTGGAACACACAGTTTTGTCTCAAACCTCAACACACCTCCCTTGGAGATGTTAAACTCTGTAGCCAGTACCTGCTGTACCTTTTCCCTAACCTCTGCCAACTTTGCATCACTAGCCTACGTGGCATTTATATGCTCAAATAAGTTCAGTTAGACCACCAAAATAGCAAGATAAGCTTGATGATCACCAACCACCAACTCTATACCTGAGCTTTCCAAATCCCGTCTAATGTGACATTGAGTTACAACCGTAGATACAGCCGTAGGCCCTGACTTCTGACTCAACCCATCAGCTACCACATTAGCCTTCCCTGGGTGATAAGTGATCGTGCAATTGTAATCCTTAATCAATTCAAGCCACCGCCTCTGCCTCATGTTCAACTCCTTCTGTGTGAAGAAATACCTGAGGCTCTTATGGTCAGTGAAGATCTCACACTGCACCCCGTACAGATAATGTCGCTAGATCTTCAGTGCATATACCACAATAGCCAATTCCAGATCATGCGTAGGGTAATTCTTTTCGTACTCTTTCAATTGCCAAGAGGCATACGCTACTACCTTACCCTGCTGCATAAGCACATATCCCAAGCCTTTCAAAAATGCGTCGCTATAAATCACAAACCCACTATCCCCCGAAAGGATGGTCAATACTAGAGCAGTAACCAGCCGGTACTTCAACTCCTGAAAGCACTGCTCGCAATCACTGGTCCACTTAAACTACACTCCTTTCCTAGTCAATCATATCAGAGGTCCATATAGTTTAAAGAAACCCTCTATGAACTGACGATAGTAACTCACTAGTCCCAAAAAACTTCGAACCTCCTGCACATTCTTCGGCCTTACCCAGTCGACCACAGCTTCAATCTTGCTAGGATCAACTGATATACCATCCCCAGTAACCACATGGCCTAAGAACGCAATCTGACTCAACCAGAATTCACATTTCTTCAGCTTAGCATACAACTTCTTCTCCCGCAGAATCTGTAAAAATAACCTCAAATGTTCTACGTGCTCTTCCGTAATCCTTGAGTATACCAGAATGTCATCAATGAACACCACTACGAACCGATCTAGGTACTCATGGAATACCTTGTTCATCAGATCCATGAACACAGCCATAGCATTCGTCAACCCCAAAGGCATGACTAAGAACTCGTAGTGACCATATCTGGTTCGGAAAGTAGTCTTCACTACATCCTCCGCTCTAATCCTCACCTGATGATATCTTGACCGCAAATCGATCTTTGAAAAGACTCGTGTTCCCCACAACTGGTCAAAAAGATCATCTATACGAGGTAAAGGATAGCGATTTTTCACAGTTACCTTGTTAATCTCACGGTAATCAATGTACATCCGCATCGACCCGTCCTTCTTCTTCACAAACAGTAGTGGAGCTCCCCAGGGCAAAAAACTAAGTCGAATGAATCCCCTGTCTAGTAATTCCTGCACTCCTTCAACTCCCGAAGTTCTGCTGGAGCCATCCAGTACAGAGCTTTAGAGATCGGTGCCTTACCGGGCAGCAACTCTATCGCAAACACCACCTCACGATCTGGAGGTAAACGGGACAAATCATCTAGAAACACATCCAGGAACTCGCTGACTACCTGAATGTCCTCGAGTCTTAACTCATCCCGCGGCGGTTCCTCTATACAAGCTGGGTACCGCTGATATCCGTCCAAAAGTAGCCTCCTCGCCTGTAGTGCTGACAAAATTTGTGGCACTGAACGCACACACAATCCCACGAATTCATACTCCTGCTCCCCAAGAGGTTTGAAAACTATCACCTTCCTACAACAGTCAATCACCGCATAATTGGAGAAGAACCAATCCATCCCCAGAATGACATCAAACCTCGACATGTCATATTGATTACGCGTCAAAACTGCGTAATTGGACATCTTAACCTTGGTTTTACGATTTATATTTTTAATTAAATATCCAAAATTGTCCAATATTTTAATAAAGTACCAAAATCATCATTCTTGAACTTTATTGCACTATTTATGAAGTTTTGGTAATTTTTTGTTGCAGGAAAATTCCCGGGAACCAAAACCGACACCTGTTTGTATTTTGTGCATAACTTTTTCTTCTGAGCTCCACTCGAGATGATTCAAATTTTTGGAGAAAGAGGAAAGGATTATCTACAACTTTTATGTTTTGAGTTTTGTGAGATACGGGCTCCAGAAGAGTCAGATTTGTGATGAATAGAGAATGAAAAAAGTGAAAAAAATCAAGTTGCCGGGTCAACCCTTTCCAAACGGGTCGGGTCGTGGCTTCATGGATCCTAAGGCAGCAATATACCTCTCCTATTTAATCCCTCTTTTTCCCCTATTCTGGGTGTGCCTCCGGCACCCTTATCTCTCCCTCAAACTCTCCTCTCTTATCTTCTCTTCTCTTCTTCTTCCCCTTCTCTCTTCTCTTTACCTTGATTTTATTCCCGTCCTCTCTCTATTTTTTTGTTTGTCTTTCTTCTACCCTACTCTCTGCTGTCTCTCTGCCCTTCCTCTTCCCAATACTTCAGCCTCCAGCACCATCACTCCAGGTCCTCTGCAACTCTCTCCAGTCACAGCCGCAGCAGCTTCACGGCACAGCAGAACTCCAGTCACAGCCGCAGCAGCTTCACGGCACAGCAGAACACCAGAAGCTTGCAGCAGACCTCTCCATACAGCAGAATATCAGTAGCAGCTGCCCTCAAAGACCCCAGCAACAGTTCCATCTCACAGGCCCCTGCTTTACTCTCTCTCTCTCTCTCTCTCTCTCTCTCTCTCTCTCTTTCTAGACACACTTGTTTAATTTAGTAGTGCTGTTTTTGTGTAACCATTATACTATTTAAGTTTCTTTTTCCTTTTTTGGCTATTATTATTAAAGTAGTTTATTTTTATTGAAAGTTATTGTTGGAATTCTTGATTGGGTTATTTTTAGTTGTTTTCTTTTTATGTTACTTAAAATCTTTAGTTGAGTTTAAATATTTGTGGTTGCGTTTAACATTGTAATTTTGTTTTAAGTTTTAATTTCATTAAACAACCGGTTTTTTATTGCACGCATGTGTGTTTGATTGAGTTTCCATCATTGTGTTTTAATTCCATGCTCAAAGTTGCCATTTTTAATTAATGCATGTTTCGGTGTTTCCTTAAGTAGATTAGGGTTTCCGTTATTGTTATTTAATTTAGTGCGTTCTAGTTTTAGGACTTTAATTTGCGTGTGTATTTAATTTGTTAAATCAGGTCTCCACAATTTTGAAAATCCCGAATCTGAACTGAGTTCAGTACCTTTTTAATTTCAATTGGAAGAACATAAATTTTGAGATTAAAATGCATTCCCCGAGAAGACGATCTAGCCCTTGGGCTTAATATTACACGACAGAACTCCTATACTTGGGATAGCTTCCGAGCTGCTCATTTTTCGAGTGAGTCACATCTACAACAAGATTCGCCGATAGTAGCTTCCTCTGAATTTCCACTGGGCAATCTACCAACATCTTCCTACAGAAAGATACACTCCCAGATGGCATAGTAACAGATAACACCTCATTCATATCTCAGGTCTCAATTCCACATCGTCCCATAAAATTCACAGACACAAAGGAATGGGTTGCACCCGAATCAAACAAAACAGTAGCTTTATTTAAAAGCAATAATAAGGTACCTGTCACCATGTTACTTGCATGCTTAGCGTCCGTTGGAGTAAGAGAGTATACTCTGGCCGGAGTTGTATTTTCCTGAACAGTCCCCCAAGGTATCTGATTGCCCTCTTAGTTTCCACTGAATGCAAGTACATCTCGCCTCGGTGCTCAACGATCACGAGCCATGTGACCTGGCTTGCCACAATTGTAGTAGTTACCCTCAAATGACCAGAACTCACCCTCGTGCCATCTGTGGTGCCTGGTCCAACGGCCACTAGTCTGACTCCCCTGAGAATCCTAGCGCTCAGTATTCTGACGGTAGCCCAAGCCCTTGTTCCATTTCTTCCACGATCCCTGATGAGATCCTATTTGAGTACCATCCACCTCGCCCTCTTGGATACCGGTCTCAAAAACCATGGCCTTATCCACCAACACCGAGAACTCGCAGATCTAAAGCATACCCACCAGTCTGCAAATATCCTTCCTCAAACCCTTCTCGAACCTCCGAGTCTTCTCATACTCACTCGAGATCATATATGGTGCAAAGTGGGGCAACTTTATGTACCGAGTCGCATACCCCTGCATTGTCATACTCCCCTAAGTCAAAGCAGAAAACTCATCTGCCTTCACATCACGTATGGAAGCCGGGAAGTATTTGTTAAAGAACACCTCCTAGAAACGGCTCCACGTCATCTCCTCAGAACCATCTCTCTGCTTCTCCAACAGACTCACCGCAGTCCACCATCGACCCACCTCCCCAGACAGCTGGAAAGTAGCATAGAGGACTTGCTGCCTATCCATGCAGTGTAAGACCTCCGGAATCCTCTCAGTCTTCTCCATCCAATCCTCTACTGTCATCGGGTCAGGTCCTCCAAAGAACGTCGGAGGATGCATGCGTGTGAACCTCTCAATGGTGCACCCTGCAGCAGTAGGAGAGCGCTCGTGTCTCCTCACACTCCACTCGATCTCCCGTAATATCTGCCTCATCTAATCTCGAGGCACAGAAGGAGACTCATCACTTGCAGTCTCCTCGAAGACACTTCCTAGGTCATTATCCTTGGGCTCCATTTTGCAGCACAATAGGAATCTATTAGTATCCCTACGACATATACAGTTAACACAATGATCTACACTAATCGTGTTAACTACTCCCTGCCCGGTCTAAGTCTGTCTTATCACATCGACACGAAAGTCATCAATGATCTGCCCTACTTTTACTGGAATCGTCATCCCAGGAAAAACATGAAATACTGTCAAAAAATCTCGGTCTAGCAACCGAACAACCCTCAACCAACTCTACCCATATCCACATCCTATACTCTGGTATGTACTCACATCTAAGCCCAACCAAGTCTACAAGATCTAGTAACCTGGTTAGCTTTGATACCAAGTCGTCACGCCCTGAACCCCAAAATGGGACCTAAGGGTGAAAATGTAACTAACCTGTCCCTATATCCTATAAAACATCCAAAGATACAGTACAATAGATGAGGGTCCAACCCCGTAGGGTTCCTAGACACCCTAAACACATCCAAACACAATCATATACGCAGCGGAAAAAGTCAATCTATATAAACATATACGATACCATGCCAAAGTCTATACAAGAGCAGAACATGACTCTATCAACACGTACAAACTGGGTGCCCAACACATCCCAAAATGGCAACCCATCAAAATACAGTCCTAACACTTACCCAAACGCTTAACGCAATACACCGGCCACTACGCTCCCTACACCAGGACATTAGTTCCGGTTACTCAAACGACCTATAAAAATGTACATATAGCAGGAGTGAGACATCTCTCAGTAAGGAAGAACACAGGTTATATCGATGTGTGGCATTTGAATGTTATCATGATACAACATACACACAGTTAAATGTATTCCAGTACTAATTTCCACAGTGCATACACCCACACATACACATACACATGATCAGCAATATCGGTGTCATCACACCCTTCCCGAAGCCGGTCTGCGACAATCTGGCGTTGGCCCGTAGCCAACTCGCGAAGCACGGCGCCACCGGCACATGACTAGTCCCCGACTCCTATGGCATCGTACCAGCGCTAAATTGGTGGATCCACACCCTTCGACCTGATCTGCTGGTATAGGCTCACGCCCTCGGATATAGAGTCGGACACTCTTACCTACATGGCAGGCGATAAACACGCCTGTTGACCCTATGGGTCATACCCTGTTTTGATTATGACAAATACTCAGGTATTTAATGATTGCAAAGTTGATGTGCAGGTTTATCTTGGCAGTATCCTATGATGGCACTCGGAGACCCGGAGGAAAACGAAGACTCTGAAGACCCTTGATATAATTTATTTGTTGTAATTTATATTCGGGTCTGTAATATTTAAGTAGGAAAGGTCTGTAATAGTAAATAGGTCTTTGGTTTGTAATAAGCTCACACACATCACATGCATGATAATACGTAAGCTCAAACAAACCATGAATGACAATGGACTTTAGAAAGACCTTAGGGTGCACCTTCGGTCGACCGACACCGGACTTTCTCGGTGTTTCCAAATTGGACCCCAAGTGACCTTAGGACACACACATATGTCACATATGTTTATTAGGCACTTGAAATAGACTTATTTGGGTCAATTCGGGATTGAAATGCACCCTTGGTGCACTTTCGGTCGACCGGCCAACTCAGTTCAATCTGGCCTGGTCGACCGAAACTGGTCCGGGTCAACTGTTTGACCCAGGCCCAATCGACCGAGCCCTTATAGGTCACTTGACCTCGATCGACCGAACCTCTTGGGAGTCAACTTTTTGACCTCCTGGTCGACCGACCAGATTTGTACTCCAACTACCTGGTCGACTGAGGGGTATTGGGAGAATTCTCAATGGTCTGATCGACCGAGCCACTCAGTTCAAAATGGGGCCGGTTGACCGAGCCTCAAAAATTTGGCAAATCGCCCTCTCCGGTCGATCGAGCCACTTAGTTCAAAGTACCCCTGGTCGACCGAGCCATTTGAGTCCTGGTCAACCGAACCATTTCTGGTCGACCGGACCTCTCGGGTTGCTCCTATTTTTACCGCGGTTAATAATTTTTTATACAGGGTTAAAATGTCTTAAACATCATTAAACTTTTCTAATAATACCCAATAGGTCCCCAACGGTCATATTTTCTCCCTTGCCTATATATATGAGTTCATTTGGGATAATTAGCTATGGGATTAAAAATATTTATTTAAAGAAATTCTCTGAAAATCCCAAATCCTATAATACTCATATCCAATCCCCATTCACTCAGGCTTACCTTCTTCGATCTCTTAAATCCTCTGTAAGTCGATTGAGTGTTTATATTTAATGGGTTTGCTCTCCCATTCATATTTGATTGATTTATTTTCATTGAAAGCTAAACCTAAGTATTCTTAGGAGACTTTGTTAATAAGTTTATCCTAAGAAGACTTTGATAGATCTTCTAAGATTTGCACCTTCATTGCAACATCTTAAGAAGATTGTATTTGTTTTTGGTTGCAAAACATTTTCAAAATACATTCAAATATCTAGTGTGCTTTGTCTTGATAAATCTTTAAAGAGATATTTGTTCATGTGAGAAAAATCTTTGTTGCAATATTCATTGATTTATATCCATAGTTGAATACAAAGATTAAACTCTTTTTGCAAACCAAACTTATACATTGCTAGAGCTTCATATACATATATATATTGAGAAAACTTGTTGATTGAAATATATGAAGTTTGGATAATATCTTTGTTTGAGCACTTAGATTGAATAGCCTGTGATACAAAGATCATTTAGGTTTGCACTCTCACGTACTCATTACAACGATAGTAAATCTATTTGAGAGTTGACATCTTAGACCACATTGAGCTTACATATTGAATCATACTGTGGTGTTTGTAATTGCGCGTATTTGGGTACACATCCGCTTTACTTGAAAGCCTATTCATTGTACCATTTGATTGTATTTCAAATACTGTTGTATTTCCAGGCACGGGCCTGAAGAGGGAGACTAGCCCTAGAATAGTCCCGGATTGGCTTAGACCCGGTTAGGAAAGTTAGGTGCGTCGTCCTGTTAAGGAGTGTAGGTTGAGGTCAGCCCCGCTAATTGACCTGATTAAGGTTGAGGTCAGCCCTGTGATAATTTGACCTAGTTGTAAACGGTGCCGCTCCACCCTTAAGTGAGCTATTAGTGGAATCCTCTAGCTTGCGAGCTTGAGGCGGGGACGTAGGCACAGTTGGCCGAACCCCGATAACATATCGTGTGTTTGCTTATATCTCTGCACTTTATATTTACCGCACGTGTATGTTATGGGTGAATGATGCGTATGACTTAATTTTCATAGTATATTTATCTACGTGTTTGGAAATTGCATAGACTGATCCTAGGTTGTGTACATACCATGTTTGCATAGATCAACCTAGGTGAAAAAAGTTTTAAAAATTCCAATTCACCCCCCCTCTTGGGAACACACAAATTCTAACAACGCCCTCAGATGTAGAGTCGGACACTCTCAGTACCTGGACAATTCGAAACCTCGTTCCTACTAGCCATTTAACTTATCACACACACATGCATGCTCATATAACCAAACAAACCACACCCATTTAGTATTCTAAAATATGGTTTTTCAAACAAATATAATTTAAACAAGTCAAGGCACAATCATCCCAATATCATAGTATAAATCAACATATACCCACGGTTTTCAACAAAACCAAGGATGTAGCCCGTCGCCCCCTTTTTCCCAAAACTATAATAATAAAAAACCCATAGGTTTATCCATTAGATCCCCCCCAAATGAGTAGCCAAAACACACATAGGACTGTGGACCACAGTTCCACCGAGTCCGATTTAAAAAATAATCTATATAAACATAGTTCCCCTTACCTTTCCCCAAAAAGTAAATCCCAAACTCCAAGGACCCTAAACAGCAAACCAAATTCCAAAACTTACAAATCAAAGTACAGAATATACTTACAAGACTGATACCTACAAAACTACAGGATCATAATTGAAAATCGGGCCTTACCTCGATTTTACGACGAAACCAAAAAATCTCTGAAATGAGATTCAGATCCGTAGAAGTTGTAGAGAATCCTTACACAATCCTCGTAGTAACTTTAGATTTCCGATTCCATCAACGATCGGCGAAAAAATCTAAAGAGAGAGAGAGAGAGTAGGGAGAGGTTTAGAGAGAGAGAGAGAGAGATATTTGAAGTTTCTTAATGCAGAAGTAATGAAAATTTCCTTTTATTTTTTGACCTGGGGGAATTCGTCAGCGAAATGGTGCCTTCACCGACGAATCTTTCACTGACTTCGTCGACGAATCAATGGCCTCGTCGATGAATCTGGCATCTCTGGTTTTTCCGAGACTCCTAGGCTTCTCCTCATCGACGAGTCTCTGAATTTCGTCGATGAGAAGAACAAAGGCTTCGTCGACAAAATATGACTTCGTCGACGAAATCTGCCGAATTCCCAATTTTGCCCCTCTCTTATTTATTTAACCCAATTATTACGGTTCGGGTTCTTACATTATTTATAAAAACTAAAGATAATAATATGCTTATAGTTAAAATTTATGTTGATGATATTATATTTGGAGCTACTCATGAAGATTTGTGTAATGAATTTGCTAAAACTGTACAGAGAGAGTTTGAAATGAGCATGATAGGAGAATTAAATTACTTTCTAGGTTTGCAAATCAAACAAGCTAAAAATGGAACGTTCATAAATCAAACTAAGTATATTAAAGACTTGTTAAAGAAGTTTGATATGGAAGAAAGTAAACCTATAGGAACTCCCATGAGCACTTCAACTAGTCTAGATAAAGATGAAAAAGGGAAACAAGTTGATACCAAACATTATCGAGGAATGATAGGAAGTTTACTTTACTTGACAGGAAGTAGACCAGATATAATGTTCAGTGTGTGTATGTATGCTAGGTTCCAATCGGCTCCTAAGAAATCACATCAAACAACAATAAAATGAATCCTTAGATATTTGCTAGGTACACTAGATTTAGGGTTATGGTATACAAAAGGAATTGATTTCTAAATGATGAGTTATTCAAATGCAGATTATGAAAAATGCAAAATAGATAGAAAAAGCACTAGTGGGACTTGCCACTTTTTAGGAGACTCATTAGTTTCATGGTTTTCAAAGAAACAAAATTCTGTAGCATTATCTACAGCTGAAGCAGGATACATAGCAGTTGGAAGCTGTTGTGCTCTAATTTTATACACGAAACAACAATTAAAGGACTTTAAAATTCAATACCAAATAATCCCCATAAAATGCGATAATACAAAAGCGATAAATATTTCAAAGAATCCGGTATCACATTCAAGAACTAAACATATTGATATACGTCATCACTTTTTAAGAGATAATGTAGACAAGAAAGAAATAGTTCTCGAATTTGTTAATACTCATGGTTAATTAGCTGATATATTTACCAAACCATTAGCTGAGGATCAATTTATATTTATTCGATGAGAATTAAGCATGTTACATATAAGAGAAGTTAACTAAAAAAAGGGGAGGAAGCTGAGTTTGGTCAGGATAGACGACTGCCAGGGAGCTGACAGACAACTGGCAGGCTACTGTCTGTGTAAAAAATAGTAGACAGATGACTGCCAATGAGTTAGCAGTCGACTGGCACGCTGCTGTCTGTGGACAAACGACTGTCCAATTAGAGACAGACAATTGTCTCACGGCGGGTTATGTATTTTTCACTTAAAAACATGATTTTTAAACCCTACAGACGACTGACCATTCGTCTTCCTTCCTCTAAAACATTTTCTCTTCTCTTTCCTTTCAATTCTTTCTCTCCCAAGCTTCACAAAACAATTATCCATAATACCCTACTCCATACATATCTAGGGTTTCTACTTTTCATGATGGTTCGTACCAAAACTGTGGGAAAGGAGGATAAAGCCGACTTGGCCTATGTCCTCGCCTTGAGCAACCATTCAAGGATTCACTAAAAACCCTGCTCCTTAAAGTGGGACGGAGCTTCCCTTACAAACCGTTGCTTACAAGAGGTACAGCTCCCTCCTTATCCGCTGCTCACAAGAGGTACAGCTTCCTCCTCACACCCTGTTCACAACCCGAATCGTGTTTACAATGAAATCTGAAAATAACACTCAAAACAATGCTTCTAACAAAAGCTTGTGAGTACAATTCAATTTCCTAACACATTAACATATGATATAACTTGAAGCTCGTGAATGTATGAAAACGATAAACTCGTTTTATGTATGATATGCCTTAACACACAAATCCCCCTTTTTTTTTTTAATCAAAACTCCCAAGTGAAAATATATTTGGAATGCTTTGGAGTCAACTAGGGTTCTTGATTCACTTTGTAAAGATGCACAAGTATATTTGAAGTAAGCTATTTAACAAAACTTTGTCTTGAATACAACTCAACAAAAACCACAAAGTTTTCCTTCAAGTTCCAATATTTTAATCAACATAGGTTTTTCAATAAGAAGCCCTATGAACAATATGTGTGTGTGTGTGTGTGTGTGTGTGTGTGTGTGTGTGTTTATATACTTCTTGAATCAAAAATCAATCAACCAAGCTAACAAGTTTTTCTCAAGACATGATCTTTTCAAAAATTAGTTTTTATATGTGAATACACACTCAAGATCAAAACCTCTTTCTAATGATAAACACGTAAAGAGATGAGAGGTTCTTGAAAAGTAATAACTTGAAAGATCAAACCTTAATACTGGATTAAAGTTTAGTTGGATGAATGAATGCCCTTTTGATTTCAGTAGAGATTTGCCCAAAGAAGATGGAAGAAGATTAAAGTGCAGAAAATCGGCTCTAGGGTTCAAGTCTTGCAATGAGATGTATATTTTTCTTGTTGTGTGTCTTGTCTATTATTCTAGGGTTTTGATATTCATAATATATAGTATATTACCCTTCGAATTTATCTCAGCCGTTGGATCAATAAGATACTTCGCGTGTCTTTTTAATAAAGAACTGATTTTTAGGCTTTCCCGCGAGTTCAGGCAACCGAACTCGACTTCAGGCTCCTAAAGTGTCAATTTCAGGCGTCTGAGGTTCCAAGGTCAGGTGACCGAAAAGCCTCGGCCAGGTTATGTCTTCTCCATTTAATTCTTCAGGCGACTAAACTTAAACTTCAGGCAACCGAAGAAATTCTTCAAGCTACTGAGGTTTGAGGTCAGGCGACCAAAGTCCCCATTTTCTCAAATTTTCATATCTAACTAAAAATCTGCTTGACTCCTTTTCGTGGGTATTTCATAAAACATATTTTTCATGATTTTGAAAACATTTCAAGGCTCATGAGAGTTTCCTAATGATGTGCATGAAATGCATGAATCCTAAAAGCATTCTAAGTTATAATAAGCCTCAAATTAAATCATATAAAAATGTAAGTACATGAGTTCTAAATACCCTTTCCCAAGATATTCTTGAACTTTGCCACTTGCATCTTGATTCCCGTACTCTTTGAGTTCCATGGATCTTGCCAAGATTTGTTGACTTTCCGTGCATGCTTAGTGTAAGTTCTGTTCACAAACTCAATGCACAGATCAAATATCAAGTGATTGGTCATTATCAAAACAAGATTGGACTCATAGAGTCAATAGATTACACTTACCCCACACTCATTATGGAAAATTATTCATATCAAGCATGGGAATTTTGAGTGTACACCAGTTGAGAAGCATTGGACCATGGAACAAGGATTTACACCACAAGAATTTTTGCCTCTTGTGATGAATGATGCACCTGTGTATTTTGGACATCCTCCACCATACAAGCAGCTTAATCTTCAGGCACAAATTCTGCATAAGATCATTGCATACAACATAATTCCAAGGTCTGGGTCCTTTGATCATGTGTCATATTTTGATCGTTTTGTTATGTGGTGCTTACTAAAAGGGAAAAAACTAGACTTATCCAGCATGATACTGAAGTGGATGGTGATGAAGCTTGAATCTCCTAGAATTGGGCTTCCATATGGTGGTATTCTTTCCTTAATCTTTGCCTATTTTCAAGTCCTCTCTCCAGCTTCAAAAATAGTCAAAAGAACCCATTATCTTGTTTTCTCATCTACTACATTGAAACGAATGGGTTACAAAAAGTATACTGAGGGTTGGATGTTCTGGGGCAATAGACCGGCAAGACTTGCACCTGAGGCAAGGAGTCCAGCTCCTGAAGAAGCTGATATGCCACCTTGGTTTGTTTCATTTTATCAAAATTATACTAGCTTCAGTTCTGAAATGCGAGAAAACTTTTCTTCTCTTCAAGATAAACTCTCCACCATTTACGACAAGTATACCTCATTAGACAATCATATTGCTAAGATAAAGCATCATGTCATTAAACATGACACTGATTCAGATAATGGGGATAGTAAAAATTCTGATGAGGAAGATGCTAAATTTGAAGAAGGTGAAGGAGAAGAAGAAGATAAAGAAGCAGAAGAAGATGCAGGGGATGATGAAACCGCAATTGAAGAAGAAGCAGAAGCAGAAGAAGAAGAAGAAGAAGAAGAAGGTTCACAGCAATCCAAAGGAAAATGAATTGTTGAAGACAGTGACACCAACTCTGACATATAGACTTATGTTGGTGTTTTTGCTATTTTGAATGCTTATATTTTGGATGTATTTTGTTTTTGTTGTACAAAAGGGGAGAATGTGTAAGCTAAAGACTATGAGTCTTTATATATATTCTAACTTTGAAACTCTGAACTTTTGCAATGTTTTGTTATCAGTTTGATGTATTATAAGCTTTAATACTAATGATAATTCTGAAAACTTTGCAAGTTCTAATTTGAGTATGCTGATTGACAGGGGGAGTATTATGAGTTATCACTTGAGCATAATTCTTAATCAATTGATGTTAATACATTAACACTGGTATCACACATACTCAAATAGATATTTTCCCTTGATCATTATATACTCAAATTATATTTTTTTTATTGATGTCAAAGGGGGAGAAGTGTTTAGCAAAAATCATGAATGACAGTGGGCTTAAAATTGTTAGTGGGCTCGAGTTTAAAAATGTTTAGGCCTCGGGTTTAAAAATATTTTGTGGGCTTAGGTTTAAAATATGTTTTGTGGGTCTGGTCTCCTTTTTTGAGAAAATGGGTTTTGGGGTTAAAAAATGTCAGTGGGCTTGGGCTTAAGAATGACAGTGGGCTCAAGTTTAAAAATGTTTGGGCCTCGAGTTTAAAAATGTTTTGTGGGCTTAGGTTTAAAATTGTTTTGTGGGTCTGAATTCTTTTATTAAAAATAAAAATGGGCTTTGGGTTAAAAAAAGGTTAGTGGGCTCAAGTTACTTTAAAAACATGGATCTGAGTTATTTAAAATAAATGGGCTCAGGTTATTTAAATGGAAAATGGGCTTGGGTTTCTTTTAAACAAATGGGTTTGGCTTTTCTTTTTAGATAGGCCTCGGGGGGGTTTAAAGCAGGTGGGCTCCGAGTGTGTGAAATAGGTGGGCTATGGCTTCTGGTTCGGTTCAGTGTTAGTTCAGTGGGACTTGGTTAGGGACAGGTTCATTTTAGGTTTAGGTTTAGGTTCGGGAAGGCTTGGCCTAGTTCAGTTCAAGTTTAAGTTTGGGGGGCTTTGGTTCAAGGTTTAGTCAGTGCCAGGTTTAGTGAGGTTTGAACCCAAAAATTGGGTTTGGAATCCTGCATTTAGAGCCTCATATATAGTCCAATATTTTAGACTGTAAAATAGGAAGGAAAAGCCTTTAGTTTATCTTTGATCTTCCCTTCCTCTGGTCTTCTTAACTTATTTGTGAGTCCTTTGAGTCTCAGTCTAGGGTGTTCTTCTAGGGTGTCCTTCTGGGGTGTCTTTATGCATGGGAGGTGACTCCTAGGTTTTGAATGGAGGCACTATGGAGTGCCTTCTTCGGACATGGTAATTTGGCACCAGTGGGTGTACCTTTAGAGGGGCTGGCTCCAAGTTTCATGAACCCTGCAAGGTTGCTGTAGCTTTGTGAATTGCTTTTAGAACTTCTTTCGTCCGTCTTCTTTTTGTGCTCCTTGCTCTTAGTATGCACTCCTTCTCAGTATGCGCTCCTTTTTTTAGTTGGGTGGTTTAGGGCTTTCTCAACCCCAAAAGTTAGCTCAAGGGGTGAGGCTTTCCCTCACACTTAATAACTGACCACCAACCCCTTCCACAACCGATTTGGGATAACCCAACAATCTCCCCCTCACACATCGAGGTCTCTCCCTGCAAGGCAGCCATCGGGGTCTCCCCCAGCATAGCACATTAGGAAGAATGTTGATGAAGCAAGCTTTAATACCAATGTTGGGTGGATTAGGGCCTTCTCAACCCCAAAAGCTAGCTCAAGGGGTGAGACTTTCCCTCACACTTAATAACTTACAACCATTCCCTTCCACAATCGATATGGGATAACCCAACACTTTCCTTCTCTCAATTGCGTGTCCTCTGCTCTGTGCAAGACTCCCTATTTATAGGGTTGGTCCTGGGTCAGTTTATGCAAGGTCGAGTTAATCCTTTTTTTCCTTCTTTCCTTCCTAGCAGCAATCGATTGTTGGCTTTCCTTCCAATAGCGATCCGTTCCCCAATTCTCATGATTGGGTTGATTCTCCAATTAATGGAGATTCTGGTAGTGAGTCTGAGGAGGGAATATTTCAAATATTTGTAATTTCTCTTAAGAAATTGTTTCTATTTTGACCCTTAACCAAGGTAATCTTCTGTGCACATGCTTAATTTCCTTTGATATTTCATTTAAGAGTTCTGACTTTCTTATTTTTCTTTCCAATTCAGTGAATAGGACCCCCAAGGATGCTTCAGAATATGCTCGCATGTGACATTTGAAGATTTTGATCCGATTTTTATTTCCTTTGTATTTTCACTATAATACCTTGTATTTGCACATTACTTTCATGTATTTCCTATACATGTATTTGTGTGCTATTTTCTTGTATTCCCTAGTATTGTACTTCTCTGTATCTTGTATTTCAGCACCTCCCTGTACTCCATAACTTGGGCATGTGCCCCTTTAATAAAATGCCTTACTTTATTATGCATGCCCGAGCCCTTAACTATGTAAGAAACACATAGGAATTAAAAATTTCGAAAATGTTCAATTAACCAATCAATTTTGACAAAAAAAAGTTCCTAAACTCACTTAAATTTTCATGATCTAATTTTAAAATAATCGTTTAAGGACACTTATGAACATGACTAAGTAAATCAATTACAACCCTATCAACTTATGGAACTTAGGAACGATCAATTAATGATGAACAATCCCAACCTTCAAAAGTTGTACTAATTTGATTTAGGACCTCTATTTCATAATTAAATGACCTTGTAAAAATTAGGGTGTCTACAGCTGCCCCTCTTTATAGCTATTGTTTGAAAATGACAGTGGAGGTTATTCTTTTGTTATTTTGTAACTATATGACTATAAAGATAAACGACGCCTACTTTTACCAGGTTAGAGCAATGCTTTCAAGTGACTGAGATATTGACTACCGGGATGAAACATCTCATTTCAGTGGGCTTTCTGAGTCATTAGTAGTTAGAAAATCAAGACTATTCTTAATTGTATAGTAATCAGATGTTCTAATCTCACAAAGAAAATAGGTTAGTGGCGACTCCAAATCAAATTTTTCAAAAAATCACACATATTTTTATCACCCTCGCTTCCCTGGGACACCTCACTCTCGAGACGTCGCGACACATTCAATTACTATCATTCATTTTTTATTATTTTTTTGCTGAGCATATATTTTACATGTAGCTATCCTTCTGATAGTTAGATGGTACTAAGAAGGATAATGACATTGTATCCAAGGCATGACACATACTTTGCAAACTATTTTTCAAATTGGACCTCTAAAGTTGATTGGTTTATATGTGCATGTTTATTTAAAAAGCCTTGCCTCCCTCTCCCTCCATGCCCATTCTTAAAATATATATATATATATATATATATAATTGTTCTATTTTCTTTTTCGGTCATTCTTATCTTACCTCATTTGTGATAAAACTCTAATTTATATTTTCAAATTAAGTTCCTAGTAAAAGGGTTATTTTATTTCAAGAGAAAAATCTTTTTATGTTTCCCAAAAACAAAAAAGTTTGCTTCATGTTTGGATCAAGGTTAATTAATTTCCTAACAAAAGGGTTCTTAAAGAGAAAAATTGTTGCTTTGCATATATTTTTTGCTTCGAATATATTTTTAGCTTGCAAAGGACGTCAACAAAATTTTTTTTTAATTGATTTATTTATTTATTTTATATATTTTTTTAAAAGAAGATTTTCAAACAACAAAGAATCAGAAAGCTAAAAATACAAAGCTAATGATCAGTAAAGATCCCCAGAGGTGGAGTACGGTGCAGTGAGAGGAGAGTTCCCTGGCAACGCCGTTGAAGAAGAGGTTCTCCTGGCGGTGGTTTTTCAGGTGGAAAGGAGAGAGGACGGCAGCCAGGGCACCATGGGCGGCTGCGTCAGGGAGACGCAGCTTGACCTCGACCTGCATAATGATTATGATTAGGGTTAGGGTTTAGGTTTCAGGAAGACAGGCCGATACGCTGGGCTTGGAGGAAGGGTCTTTGGAAAGGTCAAGGTGGTGTAAGAGAGAGGTTGCGCTTGTGGGCGGTGGCGGAGGCGGAGCGCTTGCGAGCTTCTTCGAGTTCTTCTTTGTCTTCAACTTTCACTTTGATCTTGCTTGGTTTTCTTCTCGATATTTCAATATGTTGCAAAACCTAGTGATGGTCACCAGTGTAGATCCACAATAACATAGAATCCAAGAGGTGACATTTCAGAAGGCAAAAAAAAAAAGAAATCTCAAGAGGTTACATTCAAATATTTTTTAAATACAAATCATCATCCTAAAAAATTCATGTGCCTCCCCATTTAAGGAAAAAAAAAAAGTGGTATAGAAAATTTGACGAGTGATTTGTTAGGATCAGCAGTAATTTAAATCTGAATTCAAAATATTATCCTAAAAAATCTTAAATTTTAAATTTTAAATTTCTAGTAAACCAGTTTTTTATAGGTGATAAAAATAAAAATAATAATTTAGTTTTGAAGAAACTAATTAAAAAACCAAGGTTATTTATTTTTTTTGGAAATTATTTAAGATAACTTCGGTTTATGTAATTACTTCCATTCGTTCGATGCCCTTTGGCTTGCCATATGTGAGAATGCAAGATCTATATTATTATAGATTACAGTAAAAGAAGGTTCGGCAAGGCTCCAAACTTTGAATCTTAATTTAAAATTTTTTGAGCTTTTTTAAAATTTAGTTAAATTTAAGGTATCAAGGTTAATTTCCTAAAAAAAATGTTTTTTTTAATGAGAAAAGATGAAGTTACATTAAAAAAAAAAATTAACGAATAATCTGAAGTTGTATTTCAAATGGCAAAAATATCTTAACAAGCTACATTTCATTTTTTTATTTTGAAAAAAAAAAAATCTCAAGAGGCTCTATGAGATATGCTTAAAAAAAAAATGATAAGTTTGTTGGAGATTACGAATAATTATCCTTGAAAATCTCAAATTTTAAATTTTATACTTCAAAAGATTAGTGTCTATAAATAGGAGGGAGTTGTCATTCAAAATTAGTAAAGTAGATTTTATGCCAGTTGTGTTATTTATTATGAAAATTTTTTAATTAGTAGTTTGATATGGCAAGATTAATTTTTTGATGTACTTTTTTGGTGAACCCGATCTCACCACTTGTTACCTTGCGAAAAATGACTTTTTATGTTTTTTTTTTTTTTTTTTTGAGAAAATGTAAGATTCATTATGAAACTAGTGTATTTCTATATTCTCTCATGCTTCTTGCTTGGGAGTTGTTTTTCTCTTTGAATAAATTGCAGTACTTTAAAAAAAAAATTACGGTATTTTAAATTATATTTATTCTAATTACACATACACTTGAAGTCATAATTACTTCATATATCACAAACAAAATTGTTGAGATTTTTTTCTAGTGATACAACATATAATATCAATTCAACATTATATATGCATAAACAATTTCATTAAAATTCAATAATGTTTTTATATTTAATTAGGATGACAAAAAAAAACTGTATTAAAATACAATTACTCTCCTTAACTTTGTAAGCATAGGCAAGTGAAAAAATATATATATTGAAAGGTTAAGTTAAGTGAATTCATTAATGAACAAACCTCAAGCCAGAGGCTTATGGATACAAAATTACAGGAAGACCAAGAACAAGAAAGCAACAAGGCAATAAAAACATTGAGCAGTCAGCAAATCATCAACAAAAAAAAAAAAAATTGAAGAGAACACGAAGATTGCCAAAGCAGTTGAGTCGGCTATTGAGAACTTGATGTTGTTCATTAACCATATGATGTCTAACAATGAATGCTTAAGTGAAAATATTACCTTAAGACATGGCTAGATGTCACGAGTCAAACTTATTCAGAACATTAGGATTTAGGGTTTTAGGGTTTAGGTTTTATATTTTGAGTATGCATAAGACTTAGTGTGAAAAGGAAGTAACATCTCTAGCAAATTTATGTTTCCTAGTGTTAGATCTAATATAGTATATAAAACTCTTTACGGGACAACGAATTTTCATTAATCTTTTAAAATTCACTAACATTTGTTAAATGTGTTTAAACTACTTACCTCTCATGCTAATTAAAATGTTGTAATTTGCAACTAGAATGACTGTTTAGCAGCTTGTTTAAAATGTGGTTTATATATATATATTCTGATTACCTAGGGAGTTCCTCCACTCTTACGTCACTTCGGACACTATGGTGCGGCACAAAATTCGAGGGTGAAAGTTGTCCGCCCATTGACACATCCCTAGTAATTCACTAGGGTGGGCATTGAATCTTCCGTAACTTGAAACTGTTTTTTTTTTTTTGGAGAAAATGTAAGATTCATTATGGAAGTAGTGTATTTCTATATTCTCTCATTCTTCTTGCTTGGGAGTTTTTCTCTTTGAATAAATTGCAGTGCTTTCAGGTGGACGCTAATCTTTCTAGAGCAGAAACTCAGCTAGTTTATTTATTTATTTATTTTTATCAGTTTGCATCGGGCTGAAGATGAAGAAATCTTAAGAAACTAAGAATAGATCAGAACATGCATGTGGTCGATCATCAACATATAAGAAATACATATAATCATTAACATCTAAAACTTCAGTTTCCTGGATACAAGACTCTAGTACTTTTGCTCTACAATTAACCAACTGATCATCATCCATCTCTGTGCATCTTATATGATCATCAGTTCAGAAATTTTTTATTTTATTTTTATAAAGGACACATAACTGATCATCATCATCTCTGTGCATCCTTCAGCGCCCTCAACCGGCCCTCATCCGTACTGGGTTCTTCGGGTTCAGTAGTAGTAGTAGTAGTACCTTTTCTGTGGCTTGTTCTATGTCCCCCCAAGGCCTGAGGATTGGAAAAGGACTTCCCACAGTCTCTGCACTCATACTGCTTCTTCTCAATTGGGAACACTACTTCTGTTTTCAGCTTCTTAATCAGTCCTGTTCCATTGCACAAAGTTTGATCTTTTTCCGCCGGATAAGCTTTAACTCTATAGTCGGAAACTTTTCTCTTGCTTTTGGAAGAAGACGAAGAAGCGAGGATGTAATTCGCCACGGTCACCAAAAAAGAGAGAACGGAACTTTCCAGAGCACTCCGCAACTTCAACGGAGAAGAAGGAATTACAGAATTCCTCTCAGTTGAAGTCGCTATTCCGGTGCCTCCCCTCTTGGCAGTCCTAGACCATCCGGGCAGAGGCTGCGCCGTAAACCCTCGTTCGTCGGAATCGATTGCCGGGCCTTCCTTGGACTGATCGGCGGTATGGTCTTCTTCGGCGTCCTGGTCGGAGGCGGCAGCGCTCGGAGAAGGCTTGTCCTCTGCCACGGGCGACCGCGGGGGTCTAATCCCTCTCCAGCTCCTCTCCGGGTGCGTCCTCATGTGACCGAAAAGGGATTTCGGTGAACGGAAACTTCTGTTGCAGACGAAGCAAACATTCCCGCCGTCATCAGCGGATTTTTTGGCGCCGCTGCGGTTCTCTTCCCGGCGAATCTTCTTGTGGTTGCCGATGCCGGAGACCGGAACTCCGGCGCCGCTCTCACCCTGATTGTTCCCAGGTTGAGCAGCCATTAACGATCGCCAAAACCCAAAACGCAGCTCAGAAAATTAATGAGAGAGAGAGAGAGAGAGAGAGAGAGAGAGTGAGAGAGAGATTTGGGATTTTATATAAAATTAAAATACGTTTTAATCAAAAAGGTATTTGTTCAATATTTAAATTTTTTTAAAAAATAAATTTTAACTAATTATCTATAATGCAAAATTTTAAAATATTTAAATTAAAATAAACAAAAAGTCACTTTTTGTTTGTGCATTTTAGGGTCTTTCTATCTTGAATTATATATATATATATATATATATATATGTGTATGTATGTATATGTTTGTGTATGTGTGTATGTGCATGTGTTTTGAAGGATTTTATATGCCATTTAATTAGTTTTATTATCAAATATTTTAAATTCTAGATGTAGCATATGGATAATGAGCTTTGAGCCTCCCAACTAGAAAAAATAAAATTTTATATTTTAATTTATTAAGTGGGAGCATTTAAACTTATCAATTGTATCAATTCAATGAAATACCAATAAATATATTGAAGACCTTAAAAGCAGCTCATCCAATTTAGATCATTCAATGGATCAAGTATAAAATCTCGAGTAGCAATTCACTAGTAGCTAGAGAGCCGGCTAGTGCTAAGCATGGATTTAGAATACTAAATCCTTAGTTTAATCAATTCATTATAGAATTCTGATATAAATAAAATTCTTATCCTAAAATTGAAAATTAAGATTTAAAAAATTGTCTTAAGTGGCTATTGAAATTGATGAATTAAAATTATAAAAAAATGTTTAAATATTTTATAGTAAAATATATACAAAGAGCTAAGCTTTAACGCTCAAAAGATATAATTTAAGATATAATAAATTTTTCATTTTTTTTCCATTTCAAGTAATTGAGTTAAATGTTTTAGAACTTTTTTTTTTACATATACCCAATAACAATTTTATATGAAAATTGTGTCAAGACTACTAATATTTTTATTCTATTAAAATTTTATAATCAATTATTTTAGTATGCTTTAAAAATATTGTTAATGGAATGTAATTTATTCACTCTATCAATGAGTTTAAAAAGGAGGGGCTTATAATTTTTGTAATTATTTTGCAATTAATTAATTTTTTTAATTAAAAAAAGGAGGGGCTTATAGATTTTTTTTTTCAATAAAGTGACCGTGTTTTTGGAATTAGTTTTTTTAGGAAAACTTTTATTGACAGTAATTTTTTTAAATAGTTTTGAAATTAATTACAATTTTCTTTATTAAAGTAAGGGACCAGTTATTTTTTAGGAAAAAATATTTTTTAAAGAAAGGGAGAGACCATAGTGGTTGTGTGGTGCGATGTAGGAAAGAGAGTGATATAATTTAACTTATTGGAATTTGGAGACCTATGGTTTTAATTATTTTGTTGTATTATATAAAGATTTGTCTCTATTAGATGTAATTATGATAAAATGTTGAATTAATTTGGATCACTCCTATTTGGACTCTTTTTACATAAAATTTATCATAAATAGATTAAGAATATACAACTAAGAGAATGAGACATTTCCTTAACAATGTCTACAAAAATTTAGACAAAAAACAAAAATGAAAAATGAAAAACTAAAAAATAAAAACAATCGGCGCAAACTAACAATCCAGCATACAAATATCATAAAACGCCACCCCTTAAAATTCCCTTACCCCTGATGGGTGGAGGAGACTCATTCAATTACTGGTTGTGATTGAAACTCAGTGAGGAATTGCACTCAATTGATTCAATTAGAAAATACAAATAACTTTCAATAATGAAAAATTACAGACAACTCAAAATATAATTTCTCTCACTCACTGGTTATTCACCCTCTCTAAACCACATATTACATTGCATACATACACACACACACACACACATCTATATATAGAAAAGGATGAATGGTAGGTTGATATTAATTTCAACGAAATTGGTTGGTAGGTGGAGTACGTTGCCTGCAGTTCAAAAAATTCAGTAATATTGGGCTGGGTTGGCGGAGTAGTTGCCGACCAAGTTTCATTGTCACCATCCCACCATCAAGTTTAATCTTCAACATCCCCCTTTAAACTTGACTCTTTTGGTTTTTTCATTCCGAGCATTGTTTTCAATCTTACAAAAATATCTTACCTGAATGACTTTGTGAAAATATCAGCAATTTGATCCTATGTTCTACGAGATATTAGCTGAACTTCTTTCTTCTTGACATGTTTCCTGAAAAATGATACCAAGTAACAATATGTTTGATTCTTTTATGGTAAACTGGATTCTTCGCAAGTGCAATCGCTGATTAATTGTCAATATAAACTTCTGTGGGGTCATCTTGAAGAAATCTCAGATATTTCAGTACATTCCTGATTCATATACCATAACAAATAGTTGAGCTGGCAGCAACATATTCAGCTTCACTAATGACAACGTTACAATGGGTTGCTTATTTGATGACCATGGAAATGCTATATCTCCCATGAAGAATGTAAATCCAGTCGTGCTTTTTCTTTCATCAACAGTCCACTGCCCGAATTTTAAAAATCTATCACTAAATTACCTGATTTTTTTTTTTTTTTTTGACAAAATGAACCTTTTGTTAGTTAATCATTAGTTAACCGTTATATTTATTGAAAAAATTAAATTTTGTCTCTAATAAAATTAAGAAATCAGAATTGTGGTTTGTTTTTTTTTTTTTTTTTTTTAAATATTTGGTTGAATAATAATAATAATAATAATAATAATAATAATAATAATAATAATAACTTGAATAAAATTAGGAAAAAGTTAGTAAATTGCCTCAAATAATGATCAACCAATTAATATAAATTTTAATTTTATTTATTCCTTTTGCATTTATATTTACAAATAAAAAATATTAAAATTTAATTTTGTAATTTTAGTTGATAAAAAATTTGAATTTTGAAAATTATCTTTTTGTAACACTATGTTTGATAAGTCATTTGAATTTTAAAATATTAAATTATGTTTACTTTATTTTATGATGTATTTAGTCATTAAATTTCTATGAAAATTACATTTAATAATAAATGGTATGACACAAAATTCGAGGATGAAAACTGTCTGCCCATTAACGTATCCCTAGTAATTTATCAGGGAATTGAATCCGCCCTTACTTAAAACTGTTTTTTTTTTTGAAAAAAATGTAAGATTCATTATGGAACTAGTGTATTTCTATATTCTCTCATTTTTCTTGCTTGGGAGTTGTTTTTCTCTTTGAATAAATTGCAGTACTTTAAAAAAAAATTATTAGGCTGCAGGTGGACGCTAATCATCCTAGAGTAGAAACTCAGCTAGTTTATTTATTAATTTATTTTTATCAGTTTGCATCGGGCTGAAGATGAAGAAATCTAAAGAAACTAAGAATAGATCAGAACATGCATGTGGTCAATCATCAACATATAAGAAATACAAATAATCAGTAACATCTAAAACTTCAGTTTCCTGGATACAAGACTCTAGTACTTTTGCTCTACAATTAACCAACTGATCATCATCCATCTCTGTGCATCTTATATGATCATCAGTTCAGTAAATTTTTTTAAAAAAAACAAAAAAAGACACATAACTAAAACTAACTGATTTGGATAGAAAAATTAATATAGATAAACTGATCAGTTCAACATCTCTCCTTCTCCTTCTTCTTCTTCTTCTTCCTTCACAACAGGAAGCTCATTCAGATCAAAAGGGAATATTTTGGCACTGTCCCCCTTACCATCACCACTACTACTACTATCACTTTTCCCTGTCAAGCAGCAGCTCCCTGGGCTGTTCTCTTGACTGCTCTTGATCAACTCGTCTCCGGCGAGGCTACACCAGGGAATTTGGGCTTCCTTCAGCGCCCTCAACCGGCCCTCATCCGTACTGGGTTTTTCGGGTTCAGTAGTAGTAGTAGTAGTAGTACCTTTTCTGTGGCTTGTTCTATGTCCCCCCAAGGCCTGAGGATTGGAAAAGGACTTCCCACAGTCTCTGCACTCATACTGCTTCTTCTCAATTGGGAACACTACTTCTGTTTTCAGCTTCTTAATCAGTTCTGTTCCATTGCACAAAGCTTGATCTTTTTCCGCCGGATTAGCTTTAGCTCTAAAGTCGGAAACTTTTCTCTTGCTTTTGGAAGAAGACGAAGAAGCGAGGATGTAATTCGCCACGGTCACCAAAAAAGAGAGAACGGAACTTTCCGGAGCACTCCGCAACTTCGACGGTGAAGAAGGAATTACAGAATTCCTCTCAGTTGAAGTCGCTATTCCGGTGCCTCCCCTCTTGGCAGTCCTAGACCATCCGAGTGGAGGCTGCGCCGTAAACCCTCGTTCGTCGGAATCGATTGCCGGGCCTTCCTTGGACTGATCGGCCGTATGGTCTTCTCCGGCGTCCGAGTCGGTAGCGACCGCGCTCGGAGAAGGCTTGTCCTCTGCCACGGGTGACAGCGGGGGTCTAATCCCTCTCCAGCTCCTCTCCGGGTGCGTTCTCATGTGACCGAAAAGGGATTTCGGTGAACGGAAACTTCTGTTGCAGACGAAGCAAACATTCCCGCCGTCATCAGCGGATTTTTTGGCGCCGCTGCGGTTCTCTTCCCGGCTAATCTTCTTGTGGTTGCCGACGCCGGAGACCGGAACTCCGGTGCCGCTCTCACCCTGATTGTTCCCAGGTTGGGCAGCCATTAAGGATCGCCAAAACCCAAAACGCAGCTCAGAAAATTAATGTGAGAGCGAGAGAGAGAGAGGGAGACGGAGAGAGAGAGAGGGAGGGAGAGTGAGTGAGAGATTTGGGGTTTTATATAAAATTAAAATAAGTCTTAATCAAAAGGTATTTGTTCAATATTTAAATTTTTTTTTAAATAGATTTAAACTAATTATCTATAATGCAAGATTTTAAAATATTTAAATTATCTATAAATTTTAACTAATTAGGGTCTTTTTATCTTGAATTATATATATATATATATATATATATATGTTTGTGTGTGCACACGCACGCGCGCATATGCAGATGTGTTTTGAAGGATTTTATATACCATTTAATTAGTTTTATTATCAAATATTTTAAATTCTAGATGTAGCATATGGATAATGTGCTTTGAGCCTCCAAACTAGAAAAAATAAAATTTTATATTTTAATTTCTTAAGTGGGAGCATTTAAACTTAAAAGCAGCTCATCCAATTTAGATCATTCAATGTTTTGAATAGATTTTTAAAGATACATAGTGAATAAGTATAAAATCTCAAGTAGCAATTCACTAGTAGCTAGAGAGCTAGCTAGTGCTAAGCATGAATTTAGAATACAATCTCTAAACTTTATAGTATTCTAATATAAATAAAATTCCTATACTAAAATTGAAAATTAAGATTTATAAAATTTTCTTAAGTGGCTATTGAAATTGATGAATTAAAATTATACAAAAATGTTTAAATATTTGATAGTAAAACATACACAAAGAGCTCAGCTTTAACACTCAAAAGACATAATTTAAGATATTAATAAATGTTTCATTTTTTTCCATTTCAAGTTACTGAGTTAAATGTTTTAGAACCCTTTTTTTACATAAACCCAATAACAATTTTATATGAAAATTGTGTCAAGACTACTAATATTTTTATTGTATTAAAATTTTATAATCAATTATTTTAGTATGCTTTAAAAATCTTGTTAATGGAATGTAATTTATTCACTCTATCCATGAGTTTAAAAAGGAGGGGCTTACAATTTTAAAATTATTTTACAATTAATTAATTTTTTTAATTAAAAAAAGGAGGGGCTTATAGATTTTTTTTTTCAATAAAGTAACCTTGTTTTTGGAATTATTTTTTTTATGAAACAATTTTTATTGGCCAATAATTTTTCTAAAATAATTTTGAAATTAATTACAATTTTCTTTATAAAAGTAAGGGACCTGTTATTTTTTAGGAAAATTTATTTTTTAAAGAAAGGGAGAGACCATAGTGGTTGTGTGGTGCCATGTAGGAAAGAGAGTGATATAATTTAACAAAGTGCACACATTGGAATTTGGAGACCTATGGCTTAAATTATTTTGTTTTGTATTATATAAAGATTTGTCTCTATTAGATGTAATTATGATAAAATGTTGGATTAATTTGGATCACTGCTATTTCGACTTTTATTACATAAAAAAAAAAATTTATCATAAATAGATTAAGAATATACAACTAAGAGAATGAGACATTTCCTCAACAATGTCTACAAAAATTCAGGCAAAAAACAAAAATGAAAAATGAAAAACTAAAAAATAAAAACAATCGGCACAAACTAACAATCCAGCATACAAATATCATAAAACGCCACCCCTTAAAATTCCCTTGCCTCTGATGGGTGGAGAGGACTCACTCAATCTGGTTGTGATTAAAACTTAGTGAGGAATTACACTTAATTGATTTCAATTTCAAAATACAGATAACTTTCAATAATGAAAAATTACAGACAACTCAAAATACAATTTCTATCACTCACTGGTTATTCACCCTCTCTATACCACACATTACATTGCGCACACACACACACATCTATTTATAGAACATGATGAATGGTGGGTTGATATTAATTTCAACGAAATTAGCTGGTAGGTGAAGTAGGTTGCTTGCAGTTCAAAAAATTCAATAATATTGGGTTGGGTTAGTGGAACTGTAAGGATCCGAACTCAAGTGGGTTCCTGCATATAAATTTTTCAACGGACGCAAATATATCTAAATTATTTTTATTGCTAAAGTACTAATTTGCTTTATTACAAATATATGTCTCAACTATTTAAATGTAAATTTCTAAAATTCTAAAATATACAAACATATTCTAAATTGTATTATGTTAATTTTTTTTATTCTACTCAACTCTTTCTATTCCCGGCCATGCACTTGATATGCTAGATTTCTGGTACTCTCTTTAAAATGATTTAAAATGTAAAATAATGATTGAGGTGAGACGACGCTCAGTAAGTAAATAAGATTATTATTAGTGTATGACCAAAATGAGTTTTCATAATTTCGTAAAATAATATTTAATACTATAATTTCAAAAATGCTTTTAAAATAAATGTAAATTTAAAAATTTCTACATAAAAACTTTTGCCATCAACTACAACAGTAAAATTTTATAATCTTATACTATAACTATTAAATTAAACTTTTAACTTTAAAAACTGTAATTATAATTTTTTAATTATATACATATATATATTTTTCCTTATACGTTTCTTTTAAATCATTATTTAGGCACAAGAATGACATTGTTCATATAAACTTATACTTTACCTTCAAATCATTAATAACTCTATATGCGTAACTAAATATGTATATACATATACTGTAAAAATCACTCTTAGGTCTGTTAATCGTAAGTCATGTTTACCCCCATGATTGGGTTCTGCAGTTCGAAGACTGGACTTAACTGGCTGGCCGGTCAAACTAAATCAACATATATCATCATTAAGTGAGATTTTCCCTATTAAATCCTGATCCGATCCAGGTATGCACTCAGAAGAAATCCACTACTATATAAAATCACTCTATAAACAGTGTGCGTGCACTCTGATCCGTTTAAACTTTAAGCTGCGGTACCGAGTATTAATAACTTTTTGTATCGTCTGAACCATAAGGGGTTTTGAAAATATCTTATTATAAAATTTATCAAATTACAATAATATCATGAAAATATCATTTTTACTCATATTTTTGTGAAATACGCAACGTAAAAATCAACTCATATAATTTTTACTCATATTTTCGTGAAATATGTAATGTAAAAATAAACTTATGCCACATAATTTTCGTGTTGAAAATATTTTCTTGAATAAAATTTTTGATGTAAAATACCCAAGGGGTTTAGAACATTTCTTAACTCAAAAATAAATGTAAGTATATTAAAAATAAAACTAGTATAATTAAATATGCGTAAAAATAAACTTAAGAGAATTTTATGAAACTAGCTAACATAATCAAAATTTACTACTTTAAGGGCATCTTAGTTCAAGCTCGACATGGACTAGGGTTGGCCGCGACGATGACTTTCCTTCTCCGGCGACAACAACCTTCCCACTTCGGCGATGACGACTCTCCTCCAGCGACGACGTCTTCCTGATAACCCGTCTGATTTACTTGGATCCTTCGGTTTTTTTATTCGGAAACTTCACAGTTGACTCTTAGTTTCTGGCTTGCCCGGTAATGTCTTCATCTTTGGCTTCTCTTCTATTTCCCCACTCTAACAAGAAATCCTCGCCCGCAGCTGCTTCATCCTCTAGGACCAGCTTCCATCTTCCCTGCTGTCGGCGACTAAAACTACCTCAAATGCTTCGCCTTCAACGACGGCACCATCCCGCCCCCTGGCACCTCTCCGCCTGGGCCCACTGTCGCAGTCGCTGATTCGCCGCCCATCACTCATCGCTTTAAAAGTTCCTCATTGATCTTTAAAATAACAAAGCCGGAAACATTACCACCTTCAAAGAGCTTCTTTGGCAGAACCAGTACGGCCTCACCGCTGACGTTTTTTTCTCCATCGTTCAATCGGAGCCGTGGTAACTCCAGATCTGTGTGTGACCTCCACCCCCGCCCCTGCACAGCAGCAACAACAAGCCGTGGCACCGCCCTCCTCCAGCGAACTGTGATGACCCAAAATATATATATGATTAAAGCATAATAATAATAAAATAATAAAAATGACCATTAAGTTAATATCAATATAGAAGTGTTTTTCTGTAGGATCCTTGATTCCATGTTAGATACCTAAGAAAGACCTTGTCTTAACAAGTGCTCAGAGACCATTGCAGCTCAGTCGTTCCTTGGAGGTCGGTCTAGTCAAAATGGAATTTCATAGGATAAACATGATAGACATTGTTTGTACACATAAATAAGTACATAAAATAATATTTTGACTGACATAATTTACAGAAATATATGATAAAATAATAATAATATATGTATCCTATGCGGGGCTCACAAAACTGTGTGGGGCCCACATGAGTCCCAAAGCCGTGTGGAGGTTTACACGAGTTTCAAAGCTGTGTAGGGCTCATAAAATCGTATGAGGATTATTGGAGTTACGTAGGATCCATTTGGGTCTCGAAATTGTATAGACAAGACCATGTGGGGCCCACATGAGTTTTCAAAATTTAAATTTAATTCTTGTTCAAAAATAAATAATAAAATAAATAAATACTAAAAATAGTTTAAAAGTAATAACAATGATAATAATAATGATAATAATGATTAAGAAAAATAATAAAATAATAAAATAATAAAATAATTAATTAACTAATTGATTAATTAATTAGGTAAGTAGTTAATTAAAAATTTATTTAATGGGAATGGTGGCAAGCATTCTCACATGGCCTCCATCCCCATCCCATACTCAACCCATATCTTGCACATCCCTTGCTCATTCTTTAATTTAAAAAAAAAAATTATAATTTCACCAATCTCCCCACACTTTTATAAATTCCATTTCTTCTCCAAAATTTTCATATAAATAGGAAACTCTCAACCTTCATTTTTCACAACAATTTTCCAAGGAAGAGAAGGATTAGTGAGTGAAAGAATTTGTGGTGGAGAGAGAATTTTTGAATAAGTTCTCAATCACCCACTCTTTCCGATCTCATTTCTTAAAGATAGTTATAGTGTTCATAAGGAAAAAGGTAAATAAATTTTGATTATGTTAGTTTTTTTTTTTATTTAAAATTCATACCCGAGTTTATTTTATAAGTAAATTTCAATTATGTTAATTAGTTCCACAAAATTTCCATGAATTTATTTTTACGCATATTTAATTATACCAGTTCTATTTTTAATATACTTGCATCTATTTTTGGGTTAAGAAATGTTCTAATCCCCTTGGGTAAATTTTTAGCATTTCTTTCTATTCAAAAATAAAATTATATATATTTTTAACGCAAAAATTGTGTAGCATGAGTTTATTTCTATGTTACATTTTTTTTATGAAAATATGAGTAAAGATGAGATTTTCACGATATTATTTTAAATTGCATAAATTATAATAAGATGATTTTTAAAACCCCTTATGGCAACGAAAGTTCAAAGTTACAGATACTCGGTACCGCAGCTTAAAGTTTAAACGGATCAGAGTGTACCCACACTGTTTACAAAGTGGTTATTTATGTTAGTGGATTTCTCCTGAGTGCACACCTGGTTTCGGACCAGGACTTAATAAGGAAAATCTCACTTAAAGTTTACGTACGTTGATTTAGTTTGGTCGACTAGCCAGTTAAGTCCAGTTTTCGGACCGCACAACCCAGTCATAGGGGTAAACATGACTTACGGCAAACAGGTCTAAGGGTGGTTTTTACAATATATGTTTATATATAGTTAATTACGTGTACAAAGTTACTGATGATTTGAAAGAAAAATGTAAGTTCACATGAAAATGATCATTTTAGTGCTTAAATGACGATCTAAAGAAAACGTATAAGGAAAAATATATGTATGTTTATTATTAAATATTTATATAGTTTTAAAGTTAAAAGTTTAATTTAATAGCTATAGTATATGATTATAAAATTTTACTGTTATAGTTGATGGTAAAAGTTTTATGCAGAAATTTTTAAATTTATATTTATTCTAGAAGCAGTTTTGAAGTTATAATATTAAATATTGTTTTACGAAATTTTTAAAAAACTCATTTTGATCACACACTAATAATAATCTTATTTACTTACTGAGCGTCGTCTCATCCAAATCATATTTTTATTTCAGATAACTCTAAAGGGCATATCGGAAATCAGGCTTAGCAAGCATGCGGGTGGGGATAGAAAAATAAAGATTTATTAGAAATATTAGTATGATGTTAGATATTTATGATTGTGTAATTTTTTTTCTTTTAAAATAAATGATTGTAATATGGATAATTAGCGCTCTGGTTTTATAATAATTGAGTTTATTTGCTTCCGCTGTAAATCAATAGTAAAAAGTTAATATCCTAGGCCCCTCGGGGTCGGGGTGTTACATGAACACTCTCTGCCACTATCTTCAGGGAGACACATGAGGGGTAACACTAAACAACGATTTGTGACAAAATTGCGAGTCATCGCCGTCGAGGACAAAGGAAACTGCACGCCGTTGTAGCTCAGGGAGTCACCAAACAAAGCGGGTCAGTCTCTTTTACAATTAGAAAAGTTTAACTTTAAATTTAGTATATTGCAATCCAGTGTCATCCCCCGCCGATGGCTACACCGTCGGCAGGGAATGTCGTCCAGGCGAGTCCCAGGGTGCAATCATATGCGCAAGTTGTGAGTAAAAAAGCGGAGATGCCTAGGTTCCAAATTCCTATGAGATTGCCCATTAATATCAATGGGGAATTGGGATTTATTTTCTCAAAAGCAAAGATAGTTAAGGCTAAGGAAGAATTTCATTATGCATTAGTAATGAAAATTTTGAGGAATCGGCCATCTATTGATAAAATTCGGCTATCGATTATGAAAACGTGGGGTTTGACGGAAATTCCAACAATCAGTGTTATGGATGATTATCACGTGTTAATTCATATGAAAAACGAACGTGACTTTCTACATGGTTGGGCGAGAGAAGGTAAACCAATGGAAGGCAATTCTTTTCGGCTGTTCAAGTGGAAGAAGGATTTTGATACCAAAAAAGAATCTCCATTGGCTGCTTAATGGATTTTCTTACCGAGGTTACCAATGCATCTTTACCGAATGGATTTTCTCCAAATAATAGCGACTCGTTTTGGTAGTTATCTTGGAACTGATAATGCAACAATCAACCGTACGAAAGCATCAGGGGCACGTATTTGCGTGGAAGTTAACCTAACAATAGAGTTGGTAAAGGGATTTCCTCTTGTTTTATCTCCGAAATAATGTATTTGGCAAGAGGCCAAATCTGAAAAGATGAGTTTTTTCTGCTTTAAATGTTGCAGGCAAGGACATACCTCAATTGTTTATAGGGTGGGAGAGAAGCGAAGGGAGGATGAAAAATATAAAGAAAAGAAGATATGGAAACCAAAGACTAATGACGGTGTAATAGAAACTGATACCGACGTAGGTAAAGGGGCAAAGAAGGTGGTGTAAGAAGCAGGACTCAGTAATGTGCATATAACGAAGCAGATTAATGATAGGGGCTCTAAAAGAGCGAAAGTTCCTATGGTTCAAGGAAAAGGGCATCATGCAAGGCAAAACTCAAATATATTGCAGAGAGGATTGGAAAATAATGGGAATGAAGGTTCAACAGAGAGGAATGAAGAGGAGTGTGAGGAAGTTCGGTGTGATGATGATCCTCGAGTTTCAAATAATGAACCTATATCTCAAAAGGAAGTAGATCATGTGGATAGTTTTAAACTGACTGAAGGTGTGGACCAAGGTTTGCATCAGGAGGAATTGGCTCGGGGTTATTCGTTCGAGAGGGAGGAAGGTGAAATATCAGTTTTAAAGGGTAAAGAAAAAATGTATGAGTCTGATACAGGTTAGTGATGAATTTCCGTAAAAAATTCAGTGAGGAAATCTTTGAGGGTTCTCATCCGACCGCATTAATTAAATTTATGACGGATACAATTTTTTTCTGTAATATTAGGGAGTTGGGCAGGTCTAGAGGTCGGTTAAAGAAGTTAATCAAAAAATTTAATGTTGGGTTGTTTGCTATTTCAGAGCCTTTTGCGGCTGAGGAGTGAATGGTAATGTTGGGTAATTTTCTGAATTATCACCATTTTATATCTAATAAAAATCAAGGCGGTAAATTGTGGTTGTTTTGGAAGGATATAAATGTCTTTGATGTGATTTCAATCACGACTCAAAAGATTTTCAGGTGGTTTTTTAAGGACAGACAAAGAATTTTGGTGAGTTTTGTCTATGCCAAATGTTCTTATGTTGAAAGAAGAGAGTTATGGCAGCAATTGGAGGAGTTCCAATCAGATTTTCATTGGTTGGTCCTGGGTGATTTTAATGCTATTCGAATGGATACCGAAAGAATTGGTGGAAATCCAAGACCTCTGTTACCTATGATGGAGTTTAATGACTGCTTATATCATTGTGGTCTCTTGGATTTATCAAATACAAGCTCACGAATGTCGTGGTGCAATGGCCATGAAGGGGTGGCTCGTAGTTGGGCTAAGCTTGATTGTGTTCTTTATAATAATGGTTTTTCCAACCTATATGGTTAGGCTCAATTCAAATATCTGAGTCGGAAATCCTCAGATCATAGCCCTATGGTGGTGTATACAAATAAGTCTTTCTCTCGGTATGGCCCTACCCTATTTCGGTTCTTGAATATGTGGAGCTCGCATGATTTTTTTTTTTCGTGCGTTAAAGATGCCTGGATCAGGAATGACTCGGCCTCGAGGCTTTTGAAACTTGTTATTCGCCTTAAGAGAACTAAAATTGCATTACGTGAATGGAATAAAAATTTCTTTAGGAGAGTGGGAGAAAAGTTAAAAGTGCTTGAGGAAAGGATGAAATATTTAGAAAATCAACTGCAAGCACGTTTTTCTAAGGAAGTCGAAGCTAATTACTTGACTACTAAGTTGGAGATTTAGGTGTGGGAGAATAGGGAAGCATCTCGCCTAGAACAAATTGCGAAAAAAAAATGGTTGATTGAGGGGGATCAAAATTCTAAATTCCTTCATTCAGTTATCAATCAGAAGCGGAATAAGAGTCGTATAGACCATATAGTTCTTAACGACAGGAGTATATTGAAGGGTGCGAAAGCAATTCATAATGAAGCTACTATTTTTTTCCAGAATTTTCTTTTAGAGTCTTTAGTGATTGAACCATGTGATCTCTTCAAGTTAATTCAAAGGCAAATTTCAGATACTAATAATAATTTCCTCTGCGTTGAACCGACAAAAGAAGAAGTTAAAAGAGCGGTATTCTCTATTCCCAAAGAAAGCAGTCCATGGCAGGATGGATTTGGCTCTGAATTTTATAGATCTTACTGGGACATTGTAAAAAAAGATCTCGTGGATGCGGCAATGGATTTTTTTCAGGTTACTACTCTTTCCAAGTTTTTTTCCTCTTCGTTTATTGTTTTAATTCCGAAGGTGGATAATCCTTCTGGCTTTGATAAATTTTGGCCTATTAGTTCATGCTCTGTGGCTTATAAAATTCTTTCCAAGATTATTCTTTTTAGACAAATCGAGATTATTGATAAGTTGGTCTCGTATGAACAAGGCGCTTTTATTCCTGGATGTAATATTTTTTAAAATATTACACTTGCTCAAGAAATGGTTCAGTCATTGCACAAAAAAATGGTTGACGGAAATGTGATGGTAAAACTCGATATGGCTAAGGCTCATGACAGAGTGAATTGGAATTGTCTTCTAGAGGTTCTTAAGGATTTTGGTTTCTCTGAGAGGTTTTGCAAACTCATAAAAATTTGTGTAGAGTCCCCATGGTATGAATAGAACCTTTATAGGGTTTTTTCAATTTACGAGAGGCTTACGGCAAGGGGATCCACTCTCTCTTTATTTATTCATCATAATGGAGGAGGTTTTGACAAGGTTGCTTAGGAAAAACTATGAGACTAGTCGGATTGGTCAATTTAATCATCCGATTGGGCCCCCATTGGTTTCGCATTTGTTATATGCGGATGATATTCTTATTTTTGCAAATAGTGGGAAGAGGTCGATTAGAAATTTAGTTTACGCTCTGAAAATGTATGAGAAGTAGTCGGGTCAAAAAATCAATAAGATAAAGTTCACGTTATTCCTTTCAAAATACATCACTCCTACTCGGAAACGTGGTTTATTGAGAATCACGGGTTTCATGGAAGGTAAATTCCCAGTTGCATATTTGGGTGCATCTTTGGTGTCTAGAAAATTGACTTCTAGGACATTGGAACCCTTTGTGGAGAAGATTAGGAAAAAAATTGCAGGGTGGAAATCTAAGGTGCTCTCACAAGGTGGAAGATTGATTTTATTAATGCATGTGTTGTCTAACATGCCTATTCATTTTATGTTTGTTATTAAGGTTTCGCAGGTCACTTTTTCTCACATTAACTCTCTTCTTTCTAATTTTTTTTATGGGGAGAGGTGAAGGATAAAAGGAAGATTCATTGGCGCTCTTGGGGGAAATTTTGCAAACCTAACTCGGAAGGGGGTCTGGGCCTACGAGATCTTAAGGAAGTTCAGAAATCTCTTCTTATGAAATTTGCCTTCAGATTGCTTACTTCTAATAATTTGTGGGCAGGTTTTTTCATAGCTAAATATTACAGAAATGATCATTTATTAATAAGGAAGGGGAGACCAAATGACTCTCGGTTCTGGGAATCAATTATGGCCACCATTCCAAAAGTTATGGATAATGTTAAAATTTTGGTGAGAGGTGGGAACTCTTCTTTTTGGTTCGACAAGTGGTTGTCATCAAGCCTATTATCTATGAGCATTAAGGATATTTTGAACAAGAAACTGTGTATTAAGGATTTCTGGTTAAATAATAATTGGAACTTTGATTTAGTTCTGGAATTGGTTGGTGCCAATAAAACAAGGGAAATTTTGCATCAGGTGCCAGCGGGTACAAGTGGGTAGGATATTTTTGTCTGGAAGTCTGCCCCTGATAGTAATTTTTCTACAAAAATGGCTTGGGAGGCAGTGAGGAGAAGAAGTGATAATTTTGTATGGAATAACTAGTTTTGACATTCTTTATTATTTAGAAGAATCTCAATGTGTTTATGGAGAGCCTGATTTAGTTGTTTAGCGGTAGATGATAGAATTCAGGCCAAAGGAATATCGATGGTTTTGGCTTGTGATTGTTACATTTAGAGAAGTTAGGAAAACATTGATCATATTCTTTCTTTAGGTGATGTGGCTTCAAAGGTTTGGCGTCGGGCTAGTGTGGCGTTGGGGATTCCTTTCCAACGATCCCTTCCCTAGAAAAATAAAATGGCAAATTGGTTCTAGTATGCATAAAAATTATCTATTAAAGGTATTTTAATCGGGTTGATTATGTGTTTGATTATATGATGCCTCTGGAATCAAAGATGTAAAGCGAGAATGGAAGGAGTTTATCAAAGTGCAGATCAGATATGGAGAAATGTTCGATTATGGGTTAATTTTATTGCTAAGAGCACCAATTCTTTTAAAAAATTGAAGAAGTCGGACATTAAGATTTTGAATGAGTTTCAAATTAAGCATCAAGGAGTTTGTGACAGGCCTGGGAAAATTATTTTGTGGGTTAAACCCCTAGTATGGTGGATAAAACTTAATTGTAATGGGAGTTGTAGGGGCAATTCGGGTACTTTAGGAGGTGGAGGAATTATTCGGGATTGTCATGGCATGGTAAAAGCGGCTTTTTCAAGGTATTTTGGCAATAGTATGAATAATAGTGTGGAGCTAAAAGCAATCAGGGAAGGAATTCGTTTGTGCAAACATTTGCATTATTTTAATGTGATTATTGAAAATGATTCGCGAATTACAGTTGATTGGCTTCAGAAAGGTAGATGTACTTTGTGGTATCTTTGGGAATTTTGGGAGAAGCTCGTGGTGGAGCTAGAAGGAGTGAACGTCATGGTGATGCATCAATATAGGGAAGGCAATAGTGTGGCTGATTTTCTTGCTAAAGAAGGAGAAATGGGAAACAATGTAATTTACGAAGAACAACACCTTCTACCACGTTATTTGAAAGGTATTCTTTGGATGGATAGGTGGGGTCTCGTTTCTATTTGCCGGTAGTTCATCTCTAGAGTTTCGTTTGGTGTATTTTGTTTTGATTTTAGTTGTGTTTATGTTCTTATCTTTTTTGTTAGTTATGTTTAGTTTTGTTGACCTAGTTTGGTTGGTTGTTGGTGTTGGTTTTTTGGGAGGGTTTTTCTATACTCTCCCTTTTGTTTTATCTTATAACCACAGATTCCTCCTCCAAAAGTGAGGGTATATTAATAAATAAATGGAGGTACCGCCCTCTTTTCTTTAAAAAAAAAAAAAATTTACTTACAAATAAACTCGGGTATGAATTTTAAATAAAAATCTAATATAATCAAATTTACTTACAAATAAACTCGGGTATGAATTTTAATAAAAGTCTAACATAATCAAATTTACTTACCTCTTCCTTTACCTTGTGCTACGAACACAACGAATATCTCTAAAAAATGAGATCGGAAAGAGTAGGTGAGAGAGACTTTTAATTATAGTAAAAATTCTCCTTCCACCACTAATTCCTTCACTCACTAATTCTTCTCTTCCTTCGAAATTTTTTTTGTGAAAAATGAAGGTTGAGAGCTTCCTATTTATAGGAAAATTTTAGGGAAGAAAATTGAATTTGTAAAAGTGTGGGGAGAGGGGTGAAATTATAATTTTTTAAAATTAAGGAATGGGAATGGGATGGGTTAGGTATGAGATAAGGATGGAGGTCATGTGGGAGTGCTTGCCACCACTCTCATTTAATTAATTCTTAATTACTTAATTAATTAATTAATATTTTTAAAATTTTTTTTAAAATCATTATGATTATTATTATTATCATTGTTATTATTTTTAAGTTATGTTTTTGTATTTATTTTTTTAAAATAATTAAGTTTGAATTTTAAAAACTTATGTGGGTCCACATGGTCTTGTGGGCCCTACACAACTTTGAGACCCAAGTTGGTCCTACGTAACTTCATTAGTTCTTATACGATTTTATGAGCCTTACATAACTTCGGGACTCATGTAGACCCCACACAACTTCGGGACTCATGTGGGCCCCACATAGATACCTATATTATTATTATTATTTTACCATGTATTTCTACAAATTATGTCTGTTAAAATACTATTTTACGCATATGTACTTATTTACGTATACAAACAGTGTCTATTCTATTTATCTTATGAAATTTCATTTTGATCAGGCCAACCTCCAAAGAGCGACTGAGCCGCAATAGTCTCTGAGCACTCACTAAGATAAGGTCTTTCTTAGGCATCAAACATGGAATCGAGGATCCTACAGAAAAACACTTCTGTATTGATATTAACTTAGTGACCATTTTTATTATTTTATTATTATTATTATTATGCTTTAATCGTATATATATTTTTGGGTCATCACAGGAGCAGCTGCCGACCAAGTTTTGTTGTCACAATCCCACTGTCAAGTTTAATCTTCAACATCCCCCCTTAAACTTGACTCTCTTGGTTTTATCATTCCGAGCATTATCTTCAGTCTTGAAAAAATATCATGCCTAAATGGCTTTGTGAAAATATCAGAAATTTAATCATATGTTCTGCAAGATATCAGCTCCACTTCTTTCTTCTTGACATGCTCCCTGATAAAATGATATCAAGTATCAATATGTTTGCTTCTTTTATAGTATTGGATTTTTTGCAAGTGTAGTCGTTGATTCATTGTCGATGTAGACTTCTGTGGGGTCATCTTGAAGAAATCTCAGATACTTCGGTACATTCCTAATCCATATACCATGACAAACAGCTGAACTGGCAACAACATACTCATCTTCACATGATGACATCACTACAATGGGTTGCTTATTTGATGACCATGGAAAAGTTATATCTCCCATGAAGAATGTAAACCCAATCGTGTTTTTTCTTTCATCAAGATCTCTTCCCCAATCACTATCTGAATAGTTGATAAGTTTGCAATCACCTCTTGATGAATAGAACATACCATCGGTGATGGTACCCTTGACATAGCAGAGTATCTTCTTTGCTGCATCCAGATGGGACTGGTCAGGAGTCTTCATGTACCTACTAACAAGTCCAACTCCATAGAGTATGTCTAGTCTGGTGCACATCAAATACCTTAAGCTTCCAACCAAACTCTTGAAATATGTGGGGTCAACATTTCCTTGCGCATTCTTTCTCAAAATATGAGCCACATCCCCACAATCTCCACCTTGAGGAATATTCACCAATTAGGAAATTCGAAAGCATAACAGTTGCTCCTCCTAGGATAATAGATTTGGGCCTGTATCCTATCTAGCACTTGGAGACGTTGATCAAGTCCAAGCAATTCTTGTACTTGTCCGTTGTGATTGGCATCATCAGCATATTAGCCGCATTATCAGACACATAAACCTTCTCAAGGAGAAGTTCCCCTGAAGTAATCAGTTCCCTAACCCTGTGATACCGCACATCAATGTGCTTCATCCTCGCATGGTACACCTAATTCTTCACCAAGTAGATGGCACTTTAACTATCACACTGCATCCGAACTCCACTCTACTGGACACCTAGCTCTCTAACCAACCCCATAAACCACAACGCTTCCTTGACAGTCTCAGCCACTGCCATGTATTCCTACTCTGTAGTAGACAAAGCCACAAGCGACCGCACCATAGACCTCCAACAAATAGGTCCTCCCACAAGGGTAAATACGTACCCTATGGTAGACCTCCTGTTATCCAGGTCTCCTGTGTAGTCAACATCCATGTACCCTACTACCGACAAATTACTCTGTTGTGCACTGAACACTATGCCATATCCGATCGTACCCCTCAAGTACCTAAGAATCCACTTCATAGCATCCCAGCGTTGTTGACTCGAATTCGAGAAGAACTTGCTTACCATGTTGACAACATGTGTCAGGTTTGACCTCGTACACACTATGACATACATCAAACACCCCACTGTAATAGCACAGGGTACCTTCAACATATAACGAACCTCATCGTCCGTGCTTGGGCATTGGGCGGTAGACAGCCTGAAATGACTCGCCAAAGGCGTGCTCACTGGCTTAGAATTAGTCATGCTAAACCTATCCAACACCTTCTCCACATAGCCACCTTGAGATAACCATAGTCTCCCTACAGTCTGTCCCTGTGAATCTCCATGCCAAGTATCCTCTTGGCTGCACCCAAGTCATCATGTCAAACTCTATTCCTAATAGAGTCTTCAACCGATTTACCTCGATCATATCTTTAGCAGCAATCAGCATATTGTCAACATACACCAACAAACACATGAGAGACCCATCCAAGGGTTTCCCCACATAGACGCAACAATTGTACTCACACCTCCTATAGCCGATATGGGTCATATAGGCTTCAAACCTCTTGTAGCACTGCTTGGGAGACTGCTTTAGCAAGTATAGTGACTTCTTTAGTTTGTAGACTAAGTGCTCCTGTTTAGGTTGGCTAAACCCTTCTGGTCGTGTTATGTAAATCAGCTCCTCCAGGTAACCATAAAGGAACAATGTCTTTACATCCATCTGTTCGAGATGCATATCATGTTACGCCATTAGTACTAACACTACCCTGATGGAAGTGTGTCTGACCACGGGGGAGAGGATTTCATCATAATCTACTCCCTTCCTCTGTGAGTACCCCTTTACTACCAAGTAAGCCTTGTACTTCTCTTTTTCCCTTTCTGAAACTACTTCCTTCTTTATGTATACCCACTTGCATCCAATCTTTTGCATCCTAGGTGGAAGCTCCACCAAGTCCCATGTATAGTTATTATGCAATGACTTCATCTCCTCCACCATTGTGCCTATCCAAGTACCTTTCTCTTGGCTGTGCACGGCCTCCTAAAAGGTAATAGGATCTCCGCTGCTGGTGATAAACACATTAGACACCAGATCGTCAAAATTGTACTTGGAGGGTGGCTTGACAACTCGCTTGGGTCTGTATATAGTTATGGTATGACGTGGCTGTTGGTCATCTGAGCTAGAACTCACTATGTTATCTCAACCCTGAGTTTATGACTTCCACCTACATTGCTATCTGATCTCTCAAGCTAGGACTCCCTGCATGTCTGCCCTCAGTCTCTAACTCCACTTGAATCGCATACCCGTTACTACTGTGATTTTCAAGCTCCTGTTTCTCTGTTTCTTCTTGATTATGTCGTAGTATAGTTTTCTCATTGAAAACTACATCCCTACTAACCACCACCTTGTTTGCCATTGGATCCCATAGCTTGAACCCTTTCACGCCTTTTTGATATCCTGGAAAGATATATCGTTTATGCCAAGATCGGCGCTATCGGTAGTTCTTCTAAAACCAATTGGTGTTAGAAAGGGCGCAACCAATTCCTTTAAATGGCAGTGCAAAGCCCCACACTAAGCGTAGGGTGGACATGAGGGGTTGCACCAATTCCAAGCAGGGGTGCCACGAGCTTGGCCCGTCAAGCCAATGTGATTATTGGGCCCTTGCTCTTTTGCGGATAGGGTTGACTGCTGGGCCCCATAATCTCCCCCCAACAGCTACCCTGGGGCGCTCGAGCCCATAACCTTGCTCTGATACCAATTGTCAGCATCGGCGCTACCGATTCTTCTAAAACCAATTGGTATTAGAAGGGGAACAACCAATTCCTTTAAACAGCAGCGCAAAACCTTGCACTAAGCGTCAGGTGGACATAAGGGGCTGCACCAGTTCCAACTAGGGTGTCGCAGGTTTCACCCGCTAAGCCAATGTGATCCTTGGGCCTCTGCCCTATTACGAACAAGGTTGACTGTTGGCCCCTATAAAGCCAACAATTTAGACTTTGCCTCAAGCTTAAATCTCTCCTCACCAAGAATGTGCACATAGGTTGGACACCCAAATACTCTTAAGTCTAGAGTAATCTACCTTTCACTTGTCCACACCTCCTTAGAAACTTTCCCATTCTATGATGCCACTGGTGATTTGTTTATCATGAAACGTGCCATACTAACTACCTAGGCCAAAAAATTCATAGCGAGCCCAGCCTGCAACTTAAGGCACCGAGCCCTTTTAACTAGGGTTTGGTTTATGCTCTTTGCCACACCATTTTGTTGCAGTGTCCGGCATATGGTAAAATACCTCTTTATACCCTACTACTCATAAAACTCTCTAAATCCCGAGTTTGGGTACTCAGTCCTATTGTCTATCTTGAGGAATTTGACTTTTCTCCCGGTCTGGATTTCCACTTCAAACTTCCATAATTTAAACCTAGAAAAAGTTGCCAACTTGTGGTGCATGAAGTAAACCCTGACCTTTCATAAGTAGTCATTGATAGCACTCACGAAATACATAGGTTCCCCTTGTGATGCCACTCTCATCGATCCCCAATTGTCCGAATGAATGTAGTCTAGTACTCCTTCCATCTTGTGCATGGCTATCATGAACTGAACCCGGTTTTGCTTTCCAAGCACACAGTACTTGAAAAACATCAACTTACATGATTTTACCCCCTTTAGAAGATCCCTCTTCTAAACTTTCTTCATCCCACGCTCACCCGTATGCCTTAGACGTATATACCACAAAAAAGTACTATTAGACGCAGACTCTATGGCTGCAGCTCCACCTACAACTGTGGTACCCAGTAGTGTGTATATATTTCCCAAAACTATCTTCCCCTCATCACGGTCATAACTCCATTGCTCACCTTCATTAACCCACCTTCAGACTTGTAGCTGAACCCATTATAATCCAAGGTGCCAAACTGTTAGCTTTACTGTGATCTCAAGAGCGGGGGTGAATTGGTATTTTTAAATTTAAACCCTAGGTAAATGTTCTAACAATAGAATGTTCACAACCTTAAGGACGATCTAGTGCAAGTAAAGTAAATATACCAGAATTTAAATGAAGCAATTTAACCAATGCCACATGCACCAGAAAGCAGTAGAGTAAAAGTGACACACAGAGATTTTATTGAGATTCAGCCAATTGCCTACGTCCTCGCCTTGGCTAACAAACACAAGGATTACCACTATAACTTGCTCACTTAAACGGGTGAAGCGGCACCAATACAAACCAGGTCAATTAGTACAGGTTTGACCTAAACTTTTACACCAATCCTTACAAGACTAGATTACGGCCCCCTTAGGCCACACCTGAAAACACTCAGATTTTACAATCAAATGGTACAACAGAAAAGTGCTTTCACGTAAAGCAGATTTGTACCCAAATTCATTCAATCACATACGCCACAAATGATTTAATATGTAAGCTCAGTGTAGTCTAAATAGTTCAACTCTCAAATGTATTTTCTATCAGTATAATGAGTACGTGAAAGTGTCGACAATCAATCTTTGTACTCCAAGATGTTCTCAATCAAGGTGCTCAAACAAAGATAACACTCAAGTTGCAAATATTCCAAAGAGCGGGATATATCAATCACACAAATAGTGTATATGCTTGGTTTGCAAAAGATATGCAATCTTTGTATTCAGTAAATGATGTATACTTGAATAAATATTGCAACAAAGATTATTATCACAAATACAAATATCTTTTCACAAATATGTCAATGTAAATCCCACAAGATATTTGAGTAAGTTTTGAAAAACGTTTTTGCAACCCAAAAACAAATACAAGCTTTCTAAGATATTGCAATACAATCGCAATACTCAAAAGCTTTGGCAAGTCTTCTTAGGATAGGCTTATGAGTAAAGCTCCCGAAGAACACTTAGGTTTAGCTCTCGTTGAAAATTGATTCAATCACACAATGAGAGAGCAAACCTATTTGCACAAAACACTCATGACACTTAAAGAGGATTTAGGAACTTGAGAAGGTAAGTTTGAGTGATTTGAGAAATAATATGAGTAGTAGAGAGTATTTTGCTTGAGAGAGGATTTTTGATTTTGTATGCTAATCAAGTTACTAATTTTCCCAAATGAAAGGGTATTTATAGACACCCCATGAAATATAACCATTGGGGACATAGCTGGAATTATTAGAAAAGTTTAATGATGAACTAGCCATTTTAATGTTGTTTTAAAAATATTAACCACGATAAAAAATTCACAACAACCCGAGAGACCCGACCGACCAGAAACCTTTTGATCGACCGAAGTTCATATGGATTGGTCGACCGGGCTAATTTTGAACTAGGGACTCGGTCGACCGAACATACATGTCCGAGGCAATTTTTCCGTTTTATCGAGGTTCAGTCGACCAGGCTGATTTTGAACTAAGCGATTTGGTCGACCAGACCGTTGGGATTTCTCCCGAGGACCCTCGGTCGACCAAACAGTTGCAATACAATTTTGGCTCAGTCGACTAAGTAGTCAAACTGTTGACTCTATGAGTCTAATCCTGTTTTGATAATGACAAATCACTTGGTATTTGATATGTGCATTGAGTTTTTTAACAGGAACCATATTAAGCATGCACAGAAAGATAAGGAGTCATGAAAGCCATAAAATAAAGCTGACACATCTTGGCAAGATCCATGGAACTCAAAGAGTACGAGAATCAAGATGCAAGCGGCAAAGTTCAAAAATATCTTGGGAACGGGTATTTAGAACTCATGTATTTATATTTTCATATGATTTAATTTGAGGCTCAACATAACTTAGAATGATTTTAGGATTCATGCAATTCATGTATATCATTAAGGGACTTTTATGGACTTAAAAATATTCTTAAAACCTTGGAAAGTACCTTTATAGAAAAACCAAGAAAGAAAGTAAAATAGATTTTTAAATTAAAAAAAAGGAAAGGAAAATTAAGAAAAGAAGACTTTAGTAGCCTGAAGATTAAGTTCGGTACCCTGAAGAATTAATGGGAAAACACAACAAGAAGGTCAAGGTACTTCGGTTGCCTAAACTGGAACTTTAGTCACCTGAAGTCACTTTAGGAGTCTAAACTTTAACTTTAATAGCCTGAAGTCGCGGGAAAGTTTAAAAATCATATTTTTATTAAACGAACTCGCAACCTATTTCTTTGATCGAGCGGTTGAGATCAATCCTAAGGGTAACACACTATAAATACTAAATATATAAACCCTAGAACTAAGCTAAGATACTCAAAAAAGAGAAGAACACATCTTGTTGAAAGAACATTGAAAACTTGCTCATATTGCTATATGATTGCCTACACTTCAATCTCTAACCATCAAGCTTGGGCAAATCAACTCAGAATCTCAAAGGGAACTTGTTTACTCATCTGAATTCTCGTTCTAGTATTGAGGTTTGATCATTCAAGTTATTATCTTCAAGAACTTCTCATCTCATTACTTGTTCTTGATTATCTTTAGAAAAGTTTGATCTTGGGTGTGTTCATACAAATAAAAAATTGTTTTTGAAAAGATCATTACTTGAGAAAGTTGTTTAGCTATTAATTGATTGTTTTTTATTCAAGAGTATATATATATATATATAGTTTTCATAGAGCATATTATTGAAAAATCTATTTTTGATTAGGTATTAAAAGGTTGATCTTGAAATTGCTTATACATATACATATTTATTTTAAACAAGATCGTTACTTAATTAAGGTTATGTTATTGATTTAATGGTTTGATTCAAGTGTGCATTCAGTTATAGGATTCATATTTTATATATATTAAAACACTTGAGAATATATCCTTGGTATTCATAAATATATATTTTCTTAAGGGATATCTTGTTTGGAAAATCTTATACTCAGGATTTTGTTTTTTGAATTACATATCATATACATTTACATATTACAAAGATCGAGTTGTGATTAAATATTTGATAGAAAGCTTTTTGATATAGATTGATAAAATATTCAAGATAAGGCTTTTATCAAGTTCACATTAGATATATGTGTGCATCTTTACAAAGTGAACTAAAACCCTAGTATACTCCAAAGCATTTTAAATATATCATTACATGGGAGTTTTGGTTAAAGAGGGTTTGTATGTTGAAGCATATCATACATAAAACGATTGTATCCTTTCCATACATTCATGAGCTTCAAGTTTAATCATATGTTAATGTGTTAGGAATTTGATTTGTACTCACACACTTTTGTTAGAAGCATTTTTGAGTGTTATTTTTTAGAATTTATTGTATACACGGTTCGGTGTGTGAACTGGTGTGTGAGGATAGAGCTGTATCTCTTGTAAGTAGCGGAGTAAGAGGGACTTGTGCCTCTTGTAAGCAATAGATTGTTAGGGAAGCTCCGTCCCAATTTAAGGATCAAGGATTTAGTGAAATCCTTGAGTGGTTGCTCAAGGCAAGGACGTAGGCCAAGTCGGCTGAACCTCGTAAAACCGTGTTTGTCTTCTCTCTTCCCTTTACTCTTTACTTTCAACACTGCATTTAAATTGTTTATATTGCATGCATAGGTTGGATTTCCTTGCACATAAGTAATTGAGTAATAAGAATTCATTGGTAAATATATAAGAAGTGTGTAAGTGGTAAATAAGTGTCAATGAATTTTTAAATACCTAATTCACCCCCCCCCCTCTTGGGATTACACCTGATTCAACATTTGGTATCAGAGCGGGTTTACATAGACTTGATAGTTAATTTGTAAAAAGATCACATGAAACACATTGGTGTAACTCCATTCGGTGAGGGACACTCATCCACTAGACCACCCATTTTCTGTGGTGTAAATTACACCTATTGGAAACGTAGGATGAGCATGTATCTACTAAACGCAGATTGGAAGGTTGGGAAAATAGTGACTAAAGGAAATCACATTCCCATGAAAGTAATTGATAAGATTAATATACCTAAAACTAAAGATGAATATACTGAAGAGGATTGGAAGTCAGTACAAATCAATGCCACTGCCATGAACTTACTTTTCTGTGCATCAGATGTCAATGAATTTAATAGGGTAATGGCATGTAACTCAGCTAAAGAAATTTAGGAAAAATTAGAAGTTACATATGAAGGCACTAAGGAAGTCAAGGATAGTAGGATAGACATGCTCACTAGTGAATATGAAGCATTTAAAATGATGACTGATGAATCCATACAATCCATGTACACTAGATTCACACACATCATTAACTCTTTAAATGCTCTTGGAAAAACATACCCTATTTATGAGTTGATCAGGAAAATACCTAGGGGATTACCTCCAGTGTGGGAAGAGAAAGCTACGGCAATAGCAGAAGGGAGAAATCTCAAGGAGATGTCGGTGGACAAACTCATTGGATCGCTCATCACCTATGAGCTAGTAATAAACGAGAGGAAAAATGAGTAAAGCAAAGCAAAGAAGGTCACTACACTTAAGGCATCATCAAGCTATTCAAGTGAAGGAAGTGATTCCGAAACGGATGATGACATGGCCTTGCTAACAAAGAAGTTCGGGAAGTTTTTGAAGAAGAACAAGAAGTTCAACAGAAAATTCTGGAACTCTAAATCAGAAAGAGGAGAGCAAAGCATGAAGAAAGAGAAGGAGGATCCACCAACATGCTACAACTACCAAGAAGTTGGACACATCAAGCCTGAGTGCCCCAAGCTCGCAAAAGCCTCAAAGAAAAAGAAGAAGGCACTGAAAGTCGGCTAGGATGCACACAGCACAAGCAGTTCAGAATATGAATCTAGTGACGACGAGGTGGCCAATCTGTGTCTAATGGCACATGATGACCTTGAGGTACAATCATCATTTTCATCATCTTCATATTATTCTAGTGATTCTAAAAATGAAAATGATATGATTTCATACGATGAACTAAAATAAGAATACTTGTACACTATTAAAATGCTTGAGGAGAAAACAAAGAAAATTTCTGAGTTGAGAAGTAAAGTCAAAGAACTTTCAAGCTTACTTGAACGTAAAAATGAATCTCATGCATCTTTCATAAGAAATAAAGATTTGAAAATTGAGGAGTTAGAAAAGGATTTGAAAGATAAATCTGGAATTATTTGTAAATTTACTGAAATGCAAAACAATTTTGAAAAGCTCCTAAGATCTCAAAGAAATTCCCTAGAAACGGAAGGGCTCGGTTTTAATGGTAAGGAAAATCTAAAGAAAAGACATTTTTACATCAGTTATTTTACAAAAGAATCAAAGTCATATGTTCCAACTAAGAATTATTATAAATATACTACATGCTTTAAATGTAGAAGGTTGGGTCACATACAATTCGACTGTCCTTTCAAAAATAAAGATGTAAAAATAAAGAAAGTATGGAAGGTCAAAGGTCAATCTAGCACTAACCCCCTGGACCCAAGACAATCTGGGTACCAAAGCTAGTTGTTTGATTGTGTCTTACAAATTTGTTTAAGATCAGCATCTTCAAAAGATAGATGGTATATGGATAGCGGATGCTCACGTCACATGACCGGGGATAAAGCAAAGTTCATATCCATCATACCCAAGGATGAAAGGTTTGTTACTTTTGGAGATAATTCTAAGGGAAGGATCACAGGTGTAGGTAAAGTTGGTAATGATTCCTCACTCATTATAGATGATGTTTTATTAGTTGAAGGTTTAAAGCACAATTTATTGAGCATAAATCAACTATGTGATAAAGGCTACAAAGTATCATTTGAACATGACAAGTGCATAGTTGAACACAAAACTGATAATAAGATATTGTTCATTGCTAAGCGTCATGAAAACGTATATACCACAAGCTTTGATAACTTAACTTCATAGAGTATGACATGCTTATCTGCTATGAATGAAATAAGCTAGATTTGGCATAGGAGACTAGGACACACAAACATGGATTTAATATCAAAACTAGTTAAGAAAGAATTACTTAAGGGACTGCCTAAGAGTAAATTTGTGAAAGATAAAAAATCTGTTGCATGCCAACTAGGAAAACAAGCAAGAACAAGCTTTAAGAAGAAAAAAGAGATCTCCACTACTAGGCCACTCCAAATGCTACATTTAGACTTATTTGGACCAAACCCAATTCAGAGTTTAGGAGGAAAATCATACGCCTTTGTCATAGTTGATGATTTTTCAAGATACACAAGGGTATTATTCTTAGGTCACAAAGATGAAGCATGTGAACAATTTATAAACCTGTGCAAGAAAGTCCAAAAATGAAAAGGGATACACAATTACTAAAATTCAAAGTGATAGGGGTAGAGAATTTAAAAATCAAAGCATGGAAGACTATTGTAATTCATTAGGAATTGCCCATAATTATTTAGCTCCTAAAACACCGCAACAAAACGGTGTAGTTGAAAGGAAGAATAGATCTATACAAGAAATGGCTAGAACTATGCTTAACGAACATAAATTACCTAAATACTTCTGGGCCGAGGCAGTGAGTACCACCTTCTATGTGCTAAATAAAGTTCTGATTAGACCATCACTTAATAAGACTCGTTACGAATTATGGAATGGCCATAGACCAAACATATCATATTTTCATGTCTTTGGTTGTAAGTGTTTTGTGCTTAGAGACAATGAGCATCTAGGAAAGTTTGATGTGAAATCAGATGAAGGTATCTTCCTAGGGTATGCCTTAGATAGTAAAGCCTATAGAGTATATAACAAACGAACATTGACGGTCATAGAATTTATCCATGTAGTGTTCAATGAGTCAAATCCTTTCTCCAAAAGAACTGATGAAGATGAAATTGAATTAAACAAGGAATTTGAAGAACTATCAATTGAGAATGATTCTGAAAATAAAAATGAACTTAAGGAACCATCCATTGAAATTGATCAAACTGAAAATGAGGTTAATGAACCACCTAGAGAATGGAAATACATAAAGAATCATCCCATAGATCAAATAATAGGTGAACCATTACGTGGAGTAGCCACTCGCTCCTCTCTTAGGAACATGGTTAGTCATTTTGCATTTCTATCTCAAGAAGAACCTAAGAATGTGAGTGAAGCTATAGAGGATGAATCTTGAGTGTTATCCATGCAAGAAGAATTAAATCAATTTGAGAGAAACAAAGTATGGACATTAGTTTCCAGGCTTGAGGATAAGTCAATCATAGGGACCAAATGGATATATAAGAATAAGAAAGATGAACATGGAGTAGTTGTGAGAAATAAGGCTAGATTAGTAGCTCAAGGATATAATCAAGAAGAAGGTATAGATTTTGAAGAAACATTTACCCTTGTAGCTAGGATGGAAGTCATATGAATGCTTTTAGCATATGCAGCTTTTAAGGATTTCAAGCTATATCAAATGGATGTCAAAAGCGCATTTTTAAATGGCTACATAAATGAAGAAGTGTATGTAGAACAACCCCTAGGCTTTGAAAACCATAAGAATCCAGATCACGTGTATAGACTGAAAAAAGCCTTGTATGGTTTAAAGCAAGCTCCTACAGCTTGGTATGAAGGGCTAAGCGGTTTTCTATTTGAAAATGGATTTATAAGAGGAAAGATAGATACAACCCTGTTCATAAAGTCTAAGAAAGATGATATTCTCCTAGTACAAGTATATGTAGATGACATCATATTTGGTGCTACAGATAAAGAATTGTGTAATGAATTTGTTAATACCATGCAAAATGAATTTGAGATGATTATGATGGATGAACTAAATTTCTTCCTAGGACTTCAGATCAAACAAAAAAATCATGGAATATTCATAAATCAATCAAAGTATATTAGAGACTTACTCAAAAAGTTTAATATGGAAGACGGAAAAATACTAATTATGCCTATAAGCGTTTCATTGAAATTGGACAAAGATGAAAAAGGTATACCAATAGACGTCAAGCTATATCGTGGAATGATAGGTAGCTTATTATAACTGACTGCCAATAGACCGGATATAATGTTTAGCGTATGTTTGTGTGCAAGATTTCAGTCTACACCAAAAAAGTCTCATTTGCTAGCTGTTAAACGGATACTTAAATATCTAATAGGAACCGTGGACATTGGGTTATGGTATCCTAAGTTCACATCCTTTGAGATTCTTAGTTATTCAAATGCTGATTTTGCGGGTAGCAAAGTGGATAGGAAGAGTACTAGTGGTACTTGTCATTTCTTAGGACACTCCTTGGTCTCTTGGTTTTCCAAGAAACAAAATTTAGTTGTTCTTTCCACAACTGAGGTTGAATACATAGCGCTAGGTAGTTGTTGTGCTCAAACGCTTTACATGAAGCAACAAATGAAGGATTTTGGATTAAGTTATGAAACAATCCCTATAAAATGTGATAATAAGAGTGCAATAAATATCTCAAAGAATCTCATATTACATTCACGAACTAAGCACATAGAAATGCGACATCACTTTCTTCGTGACCATGTGCAAAAAAGGGATGTAACACTAGAGTTTGTATGCACATATGAACAATGGGCAGATATATTCATGAAACCACTTGCGGAGGATAGGTTTATCCAAATTAGGCGTGAATTAGGTCTCATGCATAGCCGACAAGTTGCTTAGAATTATGTTAGATGATATAATTCAGGGGGAGCAACGTCACTTACGATATAATCACTTGGTATTGCATTAATCAACAATTGAACACGTTTAAAACCTTAAGATTTCTAAGGGGAGAAGAACATAAGGGTACATCTACTCATGCTTTATTAGTTTACACATTTTTGTTGATGTCAAAAGGGCGAGAAAATTAGAAGCAAAAATAATAGAATGGAAGCAAAAATAATATAATGGAATTATGTAATAGAATGGAATTATGCAAAAAGGGAGATATGCGAAAGGAGAGAAACAGTTGTTGATTTCATGGATTGAAACATCATGAGCATATTCATTATGAGCATATTTAGGAACTTTGTGTATGAACATGAGCATATTGTTATTCATTGAATATTTGATGCATTCATTGAGGGGGAGCCTTGTTAGGCGTAACTCATTATATATTTTTGTTTGTGCATTTGTCATTATAAAAAAAAAAGGAGATTGTTGACTCTATGAGTCCAATCCAGTTTTGATAATGACAAATCACTTGGTATTTGATCTGTGCATTGAGTTTGTGAACACGAACCATATTAAGCATGCACGGAAAGATAACGAGTCATGGAAGTCATAACGTAAAGCTAACACATCTTGGCAAGATCCATGGAACTCAAAGAGTACGGGAATCAAGATGCAAGCGGAAAAGTTCAAGAACATCTTAGGAATGGGTATTTAGAACTCATCTACTTACATTTTCATATGATTTAATTTGAAGCTCATAACTTAGAATGATTTTAGAATTCATGCATTTCATGTATATCATTAGGGGACTTTTATGGACTTAGAAATATTCTTAAAACCTTGAAAAGTACCTTTATAAAAGAGCCAAGAAAGAAAGTAAAATAGATTTTTAAATTAAAAAAAAAAAAGGAAAATTGAGAAGAAGGGGATTTCAATAGCCTGAACTCACCCTCAGTAGCCTGAAGAATTTCTTCAGGAGCCTAAAGATTAAGTTCGGTAACCTGAAGAATTAATGGGAAAACACAGCAAGAAGGCCGAGGTACTTCGGTTGCCTGAACTGGAACTTCAGTCACCTGAAGTTGCTTTAGGAGCCTAAACTTTAACTTTAGTAGCCTGAAGTCCCGGAAAAGTTTAAAAATCGGATTTTTATTAAATGAACTCGCGAGCTATTTCTTTGATCCAGCGGTTGAGATCAATCCTAAGGGTAAGACACTATAAATACTAAATATCTAAACCCTATAACCAAGCTAAGACACTCAAGAAAGAGAAGAGCACATCTTATTGAAAGAACATTGAAAACTTGCTCCTATTGCTATACAATTGCCTACACTTCAATCTCTAACCATCAAGCTTGGGCAAATAAACTCAGAATCTCAAAGGGAACTTTTTTACTCATCTGAATTCTCATTCTAGTATTGAGGTTTGATCATTCAAGTTATTATCTTCAAGAACTTCTCATCTCATTACTTGTTCTTGATTATCTTTAGAAAAGTTTGATCTTGTGTGTGTTCATACATATAAAAATTGTTTTTGAAAAGATCATTACTTAAGAAAGTTGTTTAGCTATTAATTGATTGTTTTTTATTCAAGAGTATATATATATATAGCTTTCATAGAGCATATTATTGAAAAATCTATTTTTGATTAGGTATTAAAAGGTTGATCTTGAAACTGCTTATACATATACATATTTATTTTAAACAAGATCGTTACTTAATTAAGGTTGTGTTATTGATTTAATGGTTTGATTCAAGTGTGCATTCAGTTATAGGATTCATATTTTATATATATTAAAACACTTGAGAATATATCCTTGGTATTCATAAATATCTATTTTGTTAAGGGATATCTTGTTTGGAAAATCTTATACTCAGGATTTTGTTTTTTGAATTACATATCATATACATTTACATATTACAAAGATCGAGTTGTGATTAAATATTTGATAGAAAGCTTTTTGATATAGATTGATAAAATATTCAAGATAAGGCTTTTATCAAGTTCACATTAGATATATGTGTGCATCTTTACAAAGCGAACTAGAACCCTAGTATACTCCAAAGCATTTTAATAATATCATTACGTAGGAGTTTTGGTTAAAGAGGGTTTGTGTGTTGAAGCATATCATACATAAAACGATTGTATCGTTTTCATACATTTATAAGCTTCAAGTTTAATCATATGTTAATGTTTTAGGAATTTGATTTGTACTCATACGCTTTTGTTAGAAGCATTTTTTAGTGTTATTTTTCAGATTCTATTGTATACACGGTTCGGTGTGTGAACCGGTGTGTAAGGAAAGAGTTGTATTTCTTGTAAGCAACGACGTAGGAGGGAGTTGTGCCTATTGTAAGCAGTGGATTGTAAGGGAAGCTCCATCCCAATTTAAGGAGAAGGGATTTAGTGAAATCCTTGAGTGGTTGCTTAGGACGAGGACGTAGGACAAGTCTGCTGAACCTCGTAAAACCGTGTTTGTCTTCTTTCTTCCCTTTACTCTTTACTTTCAACACTGCATTTAAATTGTTTATATTGTATGTATTGGTTGGATTACCTTGCACATAAGTAATTGAGTACAAGAATTCATTGGTAAATATATAAGAAGGGTGTAAGTGGTAAATAAATGTCAAAGAATTTTTAAATACCCAATTCACCCCCCTCCCTATTGGGATTACACCTGATTTAATAAAAACGTTTGACTCCTAGGAGGTTCAGTCGACCAGGTGTATTTGAACTAAATTGATTCAGTCGACCGGGTTGTGGTCAACTGGTTGACCAAGACCGAATTTAGTCGACCGGGGCAGAATGAACTGCATGGGTCGGTCGAACGAAAGTGCACAAAGTGTGCATTTTGGTCCTGTTTTGATTAACAAACACCCTATTTAATGTGCCTAACATATATAAGTGCAAGGGTGAGTGTCCTAGGGTCTCGTTAGGTCCAATCTTAGTTACTTTTAGTTCTGAGCTTACCTATTAGACCATGCACGTGAGGTGTGTGATTATTACAAGTAAAGTCCCCAAATTTACTATTACAGACCAATTCTGCAAATTAAATATATATTACAATACAATTTGGTTTTCAATCTTTATTTGCTTTGTGCCCATCTTGATCTTGGCAACTTAAGGTTCCTGCACAAAGTCTCAAATACTCATTAGATGCAATGAGTATTTGTCATAATCAAAACCAAGCGTGACCTATAAGGTCAACATTCTCCCCCTTTTTGATGATGACAAATATGATCGACAAAAATATGGGTTTGAGCCTAAAAAGGCTCCCCCTATCAATATGCATCTACTTTATTTTTAACCAAGTGTTTTACCCATTATTTTTGCCCATTTTCATCTCCCCCTTTTGGCAACAGCAAAAAGGGCCATTTGAGTTAACATTTTAGGCGCGCAATGGGTAAGTGTTATAGTTATACATGAAGAATTTTGGAAAGATTTAGAAAAATTTCGGTAGAGTGCCGTTTGTAAATCAGACTTTCTAAAATGAATCCTGTATAATTGTAAACTGTTTGAGTTTAAATATTTCCTAACATTTTATCCACAAGTACTCAAACAGTTTAGTAATGCCCAACAAGCAAAAAAACTTTCAAGATGATCATGAAGTGGATAAGTTGTGCAACACAAATGATAATCATTATTCATTACACTCAATATGATCATGCAATATATATATAGGACATGTGCACACAATCAATAATCAACTTTCACAAAGTCTAAAGCAAGAAGATAAGTCAACAATAATATTAGTTGCTAAGACTTGGAAAGTTCTCATTTGAGAGCTCCCCCTAAATTTATGCAAGTTATGAAACATTTAAGCCTAAGAAGCTTCTCTACTATGCATTAAGACTAATTCACGTCTAATTTATATAAACCTATCCTCGGGTAGTGGTTTAGTAAATATGTCGGCCCATTGTTCATTGGTGCATACAAACTCAAGTGCAACATCTCCTTTTTGTACATGATCACGAAGAAAATGATGTATAATTTCAACATGTTTAGTTGAATGTGAGATACGATTTTTAGAGATGTTGATTGCACTAATGTTATCATATTTAATAGCTATCGTATCATAGTGCAATCCATAATCCATAAGTTGTTGTTTCATATAAAGAGTTTGGGCACAACAACTTCCGGCCGCAATATATTCAGCTTTGGCTGTGGATAAGGCAACTGAGCTTTGTTTCTTGAAGAACCAAGAAAAAAGAGATTGTCCTAAGTAATGACAAGTGCCGCTAGTGCTTTTTCTATCAACCTTACTACCGCAAAGTCAGCATCAATGTAACTAACAATCTCAAAGGTAGTATGCTTAGGGTACCACAAGCCTAATTCAATAGTCCCAACTAGATACCTGAGGATTCGTTTGACAGCTTTTAAGTGAGATTCCTTAGGGGCAGCCTGAAACCTAACACACATACACGCACTAAACATAATATTAGGCCTACTAGTAGTGAGATATAGGAGACTCCCAATACAATTTTACGTCAATAGAGATTCCTTACTCATTTTTATCAAGCTTAATGGAGGAGTTCATAGGTGTACCAAGAATTTTACAATCTTCCATATTAAATTTCTTTAGCAAGTCCCTAATGTATTTAGATTGGCATATGAAAGTTCCATGGTTAGCTTGCTTAATTTGTAATCCTAAGAAGAAACTAAGTTCACCCATCATGCTCACTCCAAACTCACTTTGCATGCATTTGGAAAACTCATTACACAACTTATTATTAGTTGCTCCAAAAATGATATCATCTACATAAATTTGAACAAGGAGCATATCATCATTTTTGGATTTGATGAAGAGTGTAGTGTCAATCTTGCCACAAGTAAACCCATTTTCTAGTAGAAAACCACTAAGCTTCTCATACCAAACTCTAGGAGTTTGTTTTAATCCATATAAGGCTTTAGACAATCGGTACACATGATCAAGATATTTATGATTTTCAAAACCGAGTGGTTGTTCTATGTATACCTCTTCATTAATGTAGCCATTTAGGAAAGCGCTTTTATATCCATTTGAAACAATTTAAAATTTTTAAAAGCGGCAAAGGCAAGTAGCATACGAATGGCTTCTAACCTAGCAACAGGAGCATATGTTTCATCAAAGTCAATTCCTTCCTGCTGGTTATACCCTTTGGCAACTAGTCTAGCCTTGCTCCTAGTTACTACCCCATTCTCATCTTTCTTATTTCTATACCCATTTAGTTCCAATGATGGTGTGCTCATTAGGCCTATGAACTAGAGTCCACACCTTGCTTCTTTCAAATTGATTAAGTTCTTCTTGCATGGACATTACCCAAGACTCATCTTCTATTGCTTCTTTAATATTTTTAGGTTCTTCTTGAGATAAGAAAGCATAATAATTCACTAGATTTCTTAGGGAGGATCTTCTGGCAACACCATGGGACGGTTCACCAATGATTTGATTTATAGGATGATTTCTAATGAATTTCCAATCTCTAGGCAGCTCCTGATTTTCATTTTCATCATCTTCAGATGTTTTTTCATTTTCTTCCTGATTTTCACTTACATTGTTTTCAATAGACATTTTTTTCCAAGCATTTTCTAATATCAATATCATCTTCATCATCTTTATTAGAAAATGGATTAGATTCATCAAACACAACATGAATAGATTCAATTACGGTCAATGTTCGTTTATTGAAAACCCTATATGCTTTACTATTGAGTGCATAACCTAGGAAAATGTCTTCATGAGATTTAGAATCAAATTTTCCTAAGTGTTCATTATCCCTAAGCACAAAGTATTTACAACCAAACACATGAAAATAGGAAATATTAGGTTTATGGTTGTTCCACAATTCATAAGGGGTTTTATTTATTGATGGTCTAATCAACACCCTATTCATAACATAGCATGCAGTATTTATAGCCTCGACCCAAAAATATTTAGGTAACTTATGTTCATTCAACATAGTTCTACCCATCTTTTGCAGTGACCTATTCTTTCTTTCAACCACACCATTTTATTGAGGTGTCCTAGGTGCAGAGAAGTTGTGTGATATGCCCTCTAAGTCACAATATTTCTCTATGTTCTCATTTTTGAATTTAGTGCCTCTATCACTTTTTATATAAGTTATCTTATATCCTTTTTCATTCTGAATTCTCCTACAAAGCTTGGTAAATTGTTCACATGATTCATTTTTGTGTACAAGAAATAATACCCATGTGAATCTAGAAAAATCATCCAAAATTACAAAAGCATAAGATTTACCAACAAGACTTTGCACATAATTAGGTCCAAACAGATCCAAGTGAAGCACCTCAAGTAGTTTGGTAGTAGATATGAATTTTTTTTTCTTGAAACTAGATTTGGTTTGCTTACCCATTTGACATGCATCACAAATTTTATCTTTTACAAAAGATATTTTAGGCAAGTCCTTAACTAGTTCTTTTCTAACAAGTTTAGACAACAAATCCATGCTAGCATGTCCTAAGCGCCTATGTCATAACCAACTAGCTTCATTTACAGCAAAAAACAAGTGACTTGTGTTAGAATTGGTGTTTTCCCAAGAGGGGGGGGTGAATTGGAATTTTAAACTTTTCTCCTAGGTTGAACTAGATGTCAGCTGAGTATTACAACCTAAGGTCTTTCTACACAATTCCAAATGTGCTGATAAAAGAAATACATGGAATTTAAATCAAGCACATCATTCATACCATAACATATACGTGCGGTAAATATAAAGTGCTGAAATGTAAACAGACACACGATATGTTATCGGGGTTCAGCCAACTGTGCCTACGTCCCCGCCTCTAGCTTGCAAGCCCGAAGATTCCACTAATAGCTCACTTAAGGGTGGAGCGGCACCGATTAAAATCAGGTCAATTAGCATAGCGTTGACCTCAACCTTAACCAAGTCAATTAGTGGGGCTAACCTCAACCTACACGCTTTAACAAGATGGCGCACCTAGCTTTCCTAACCAGGTCTAAGCCAATTCGGGACTATTCCAGGGCTAGTCTCCCTCTTCAGGCCCGTGCCTGAAAATACAACAGATGTGTATTATAATCAAATGGTACAGTGATTGTGCTTTCGTGTAAAGTAGATATGTACCCAAATACGCGCAATTACATACACCACAAATGATATAATATGTAAACTCAATGTGGTCAAATATCTCAACTCTCATATATATATATATATATATATATTTACTATCAATGTAATGAGTGCTTGCGAGTATCAATTAAGCAATCTTTGTATCACAAGATATTCAGCCAATAAGTTCACACAAAGATATCAAATCTCAAATATTTCAATCAGCAGGATGTCTCAAGAATGTAGATATCAAATAAGGTATATGCTTGGTTTGCAAAAGATGTGTAATCTTTGTATTCAGCAAAAATATATGAGTGAATGAATATTGCAACAAAGATCACTATCTCATAAACAAATATCTCTTCAAATATATTTTTTAATATAAAGCACACTAGATATTTAAAAATGATTTTAAAAGGATTTTGCAAACAAAAAAAAATACAATCTTCTCAAGATGTTGCAATGAAGGTGCAATCTTAGAAGATCTAACAAAGTCTCCTTAGGATAGACTTATTAACAAAGTCCCCTAAGAGTCTTTAAGGTTTTGCTCTCAATAAAAATATATCAAACAACTAGAGAAAGAGAGCAAACCTATATGCACAACCACACTTAAACACACTTACAAAGAAGTTTGAGTAGTAAGATCCAGTAAGAATAGGTGTTGGAGGCTTAGATATGAGTATTATAGGATTTGAAAATTTCAGAGAATTTCTCCTAATCGAAGTGGCTAATCCCTTCTTAATTTGCACAAATGATCTCATATATATAGACATGGGAAGAGATATGACCGTTAGGGACCTATTGGGTATTATTAGGAAAGTTTAATGACATTTCAAATATTTTAACCCTGTTTAAAAGATATTTAACCGTGGTAAAAATTAGGGCAACTCGAGAGGTCCAGTCGACCAGAACAGTTTTGGTCGACCAAAGTTCATATGGTTCGGTCGACCAAGAGGTTTTTGAACTGAAGGCTCGGTCGACCGAAATTGGGCGATTTCCCATTTCTTCGAGGTTCAGTCGACCGAGACATTTTCAAATTGGCTGGTTTAGTCGACCAGAGCATTGGGATTTTTCCCTAGGACCCTCGGTCGACCAGGTAGTTGGAGTACAAAATTGGCTCGGTCGACTAGATGGTCAAATTGTTGACCTGAGGGGGTTTCGGTCGACCAAGGGATTTTGAACTACTCTGGTTCGATCGACCAGGACCTTGGTCAACTGTTGACCTAAGCCTGTTTCAGTCGACCAGGGCAAAATGAACTGCCTTGGCCGGTCAACCGAAAGTGCACCAAGTGTGCATTTCGGTCCCGTTTCGAAACATACAAATCCTATTCAAGTGTCCAATACATGCAAGTGTAAAGGTGAGTGTCCTAAGGTCACTTGGGGTCCAATTAAAGACACCGAAAAAGTCCGGTGTTGATCGACTGAAGAGAAAACCCTAAGGTCTTTCTAAGGTCATTTTTCATTTACGGTTTGTTTGAGCTTACGTATTATCATGCACCTGGTGTGTGTGAGCTTATTACAAACTAGAGCCTTAATTACTGTTACAGACCAATTTTCACAAATAAAAATGTATTACAACACTGAATATAAATTGGTCTTCAAGCTTTACTTACTTTGTGCCCATCTTGATCTTAACAATCTTACTTCCTACACAAAACCTCAAACACCCATTAGATACAATGAGTATTTGTTATAATCAAAACTAGACGTGACCTATAAGGTCAACAACTTGTTGTGAAGCTAAGTTATCAAGAGAAGTAGTATGCACATTTTCATGGCGGTTTGCAGTAAAAAGCACTTTGTGATCTGATTTATCTTCTACTATGCATTTATCATTCTCAAAAGATACTTTATTTCTTATGTCACCCAACTGACTTATGCTAAGAAGATTATGCTTCAACCCATCAACCAACAAAACATTGTCAATAGTAAGAGATGAACCTTTACCAACCTTACCTACCCCGATGATGCGCCCATTGGCATTGTCGCCATATGTCACGTAGCCTCCATCCTTGGGAACAAGTGAAGTAAATTTTCCCTTGTCGCTGGTCATGTGCTGTGAGCACCTGCTATCCAAGTAACACCAGTCCTTGGAAGAGGACGATCTTAGGCATACCTGCAAAATAAGCTAAGTAACTGATGCGGGTCCCCAAATTTTGTTCGGTCCATGGGGATTAGTAGCAGGATATCCGTTAACTACCCATACTTTCCTAATTCTAGCATGCTTATTCCTAAGTGGACAATCAAATTGAATGTGACCAATCTGTTTACATTTAAAACATCTTAATCTACACTTAGGCTCTTTAGGAGGAACATGTGATTTTGACTCACGTGTAAAGTGTCCTAAGTAAAGGTTAGGTCGTCTAACATTTTCAACACCATTAAAACCAAGACCTCCTTTACTTAAGAAGTTTCTTTGGGCACCAAGTAATTTTTCAAAATTGTTTTTGCCCTCAGTGAATTTAAAAATGATTTTGGAGCTATCCTCCAGTTTCCTCTCAAACTCAACAATAGTAGCATCTTTTTGTTTTAAAATAGAAGCATGAGAGGTTTTTGCCATATTAAACAACTTTGACCAATTTTCACATTTTTTTTTAAATCATTATTTTCTTTGGTCATTTTGCCTAACAATTTAGAAACACAAATATATTCAAACTGTAACTCTCTAAATGTAGGCATGCAATCAGAATCACAATCATCAGACGAACAATATGAAGATAAAGAACTAGAAGACAATACCTCATCCTCGTGTGCCATCAAGCACAGATTAGCGACCTCTGAGTCGTTGTGATCTGATTCTGAGTCGTTGCTACTAAGTTTGTCCCATGAAGTCCCGGTCTTCATGGCTTTCTTCTTTCTATTAGCCTTCTTTTTCAGAAGTGGGCAGTCAGGTTTGATGTGCCCCACCTTGTTGCAGTTATAGAACGTAGGAACATTTGATTTTTCTTTTCTTTTGCTGGACTCTTCCTTCTCATTAGTAGACTCTGTATATTTTTTATAAGGCTTCATGTTCCTCCTGAAAAATTTGCTGAATTTCTTAGTTAGCATGGTCATTTCATCATTAGTGTCAGACTCACACTCACTAGATGTGTTATTAAATGCTTTCAATGCAATCACTTTCTTAGTTCTATTATGCTCATTAAGTCTTTCATTTATGGACAATTCATAAGTAATTAAGGAACCTATCAATTCATCTATGGTCATGGCCTTAAGGTCTCTACCCTCAGCAATGGTCGTAGCCTTGGCTTCCCAAATAGGAGGTAAGCCTCTAAGGATCTTCCTAATCATCTCATATGTGGGATAGGTCTTTCCTAATGCATGCAGTGAGTTTATGATGTGTGTGAATTTAGTGTACATGCTCTGAATGGACTCACCTACATTCATCATAAATGCCTCATACTCACTAGTCGACATATCTATCCTACTGTCCTTCACATCCCTAGTACCCTCATATGTGACCTCTAACTTATCCCATATTTCTTTTGTAGTAGAACATGCCATAATCCTGTTAAATTCATTTACATCAAGACTACAGTATAAAATATCCATGGCAATGGCATTAAGACTAACAACTTTCCTATCATCATCATCATATTCATCCTCAGTCATAGGAACCCTAGATGTACCCTCAGTTTTCATAGGGACATAATTTCCCTTAGAGACAATCCTCCACACCTTCCAATTAGTATTCTGAAGGTAGATGCGCATCCTCTGTTTCTAAAAGGTGTAATTAATACAACTGAAAATAGGAGGTCGTGTGGAAGATGTCCCTCAGGGAAAGGGGTCATGGAGCTATGAGCCATATGTAATCTTTTTGCAAAATAACAGCTAGTCTATGCGACCTAGGCTCTGATACCAATTGTTAGCTATATCGTAATCCCAAGAGGGGGGTGAATTGGTATTTTTAAATTTAATCCCTAGGTAAATGTTCTAACGCCAGAATGTTCACAACCTTAAGGACGACCTAGTGCAAGTAAAGTAAATATACCAGAATTTAAATGAAGCAATTTAACCCAACTCCACATGCACCAGAAAGCAGTAAAGTAAAAGTGACACACAGAGACGTTATCGAGGTTCAGCTAATTGCCTACATCCCCGCCTTGGCTAACAAGCACAAGGATTACCACTATAACTTGCTCACTTAAACAGGTGGAGCGACACCAATACAAACCAAGTCAATTAGCATAGGGCTGACCTCAACCTTTACACCAATCCTTACCAGTTTAGATTATCGCTCCCTCAAGCCACGCTTGAAAACACTCAAATTTTATAATCAAATGGTACAACAGAAAAGTGCTTTCACGTAAAGTAGATTTGTACCCAAATGGGTTCAATCACAAACACCACAAATGATTTAATATGTAAGCTCAGTGTGGTCTAAATAGTTCAACTCTCAAATGTATTTTCTATTAGTGTAATGAGTACGTGAGAGTGTCGACAAACGATCTTTGTATTCCAAGATGTTCTCAATCAAGGTGCTCAGACAAAGATATCACTCAAGTTTCAAATATTCCAAAGAGCAGAATATATCAATCACGTAAATAGTGTATATGCTTGGTTTGCAAAAGATATGCAATCTTTATATTCAGCAAATGATGTATACTTGAATAAATATTGCAACAAAGATTATTATCACAAACACAAATATCTTTTCACAAATATGTCAATGTAAATCCCACAAGATATTTGACTAAGTTTTGAAAAACGTTTTTGTAACCTAAAAATAAATACAAGCTTTCTAAGATATTGCAATACAAATGCAATACTCAGAAGCTTAGGCAAGTTTTCTTAGAATAGGCTTATGAGTAAAGCCCCCTAAGAACACTTAGGTTTAGCTCTCGTTGAAAATCGATTCAATCACACAATAAGAGAGCAAACCTATTTGCACAAAGCACTCAAGACACTTATAGAGGATTTAGGAACTTGAGAAGGTAAGTTTAAGTGATTTGAGAAATAGTATGAGTAGTAGAGAGTATTTTGCTTGAAAGAGGATTTTTGATTTTGTATGCTAATCAAGTTACTAATTTTCCCAAATGAAGGGGTATTTATAGACACCCCATGAAATATAACCGTTGAGGACATAGCTGGGATTTTTAGAAAAGTTTAATGATGTATTAGTCATTTTAACCTTGTTTTAAAAATATTAACCATGGTAAAAAATTCACAGCAACCCGAGAGACCTAGTCGACCAGAAACCTTTCGGTCGACCGAAGTTCATATGGGTCGGTCGACCAGGCTAATTTTGAACTGGGGACTCGGTCGATCGAACGAACATGACTGAGGTGATTTTTCCATTTTATTGAGGTTCGGTCGACCAGACTTATTTTGAACTAAGCGATTCGGTCAACCAGATCGTTGGGATTTCTCCCGAGGACCCTTGGTCGACCAGACAATTGGAATACAATTTTGGTTCGGTCGACCCGATAGTCAAACATTTGACTACTAGGAGGTTCGGTCAACCGGATGTATTTGAACTTAACTGATTTGGTCAACCGGGTTATGGTCAACTAGTTGACCCAGACCGGGTTCAATCGACCGGGGCAGAATAAACTGCATGGGCCAGTCGACCAAAAGTGCACAAAGTGTGCATTTCGGTCCTATTTTGATTCACAAACACCCTATTCAATGTGCCTAACATATATGAGTGCAAGGGTGAGTGTCCTAGGGTCTCGTTAGGTCCAATTTTAGTTACTTTAGTTCTGAGCTTACCTATTATACATTGCACGTGGGGTGTGTGATTATTACAAGTAAAGTCCCTTAATTTACTATTACAAGCCAATTCTATAAATGAAATATATATTACAATACAATTTGGTCTTCAATCTTTACTTGCTTTGTGCCCATCTTGATCTTGGCAATTTTAGGTTCCTGCACAAAGTCTCAAACACTCATTAGATACAATGAGTATTTGCCATAACCGGGCATGACATATAAGGTCAACACAAACAAAACCAAATTCTTCCTCAAATCTGGTATGTGCCTCCTCACCACACCATCATATATCTTGATTCTCAAATTTCCTATCCCTGTCACTTTGTATGCAGCATCGTTCCCCATCAGAACGGAACTAGAACTAACCAACCTATACGTGGTGAACCATTCCTTGTTGAGCATGATATGATACGAACACGCCAAGTCCAAAATCCAAAAATTTAGACACTTGAATTTTATGTGCCCTCTTTTACCATACTTAAAACATGACACATCTTTCCTCTTTTTGGACTTGGGCCGAGCCCTATGGCTGCTCAATCCACCCTGGAAACCCACTTCTCCCAAGATCCTGATTCAGTTTCGCCATGAGGCCTTCAGCATATGAACCCTCATCGCTGGCCTTCTTCCTTTGGTGGAACCCCAACATTGCACTCATGATGTCCTCCAACTCCAGGGTTTCTTTCCCCAAGTCAGCATCGTAACCAGGTTTTCGTATGTAGGCGTCGATAGGGAATTCAATAGCATCAATGCTTTATCCTCTTCCTTGAACTTCACATCAACGTGCCTCAAATCACTAACGATCTAATTGAAAGTGTTGATGTGATGAGTCAAGTCTGAACCCTCTGCCATCTTAAACCAATAAAGCTTTTGCTTAAGATACAACTTGTTCGTAAGCGATTTGGACATGTACCAACTTTTTAGTTTTAACCAAATCGTAGCTAGCGATTCCTCATCCATGATGTTGTACATCACGTCATTGGCCAGGCAATGTCGATTAATGGACACAACCTTTGCTTCAAGCTCCTTCCAACTCGTGCCATTAATGTCGTTTGTTAGACCAAGTGGTTAAGGGTCTTTCATTCCAACTGTATTTTGATGACAACAACCCATTAGAAGTTCTTTAAGGTTACTAACCTTTTTCTCTAGTCCAACTAAGTTGCACAGAATGGATCCAAAGCAAGCAAGTTTTAAATCAGCCAAAAGCAATATGTGACATGACCATAACTCGGCCACTCACACCAAAGCACTCATGGACTCTACATAGCAAGCACATGTTCTAAGTTGAGTGTGAGAGTTAAAGAGAATGTTTCTATAATCCTTTGTGTATGGTGTGACTCAAAAGAACAAGTAAGAAATGAGCATAACACATACATATCACTAGAACACAGGCACAATCCCTTCACACATACAACTAGTCAAATAAAACTGCATAAGATGTTTAAAAACCCTCAAACATGTTTTGTTAAACCTAAGACATCTTAAAGTAGACCAGAGATCACTTCTCAAAATAAGGACCTTTTTACTTCAAACATAAACCTAGTTAAAGTATATTCTCTAAAATAGTGAAAGTGGCCTCGTCGACAAACACAGGGTTTCGTCGACGAGAATAACACAGACCCTCATCGATGTACACAGGGTACTCGTCAACAAGAATATACCGAGAGTACTTAAAAGTTCATAGCACCTTCGTTGATCAATACAGGGGATTCGGCAATGAAGTCTGTGCACATTTCATCGACGTACACAGGGTACTCGTCGACAAAAAGAAACCAACACCTACCTAAATTCAGAACCAGTAACTCGTCGACAAACTACAGTGCTTCATCGATGAATTAACTGAAGAGCTCGTCAACGAAGTCGAGACCTCGTCGACGAATGTCAGGCTACAAACCTCATTTAATGCACCAGAACGGCTAGTTCTCACCTTGTCTCATATCAATAAATGCCCAAAAGCTCTCTAGCACCCAGCTCGCCCCTTTGGTGTTTAAAATAGGTCTCTTGCATTAACTTCAAAGTAGTGAAGCTCATTAGTTGTTGAAATCATTCATTGTGCATTTACTCTAGGGTTTCATTTTGCAACCACTTGCCCTCTTGCTCTTACTTTTGTTTACACTCCATTGAAAAAGAGGATATAGTGTGAGGATTACATTGTGATATTAAACTCAAGAGAAGCATTTGAGATTGTATCTACCTCTCTTCAACTACTTGTATTGTAAGGCTCTTTGTGAGTCATTGCAAGGTGTCTCTAGGTGAGTACCATTGTAAGAGCTCTTTGTGAGCAGCTGTTTGTATAGGCTTCTCCGCCGGAAGGAGGATCGCATAGTGGATTTGGAGAATCCTTGAGTTGGTCTCAAGGCGTGGACGTAGGCGGAGTGCCAAACCACGTTAACATCGCTGTGTTAAGCTTCTCTTCTCTCTTCTCTCTTGTGTTGCTTATCCATTGCCATTTTTTTTATTTTTATATTGTGATATAATACTCTTGTTCTTGGCAAGATTTTTTTGTGTTTGTAAAAATTCACATATCCGCGGAAAACATCTATTCACCCCCCCCCTTTAGACGCTTATCCGGGCCAACATCGTTCAACTTCTTTCTGTACAAAGCCTTCACCATCACTTACTACACTAGCAAGTATTTCACCCTTCGTTGCCAAAGCCCGAAATTACCAGTTCCATCGAAGTTGTTCATATTGAACTTCATCGAAGAGACCCTAACCATTGTTGAACCAATAGCTCTGATACCACTTGTTGTTCTTCGTCATAGATACACAGTGAAAGCACACAATCACACACGAACGAATCAACAACCACCAATGAAATTACTCGATGATAAAATATGCTCAAGAAACAAATACTAAGTAATGAGAAGAATGAAAACACAACCAAAAGACACCATATGAGCCACGTAGCTTCTTCTTTTGCTGTTGCTCCTCGCTTCACGTAGCTTTCCTCGGTGCATGCCCTTTTGCTCAAAATATGAGCCACAACCCCAACACCATATATACTAAATATACCACACACAAACACACATATATACACTACATATTTTCATATACGTATATATTAATCCACACACACACACATAGATATATATATATATATATATATATATATCTCGGATATAACATAATTTGTCCATCACATAGTAATGAGTTTAGGAAATTGATCTTATGCTATGTAATGTGTCACATATATAGCATTAAGAATCTTTTAACCATTAAAAGCATTTTGTCCACTTGAATGGGGTCTATTTAAACATACTTTTGAGATTTAATTTTAGAATTGATAATTTTATATAAGCATGCACTAGCCAATATTATCATATATTAACCAATCATAATCATATGCATATATATAAAGCTTAGATTGGATATGATCACTAAGACTCACGTATTGACTTGATTTTCTTATGGTTCTCGATGTGATAAAAGTGTATACTAAAATTTAGACTTTTAAGTGCAAAATACTATTTAAGCATTTATCACCATTGTAACCCCCTTTTCATACTTTAATCTTAACATTTTATGAGTATAAATGAAATTTCTTTTTAAAGCCTCTCATAAGATAACATGATATAACACATGATCCAACTAAGGATTTTGCACAATATATATATATATATATCACAAGAATCATGGCATGAAATAAATAATCAAGTAGAAGGAGGAAGATATATACCTTTCTATTTTACTCCTTAAACATTTGAGCTCAGAGTGGCATTCCTCTCTTTCTCTCGGTTTCTTATACCTCTTAATGTTCCCAAATGCCCTTAGCACTATTACAAGTCATAAGCTTAAAGAAAGACATCAGTAGCTAAGGCACAATATGTATGCATGGCACTCAAATGATATGCATTAAGTTCACGTCATGCATTTTCAAATCGTTTTTATGATTAGGAAGAACTATGCATTTAAAAACATTTTCAATGGGATCTAACATCCTTTTACCAAACCCTTTGCAAAACCTCTAAACAGTTGATTTTACAACAAAAAGAAAAATTTATTTTCAATTTCCAAACAATAAAATTTACACAATAAAAGCGGTAGAGGATTTACAAAGGATTGAACCTCAAAACAGGGATACAAAGAAAATGAGTCATTACGATCTTTAGCATAAGCGGTTAAGCTTTTTGCAACGAGGCTCTGATACCAATGGATATAATTGGTGTAATCCCAAGAGGGGATGAATTGGAGATTTAAAATTTCCTCCTAGGTTAAATCAGATAACAACAGTATTTTGCAACCTAGGGTCTTTCTAAGCAGTCTCAATTCTCCCAAATAAATCAAGTATGCAAATATTTAAAACATGATTAAATATTTGCATACAACAAAGACATCATATCCCATTGACATTTTAAAGTGTGTATGTATAATGGTTGAGCAATAAATACAGGCATACACATGTGACATATCTCATTTAAATTTAAATGTGTGCATGCAAATGATTATAACTACAAATGAACAAACACACACAAACTGAATTTAAAGTACGAAAATTAAATGAGATGGAGAGAGAGACACACACAAGATTTGTTATCGAGATTTGGCCAAACCAACCAACATCCTCGCCTTGGGCATACCTCCCAAGGATTCTACTAACTCTGCTCACTTAATGGGTGGAGCAAAAACCGTTTACAATATTTCCTTATGGGGCAAGGTAAACCTCAGCTCAATTACCAAGTTGAGCCGAACTGGTCTCCCTTATGGGGAGGAGACATCTCAACTCAATTCACGGTCTGAGCCACAACCAACACTCCTTGTGAGGCAGAGATACCAAAACCCAGCTCAATGTGCAGACTGAACCCAACTGGTCTCCTTTATAGGGCGGAAACTCCCCAATTCAATTTACAGGTTGAACCCAACTGATACATAAAACATTTTTCGTACATTAAAATACTTCTAAATACAAGTAAAGATGTACACGTTCAAGTTCTAAAAATGCACTCTCTAATGATATGAATTTATGAGCTTAGTAGAGTAAGGGTGTTTTTCAAAATAATATTTTTAATCTTTGAAAAAGATGTATATGATACATACTCAAAGATTTAAACCCTAATAAAATATCTCCCAAAAATAATTTTCAAAGAATAATAGGAGAACCTAGGGTTTTGACTCTCAGGAAATTTTTTTCAAAAACCGAATACAAATGATCTTTGATGTTAAGTGAAATGTGCAATAAGAACTTCAAAGTTCTATTATAAAATAAACATTTTCTCCAACAAATATTTGCAATAAAAATTTTTGGAGTAGTTAAGATTTATGCTCAAAAACGTTTTTACAATAAATACAATATGAGTTTTTGAATCTTGCAAAAGATGTGCAAGGATTCACAAGCTACAAAAACAAGTTCTCCTAAAAAGATATATCAAGGAAATAATCAGGAGAAACTTAAGCTATACTCTCAAGAATGATTTTAAAAGTAAAGAATAAGTGTGTTAGAAGGAGTGAACTTCATGGTGATCCATCAATATAGGGAAGGCAATAGTGCGGCTGATTTTCTCGTTAGAGGAGGAGAAATGGGAAATAATGTCATCTAGGAAGAACAACATCTTTTACCACGTTCTCTGAAAGGTATCATTTGGATGGATAGGTTGGGTCTCACTTTCCTTCGTCATTAGTTCATCCTCTTGATTTTTGTTTGCTTGGTTTAGATTTTTTTTATTTTAGTTTATTTTATTATTGTTTTTTGTTAGGCCTGTTTAGATTTGTTTCTTATTTAACTTTGGTTGGATTTGTAGTCTTGTTTTGGTTGGTTGTTGGTGTTGTTTTTGGGAGGCCTTTAATGTATTTTTTATCTGTGATTTCCCAATGATTGTCATGTAACCACAGTATTTCTCCGCCAAAAGTGAAAGTGAGGGTATATCAATAAATAATTAGAGGTGTTACCCTCCTTTAGTTTAAAAAAAAAAAAAGTAAAGAATAAGTTAGAGTATGTGATTTAAGATGATAAAACAAATGCCCAAATAAAATGTTCTCTTCCAAAAGATTTTCAAAAAGAATGAGTGGAAGAGAGTGAGAGAGTACAAAAATTTTGCCCCAAAGAGAAGATTTTTGAAATAAAGAGTTTTGGGGGAACTTTGATTCATAATATTTTTAGAGGATTTTGAAATTAATCAAAGTTACTAGTTTAAGCTAATAAAAAGGTATTTATAGATTTTTGAAAAAATATGATCGTTGGGGATACGCTCGTCATTTTAGAAAAGATTAAGTAAAAAAATAATGATGATTAGCGCTTAAAAAATAAGCCAACCTGAGAGCCTCGATCGACTGACCTTAGCGCCGGTTGACTGACCTCTCACAATGAATTTGTAATTTAAAACGGTTCGGTCAGCCGAGCAAGAGGCTGGTCAATTGACTCGGCGCGATTTCCCCTTTCTTCGTAAGTTCAGTCGGCTGGCCAAATGATCGGTCGGCCGAGCCTTGAAGGCCGGTCGGCTGAGGCTATTTTGAAGTTAAGAGGTCGGTCGGTCGAGGAAGGTAGAAAGGCAAAGTCCAAATGTCGGTCAACTGAGGACACTACGTTCAAAAATGGTCGATCAATTAAGCCTTGTCAAAGTTTGACTTATGACTTTGGTCGGTCAACTAAGCAAATTTGAACTAGAGGAGTTCAGTCGACCGAGGTCCTTGAATACCTCAGTTTATGCCCTGATTTTGACCCTAAAGTTAGTTAAAAAATCTTTGTTAGATTTTAGCTTTTATGAGAAAGGTTTATGGTGCTAGTGTTGGGTCCCCTAAGGTCAGTCTATGGTTATTATGAGCTTAGCATTCATATTATGCATGTAATGCATTATTACAGACCAAATCTAAAGTTAAATGCATTACAAATGAAAATCATAAGTCTTCTTCTTCATCTTTTGCTCTTCAGCTTCATGGAATGCGCTAGGTGTATGTATTTTAAGTCCTTCTGGCTTCCATTTCCCTTTTGCCTTATCTGTGTGTTGAATAGTAAACCTATTTAAGCACTTAAAAAACACACATAGGAACCTTGTGCTTTGTTAGTTTCAAAATAGTGATTGTACTCAAAAAGTTAACAGTTCTACATAATTGCCTACAGAACATATTTTATCCCGTTAATGATAAGTGAAAGATGTTATAGTCTCAAAAAAAATAACCACATGTCATTATGGATGACATGAAAAAAATGCGCATGATTATGGAAAGAACTTCACAAATGAAATTTTTTTGTAAAGAAGAATAAATTTATTAAAGGAGCGACAAGTAAGAAGCTTAAATCCTCCCAAATGACAGAAAAGAACAAAGAAGGGAGAAGTGAGTAAAATCACCCTCCTAAATCATAGCAAATACAGGACAACTCTTCAATTCCCAATCCATATGGCACAAAAGGGAGTTGGAACCAATGACTTGCATGGTTAAATATTTTTCACATATAACAAAACATTTAATGCAAATTAAGCGATATGAGGTTATTTTGAATTGGATCTTTTTGCTTGCTATGTGAGAAAATTGTTACATGCGTAGTACCGATACCATCAACAATGCATAGTGAAAGGGTCTAGTTAGGATCATAATTATGGAAAAAGGCATAACTATCATTGAATAATTTAGATGTTAATTACAAAACTTTAACCCTATGTTTGGAGATGCCTTGGATTTGAATTTTTATTAGATTTCAATAAAATATATATAATATAAATATGTGTTGAAATTTGTTCAAATCCAATTCAAGGTTCAAGATTCATGCTCCCAAATGCAGTTGTAAGAGTTTACTTACCTAGACGTTGGATTTGTGTGCATTTGAATAAATACAATATAAAGTTGCACTAGATTTTGTCAAATCTAGAAAAATCTTCAAACCCTATATTTGCATCAATCCATACTCCAAAACACAATTCAATTAAATGTTATCTAAATTCTCAAGTCAAATAAATGTTTCTCAAATTAACCTCACTTTATGGAAGCATAGGCTACAAAAATTTCAACTGAAATTTAATTTCCTTATAATATATTGTTGAAGTAACACTTCAGTTACATTATTAAGTTGCGACTAATTTCTAGTCTCTGTGTAGTTTTTCGCTTTCAACCGGGGTTGGACCTTGCTATATAATGAAGGTAAGAAGCTTATAATCCTTCCTACCTTCTCATAAGGTACAAATTCAAAGGAAAATTCTCTAACATGAAAGCTCCAAACTTGAATTAGGAGATATAAAATTTGACTCATATAATTAAAGTCAAGTTTGAATCCACCCATATCATGTGTTGAAAAATTTACAGATGATCAATCATGGCACACCTACTTTTACTTTTACTTTTACTTTTATTAGGATAAGCTTCATTAGAGAGAAGGTGACCTAAACAGATTATGAGTAGGACTAGTCCTTCTATCTTGTTCATGTACGCAGCGGCAAACCTACATAGAGCTCAATGGCGGCACTAAAACTTTGGAAATGAAATGGAGTTTTGGAGAATGAAGAAGTTGCACCCACTAAAAATACTACTCCACCTTGCTCGCGACAACAAATATGAAAGATGTAGGATTTTTAAATAAAATTAACATAATAGGACAAAATTTAATTGCCCCCACTAAAAAATATGACTTTTCCGGTAACTATATATTATTTGAAATAATTATTACTAGTGTTAAATGTGAATGCATTTACATTTTAATTACTTACTCGAAAAAATATTAAAAAAAAAACATTCATGCTTTATTAATTATATATTTTTGCTATGGGAAAATTTTTACATCTGTCACTGCATATACTTATTGCACACGTACACGTTAGACGCGTAACGGGCCAGTCTGCTTGTGAAGACAAAAAATACTAATGACTCTTAAAAATAATTCCAAGAATCGGTTCATGCTCATATTATTATAAAACCCACGTCACTAAGACGCACACCAAATCATATTAATCCAAATATTAATGTATCATCTAGCAATTGAATAATTGATGGACTTCAAATTTCCTACAAGGCTTTCTATAATTTGTTCTCAATCCTCATCAACCTCAACCATTTTCTGTCGTCACCAAGCCACACTGTCACCGCCATTGTTGCTGCCTTTGCCTTTTTTGAATTTATTATTCTCCCTAGAAGTGTGGGATGTTTCATTTGTTAAAGATTTTCTACCAGATTAGAAAGCATGGGAAATTTGGAAGTGATTCCAAATTTGATTAACCAATCTTTTGGAAATCTTCTCAACTTCCTTTTTTCTCTTTTTTCTTTTCTGTATACGATTTAAAAGTTAAAACCACCGCCGTTCTTCTAAAAAATTTCTCAACAGAGCTAGGACAGCACAAATTCCTCCTCGATTAATTTTATCGGCTGGGTTTTGGGTTTTGGGTTTTGACTTTTGTCAATCTTCAATGGCTGCCCAACCTGAAACTAAACAGGTAATTGAGCCCTCCGCTGGAGCTCCGGCCTCCGGCGTACGCAAGGAAGAGGATGGCGGCGGGGACGTTTGCTGCGTCTGCAAGAAAAGTTTCCGTTCACCAAAATCGCTTTTTGGTCACATGAGGTCGCACCCGGAGAGGAGCTGGAGAGGGGTTAAGCCCCCACGGTCGCCGCCGGCGGATGATCCTTCTCCGAGTGCCTCCTCCTCCGACCCAGATGATGCTTCAATGGAATTCGACGAAGTAGGGTTTACTCGATCGTTACAGCCTCTGCCCCGATGGTCGAGGAAGGCCAAGAGGGGAGGCACAGGAGTCACGACTTCAGAAACTGCGAGGACGACGACAGCTTGTGCAACTCCATCTTCTCCGTCGTCGAAGCTGCAGCAGAGTACTGCGGACAGTACCGTTTTCTCCCTTCTGGTGACCCTAGCTAATTACAGCGTAGCTTCTTCGTCTTCGCAGAAGAGAAAAGCTTCGGACTTTAGGGCTCAAATCGGCAGTTCGATGGAAGGAGAGGCGATTCGGACAACCAAAGGTCAAGCTTTTCCGAATGGAACGGGTGGGTTGATTGATAAGTTTAGAAGAGAAGTTTTCCCAATTGAGAAGAAGCAGTATAAGTGCAAGGATTGCGACAAGTTGTTTTCGAATCCTCAGGCCTTAGGGGGACACAGGTCAAGCCACAGATCAAGAGGAGTTGCTGCTACTGCCACTGCTCCCTGTACTGCTACTACTAATGCTACTGAATCCACCGATGAGGACCAGTGGAAAGCGCCGAAGGAAGCCCTAATTCCTCCCTGGTACCTCACCAGAGGCGAGCTCAAGAGCGGTCATGAGAACAGCCCAGGGAGCCGGTGCATGACAGGGAGTAGTAGTAGTGGTGGTGGCGCTGAAGGGGGCAGTGCCAAAATATTTCCTTTTGATTTGAATGAGCTTCCTGCTGTGGAGGAAGAAGAAGAAGAAGGAGAGATATCGTGGAACTGATCAGTTCAATTATATGAGATGGAGATGGTAAGGCTCAATATTGCTTTTTCCAAATCATTTTAGTTTTAGTTGTCAGTTTACTGGTTAATTGGGAACTACAAAGTTATTCAGCTGCTTATGATTTTATGCTTTTGTTTGGTACACAATAGAATTTTTATAGAATTTTACTGCATATGGATGATCTATTTCATAATCTTCTCACTCTATCTCTAGCAAATTTTGAAACTAAAACCATTAACACTGCATTTGGAAGCATCAATTTCAGTCCTTAGAATTAGATTTGGGTGAATATGAACAAATTTCAATATAATTTTATATTATGTCTTATTCAAGTAAAGGATGTCTCCAAACATAATATAAATAACATTGTCTTCTAAATGTTATTCCTCCATGTGAATGATTTATTTCATGTTATTCTCTCTCTTTTTAGCAAATTCACCCTTTTAAGCTTTCATCAATTTGTTTAGTATTATTACTAATTGGGTCTCTGAATTACAAAAACTCTAATGTTGGGTTTGGAAGTATGGATTTCAATCCTTAGATTTAGATGGATTTGAACAAATCTCAATATAATTTTGCATTACATCTTATCCAAATTTAATTCTCTAAACATGGAATAAGTATTGTAGTTTGAGATTTTTGAAAGTTTTGAAACTTCGAGAGAAAGTGAGTATTTGTATCAAAGGTTGGAGTCGTATCTATTCATCTTTTCACTTATTAGAATGGAAAATGATTTTTTTTTTTCTTCGCTTTTTTATGCAGTTTGTAATTTAAGTTGAACTGTGTATCTCTGTGCCTCCAAGCATCTTGCTAATTGAGGATCTTCATTGAATTTTCTGTTTACTTAAAAACAAAAAAAAAAATAGAGGCTACCTTATATTGCATAGCCTAGGACACATAAGCCTAATGGATTTTCGATTATATGAGCATATTACATAAACGAAAATAAAAATATATCTTATTAAAACAATTACATAAATCAATAGACTCGTATTTAAATAGGTAAGGACATAAACGAGTTAAGTTATTTTATATAAATGGGTCACTAATAACCCATACTCACTCATTTAACATCGTTTTTATGCCACAAGTTTTCCTAAAGATTAATAGACATTAAGATTTGATTTCCTTGATGTGACTTTTATGTGTTTTTGAAAATATTTCATCTACACATATGGTATGCATATTTCATTAGTGACATATATTTAAGACTGCCTATATTTAAAATCTTATATTTTCAAGTATGGATGTTTATATTTATGTTCAGTGAATCTAAGTTCCAAATATAGCATTATTATTTTTTCCATAATTCCATTATCTCTTGTAGCATAAGGTTAGAGAGAAGATTTTATTTTATTTTTTTGACTTTTTTGTTTTTACTTTTTCACTAATGTCCCAATTTTCTTATATAATCTTTTTTCCTTGTTCTCACACTAAATGGGTATGTACACTTCAAATAAATTATACTTGGTCATTATTAAATGCGTGAAATATTGCAATTTAATTGACTAATCATATGTTTTTATTTTTATTTTGTAATTTAATTTTTTTTATATGTGATATTTAAGATATTAAAATTAAACACAAAAAGAGTTGCAAATTGGTTATTGATGTTTATTGAGTTGGATACAATTTGGTATTCTATAATTATTATTTTCCTATATTGTAAGTTTATTAGCAACATAAGATCTACCTAGAAATAAGAATATAATTATTCTCTAATCTCAATACATAAAATCGAGAGCTAATGGATTGAAAGAAATAATGATGAAATTTAATATTAGTTGCTATAAACATATTTTTTCGACGTTAAAGACATTGTTCGCGTCATGGTTTCAAATCAATAATAAATATTATTTCATTAATTTTTATTAAAGGACTTTCATGATATTTATTCTCATAGTTAATTTTAAGTTACCACACACCAAATATTAGGAGATGAAGGCTTATTTTCAAATTTCAGTTTTTTCATTCTCACTAACCAACCAATTAAGATTGGGTTGCGCCGAGTCAGGCTTGCTCAAGTAGTAAGGGCGAACTTGTGATTTTGATGACCTCAAGATCACAGGTTCGATTTCCCACTTGTGGTTTGCACAGTGAATTACTAGGGGTGCGTCAATCAGGAGTCCAAAGGGCTCGTTGGTGGCAGGAATTCCCACGTCATCAAAAAAATAAAAATAAAAAAACGGGTTGCAACTTGTCATGTTGGTTAGGAACTAAAATCTAAAAAATCTATGATAAGACTTCCCACAGCTGCAAGCAAGTAGTCAAGTGTTTTTTTTCTTTTTTTTAAAGAAAGAAAAATACTATAAGAGTAAAAAATGAAAGAAAAACAGCGAGTTAACTTCTGATATGGAAATTAGGGTGGATAGGATTTGGGTTTCCATAATTGCATAAATAATAATACCGAATAATGCCAAAAAAAATTATAAGGTTTGAATAATGCCAAATTTGCAGACCCAAAATACATAATCTGTTTGTTCCATGTGACAAGATGGAAGAGGCATTTCTTCATTGAAAGGGAAAGAAAAAAAAAAAAGGAAAAAGAGAACTACCCAATTCTAAAAATTTTAGGTGGTCGTGGACCAATAAGTCATGGTACGACTAGTGTCTCGAACTATTTTTATACCGGTACATGGGTCTTTGCATTTTAGTTATGTGATCATGAGTTAAAACATGAATAACATTACTTAAGCTACTAGAGAGAAAGAGATAATGTTAGGTATTTTTTCGATGGGATCAACTCGATCGAATGTGATGTATGCAATGATGAACTTAGAAATTTATATTGTCAGTGGATCAACTCAAATGAGAGGTATGCAATTACGAACAAAGAAGTTAATTATTTTTGGAGGGGCAAAGAGATATAGAAATAATCAAATAATATATTCTTATATTTCCCAATCGAGTAATTAAGACGCAAATGTATTCACATTTAACACTAGCAATAACTATTTCAATCAGCATTCATTTACCCGAAACAAAAAAGTTAAATAAAATTCTTCCTCGTGTGTCATTAAATTGGTTTGCCTTATTTTATTTATTTTTCTTGAAAGTTTTTTTTTTTTTTTTTTTATAACCCAAGGACTTTAGCCACCATCGCGTCACTTTGGATACAATGGTGCGGTACCAAATCTGAAGGGATAAAAGTTGTTCGCCCATTGACACACCACTAGTAATTCACTAGGATAAACTTTTAAGAAAAAATTGAATCTATAATCTTGAGATCACCAAACTCACAAGTACTCGTTCCTACCATTTGAACTAATCCAACTAGACAAAAGTCTTTAATTTTTTATGTTAATTATTATTAAGGGTGGGAATAAAACAATATTAACCTTTTAATTTTTCAAAAAAAAAATTTCATGACTAAAATTTCAGTAGAGGCACATATCCCCACTGAGATCTTTGTAGGTCTGCCATTGGTCATGATTTTGTGTGGGCCCCACATTATTCTAATGGCTCCAAATTAACGTTCTATTACTGGTGTGTTATTTATTGGAAGAACTTTTACTTGTTAGTATTTCTTTTTAAATTATGTGATCATCAATGCAAAATGACATTCAACTATACTAAACTTCACATTGTTCCAAATCAAACGGCTAAATTTCATAATCCAAATTTATTAAATGAACCTTATTAAGGATGTAAATGAGACAAATTTACAATAAGAGGGGCAAAACTCGAACCTGCCATACCAAAAATGATTTGCCCCACCTACTGCTCGAATTTGGATCGAGATATTATTTATATCCCTATATGCTGATGAGCTTCCCACCAAGATCCAAATCTGCGCAAGAACACGGGAATTTTTTGAAGAAAAACAATTTCTACCTCTTTGCAATATTAAAATAAAATAGCTTATTTTATTTTAGAATAATTATAGGCAAGACATAACATTAATAATAAAATAATATAAAATAAAGACACTAACCTCTCCTAAGATTTCAAAATTTTAGGAACCTTACTTGAGATTTCAAAATTTTTATAGACCTTCCTCGAGAATTGCTAAAAAAAACGCAAACTTTTCCTTAGATTAACAAAAAGACAAATCTTTTGAAGATATAAGTGTTACAAAAATTAAATGTCGAGGGAGGTTTATGTGATTTTGAAACCTCAAAAGAGGTCAGTCTCTTTTGTCCTAAAATATTTAAAAGTTATGAAGAATTGAATTAAGATACTACAATATACATACATCCAAACACATGTATGCATACATATATTTATTATTTTATTTCTTTACTTTCGAGGTGGATTTGGACGGGTATGTTTCGGTTAACTATATAGGTAGGCTATCAGCATACTTCTGTTTGTCTCCATCTTCATGTATAGCGCATGCTCATAGGGACACTTCTCAAATCCATTCTTTTGGAAACAAACATCAATCCTCATGTTCCACGCACGAGATGTCTGCTTCAAACCATAAAGTGCTTTGTTCAGTTTGTACACTCCATCTTCTTTTCCCTTCTTCACATATCTAGGTGGTTGATCGATATAGATCTCTTCTTCCAAAAAACTATTCAGAAATGTTGATTTCACATTCATCTGGTAAATCCTCCATTCATTTTGTGCTAATAGTGAAATTAGTAATCTGATGGTTTCAAGCCTGGCAACCACAGCAAAGATATCTCCATAATCAATCCCTTTTTTATGCTTGTAGCCCTTGGTGACAAGTCTTACTTTGTTTCTCTGAACTTCTCCTTGAGTGTTCTTCTTGTTCTTATAAACTTATTTCACACCAATAGTTTTGCGACCCTTCGAGAGATTTGTCAACTCCCAAGTCTTGTTCTTCTCAATGGATTGAATCTCCTCATCCATCGCTTTTGTCCATTTGTCTTCTTCGTTAGCCTCCTCAAAACTAATCAAATCGCTGGTCAACAATAGACAATATAGTGTAACATACTCTTCTATTGGTTCTTTAGTTTCATACAGATCAACTAGATTACGAGCTCCTCTAGGCCTCATGTTTGAGATTTCACGCTCAATTGGTGATAGAGATTCATTCCTCTGTGGTGAACCGTGTAAAGGTGTCTACAGCTCGGGTACTTGTGACTCGATAGCTACTTCTCTTATCTGTGTGGGTTCTTTTTCTTCAAGCGTCAATTTCGTATCTTTTGAAGATTCATCTTGGTCCCACTTCTATGATTCATTTTCTTCAAAAATGACATCCCAGTTGTAAATAACTTTCTTGTTGATGGGATTGTATAGTCGATATCCCATGGTGCTGTCGCTATATCCAACAAGGATATATTTCTCTCCTTTATCTTCCAAATTTGTCCTTTTTGCCTTTGGGATCTTGGCATAGGCTATGGAGCCAAACACCCTAAGATGACTTACACTGGGCTTGTGAGTGTTCCAGGGTTCATGTGGTGTCTTTGTATCAAGACTCTTTGTAGGACACCGATTAAGTAGATAAACTGCACATGACACTGCTTTTACCCAAAAACTCTTGGGCACATTCTTATCCTTTAACATGCTTCTGGCCATGTTAAGGATCGTGTGGTTCTTCCTCTCAGCTACACCATTCAACTGGGGAGTGTAGGTCGGGGTGAACTGTTTTTTGAATCCCTTGTTGCCTAAGGAATTCTAGGAAAGTTTCGTCCTTGTACTCTCCTTCTTGGTCTGATCGAAGTAACTTGATGCAATAGCCACTCTATTTCTCCACAAGAGCTTTGAACTCTTTGAACTTATCAAACACCTCTGACTTCCTTTTCAGGAAATAGACCCAAGTCTTCTTGCTGTAATCGTCAATAAATGTGAGGAAGTATCAGTTTCGTCCATTTAAAAATTGCATGGACCACACACGTCTCTATGTAGTAATTGGAGCGGCATGGTAGATCTCCAACCGGCTTGCTTTCTAAAGCTACATCGGTGTTGCTTGCTCAGAACACAATTTTCACATATCACATTTGGGTGGTGGATGTTGGGTAAACCTTTTACCATCTTCTTGCTTCCCAACTGTTTCAAACTTTCAAAATTCATATGTCCGTACCTGAGATGTCATAGCTATTCTTTGATAATAGTGCTCAAACACCTTGGCATATCATGTTGAATGGCGAGCAGAAGCATTCGATTCTTTGCTATTTGTACTTGAGTAACAAGCTTACCTCGAGCGTCTGTTATCACCATCTGCTTATCTCTAAGGCTAATTCGGTAGCCTTTCTCCATAAGTTGTCCAAAACTAAGTATATTAGTCTTCATGGCTGGCACATAGTACACATTGGAGATAAAAACATGGTCTCCATCCTTCCTCTTTATTAGGACATTTCCCCTTCCTCGAACTAGAACTTTAGAGAGATCACCAAATGATATCTCTCCCTAAACTTTCTCATCAAGTTCATTAAACAGGTTCTTTCTTCCAGCCATGTGATTGCTAGCTCCAGAGTCAAGGTACCAAATATTTTGGTCCTAGTGAGTTGAACTGTGTGCCATCAGCATTAGCGATTCTCCTTCGGCTTTCTCCTTTTCAGCAAAATTAGCATTTTCATTTACTTTGTGATTTTAGGGATTACCTCTGAACTCATTGTTGTAGTGTTCATACTTGTGGCAGTTGTAGCACTAAACATTTCTCTTGTCTATGTTTGGAAGGTTATTGTATCCCCCGTTCTTCCTTGTCCTCTGCCTCATAGGACATAGTTCTGTTGATTGTATCCTTCTCTAGTGGGACCTCTTCCGCCTCTACCGCCTTCTCTGGATTCAAAATTTCCAAAATTTCTTCCATGACATCCTCAGCCTCGTCCTCTTCCTCACTGTGACGTCCCACCTTGTCGTATCTATTTGTAGTGAGAGACAACTTCATTTGGAGGGCTTGCTCCAGTGCTTTATCTTCACTCCTTCTATTGACTTTCTGCTCATGGGCTTAGAGTGAGCCCATAAGTTCTTCTACGGACATGTTTTCCAATTCTTTTTTTTCTTCCATGGTCACCGCTATATAATCAAATTTTGGATCCAAAGATCGCAAAATTTTTTCACAAATTCTCTCGTTGTAGAGAGTCTCTCCATTTCTTCTCAATTGATTTGATACTACCATAACTCATGTATAGTAATCAGCAATAGATTTAGTAGATTTCATTCTTAAAGATTTGAAATCACCTCGCAATGTTTGAAGACAAATCTTCTTCACTTTGTCTGCACCTTTGTGTGTTCAATTGAGAGAGTCCCAAAATTCTTTAGATGTCTTTGTGGAGGCGATGATTTCGAACATGGCCTCATTAAGGCCTTGGTAGATTATGGACTTCGCCTTGCAATCCCTCTTTCGATCGACTCGCAAGATCGTTCTTTGAGTGTCAGATATAGTTGCTTCGACTTCTTTTGATGGGCTTTCTCTGTACCCATCTTCAACGATGTCCATGACATCCTAAGCACCTATAAGGGCTCACATTTGAATAGACCAATAGTCATAATTCTCCCGTGTCAACTTTATAATAATAGCTTGTGTAGTACCGTTAGCCATTAGATTTAATAAATCAAAAAACAGAGTGATGGGCATAGATTTTGGAAAATCTGATGCCACCAATGTATTCAGAAGGTTGGAAAACCTTAGGAACTGGTTTTAGGTTGCAAAGAATTGGTTTAAAAATCATGGAACCAACTAAAAAATAATTCTAGACCGATTTGAGTTAGACCATTTTTTTTTAATGGAGATTGTTAGCTTAGATATGCTTCTAGAGGGGCAGTGAATAGACATCTTTTGTGCATATAGAACTTTCTCTATAATCACAAAGTTTTCTTGGCAAGAGCAAGTGTAGTGACCTGAAGAATTATGGTATTTAAATAATAAAGAGGGAGAAAAAGGAAATTAAAAAGGGGGCACAATAGGTCCTCGTCGACGAACGTGAACATATTGGCCTCTTCGATGAGGGTGCGCTTCGTCGACGAGAAAATATCGAGAGGATATTTTTCCATCTCTGAATTTTGTCGATGAGAAGCAGACGTTTGTCGACAAACGTCCTTCTTGACCTCATCGATGAGGTGACGTGGCTCGTCAACGAAAGCTAGTGTATAAATAGTTGCTGGTCTAATAAGGTCTTTCAATCAGTTTTGGTGATAACAAAAAAAGGATATTTTAATGTGGAAAGGTTGAGTTTTTGTTTCAGGAAATCGAGGATCAAGTATGGATCAAGTATGGATAAAGTGTGGGACATCAAGAAAGTTAAACTAACAAGTGATCCAAAGAAAAACTAAAGCATTGGTAGATAAAGCAAGTTCAAGCACATATTAAAAGAACTTCAAAAGCAAAAAAGCATGAGAATGATCTCAAACATGGCATATAAAGTTATTAGGAAATCCATTGTAAGTATTTCAAAGTCAAATATCTATTGAAATATGTTTTGAAGCTTTTCTAAGAGATTATGAGGACTTAAAAACCTATTTAGGATTATTAAAACAAGTTTTGATTAAAGAGCAAATCATTTTTTTTGGAAAATATTTTTCAGCAACCTTTTTGTCTATTCAGATAACTGAACTCTCTGTTCAGATGACTGAAGTTGTAACTTCAGATGACTGAACTTCATGTTCAGATGTTTGAAGAATTACTTCAGGCGTCTAAAGAATAAGCTCAGATGTCTGAAGATCTTCTGAGAAGAAACAGAAACAGGCAGTAGCTGTTCAGATGACTGAACTTGACTCTTCGGTCATCTGAGCCCGACTCTTCGATCGTCTGAACCCTATCTTCGGTCATCTGACCCTGTGTCTGGTTCACTTTTTAAAGGGTCTCAGGAACTTCAGATGATTGAACTCGACTCTTCAGTCATTTGAACACTGTTCAACGGGCAAATTTTTAAAATTTAATATTTTAAATAATAGTTGCTTGGGCTCCAAATTTTCTAACAACTTGGGAAATTTTCTAAGGAAACTTTAGCAACAAGGAAACTTGTTTGAAAGCCTATAAATACATGGTTTTTGTAAATCAAAACACACCAAGCATTGAAAATCTCTCATAAGCTCTCTTGCTCTTAAAGCCTCATCTTGATCATCTCTTGCAAACTGAAAGTGCTGTGATTCTGATATTCTTGTTCATAAATTCCTGAAGTTAGATTGCTGATTTCTCATCTGGAGAAAAGGAATTTGGTGAAATTCTTGTTAAAGCTTCAAAAGTGTATTTCTATCTTGATATCTATCTTTTGAAGTACATAGTTTTAAATTGTACTAACCTGCTCTTTGTGTGAGCGTTTCTTGTACACAATCTTCTGATTATTTCTCTTGTAGATTTTGAATGATTCCAAGTTGTTGGATCATTGACCAAACAAGGGTATATTGTTTGGAGAAGGTGGGCTCTAGCCTTAGCTAAGGAGTGATTGTAAACAGGTGTTGTTCCACCCAGTAACGGAACTGCTATAGTGGAACCCTTCGGTGTTTTGCCAAAGGCGAGGACATAGGCTATGTTGAAGCCGAACCTCGTAAAAACCTTGTATCTTTCTTTCTTCTTTACTTATTATTTTCTATACAATCTGTTGTTGTGTGTTTTAAAGTGCAAATTGCGGGATCTAAAGTTAGAATCAAAGGAAGACTCTTGATATTTAGAAAGTACGTTTCCATTGACCATTTGCGGAAACCTAAAAGGGAGTACGTTGGTTAATCTACGGAAATCTTAATCAAGAGAAGTGCATACAAAGGTTTTGTTCAAAGAAGGTTGAGAATATCTACAGGGTAGCTGATAAAGATTCTAAAATTCTTGCTTAATTGGTTGAATTGTTTAATTTGGTTGATTGGCTTGTGAATTTAAATTTCAGTATCTTGAAGTGTGATTGTTAGTTAATTACTTTATTATTTTGGTGTCATAAGCATTAAAAATATTTAAAAAAAAAAAGAATCCAATTCACCTCCCCTCTTTTGGGAAGCTATTCCAAATTTCAATAGCCCTAAACGCGCTTTTATAGCTGATTTTTCGTGCCGAAACTCTTCCCCTCTCTCCTCTTCGGTTTCTAACCCTTCTCTCTTAATTTCTGGGTCCGTTCTTCGCTGGATCAATGATCCGAAGCCACCACGACACTCTTGGGGAAGTTCTCTACAAATCTGCTATAATGGATCGTCAGTGGGGCTAGTTTAGATTTCATTCCAAATTCAGGGTAAGGCTTTTATTCAGTATTTGACCTTCCCTATAGTTGTAGAAAACGTAGTGCACGTAGAAATACTGAATTTCTGTTCTGGGAAATGTTGATTTCAGGGTGTTGAACGGGGAAACCTTTGGGTGCAAAACTGATTATTTTAGGGGCTTTTCAGGAATTAGGTAAGGGGATAAACTAAGCTAATTGTTTTATGAAAATATATGTATAATCTTACAGCATTTGGTTTCAGGAAAATAAATAAATAAATAAATATATATATATATATATATATATATATATGCATTATGTTTGGGAAATACTACTATAAATGGCGATATGTTTTAAATATATGTAATACCCATCGTATGTGGCATGAGTAGAATTTATTATGAATTACTGTTCTCTGGGAAGATGTTAAATGATACAACTTTTACAAATGATATACCGACGTACGGGCCGAGAGTTTTTACATGATATACCGGCGTACGGGCCGAGATTTTGATATGATATACTAGTGTACAGGTCGAGGATTTTCTCACATGATATGCCGGTGTACGAGCCGAGCCTCTTATTTGATATGTGATATGGCGTACGGGCCATGATTGATAAAATATGAAATGTCGGCGTAAGAGTCGATGATTTTCACGTTGTATATATATGAAATGTGGTATGATGATATTGAATTGACAATTATTATCATGGAATAGCAATGTATCACAATTTGAGATATGTTATATGTTATCAGAACCTGGATGGCTTGGTTTAGGCTTACACGTGCACGGTACTGTAACTATGTGTTATCACTGTCATACGGGGCAGCGTGAGGATAGATAGTCAATGTGGTTTATTGAAGTGTTGGTGTCCCTAGTGTATGAACCAGGTCTGGCAGACCCATCATACTTACAGACATTTAGTTTGACTTGCCACGCATTGTCAGGTCTTACCTTCGAGCCGCACAACCCAATCATGTGGGGTAAGACATGACACCAGGTAGCTAACCTTCCAGGGTTGTTTTTGTATTATTATTATTATATGAGATGAATGATGCTTATGAAAATCCAGTATGTTCTGCCATGCTATGATTATACATGTTTATCCCAGAAATGATACAGACAGTTTCATTAATATGCTTATGTATGTTTTTCGTATAACACGGAAATACTCATGTTGCCACACACTGGTATTAGTTTATTTCCTTATTGAGAGGTGTCTCACCTTAAAATTATATGAACATTTCAGGAGCCCTAGATAGGAGAGCGGATGAAGCTCCGCAAAGATAGTTACAGCTGATCTACCCTTTCTGAAAGGTGAGTATTTGCTACGGTCGGACAAATTTTTGAACAGAGACCCTAGGATTATTTTGGATACTTTTGAGATGTGTGTTTCTATATGATGGTTGTAGTAAACTCTGGTATTGTGTTGAATGGTAATATGAGATGTATATGATTTTATGTTTCCTGCTGCTTAGGCTTCCGTGTGAATTTCTTATGTATCCCCGATACCCACGAGTTCAGGATGATTATGATATGCTAGATTTATTATATCGGTCTTTATTATTATGAGGAAAAAAAAAATTAGTGAAATAAGTAGATCGTTACAGCAAGTGTAACGCCCCAAACCCTTAAACCCAGTCTGGTGCGTTATACTTGACTAATTAAATTCTGATTATCCATAATTAAATCATACATATGCAGTGGAAAACATAACTATAATCCTCAATCATAAAAATAAATACCAGAGTTTACTAATTCTATCTATATTCCATAATAATCATTCATCACCTGTATTCTCATATACCAGCATATCTCCAAATATATACAGTATTCGCAAACACTAGTATGTTCCACAACCATCCATACCTTAGAAAATATTGAAACATAAAACATAACTTATTTACATCCTAAATATCATCAAAAATATTTATACCCTTTTCTTTATCTAGAACCCCAAAATGCTATCAACATCAAGCTTCTCTAAGCTCGTTTACGTGGTGGTCCTAAAAAGATAAATTTTTAATAGGGTGAGACACAATATGTATTAAAATAGCATGTGGTCAATAATAGATTATAATCAACATTTTAATATCATTTTCAAACCATTTATATAAATTCTTAAAAACATTTCCTAATCCTATTCAAAAACATGCAGAATATTTACCCACGAGACTACCCAAGGATAGGGGTGATTTCCCGCCCATACAAGTAGCACCCATTTGCCCTAACATGTAAGGAACCCAAAAGATCACAACTGAAGCATACCAGGGCACTCACCTTATTCGGTAAGCCCTCAAGTGATAAATTAATCTCGTACTCACACAATTCATACAAAGCTTATCAGCGAAGGCCCCCAAGAATAAGGAAATCTACCCACTCATACAAGTAATTTCCCTCTACCCTAGTGCGTTATGCAGCCTATCGCTACATCTGATACTACTAGTGCACTTGTCTTTCTCAGCAAGCCCTCAAGCGAAGAGTTTGCCCCGCACTAGCGTAACATGTTCTACTAACATAAATACTTGATAATATCATAATACATTATTTTGTTTGTCGTTATTCTACCATATGTATCTGTTCATGTTCATAACTTTAGCATTTCTTAGCATTTCACTTTACGTAACCTTTAAAATTTTACATCGTTCACATTTTACATTTCATATCCATTTCATTCACATTTCCATTTCATTTATTCGCACTACAGCTCCTTTTAGTTGTACACCAGTTAGTCCACATAGATATGCACTAGAATCTGCTAAAACAGCTCCTTTTAGCTATTATTAATTTGTCTACAACTCCTTTTAGCTGTCATTGCATACATGGTTGTATTATCAAATACAAGTAACATGGTCCTTATAACATTTCATTAACTGTGCATTTCTTACATAGCCTGCATCTCATACATCATACATACGTTCAAAGAGCATTGCTATCCACTCATGCCACACATTTTAATAGAAAAGTTCATACATTGCGTGTAAAAGAAGCCAACCAACATTTAACGTTTATTTACTGAAAATATACCTTCATTTCTTACATAATTATCCTCAAATACTTTCCACTTTCATCAATTCATTTTCACATATACGTAGCTAAACAAGTAGTTCTAAGCTTAGAAAACATAATTTACATGGTTGACATTTTATACCCACATGAAAACATATATAAATAAATAAAACATAATCCATTTTCATTTAATTCATGAAAACTTGATTTAATATATAAATTTTCCCCTTACCTAAATCCTTGAACTACACCAACAGCTATCTCAAACTGATGCCTGTGATGCTCACCCGAACCTTGATTCAAAAACCCTAGTTTAAATAAATAAACCCCAAATAAGCTATTATTTCTGCATTTTCTCAACTTATAAACCTTAAATAACCTTTTAAAAACCCAAAACTGTAAATCCAAACCCTTACCTCAATTTAGGAGTGTTTCCCAAAAAGCCCACTTTAAGAAACTAATCCGCTAGATGTGTAGAGAATCTTCCATAGATCATAGTAGCAACTTCTGTTTAGCAATTTGGGCTGAATTCGGGTTGGATTCTTAGAGAGAAGGGAGAGGAATCGCTTAAAGAGAGAAACACTGAAGGAAAATAAGTTTCCTTCGCAGAGAAGTTTCCCCAAACCTTTTTATACTCGACCTTACCACGTGGACTCATCAACAAGAACATAAGACTCGTCAACAAACCACTGAAGAACACTCGTCGATAAGGTCATGAGTTCATCGACGAGTTTCAGAACAGCCCAAACCCTCTCGGTTAATCCTCGTCAATGGGACATACTTACTTGGCAACGAGGCTCACAACATCACTCGTCGACAAGCACCTGCTTATTATCCCTTTTAAAATTTATTTTCCCTTTCTTATTTTCCCCTCTTTTCTTTATTCCTTATTTATCTTTTTCATCTATTATTTTTCCCAATTATTTTATCATTAAAATTTTCCAAGTCATTACATTCTTCCCCCCTTAATAAATTTCGTCCTCGAAATTTTACCTACTAATCATCCTTTCACATCATTAGAATTCATTAAGTCATACAATTCAATATGTATATCACCTAATTCCCTACATTATTTACATTTAATCACATCATCACAAAAATTTAGATTATCATGTATACTACTCAATCATCCATAATTGAATTAAGTTATAAATTCCTTAATCATAAAGACATACCTGCTTCTCTGATGGCATCCTCCTCAGCTTGAAGTGTATATATAATCGGGGTGGAGCACCTCTTCCAAGTGGTACCTGTTGTTTTCCCTGATCCTGGTTCTGAACATATGCCATAGGCAATGGTTCTCGATAATTTTTCTTGATATGCCCTCGTTTACCGCACTTGAAATAATTTGCAGTGCCAAGCCAGCATTTGCACCTATGCCTTTTATTACATTTCTAGCATACAGAGTTCACTGCCTTTTTTTATTTCTACCCTTATCCATGACTGGCCTCAGACTGAAAACTAGATGGTGCAGGCCTCTTCTATTGCTCTGAAAGCTCTATACTGCTCCGGATACTCTTCTCTAGCACCAAAGCCTTATCAACTAATTCCGAGAAAGTTTGAACCTAAAACCCCACCACCAGCTCCTGTATTCTGCATCTCAAGCCTTTTTCAAATTTCTTGGCCTTTCCTGCCTCATTTGGGTTCAGAAATGGTGTGAAGCATGATAGCTCCACAAATTTCGCTGTATATTCCGCAACGGTCATCTCCCCCTGGATCAGATTAGTAAATTCCTCAATCTATTCCTCCCTAACAAACGAAGGAAAATACATGTCAAAGAACAACTCCTTTCTCTCCCAAGTTAAAGCTATCTTTACCAGCCTTTGGTCCTCTGGGAGCTTCGCAGAAAGCCACCAGCATTTCGTCTCTTCAGTCATCTTGAATGCAGCATAACAGACCTTCTACTCGTCCGTGCAGCCGAGTACAACCATGATGTCCTCTATTTCATGTACCCAATTCTCTGCAACCACTAGATCAGGTCCTTTTACAAATGTTTGAGGGTTCATCCTTATAAACTCCTTAATGCTGCAGCCCTGACCTACAGGTGGACAGTTCTGTTCTTTAGGTTCCTTCTTTATCTCTGCCCTAACCTGGCGGGCTATACCCCGCAACACCTTAGAGGTATCAACGTCCTCTTCACTGGAAGTATCTGAACCTTCCCTTCCTTCAATCTCTATATTCTCATCTCCAGAGTCCATCCTAAAAATAATACAGAAAAGAAATAAGAATTCCATATCATAACTCCAAACATCATAATCATAAATTAAATCCAATAAAAATAAAAAATCTCCATATAAGGACCAATCTCACGGCTAAGAAACATCACCATCAAAGGATTTACCGTGGTTTTCTTAAATCGTTGACAAAATCAAAAAATCACTGAAATCCGCCAAGAGATTTCTGCTTCCAAGATATAAGACAAAATCCTATACTTAACTACACCAAAACTACTTCTCAACACCAAACCTATTCATCTAGTATCATTATCCTAACTGTTTCTTATACTCTGGTATAAATCAATTTCTAGTTCTTAAAATCCCAAAATCATAGCTCTGATACCAAAATGAAACGCCCCAAATCCTTAAACCTAGTTCGGTGCTTTATACCTGATTAAATTCTGATAATCCATAATTAAATCAAACATACGCAGCGAAAAACATAACCATGATCCTCAATCATAAAAATAAATACCAGAGTTTACTAATTCTATTTGTATTCCTTAATAACCATTCACCACCTATATTCTCATATACCTACATATCTCCAAAAATATACAGTATTCGCAAACACCAATATGTTCCACAGCCATCCATACCTCCGAAAACTTTAAAACATAAAACATAACTTATTTACATCCCAAATATCATCAAAAATATTTATACCCTTTTCTTTATCTAGAACCCCAAAAATGTTATCAACCTTGAGCTTCTCTAAGCTCGTTTACGTGGTGGTCCTGAAAAGATAAATTCGTAATCGGGTGAGACACATCTTAGTAAGGGAAAGAAATAATATATATTAAAACAGTGTGTGGTCAATAATAGATTATAATCAACATTTTAATATCATTTTCAAACCATTTACATAAATTTTTAAAAACATTTCCTGATCCTATTCAAACACATGCAGAATATTTACCCACAAGACTACCCAAGGATACGGGTGATTACCCGCCCATACAAGTAGCACCCCTCTGCCCTGATACATTAGGCAACCCAAAGGTCACAACTGAAACATACCAGGGCACTTAACTTACTCAGTAAGCCCTCAAGTGATAAATTAATCTCGTACGCACACAATTCATACAAAGTTTACCAGTGAAGGCCCCCAAAAATAAGGAAATCTTCCCGCCCATACAAGTAGTTTCCCTCTACCCTAGTGCGTTATGTAGCCTATTGCTACATCTGATACGACTAGTGTGCTCGCCTTTGTCAGCAAGCCCTCAAGCGAAGAATTTGCTTCGCCCTAGCGTAACATGTTCTACTAACTTAAATACTTGATGATACCATAATACATTATTTTGTCTGTCATTATTCAACCATTTGTATTTGTTCATGTTCATAACTTTAGCATTTCTTGGCATTTCACTTTACGTAACCTTTAACATTTTATATCGTTCACATTCAAATTTCATATCAATTTCATTCACATTTCCATTTCATTCATTTTCATTTCATTCATTCGTACTACAGCTCCTTTTAGTTATACATCAGTTAGTCCACATAGATATGCGCTAAAATCTACTAACACGGCTCCTTTTAGAGTTCATCAATTCGTCTACAACTCCTTTTAGCTGCCATTGCATACATGGTTGCATTATCAAACACAAGCAACATGGTCCTTATAACATTTCATTAACAATGCATTTCTTACATAGCGTGCATCTCATACATCATACATACGTTCAAACAGCACTACTATCCACTCATGCCACATATTTTAGCAGAGAAGTTCATACATTACCTGTAAAATAAGTCAACCAACATAACCTTTATTTATTGAAAATATACCTTCATTTCTTACATAATTATCTTGAAATACTTTCCACTTTCATTAGTTCATTTTAACATATACGTAGCTAAATAAGCAGTCATACGCTCATAAAACATAATTTACATGGTTGGTATTTTATACTCACATGAAAACATACATACATAAATAAAACTTAATCCATTATCATTTAATTCATGAAAACCTAATATAAATTTCTCCCTTACACGAATCCTTGAACTACACCAACAGGTATCCCAAATTGATGCCTGTGATGCTCAACCGAACCTTGGCTCAAAAACCCTAGTTTGATTAAATAAACCCCAAATAAGCTATTATTTCTACATTTTCTCAACTTATAAACCTAAAATAACCTTTTAAAAACCCAAAACTGTAAATCCAAAACCTTACCTCAATTTAGGAGCGTTTCTCAAAAAGCCCATTTTAAGAAACTGATTCATTAAATGTGTAGAGAATCTTCCCTAGAGATTCGGGCTGAATTCGGAGTGTAGCGACTTCCGTTTAGCTATTCGGGCTGAATTCGGGCCAAATTCTTAGAGAGAAGGGAGAGGAATCGCTTAAAGAGAGAAAAACTGAAGGAAAATAAGTTTCTTTCACAGAGAAGTTTCCCCAAACCTTCTTATACTTGACCTTGCCACGTGGACTCGTCGACGAGAAGATAAGACTCGTCGACGAACCATTGAAGAACACTCGTCGACAAGGTCGTAAGTTCATCGACGAGCGTCAAAATAGCCCAAATTCTCTTGGTTAATCCTCATCGATGGGACATACTTACTCGGCGATGAGGGTCACAACATCACTCATCGACGAGAAAATCCTGCTCATCGACGAGCACCTACTTGTTATCCCTTTTAAAATTTCTTTTCCCTTACTTCTTTTTCCCTATTTTCTTTATTCCTTATTTATCTTTTTCATATATTATTTTTTCCAATTATTTTATTATTAAAATTTTCCAGGTCATTACATTCTTCCCCCCTTAAGAAATTTCGTCCTCAAAATTTTACCTACTAAGCATCCTTTCACATCATTAGAATTCATTAAGTCGTACAATTCGATATGTATATCACCCAATTCCCTACATTATTTACATTTAATCATATCATCATAAACATTTAGATTATCATGTATACTACTCAATCATCCATAACTAAATTAAGTTATAAATTCCTTAATCATAAAGCCATACCTATTTCTCTAATGGCATCCTCCTCAACTTGAAGTGTATATAATCGGGAGGGGGGGGGGGGGAGCACCTCTTCCAAGCGGTACCTGCAGTATTCCCCGATCCTGGTTCTAAACAAATACCATAGGCAATGGTTCCCGATAATTTTTCTTGATATGCCCTAGTTTACCGCACCTGAAACAATTCAGAGTGCCAAACCAACATTTGCCCCTATGCCTTTTATTACATTTCTAGCATACAAAGTCCACTGCCACTTTTCCTTTATTCCCTGATCCCTCACTGGCCTCGGACTGAAAACTAGATGGTACAAGACTCTTCTTCTGCTCTAAAAGTTTTGTGTAGCTCTGGATACTCTTCTCTAGCACCAAAGCCTTATCAACTAATTCCAAGAAAATCTGAACCTGAAACCCCACCACCAGCTCGTATATTCTACATCTCAGATTTTTTTCAAATTTTTTGGCCTTTCTTGCCTCATTCAGGATTAGAAATGATGCGAAGTGTGATAGCTCCACAAATTTCGCTGCATATTATGCATCGACCATCTCCCCCTGGGTCATATTAGTAAATTCCTCAATCTTTTCCTCCCTGACAGATGAAGAAAAATACATGTGAAAGAAGAGCACCTTGAATCTCTCGCAGGTAAGAGCTATCTTTTTTTAGCATCTAGTCCTCTAGTAGCTTCACAGAAAGCCACCAACGTTTCGCCTCTCCAATCATCATGAATGCAGCATAACGGACCTTCTGCTCGTCCATGCAGTCGAGTATAGTCATGATCTCCTCTATTTCATGTACTCAATCTCTGTAGCCACTAGATCAGGTCCTCCTACAAAAGTTGGAGGATTCATCCTCATAAACTCCTTAATGCTGCAGCCCTGACCTGCAAGTGGGCAGTTCTGTTCTTTAGGTTCCTTCTTCATCACTGCCCTAACCTGGCGGGCTATACCCCGCAGCACCTTGGAGGTATCAATGTCCTCTTCACTGGAAGTATCTGAACCTTCCCTTCCTTCAACCTCTATATTCTCATTTCCAGAGTCCATCCAGAAAATAGGACAAAAAAAAGATAAGAATTCTGTATCATAACTCCAAACATTATAATCATTAAATTAAACCCAATAAAAATAAAAAATCTCCATATAAGGACCAATCTCATGGCTAAGAAACATCAGCGTCGATGGATTTACCGCGGTATTCTTAAATCGTCGACTAAATCAGAAAATCACAGAAGTCCGCCAAGGGATTTCTTCCTCCAAGCTGTAAGAAAAAATCCTATACTTACCTACACCAAACCTACTTCTCAACACCCAACCTTTTCATCTAGTATCCTTATCCTAATTGTTTCCTATACTTTGGTATAAATCATTTCCTAGTTCTCAAAATCCCAAAATCATTGCTCTAATACCAAAATGTAATGCCCCAAGCCCTTAACCCGGTCCGTTGCGTTATACCTGACTAAATTATGATAATCCATAATTAAATCATACATACGTAGCGAAAAACATAATTATGATCCTCAATCATAAAAATAAATACTAGAGTTTACTAATTATATCTGTATTCCATAATAACCATTCATCACTTGTATTCCCATATACCCACATATCTCCAAAAATATACAGTATTCACAAACACCAGAATGTTCCACAACCATTCATATCTCAGAAAAATTTAAAACATAAAACATAACTTATTTACATCCCAAATATCATCAAAAATATTTATACCCTTTTCTTTATCTAGAACCCAAAAAAATGCTATCAACCTCAAGCTTCCCTAAGCTCATTTATGTGGTGGTCCTGAAAGGATAAATTTGTAATCGGGTAAGACATATCTCAGTAAGGGAAAAAAATAATATATATTAAAATAGCGTGTGGTCAATAATAGATTATAATCAACATTTTAATATCATTTTCAAACCATTTACATAAATTCTTAAAAACATTTTCGGATCCTATTCAAACACATGCAGAATATTTACCCACGAGACTACCCAAGGATACGGGTGATTACCGGCCCATACAAGAAGCACCCCTCCTGTCCTAATACATAAGGAACCCAAAAGATCATAACTGAAGCATATCAGGGCACTCACCTTACTCAGTAAGCCCTCAAGTGATAAATTTAATCTCGTACTCACACAATTCATACAAAGTTTACCAACGAAGGCCCCCGAGAATAAGCAAATCTACCCGCCCATACAAGTAGTTTCCCTCTGCCCTAGTGCATTATGCAGCCTATTGCTACATTTGATACTACTAGTGCACTTGTCTTTCTTAGCAAGCCCTTAGGCTAAGAGTTTGCCCTTCACTAGCGTGACATGTTTTACTAACATAAATATTTGATAATACCATAATACATTATTCTGTTTGTCGTTATTCAACCATCTATATCTGTTCATGTTCATAACTTTAGCATTTCTTGGCATTTCACTTTACGTAACCTTTAACATTTTACAACTTCACATTTTACGTTTCATATCCATTTCATTCACATTTCCATTTCATTCATTCGCACTACAGCTCCTTTTAGCTGTACATCAGTTAGTCCACATAGATATGCACTTGAATCTGCTAACACAGCTCCTTTTAGATGTCATTAATTAGTCTACAGCTCCTTTTAACTATCATTGCATACATGGTTGTATTATCAAACACAAGCAACATGGTCCTTATAAAATTTCATTAACTGTGCATTTCTTACATAGCCTGCATCTCATACATCATACATACGTTCAAACAACATTACTATCCACTCATGCCACACATTTTAGTAGAAAAGTTCATACATTGTCTGTAAAATAAGCCAACCAACATTTAACGTTTATTTATTGAAAATATACCTTCATTTCTTACATAATTATCTTGAAATACTTTCCACTTTCATCAGTTTATTTTCACATATACGTAGCTAAATAAGCAGTTCTAAGCTCAGAAAACATAATTTTGTTTCGTTGGAATGTAATTCCTAAGTCTCCATCGTTGTATTCAATAAATCCTCCAAAACTACTACTTGGAATTCTTAATCTTGGAGCAGAAACTTGTGATTTAAGCCATTGATTTGGGAGGTCAATTTCTTCCCAATGCAAAACTCTTGGAACCATTATATTACTTTGACTAGTTGCTTCAAAGCATATTGTTTGTCCTGGAGGTATTTGGGGGTAGAAATGATGGAATTAATCTTGATGTCATTATTCTGAAATGGATTCAATAAATTAGTTTATATGGCGAAAAGCCATGGCAAAAATTGTAATTGTGAGTTTGAATATCTATTATTAAACATCTTTCTTTATGATCGTCAGCATTTATTCCTATTGTAAAATTTGGATAACACATAAAATATACTAGTCCATTTGTTAAAGATGTTTCTGCCATTCCAATTATAGATTGTTTGTAATCCGGAATTTGATCATCTCTTAAAACTAGAAGGAGAGAATTGTTAACTCCATTTTTTACCACTAGTTTAAGTCCTATTTGAACACAACCAATATGTAGATCATTAAATCCTAGTTTAGTATAATTTTTTAGAGTCTTTTTAGATAGAAGATTCTTCGAATATGTTTTACCTACAAACTTAATGTAACGCCCCAAACCCGAAAACCCGGTTCGGTGCGTTATACTTGAATAAACTGTGCTTCGTGGCGTCCCAAACCCACCTGGTGAGACCTGGGTGCCATGTCATCCATTCATTTACCTAATACCTGACATTCTATTATCATTTACGTAGCGAGAAACATAAATATAATCCTCCAACAATATAATACCAGAGTTTTCTACATCTATCTATATTCCAAAATAAACCATTCATCCACCTGTATCCACATATATACATATCTCCAAAAACATAATTTACAACTTCTAGTATTCACAACTCATAAGACTTAAAACATAAAACATAAAACTTATGCATCCCAAAAGTATCATCAAAGTTTATACAAGTCAATCTCTAGGGGAAAAACAATTACAAGACCTTGATTGATTTTACCATTTATCTAAGTACTCTTATCATGATTCAATATAATTTTCATGTTACACATTTGAATATTTGTTATAGCAATATGGTACTCAATTTAAAAAGTTATTAGTTTATTGGCAGCGATCATGTCATCAAACTAAGCACTTTTTTCGTATTCTACCCTTAGTTGCAACCAATTGCTAATTGTAAAAGATACCTAATACACCATTGCATATATTCAAGACAATTTATTGCATTGGCATACGCTAAACTACTGTTATTGTTATTATTTAGCAAAAATAAAATATAAGAATCGTGTGATTATGCACAAGCTCAAGGGTTTTGAAGTTTGACGTTGAAACTTCATCTATTTATGTAACTATTGAACTTAAATATTTCTTTGTTTTGATGTTGGTTGGGACATGTGTTTTGAACTTTAATGCACTTGCTCAAGTTTGTTTAATGCAATTGAATGAGCTCGTATTATCAAGATGTTGATCAACGATTTGGTTTTTTTTGTAACCTCTCATTTTAAAAGATTGGAGATTCTTAAGGTTTTGTGAAGGCAAAAAGGTAAAAGGGAGCCCTTACTTTTACTACCTTAGAGCCAATTACTCTTGGACATTTGCCTTGTTACTAAATCTAAGTTATGGAGTTTGAGATAAATAAACTTATATTGAAACAATTTGTACTTTTTACCCTACTACATACCTATAAAATGAGTATAATTCAAGACTATTAAAGAAAAATAAACAAAATATACAATTGAGTTATTTGCGAGCCAAACCAAGTTGAGGTCATTTATGTTTAGGTTCGATTTGTTTACTAAACAAGCTGAAAATTAGGTTTGGAAATAGCTCATTTATACAATACATGAGTATGGATGAGCTTTTACTGGGCCGAGCTCCCGAGTTGCTCTTGAGCAATTTGGTTCATGTGCAACCCCTACTGTTTGATAAAAAATAAAACACCTTTTAAAGTGATAGTGTGAATTTAGATGGGTAGATGGTGACTTGGTTGTGAATGAACTCATTTTCTTAACTCTCATCAGAAGTGTAAGGATAACAATATAATCGTAGAAATTATAAGAATCATAAAATGAGGGAGAAAAAAGGGATATAAAAAGACTTAGATTAAAAGATATAAGAGAGACTAAGGGAAGGAAAAAGAAGGAGATGAGATAAAGAGATAAGAGGGATGAAATGCATTAGTGCTTATTTAGGGGGTTATTCCATGATACTTGTCGAGTTGAGTTGAAGACCCCTTTATAATAACCATTACCCAAATTTTTACCCTTATGAGGTAAAACCTACATTAATTTTATGGTTACAAGTATAAATTCAAAATAATAAATCCTAAAAATAGGGAAAGTTTATAAAATATTTAAAATATAATCATAAATTGGAACCATTTCATAATTATTATAGTTGATATGTTTTTCTAATGTTTATTTGTCTTGTTGCTCAGTGACAAGTGACTTTCATTTGATGAGTTAGGCGACAATCATCGTCAAATATTTTGGATGAACTTCTAGTGGTGACATATACAACCACTGTTGCCTGTTGACTCTATGTGTAACGCCCTAAAAAATACTATGCATGGAAGTGATCCTAAAAAAATTAAATTTAAATTTAAATTTTAATTAATTAATAATAATTAACTAAATAATATAATATAATATAATAATATATTAATATGATAGGTTAATAATATATAAAGGATCCTAAAGCTTCCTTCAGGATCAATTGAATCCCCCCCTTCTTTCACGGACTCTCTCTAAGACACCCTCTCTACGCTCTCTCTCTCTCTCTCTCTCTCTCTCTCTCTCTCTCTCTCTCTCTCCTCAATTTTCTCGGCAAAACATGCGCCAATTGAAAAACGAAAAATATCCCTGGGTTCCCATTTCTGTCACGAACATTTTAACCATAGTGGATTCGTCATTAGGACGTCATAGGCACCACTCCTAGGATAAGATAAGGAGAATAAATTACATCAGTTATTTTTAAAGATTAGTTGATTAAATTGGAAAATGAGAATTTATGGATATCAAGTTGATTGTTATTTCAAATCTAACCGGTTAAACTGAAGTTTGTGAGCCTAGAGATGTTATAATAGTTGTTATTCTAAAGTTGAACCAATTAAACTAAAGTATATGAATACAGGGCTTTGTGCTCCGAACGCTGCAGGCATCATTTCGGGATCGCTGCAGGCATATCTTTGATAAACAGGCAAGGAGAATAAAATATATCAGGAATTTAGGAAATTAACTGATTAATTTAAAGCATGAGAATATGAAAAAAATTGTCTATGATTTTATGATTTATCATGCATATGAAAACAGTGGTTTTTGATTATCATATATTTTTCTGGGCAATTATTATATTATGAAATATTACTTAAAATTCGTGTGGCATGAGAAATGGTTTTGCTACTGTACAATAAACATGTGGGAATATTTTATGATACAATGTGATTTATTCTGGTTTATGGGAAATATTGAAAATGCGGCATATATTGCAAAATAATGAAATATGATTTATATTAGAATATGTGATGACGGTTTTATACCGAAATACAGATATGACATTTTTGATACTAAGATATGAGATGACGGTATTATACTGGGAAATGAAATGATAGAAATGACAATTTTTATACTGAGATGTGGAAATGAGAACCCCGATGGACCAGTGATGTACATGAGAGTACGGTACCATTGCTAATGAGTGAGTTAGTGCAACCGCACTACTCAGGGAGAGTGTTGGTATTGGAAGTCGATTGGGTCTGCGAAGAGATGTTGATCGCCCTTGGGTCCGGACTAGGCTACGGTAGGCCAATCGTACTACAGACGCATACAATTTGACTTAGCCTAGTAGGTCAGCCATGGTTAAGTCCTGTCTTCGGGCCACACAACCCGATAATGTGGGGTTATTACATGATAGTGATATAAGAATGTCCACTCAGTTTGGTTCCTCATTACAGACATGATGATTCTACATCAACAAACATGTTGTGTTTCGTACACAAAGAAACTTATTGAGCATGAGCATTTTTTTGAGAAAAATATATGATTGCAAATGTGTATATATATATATATATATATATATATATGGTTATAAGTACAGTTTTCATGATTTCTCAGTTAAATTAATTAATAAATAAATGTGTTATGATACATTAAAACTCATGTTGTCACACACTAACAATAATTTGTTCCTTCTTACTGGGAAGTGTCTCACCTCATCATTATCGAATATTTTTCAGATGTCATGAGAAGCATAACAGTAATCAGAGTAGCGCAATGAAAGCGTGGGTGGGATAGAATGTTTTATTTAAAATAGATATTTAATTAAATTATGTTTTTGATATATTCAAACTATTCTTTTACGGATATGTAAATTGTGATGTTAGAAATGATATTGTTGTTGTATTGGGATAATTTAGTACTCTGGTAATTATTATGGAGGTCTTCCGTTGTATGAAAATATTTTTACAGGTGGTATCAGAGTAGTGAAATTTTTGGGTCGTCACAGTTGGTATTAGAGCCTAGGATACAAATTTTGTAGACTCTAGGAAGGATCATTACCAGAGTATAGGTATGAAGTAGGATAGGGATAGGAATGGGTAGGTTGGGTGTTGTAGGAGCGATCGGATATAGGATGCATAGCGGAGTAAAGTACAACAAGTAAATTGGGATTTTGGAGTTTTGTTTTGCAGCCAAAAGCAGAAATTTTTTCGGTGATTTTTCTGGAACAATGTACGGTTCTTGAAAAGTCACGGCAAACCATTGACATTTTTCTTTCGGAATGCTGCACTCTGATCTTAGTCACTGCAAAGAATGAGCTACCATTTGCAATATTGGAATATATGAAATAGAATTTTGTGCATTTTGGGGAATGTGCGCACCTTTGCACATTAGAGTATATTCCTAGCTCTTTATGGTTATTTGGTGTATGCTATTCTCCTCGTATTTCTTGTGCTTAAAGAAAATATTCAATCTTTCCATATTCTTATAAGTCAACCATTGGTTTGGAGAACAATGTTTTAGAGGGACAGTGGCTTGTCAGTCGACTGAGACAGAGTCCTCAGTCACCTGATGAATTATAACTTAGGATTATGGAGGTGTTAGTGCAGGGTCAGTCGACTGACTGAGATTTCAGGCAAACTACCAAGAACTGTTAAAGGGTAATTGACCAACCTCTTTAAGGTCAGTTCCTTGACTTGCTATAGGTTTGGATATTAAGTTGATGTTCATAGGTTTTGTTCAACTGAAACTTATGGGATTTTGAAACGAGGATCTTTTAAAGTGGTTAAAGAAAATGAAGCAACGATAATGGAATAAATTTAAATTAAACAGGTGGAAAATGTTGAAGACAATAGATTCTTTTAACTTTCATATGACCCATAAAGGAGATAAAGTTTGTATATATAACTCAAAGGCACAACCAACTTTATTGGAGTGAATTACCAAAGGACAAGAGTAGGACCCCTAGTTTTGTTGAGAGGTATTGAAGTAGGTACACACTTTGAAGGGTGGACAAAATCTTTCATAGGGGGACTTTGTGATTTGGGGAGGTTTGTGTTTCACATGATTTGAAAGAAGTCTTACTAGAAGCACTTCATTCTAGATACATGATCCATCTTGGCAGCACTAAGATGTATATATTCTAAGAAAGTCTAATTGCTTATCCATAATAGCTAGGAACATAGGCATTACGGTGTTTGGATGTTTCAAATACCTGAGATTTTTAGTGTTTTCTGGTGGAATGTTTAGCAGCACAAGCATCTGATAATGGACTTGGCCTTTTAGCTAAGGTATGATGAGAGAAGTGAACAAGTTGGAAGTTGCATTCAAACCTTTTTGGGTATTCAAAAAGGGTTATTGTTCTTCCAATTGTTAAAATATGATTGAAAATTTTTCTCCAATGAATGTATATAAAGATTGCATGTCGGCTTACTAGGACAGACATGACATGGTTTAACGGTTAAGAAGAAACCAGAAAACGTGTTCGCAAGTGTGATCAGTTACATTGTAAAATGTCTTAAGAGTACCTTTTGTCAAGTTTTTGAATTTTGAGCTAGTGTATTGTTGTAACTTTTTCGAGGAACGGCTTTGAAGCGGTGCCGCCTAAAATTCTTTAGACATTGTGTTCTATTATGTGGCATCTAAAACAAGGCCATTTTGTATTTTGAAGTTGTTAGACATGTTCATGCTTGTCCTTTATATGATAGTAGGATTCCAAAAATGTTGATTGAAAAGTGTAAGCCTATGCATCAATTTGGCATTGAAAAATAATTGGGTGATTAAAATTCCAAGGAATGCTTAGAAACCCATATAATTTTTGTCCAAATGAATTACAAAGCTATGATGAGAGTTTTGAAGTGCCTTCTATATATTTAATCTGACAGACAAATGATTACGCATCCCAATCTGAGATATCCTAGTAGGTATGGTGCTTGATGAGTATAAATTCATCATTGCAAGTTTCCTGTTTAAAGGAGAGGCTGACCATTAGTGGGAATCTATGCAACGGGTAAGAGATCTTAAGGATTGAGGCTATGAGTTAGGACTGACTTTAAAATAGTTTTCAATGGGAAATATTTTTGAAAAACACTCCAAGAAGCCAAATTACAGAAATTAATGTAGTTAAGTGAGAGGAATTTGTTTGTTAGCTAATAATATAAAAGCAAATTTGTTGAATTATCACGGTTTTGCCAAGAACTAGTCAACACTGAGGAATTGAAGTATGATTATTTTACATGACACTTAGGCAAGAGTTTTATTTGATTTTGGGTTCTACCCACTCCTACATTGTTGCATCCCTTACTAATATGGAATTTGGGCACATGTTTAGGGTTTGTAACAGCAATGAAAGAAAATACACAAGTTACTGAAACCCAAACTTATTTACCCATGAATTTTTAGATATTTTTTTGGATGATTTACCGGGGCTGCCTCCAAAATGAGATTGAATTTAATATTGATTTGGTGTTAGGAACGGAGCCTATGTCGACTACTTCATATAGAATGACATTAGCTGAACTAAGGCAACCTAGAGAGCAATTAGAAGATCTCCTCGACAAGAAATTTATTAGATCTAGTGTATCACCATGGATTGCACCCGTGTTATTTGCTAAGAAATATAAGGGGTCCTTGAGGCTATGCAGTGATTATTGGAAGTTGAATCGGGTTACATTAAGAACTTGTGTCGACTTCCAAGAATTGGTGGACTATTTTGATCAATTAGAAAAATCCAAAAATTTTTTGAAGATGGATTTGCAATCAAATTATCACCAATTGAGATTTGGGGATTAAACATCACAAAGACAGAATTTAGTACATTGTATGATCACTATAAGATTCTTGTGTTACCATTTGGGATTACCAATACACCTTACATTTTCATGGATATGATGGATCAAATTATTCAACCATAATTGGATCGATTTGTTTGAGTTTTTATAGATGATTTTTGATACATTCAAAGACTCAAGAAGAGCATAAACAACATTGGTGATTAATTTTACAAACATTACGGGAACATTAGTTATATGCTGAACGGAAACTGTGAGTTCGAGACAGCTACGAAATTTGTGGGTCGTGTCATAATCAAGGAATGGTTATTAGTCTTAATAGAGTTGTTTACGAGATTAACTCAAAACTCATTGGGTTAGCGATAAATTTTATTTGGAGTTGTAGGTAACAAATTTCGAGGACGAAATTTTTATAAGGAGAGAAGAATGTAACGCTCCAGAAAATAATATGCATGGAAGTGATCCTAAAAAAAAAAAATTAATTAAAGTTAAAATTAAAATTAAATTAATTAATTAATTATTAATAATTAATTAAATAATATAATATAATAATATATTAATATAATAGGTTAATATATATATATATATAAAGGATCTTGAAGCTTCCTTCAGGATCAATTGAATTCCCCCCCTTCTTTCACGAACTCTCTCTTAGATGCCCTCTCAGCGCCCTCTCTCTCTCTCCTCAAGCACTCTCTCTCTCTCTCCCCTCTCAATTTTCTCAACAAAACGTGCACCGATTGAAAAACAAAAAAATATCCTTGGGTTCTAATTTCTTCCATGAACATTTTAATTGGAGTGGATTTGTCATTGGGACGTCGTAGGCACCACTCCTAGGATAAGGTAATGAGAATAAATTACATCAGTTATTATTAAAGATTAAATGATTAAATTGGAAAATGAGAATATATGGATATTAGGATTGGTTGTTATTTCAAATCTAACTAGTTAAACTGGAGTATGTGAGCCTAAGGATGTTATAGTAGTTGTTATTCCAAAGTTGAACCAATTAAACTAAAGTATATGAATACATGGCTTTGTGCTCCGAACGCTGCAAGCATCGTTTCGGGATCCCTGCAGGGATATCTTTGGTAAACAGGTAAGGGGAATAAATTATGTCAGACATTTTGAAAATTAACTGATTAATTTAAAGCATGAGAATATGAAAATATTGTGTATGATTTTCTAACTTATTATGCATATGAAAATAGTGGTTTTGGATTATCATATATTTTTGTAGGCAATTATTATATTATGAAATATTACTTAAAATTTGTGTGGCATGAAAAATGATTTTTGTTGGAATTGGTGTATTCCTAAGAGGGGGGTGAATTGGATATTTTAAAAAAAGTTATGCCTATGTATAACTATCCAGCAGCAATATATACAACTAAGGGTATGTCTATGCAATTATAAACTTAATCATTTACAATAATAAATCACAAACATTCAAGTGCTGAAATTTAACTTGCGGAAATTAAAAGCGAACACAAGAAATGTTATCGGAGTTCGACCAATACTGCCTACGTCACCGCCTCGAATTCACAAGCAAGAGGGTTTTCACTACTGCTCACTTAACAGGTGGAGCGACACCGTTTACAACACCTTACTAGGATGGTGCACCTAACTTTCCTAACTAGGTCAAAGCAACCAATCCGGGACTTTTCATAGGGCAAGTCTCCCTCTTCAGGCCCACGCCTGAAATATAATCAATTACAATATAAGATGTGTACAAAATATATGCTTCTCAACCAAGCAGATTTGTACCAGTATTAATCAACACACGCAAATAATGTAAGAACTATAAGCTCAGTGCTATATGTGTGCAATCAACACTCAAAGTAATATCTATATTCAATCAAACATAAGAGTGAATCAACAAGTTAATCTTTGAAACTATGTATAGATGTAAATCTCAATCATAGTTTAGAGTTTCAAAGATTTGTACCAAGAGTATTCTAAATATCTCTAAAAAATATTTTCTCAATATTCAAGCACGGGGGATATTTTAAAAAAATGAGCTTGTGAAAATATTTTTGCACACTCAAAAATATAAGCTTAATGAGTCTTGCAATGAAGATGCAAAGACTCACTAACTACAAGATTTTTCCCACACACAGATTTATTAACTAAAATCAGGGTAAAAATCTATGCTCAACTCTCAATCCAAATTCAAACAAACAATGTATACAATGAGAGTTTCTAGCAAATGAGAATGACGAATAACCACTCAAAGTACTCTCACAAAGTTTGGTTTAGCAAAAGAATGATAGTATGTGAGGGTATATGGTTTGTATTTGGAAAAATCTCTCTAAAAAATAAAGAGGATATCTTGCTAATCAAAGTGTTAATCCCTACTAATCTGAGCAAATAAACCCCTATATATAGAGAATACCTAAATTATAACCGTTGGGGATACATAGGGAATAATTAAATTTGTTTTAAAAGAGTTTAAGAAAATTAACCCTTTATAACCCTAATTAACCGCGATAAAATTTAGGCTAACCTAAGAGTTTCGATCAATTGAGCCATAGGTTTGGTCGCCTGAACAAGCACAACAGAAAAAGTCAATTTTGAAGTTCGGGTGCCTAAATGAGGGTTCGGTTTGCTGACCAAGAAGATTTTCCAATCTGTCCGAGGTTCGATCGCCTGGTCTTAAGTTCGGTTTGCCGAACTTGAACATTTGGTCACTCGGGTTATTTTGAACGTGAAGTTTGGGCTCCCGAATTGTTGGAAAAAGTCAAGTTTAATGTTTGATTGATCGAGGACGGTAGAGTCCTTTTGGTTCGGTCGCCCGTAGTCAGGTCAACACACCGACTATTCAACGGTTCGGTTGACCAAGGTTGTTTGAACACCAAGGTTCAGTCGCACGAAGCCCTATAATTTTTATACCTTAAGTCCCATTTTAAATCAATAGTTTCCCCTAATTGCATATATGAAAATGAGGACTTTCCTAAGTGCTAGTGTAAAGACCCAAAGAATTATAGAAATTAAATAATAAAAGAGGGAGAAAAAGGAAATTGTAAAAGGGGGGTCATAGCAGTGTTCGTCGACGAAGCGGCTTATTGGGATTGTCGATGGGGACATGTGTCTTGTCGACGAGGAATTACTGAGAGGGCAACTTTAGGGCCTAAAATTCGTCGGCGAAAGTTATGAGTTCGTTGACGAACTCCCTTCTTGGCCTTGTCGACGAAGTGACGTGTCTTCTCGATGAGGGTAGGTGTAAGTATGCCAAATTTAGATTTCAGCACAAAAAATTTTGCATGTAGCCCTTTCTCTCTCTAGAATCCATCCCCTCTACCTTCTCTCTAACTTTCTGGCTCGGGTTTTTGTCGGTTTGATGATCCGAAGCCTCCACGCTACTCCTAGGAAGATTCTCTTCATATCTACTGGAGTAGATCGTTGGTTAGGCTAACTTGGAAACCATCCCAAAATTTGGGTAAGTTAGTTAATTTCAATTTTATTGGGTATTTGGAGTTTCTGTTTTGAGGAGAATATGTTAGGAAAGCAAATACTAAAGTTTTGTTGGGAAAATGTTAATTTCAGGGTGTTGTGCTGGAAACACTACATGTGTAGAATTGAGTGTTTTGTGAGAGCTTCTCAGTAAGTCAGGTAAGGAGATAAACTAAGTCAGGATCTTCCATGAAGTTATTTATTATTTTACAGCATTAAATTCAGGAAAGTATACATATTATATAATTATGTTTGGAAAATATTGTTATGAACAGGAATATGATTTAAACGTGTTTAATTAGAAAATATGATTTTGGAACAAATTTTACATTTAGGAGATTACCCTATTTTTGTGTGGCATGAGTTTAATTTCCATATAATTGTGTATGACAGTATAGAATGTTTTTCCCAGATCAAGCATGATATGATAGTTTTTAGGGCAATTATAAAACAGAACAGGAATCATGATTTTACATATTAAACAGTGCAGAAAAATTATGTTCAGTATGTTATGATATGCCCGTGTAGATGCCGTGATTCATGTTATGTTATGCCGGCGCAGATGTCGTGATTCATATTATATTATACCGGCGCAGATGTCATGATTCATGTTATGTTATACCGGCGCAGATGCTGAGATTCATGTTGGCGCAGATGCCATAATCATGTATGATAAAATAGATTTTATGAAATATGTACATAACGGTTATTATTATGAAATACGAAACAACTATGTTCAGTATATGGAACTTATTATATGATATCACAACCCGGATGGCATGGTTTAGTACAGTTTCAGAAGCACGGTACTGTAGGTATATGTTCAGAATTATGATAGTGCTACCACATGACTAGTAGTGCGGGAGATGGTAGTCGATGTGGCGTCAATGTAAAGTGGAGTAGTCCCCTTAGCAGTCCTGGGACCATGTAGGGGTGGGTCCATCGTACTTACAGACTTATAATTGATCTAGCATGGTCGGCCAGCTATTGTTAGGTCCCGCCTTCGGGTTGCACAACCTAGTCATGTGGGGGTAAGACATGACATCAACTAGCTATCTATCCTAGGTGTGATTTAGTATTGTACAATTATATAAGATGATTTTCATGTTAGTAATTTAGTACATTATATTATGTTACAAGGAATCATGTTTTATTCAGGTATGATATCAACATTTTTTACCAGATATGATGTATGTACTGATATTATGTATAACACGAAAATACTCATGTTGTCACATACTGATATTAGTTTATTTCCCTTACTGAGAGGTGTCTCACCCTAGCTATATAAACATTTCAGGAAATCCAGGTAGAGGAGTGGATAAAGCTCCGCGACAGTAGAGACCGGTGGGGCTACCTTGTCTGAAGGGTGAGTTGTTGAGTTAGGGTCAAGTTTATTTTTGGGTTGAGACCCGAGGGTACTTCTAGCTTTTGATGGATGAATGTATATATAATAGGTTTAGTAGAACTCTAGTACTGTGATTGGTTGTATAATATGTATGTGATTACATTTCCTGCTATTAGGTATAAGGGTTATATTTTGGGTATATCCTTGGCACCCACGGGTTCAGGTTGATTATGTTTTACAGTTGTACAGGATTATTATATTGAATGTTATTATGGAAAAAAAAAAGAGGGTAAACTAGGCAGGTCGTTACAGCTAGTGCAAGGACTTAGGGTCTTTTCTAAGGCCTTTTCAAGTACACCTAAAAACCTGGCGTCGGTCGACCGAAGGGTGATCCCTAAGGTCATTCAATGGTTTTGAGCTTATAGTCCCTACCATTCATGATATGCAAATTATTACAAATCGATAATTATTATAGACCCAAAATGAAAATAAATGTTAAAATGCAACTTAAAATAAACGAAGGCTTCATGCTCTATTCCTCGTCAATTCCATGGATTTCATCGAAAGATGTGCTCATTTAAGTGCGTCTTGGTTTCCATCACTTATCTGTCATCAGTGCTTAGAAAAGTAAACCTATTCATACGCTTAACACACAGATGATATACTGTGGTTTGTCATAATCAAAACAGGAGACGAACTTAAAAAGTCAACAGTTTTGCTAAAGTATAATAAACATGTGGGAATATCTTTATGATGAAATGTGATTTATATTGGTTTATGGGAAAATTGAAAATATGACAAATATTGCGAAATGATGAAATATGATTTTATATTAGAATATGTGATGGTGGTTTTATACTGAAATACAAACATGATATTTTTGATACTAAGATATGTGATGACGGTATTATACCGAGAAATAAGATGATAGAAATGACAGTTTTTATACTAAGATGTGGAAATGAGAACCCTAATAGACCAGTGATGTACATGAGAGCACGGTACCATTGCTAGTGAATGAGTTAGTGCAACCGTACTACTCGGGAAGAGTGTTGGTATTAGAAGTCGATTGGGCTTGCAGAGAGATGTTGACCGCCCCTAGGTCCGGAGTAGGTTGCGATAGGCCAATCGTACTACCGACGTGTATAGTTTGACTTAGCTTGGTAGGGCAGCCATGGTTAAAGTCTCGCTTTTGGGCCGCACAACCAAATCATGTGGGGTTATTACATGACGATGATATGAGAATGTCCACTTAGTTTGGTTTCTCATTACAGACATGATGATTCTACATCAACAGACATGTTGTATTTCGTACACAGAAAAACTTATTAAGCACGAACATTTTTTTGAGAAAAATATATGATTGCAAATGTATATATATGATTATAAGTACATTTTTCATGAATTCTAAGTTAAATTAATTATTAAATGAATGTGTTATGATACATTAAAACTCATGTTGCCACACATTGATAATAATTTATTCCTTCTTACTGAGAGGTGTCTCACCCCATCATTATCGAATATTTTTTAGATGCCATGAGGAACATAACAGTAATCAGAGTAGCGTAGTGGAAGTGTGGGTGTGATAGAAGGTTTTATTTGGAATAGATATTTAATTAAATTATGTTTTTGATATATTCAGACTATTCTTTTAAGGATATGTAAATTGTGATGTTAGAAATGATATGGATGTTGTATTGGGATAATTTAATACTCTGGTAATTATTATGGAGGTCTTCTGTTGTATGAAAATATTTTTACAGGAGGTATCAAAGTAGTGAAATTTTCGAGTTGTCACACTATGCTCTTTGTTGGCTAGGTAATGTTGGGGTTATCCCACATCGGTTGTGGAAGGGGTTGTTGGTCAGTTATTAAGTGTGAGAGAAAGTTTCACCCCATGACCTAGTTTTTGGGGTTGAGATGACCCTTGACCGCCCAATACTAGTATCAGAGCCATGGGTCTACATTCTCCCAGGGATGCCGAGCACATGGTGCCGTCGATTTGGAGCCTGATGTGTGGGGGAAATTGTTGGGGTTATCTCACATCAGTTGTGGAAGTGGCTGGTGGTCAGTTATTAAGTGTAAGGGAAACCTCATCTCATGAGCTGACTTTTAGGGTTGAAATGACCTTTGACCGCCCAACAGATAATAAGTAGTTATACCTTTTAGGCGATTTGTGCCTAGTCTGTGGTGCTTGACGTGTGTCTCCTTTAAATGATTTTGAATTCAACTTACCTAACCAAACACTTTTCTATGACAACTATCTTAACTTAATATCAGCATCACATTTTGAAAAGTAATGATATAATCACTTACATAAAACTAATGCACAAAGTATATATATGACATTTTAAGGATATGTTTGATATCATTTATTTAAATTTTTTGTTCAAGTATAGGGAAAATAAATCATGAAATCACATCTATATACATTGTTAGTTTTATTTTTCTATTACCATTATTAGCTATTTTTTTTTTTTTTAAAAAAAAAATTGAAAGCCAAAATTTTTTCAATTATTTTTACAATCCAGTAGCAAAATATGTTAATACCCGAAAATAACTTTTGTGAATTAATTCATCCATTTTATACACACTATATATTTGAAATAAAAGTAAAATTATCATAAGAATTTAATATATAACCAAGAGAAAAATATTTATAAATTTATAAAAGTCATATAAAAATAATTTTATTAATTTTCAATTGTCATGCTCAATCAAAATTTTCTTGTATTGTAAATTTTGAAATATAATAGTTAATCAAAATAATTGTAATATCTTATTTTTCATGATAATATTTTTAATTTATTATTTTGTACTTTTTTTATTTTAATAATATTTTTAAAATTATTACTTGATCCAAGGACAAATATAAACATTTATTCAATTAAGTTTTAAAATTATTATAATTTTAAAAATATAACCAAACATATAATTGATTTTATGTTCTTAATTCTTTTTATTATAATTCTTGACAGTTATACTAAATGATTTATAAACCTTATAACATAATTTTCAAATTTTAGGGTCACGTGGCAACCATTCGCGTGGCACTACGCAATTGGGTGATCGAATGAACTGTAGGTTGGGGCACTTGATCCAAATTTGGCCCAAACAAAAGTTTTAGGACAAAACTACCCTAACACCAAGCTTAAAATTCCTTGGATCATGGAGAGAAACCCTGAATAACCCTTTCCCTCCTTCCCCCTCAGCCTTCAGCCTTCTGCCTTCAGCTCTCTCTCTACCTCGCTCCCTTCTTTAACTTTCCTCGTCCTCTGTCCCTCGCCCCTTGGCCTCAGCGCTGCGCCTGATCCTCATCGCCGCCTCACGGCTCCGGACTTGCCCTCCGCCCTCTCGGCCGCTCCGCCCGGCGGTGGGTGCTGCAGGCCTGCTCTGCCCGCCGTCTCCTTCACGGCTCCCACTTCTTCCAGTTCCAGGTTCCACTCTGCCAGTTCCTTTCTTCCTACTAAATCTTAATTTAATAATATTCTTGTGGAATCCGGAACTAGTTTGTTTCAATTGTTTGGTTGGTTGATGTTTTATATAATGGGTAATGGACTTATGATGGCAATCGATAGGTAGGTAGATACATTGTACACATTTTGATTTCCAGTAGTTTCTACTTTCTCTTTTTCTTCTCGGCCTCTGTGGAATGCTCACAAGCTGCCATACATAGTGTATGGTAGCCGAGCACAGGCGTGCTCTCCTCGTCTTCGTCCATTATTGAATAACCCATTATTTTTCATTTAATTTTTTTTTCGCATTTTTTAAAGAGAGAGAGATCAACAAGAAGATTTTTAAATTGGAAAATGAAATTATTTTCTTATCTTTACAAATTGCCTCCGCGGGTGAGTGGACCGCCTGGATAGTCTGAGTTCTTTCAGATAAGTTGATCCGATGATAAAACCTCATAAGTGCTCATTCATTTACATCTTAGGTTAACAATCATCTGTCTTTTAGTGACATTTCAACGGTTAGAGTTGCAAACTTCCGGTCTCAAATTCATTTTATTTAGACTCGATGGGTAAACAAATTGAATTTGGCCAGCTTCAGAACATTATTTGCAAGTTTCATTCTGCCCAAACTATTCTGCATGGCCATTTAATTATTTGATTTCTGATTTGCACATCTGTTTCTAATTTCCTTTGGACTTTTTCTTTGTTGTTGACTTCGTGTTTTGATTGTGGTGCTACCTTCCAAATTTTGAAGTCTAGGAAGATGCATGAGGAAAAGTTGTCAAACCTTACATTGTTTTCTAATTTCAACTTCTGATAAAATTCTCGCAGGATAAGAAATGGAGAGGTTATCTAATACATGGCGAATGACAGTGAATGAGAAGAAATTCATTGAGACTGCATTGCTCTCGGAACTCAGAGTTGATGGTCGTCGTCCCTTTGATTATCGTCAACTAACTGTCAAGTTTGGCAGGCAAGTATTGTTGACCTGACCATTGTGTTCTTCTTGAAGTCACATATCTATCATTTAGAGAAGGTTGTTATTCCTTTGAATCTTTGATAGGCATTATGGAGCTTGGAGGTTGTTGCAAATATGTAAATAAATAAAATGCATTCCCCTGAAATTTTTTTTTGAAGTAAGAAAGTTCAAAGATGATTTAAATGGTTGCTTTTTTTTGTTTTGGCTTACATATATATATATATATATATATATATTTTATGCATGGAATGATACGTATGGATATAATGCTGTTTGTATAAAATATGATGAGAAATAGTCTTTTTTTTTTGGTGGTAATCTGTTTCTAAATTTTGTTTTTAACTATAATAATTCTCATAAAACTCATAATGCTGAATATAGAGGAATATGTTTTTCCTTTTTCATGGAATGATTTATAATTTATATATATTGATGCGAAGATAATAGTTTATGTATACCGTATAATGAAGTATTATATGATAATATCATAAATAATTATTTTTAGAATTTTTTTGTGGCAATCAATTTCTAAAAGTTTAAATGCTAAATTGTAATGATTTAATATTTTTTGATTTCATCTAATTCAATTGTTAATGTCTAAGTGCAAAATTTTTGTTTTGATCAAAAGTGACTATAATCAGATCGACATATGTACAATTACTTAATGCTTTATTGTATTTGATCGGTTAGTTAAATTATATGAGCAGATTTCTTGGTTGAGTGATTATATATTTTATTTGTTTTAAATGTGTTGAATGGAATAGGATAGCCTCTAATTGTGTTGGTTTTGCAGAGAAGATGGATCATCAGAGGTGCAGCTAGGCCAAACTCATGTTATGGGTTTTGTGACTTCCCAACTGGTTCAACCTTACCGAGACAGACCAAATGAAGGGACACTGTCAATTTATACTGAGTTTTCTCCAATGGCTGATCCTTCATTTGAAGCAGGTCGACCTGGAGAATTCGCAGTGGAATTGGGACGTATAATTGATCGTGGTTTAAGGTGAGTTTTTTTTTTTTTAATTTCTTTTATTTTAAAGATAACTTTTTCATAAAAAAAGGTTTGCTGCCACAGGGGGCAATAAATTTAACTCCTTGTTTTAGATTGGGAGTTTGACTATGGGGATTTTAATGGGAGATATATTGAAAATAAATTGTCAACGTGAAACTTATTTTGTCACATCCCATTTCCTGGTACGTGACTGGCTGTAACTTTGGCTGTAACTTCATGTGGGTTAGATCTGTGGACGCATTGGGTGTAGGAAGAAGATGGTATCGGGAATCATCTTTAATTGCAAATATTGCATATGTTTTTTGGATTTTCCTTTTGTAGAGAGTAGCATTTTGAATCAATACATAGAAGGCTAAAATAGGAAATACATTGGATAAACAGTTAGGGAAGATAAAATTTTTTTCTATAATACTGGAAGAAATTTTGTATTTGCCAAACTCATTTACATGAGCATAAACATGAAATAAATGAACATGAATTCACCAGATTTTGTATGTCTGGTTGTGTGTTTAATAAAAACATGAACATGGTCATTATTCCAAGGAATTTTCTTTGCTAAAAATTGTCACAAGCTTTTTAAATTGTCAAATATCCATTACAACGTGAAACTTATTTTGTCACACCCCATTTCCTGGTACGTGATTGGCTGTAACTTCATGTGGGTTAGATCTGTGGCCGCATTGGGTGTAGGAAGAAGATGGTATTGGGAATCATCTTTAATTGCAGATATTACATATGTTCTTTGGATTTTCCTTTTGTAGAGAGTAGCATTTTGAATCAATACATAGAAGGCTAAAATAGGAAATACATTGGATATGTTTAGTTAGGGAAGATAATTTTTTTTTTCTATAATATTGGAAGAAATTTTGTATTTGCCAAACTCATTTCCATGAGCATAAACATGAAATAAATGAACATGAATTCATCAAATTTTGTATGTCTGGTTGTGCGTTTGATAAAAACATGAACATGGTCATTATTCCAAGGAATTTTCTTCGCTAAATATTGTCACAAGATTTTTAAGTTGCACTAATTTCCAGCTTGGCCAATGATTGCGTAAAGCAGAAATTCCCTCTGGATGTTTAGGGTCTTTCCCCAAGGTTGCCATGATTTCTACGCTGGATTCCAAATCATTTCAAGGCACAATCAGTACATGTAATCACTGCGTCTTTTGTAGATTTTTTATTCAGCGATAATCAGTAGGTATCCTGGTATTAAATTTTGGTAATTGTGTACAAATTTTGAATTTCGGAGGTGTAAAATTTAAAACAATTTCAGTTATAACATTCAAATTTTGAATCTAAACCAACAGGGCAACCAAGAGGAGAATGCTAATAAGGAACTTAAAACAACTGGAAATTTTCAGCAATGATGAATAGAATGGAGGAATTTCATACTTGGTGGAGGCTGGCAGCAGTTGGTGTTATTGGTGAATTTTTTAGGGAAAACTGATATCGTAGTGAAATTTTAGGGGCTGAAATGCCAGATGGTATGCCCCTTGGTATCAAAGACAAGTAGGACTTCAGTGAATGAACTTTTTGGTATCAAAGGCGGGGGAATGTCCGTTTGTCAGATTTGCTCAATGACCCTCAATCGAGTGGTCCTTTTCTTATATAGAAGTCATTTTCCCTAATTACAATATATCCCTTAATTACAATATCTTCTAATTACAGCAATGGTATATATCCCCTAATTACAATATCTCCTAATTACAACATCTCTTAACATTAAATATTGATCCCTAATTCAAGAAAGATATTTATAGATTTGTTTCCTAAATAAATGTAGAACAATTTATGGTAAGTTTGTTGTCTATCCTACTAACATCCCCCCTCAAATTGATGTTGGTCAAGCAATAAGCATCAATTTGCCAACAAGAAACTAATGACGTAGTCGTGTCATAGATTTGGTGAAGACGTCTGCTATTTGAAGGTCGCTTGAGACATGTGGAAGAGAGATAACCTGAGTATCGACAGCTTCCGGAGTAGAATGGCAGTTTACCTCGATATGTTTGGTACGCTCGTGATAGACGGGATTTGTAGCAATTTGAATAGCACTCGTATTATCAGCATGAAGAGGAGTGGGAGTAGACTGAGGAAAATCTATTTCAACAAGTAAGCCACGGAGCCACACAATCTTTGAGCAAGCTGCCGACATGGCACGGTACTCTAACTCGGTCGAAGATTTGGAAACATGATCCTGTTTCTTACTCTTCCAAAAGATAAGGGAATCACCAAGAAACATACACCACTTGGTGACAAACCGGCGAGTATCAGGACATCCTATCCAGTCAGCATCACTAAAAGCCACAAGGTGAAGAGGAGTACTAGTATAGAAGAACAAGCCAGGGTGAGAGGAACTCGGAGATATCGAATAATTCGGTGGACCACTGCAAGAGGAAGGTGACGAGGCGACTGCATAAATTGACCGACTTACTGGACAGCAAAGGAGATGTCAGGCCGTGTAATAGCGAGATAATTGAGACTACCGACTAACTGTTGAAACACCGTGGGATCAGGAAGGAGATCCCCTTCCTCACATCAATGCTTGACATTCACTTCCAAAGGGGTATCCACTAAAGAGGAGCCCTGCAAACCAAACAAGGAAATCAAGTCCTCAGTGTATTTATGCTGATGTAGGAAAACCCCAGATGAATCGGACTGAACTTCCAAACTGAGGAAATACCGGAGAGGACCGAGATCCTTCATATGGAAGGAATCATGAAGATATTGCTTGAGCTGATCAATGAGAGCAAAATTAGTCCCAGTGATGACAATGTCGTCGACATAAACCAGAAGAAGAACGATACCAACAGAAGTCGTACGAAGAAACAACGAGGAATCATACTGGCTTTGGATGAAAGAAATCCAAAGTAAGGTAGCCCGGAACTTATCAAACTAGGCCCGAGGAGCCTGTTTCAAACCATACAGAGAGCGCTTCAGCTTACACACATTCGACGTCGATGATGAGTAGAGGCTAGGAGGAGGCGATATGTAAACATCTTCCTGTAAATCGCTGTGAAGAAATGCGTCTTCACATCCATCTGGCAAAGGGACCATGCCTGAGAGGCTGCAATGGCAATAATAGTACGCACAGTGGTCATTTTAGCGACAAAAGCAAAGGTCTCCTCATAGTCAACCCATACTCTTGGTGGTTACCAAGGGCAACCAAACAAGCCTTACAATGGTCCACAGACCCATTTGGCCGAAGTTTCACAGAAAAAACCCCCTTACACCCAATTAGCTTGATATGAGAAGGACAAGGGACCATGTCCTAAGTCTGGTTTTCTTGAAGAGCTTGAAGTTCTTCCTGCATGGCCTTTCTCCAACACTCCTGTTTATCAGCATTAATACATGGAGGACTTGATTTGCTTGTCTGGTTTGCAGGACTCCTCTTCAGTGGATACCCCTTTGGAAGTGAATGTCAAGTATCGACGTGAGGAGGGGGATCTCCTTCTTGACCCCACGGTGTTTTGACTGTTAGTTGGTAGTCTCAATTATCTCACTATTACATGACCTAACATCTCCTTTGCTGTCCAGCAAGTTAGTCAAATTATTCGATATCTCTAGGGTTCCTCTCACCGTGGCTTGTTCTTCTCTACTGGTAGTCCTCTTTGCCTTGTGGCTTTAGTGATGCTGACCGGGCAGGATGTCCTGATACTCGCTAGCCTATCACCGAGTGGTGTATGTTTCTTGGTGATTCCCTTATCATTTGGAAGAGTAAGAAACAAGATCGTGTTTCTAAATCTTCGACCGAGTCAAAGTACCGTGCCATGTTGGCAGCCTGCTCGGAGATTGTGCGCCTCCGTGGCTTACTTGCTAAAATAGATTTTCCTCAGTTTACTCCCACTCCTCTTCATGCTGATAATACGAGTGCTATTCAGATTGCTACAAATCCCATCTATCACGAGCATACCAAATATATCGAGGTGGACTGCCATTCTATTCTAGAAGCTGTCGATACTCGGGTTATCTCTCTTCCACATGTCTCAAGCGACCTTCAGATAGCGGTCGTCTTCACCAAAGCTATGACATGACTATGTCATCAGTTTCTTGTTGGCAAATTGATGCTTCTTGATCAACCAACATCAATTTGAGGGGGGATGTTAGTAGGATAGACAACAAACTCACCATAAATTGTTCTACATTTATTTAGGAAACAAGTCTGTCAAACCTACCATAAATTGTTGTATAGTTATTTAGGAAACAGATATGTAAATATCTTTCCTGAATTAGGGGTCAATCCTTAATGTTAGGAGATATTGTAATTAAGGGATATATACCATTGCTGTAATTAGGTGATATTGTAATTAAGGGATATATATACCATTGTTTTAATTAGGAGATATTGTAATTAAGGGATATATTGTAATTAAGGAAAATGACTTCTATATAAGAAAAGGACTACAGGTCATCAAGCAAATCTGACTGGGTCATGGGGGGCGACTTTAACATGTTGCTTTTCCCTTGCTTAAGAAGCGGTGGGAGTACTGGAAAAAATGAGGGAATTCTTTGACTCTGTGAATGTAAATCACACCCCCCGGCGGTTACAAATATACTTCTTGAGTTTTTGGAATATGAGACTGCATCCTTAAGTTTTTGACAACTACCTAGAGCCCCCAAGTTTTTATACACCTACCAATGAACTCCCCAAGACCATAGTTTTGTTTAGAAAAATAAAACTCCACTTAATTTTTTCATCCTATAAATCATTTCAGTTTTTTTTTGGGGGTAATTGTCCGAAACACACGGTTTGTATTCTCATATTCAGAAAACTCAAGTGGTATCTTTTGGATTTTACCCACACACATTCACACACACACACACACAAATTTTTATGAGGGACCTTAATGCTCTGGATGAAACTGAGCTGCTCCCTATGCTCTCTATTGAAGACAAACATGAAAGACTTAAGGAGCTGTAACACTATCCATATGTAGGAGATTGCTTGGAAACACAAATCTAGACGTTTCAATGCTTTAAATAAAGTGGAGATTGAAGGGTTGGTGCTGTAGGAAGTAGAGGAATTGAAGGAAGGTATATATATGTTCTATGAGAACCTTTACCTTGACTTAGCTGCTTGGAAACCCTATGTGGATGGTATCATCATCAAGCAGGCTAACATGGCCACTGCAAGGCACCTGGAAACACCCCTTTATTGAGGAAGAAATCTTGATAGCTTTGAAGGATGTAATGGAGATAAGGGTCTAGGGCTGGATGGCTTCACAATGGCCTTTTTTTAAGCCTTTTTATAGGAAGTCGGCCCAATATACTTAAGAGGGCAATTGGTTTGCGGCATAAAAATATTCCCAATCTCATCCTTGGGAAAGGGATGCCTGCCTCATCAGAATATTTTTGATTGGTTTTTGTTGTAAGATTCTTGTCTCAATTTCTAGTTCAACATTGGAATCCTAAACAACCATTTTAAAAAGATGCCATTATACCCTTGACACATATGTGACCAATATAAGAAGAGTAATTATTTTTTCAACTGAAAAACCTACTATAAATTTGTACTTGATTAAATCCATGTTCAAAAATTTTCTAAATCATAAAATTTAAAAATGCAACACTTAATCAATTAGCTGAAATAATTAAGGGCAATATAGTGTCTAAATATTGACTTTATTAAATTATCGTAACACACTTAAGTTAGTTGAAGAAAATGCCTTAGTAGGAGATAAAGGAGGGGCGACTTAGATGGTTTGTGCTTTTGAAATGCAGATCAAGTAATGCACAATTGAGGAGGAGCGAGCTAGTTATTGTTTATGGTACTAAAAGTGGGAGGTGTAGACTTAAAAATAGCTTGAAATAAGGTAGTGAGGAAGGATTTGAAAACTCTTAAGTTAGTTGAAGAAAATGCCCTTGATCGAGTGAATTGGTGGGAAAGGATTCACTTGCTGAGCCCACTGAGTGGGACTTAAGGTTGTTATTATTGTAAATTATCATAACACAATAATAATGTTACTTTCATTTTATTAATAATTCATTTTTTAAAATATAATAAGAGTGTGATAATACTATATTATAGGGACATTGTTGTTCCACTTGCTAAAATAATGAGGGTAATTTGGTCCAAAAAGTAGGATTTCCTTGGGAATGGGATTCCTAAGGAACTTACCCATGGGGAAGGGTGGGAATAGGATGCCCATGTTTTGTGGAATCTTTTCTTTCCTAGAAATGTGAACATTTTCGCTGCATCATATTCCCACTCAACGAAACATGGGAATAAGATGTCATGGGCATCACATTCTTAATCTTAGGAATCTTGAAAGATGCTATGAACCAAACTTGCCCTAAGGGTTTTGATGAGTTCCATGCAAATCGTAATTTGTGTTGTCTCTCTCTATCCCCATCGCATCGGTTCCTAACAAAAGAAGGGGCATTTAGCATCAAATACATTCGGATAAACTTTGTAGGAGGTGGCATGTTGGTCTAAGGAGGGAGGGTTTGGTCTTGGTAATTGAAGCTATTTTGGGTAAATGTGCATGGCAATTTCCCTTGGAGGCAAATTCCCTATGGCATAGAGTTATAAAAAGTAACTTTGGCATGCAGGAGAATTGTTGGATGCTAATTTGGGTCCTAGATGATCTTTTGGGAGTCCTTGGGGGTTCATTTTGCAGTTTACGTATTCTTTGTTCCTTTAAGAAAAGACATTTGGTAAAATTTAGTGTTAAGTCCTGAACTCTGAATCAAGAGTTGCTGGCCAGATTGAGAGAATTATGAGAGATTTTCTATGGTCAAGGGTAGGGGGCTGTAGGGACCATTTGGTGAGATGGGAGGTGGTTTGTAGGTCTAAATGGGAGGGTGGTTTGGTCTTGGAAATTTGGTGTCTAAAAACGTGGCTCTCTTGTCCAAATGGCTGTGGCGGGGTTCCTGTTAGAGGATTCTTCTTTATGGCATGAATTTGTTAAAAGCAAGTTTTAGACTTGGCGAGAATGGATGGGATCCTAATTTGGTTTCTAGATGTTCTTTGGAAAGTCCATGGAAAGCTATTTCCAAGATTTATCCTCTCTTTATTCCTCGTACTAAATATTTGTTGGTTAGGGGCTGTAATATATGTTTTTGCAAAGACCTTTGGTTGGAGATTCTTATTTTGTCCACCTTTTTTCCTTGACTCTTTTGCTTGAGCTTAGGGCAGAATGATTCTCTTCTTTTATTCTTGATCTGGGCGGTCCTTTATCTTCTTGGAATTTTCACTTTAGGAGATCTTTGAATGATAGGGAATGGAAAAATTATCCTCCTTGTTAGTCTTGCTGAACGATTGTCGGGTAACTACAGAAGTTGATAGTCAATCTTGGTGTTTGGATCCCATGGGGTTTTATTCTTGCAGATCTTTTTGTGAGTTTTTGACTAGCTTTGATTTTTCCTTTCCGCTCTACGAAACTATTTGGAAGGCCAAAGTCCCCCCAAAATCAAAGCTTCTCTGGTTGGCTGTGCTTAATAGGATCAACACTTATAACTTGTTGTAGATTAGGAGGTCTTTAAGGGCTCTCTCTTTTGATATGTGTGCGCTTTATTTTAATTGTCCAACATTTTGGTCCACATCTTTTCTTGCATTGTGTTTTTGCGTGAAGGGTTTGGAACAAAACTATTCTGTTATTTTGAAGAAACTTTGGTTTGTCTAGAGACAGTGGAGGAGTTTTTGGCAATTTCTTTTGGTTTTGGTAGGAAAAGGGAAGAAATAGCGTTATGGAACTGTACATTATTTGCAGTATTTTGGGGTTTGTGGAAGGAGTAGCAACGAGAGAAGATTAAATTGGATAATCAAAAGATAAATAACACTGATATATGTAGATATCTTGGATCTATTATGCTATGTGAAAGGGAAATTGATGAAGATGTAATACATAGCAATGTTTTAAAAGGCGTAGGTGTTAGGTGAGGCGTTTCAACCCTCAAAAGGCAAGGCGTAAGCCTTAAGGCGTTGGGGTGTAAGCCTTTTGAGAATTTGTTTTTTAAGATAAAAATTTGTTAAATAAATTATATATATTTAAAATAAATAAAAATTAAGAAAATCACAAATATAATGTAAAAAAGAAAAATTAGATGTACTTCGCAAAATACTTGTTGTCCATTCAAAATTTGTTAACTTGAATACATGACATAAATCATGACAAGAGATAGCTGTACCATTACAAAGTTCAAACCATTTTCATGACTTAAGATACAAGTCCAGTTATTTTGGAAAGGTTGAGGTTCAAGAGTTTTAGAAATGAACTCATATTATGACATTCCTTTTGTACAAACATGTAGTTCTAACTTGAGAATCACACACAAAAATGCGTAGGCCTCAACTAAAAGAGCGCAAAAGGCGTGTTTTTTGCAAAAATATGTAAGCCTCAGCATGTAATGCGTTAGCCTTTTTGGAATTTAGTATTTTAGATTGAGCCTCAAGGTGTTTTAAGCATGCCTTGCCTTGAGGCGAGCCTCGATTGAGCCTTTTAAAACACTGATATATAGAATTAAGATAGGTTGGGTAAAATGGAGGAGTGCGTCAGGTGTGTTGTGTGATCGTAGAATACACTTAAAATTAAAAGGAAAGTTTGATAAGACGGCTATAAGGCCAGCTATGCTTTATGACTTACAATATTGAGCAACTAAGAAACAACATGTAACAAAAAATGAAAGTTGATGAAATGCGTACGTTAAGGTAGATGAGTGGTTTAACATTAAAAGATAAAGTAAGAAATGAACATATACACAATAATTTAGGCATAGCATCGGTTGAAAACAAGATAAAGGAAGGGTGACATAGATGGTTTGGGCATTTGAAACGTAGGCCTAGTAGAGCACTTGTGAGGAGGAGTGAGTTAGTTATGGTTTTTGGCTTGAAAAGGGGTAGGGTAGGCCTAAAATAACTTGGAATGAGGTAGTGATGAAGGATTTAATAGCTCTTAAGCTAATAGAGGAAATGCTATGGATCGGGTGAATTGACGGGAAAGGATTCATGTAGCCAACCCCTCCTAGTGGGACTTAAGGTTTGTTGTTGTTGTTGTCGTTGTTTGGAAGGAACATAACGCGCATATATGCTCAGAGAAGAAGATATTATTTCTGTTGGTGTGGGCGAAGATTCATTATTTGGCTTCTCTTTGGTGTGTGGATAGTGGAAACTTCAAGGATATGTGCTTTTCGGATTTTCAGCACAATTGGCATTCTTTGTTGACTTATCAGACTCTTCTGATTTTCCTGTTTTGTTTCTATGCCTTTACAGTTTCTCTTTTTTTGTGTTCATTGGAGGTGTCTCTTCTCTTGATTGTACATTCTTAATCTATCAATGAATTTCTTTTGCTATAAAAAAAATTCCTGAACGCATAATTCAAACCTGATCTTGTGAACTAGTTATGAATTTTGACTTGAACTCTTGAACCATTCACCAAATCAGAATGTTGAATTGTTTTGATGTTTGGTATCAAATCTGAATATGTGTTGTTATCCAATTTTAACCTTTTCAATTGTCTATACCTAAATTGTTTGGTAAAATTAAGAGATAATTGCATAAATCAAAGTTTTAATTTTGTATGAATAATATTTTTCTTGTCATATATTTATTTAGTCACTATCAATAAAAATAATATAATTTAATCTTGAACAAAAATATGCGTATGTATAAATTAATTAATGAGGTGAAAGTATATAGAAGGCATGAAAGAGGTTGGTGGATGCGACAGCAGCGCCGAGGAGCCAATGGTGCAATTGATGTCAATAGCAACATGGGTGGGGACTGACAAGGGCTTCGAGAAAAGGCGTCGGAGGTGCTACATGGGTGGAAGATGGCAATGTGGATTGTGAAATGGAGATAGGGCTGCATTTACTACTTGGGCTTTTTGTCATTTTAATTTTTCACAGGTACAAATGGAAAAGCCACGCCTGAATTTTCTCACCAAATTAGATATAAGAATATGCCAATTCGTTCAGACTAATTTTAAGAAAATTAAGAGTAGATACCAAAAACTTTTATGTGTGACCCATTCATTGGCAAATTTCCTGTGGCATAGAGTTGTTAAGAGTAAGTTTGACTTGAAGGAGAATGGGTGGATGCTAATTTGGGTCAGGTCATAGATGCTCATTTGAGAGTTCTTGGAGGTTCATTTCGCAATATACCCATTGAAACAGCTTCTTGCAAAAATGCTAGGTAAGGGTGTGTATTGTAGACCCATTGTGGGTCCACCTTTTCCCCCACACCCTGCATATGTGGGAGCTTTGTGCACCAGGCTGCCCTTTTTTAATTCCTCTAACAAAGTTCCTACTGGGAAGAGGTATTGGCATCGGTTTTGGGAAGATGTTTGGGTTGGGGGGGGGGTGTTGATGCATTGTCTTGTTCCTTTGCTCGTTCATAGTCTTTCTTCTTGTCATAATTATGTGATTCCCTCCCTTCTTAATTATGATGGTGACTCATTTTCTTGAAGATTTCATTTTAGAAGAGATTTGATTGATAGGGTGTTGGAGGATCTTTCTTCTCTACTTATTGTGTTGGAGGGTAGTTATATCTCTAGTTGCAGTGATTGTAGGAAGTGCTGTTTGGATTCTTCGGGTAATTGTTCATGTAAGAATTTTTTTCCTCATTTGGTCAAGGCTGATGTCTTTTTTCCTCTTTATTGCTGCATATGGGAGGGTTACGTACCTTCTAAGATAAAGGCGTTTTTTTGACTGCTCTTAATAGAATTAACATCAACAATCTGATACAGAGTAGAAGGCCTGTGAAGGCTTGTGTGCATTTCTTGCATGGGGGTATTTCGGTGACGGTGAATGTTTCCCAGTTGTTTCTACACTGATGATTTGCTTTAGATTTGTGGAATATATTATTTGGGGTTCTTTGTGGGGTGTGGTGTGTCATGGAGGAGCTCTTGGATATTTCTTTTGCCGGCTTTGGGAAGGGTACAGATGTAGGGAAGTTATTGAGGGCCTGCTCTTTGGGTTGTTTTATGGGAAATTTGTGCTTAAAAGGAGAAAATAGAACTTTAGGTCTTATCTTGCCTTCACAAAACCATTCTTCGCTCTAGGAGTATAGTGCTGTGCCATTAAGGAGCAGAACACTCACCAACTAAGGTGGTACTCATGTTTCATTGTGTTGTTAAGATTCTAAAGTTTGTTCTTTCAGTAGTTTGTCAATTATTCTCATTTTTTTAGGCTAATTGTTTTTTTATTTTTAATCTGAGAAATAGTATGCTCATGAAATATTATTTTTTTAATTGTTGATAAACACCAAAATTCTATTATTTATTATTTTTTCTTGATTCCTTCCCTTAAAAGTTTATTTTAGTAACATTTCCTAAATTATTCTCTTAACTTTCATATGTTTAGGGAAAGCTTACACATGAAGTATGATTCGTTTATTATCAAAATATAAATGTATTTAATTATTTTTCTGCTTGTTTATATATCAATATATGCATGTAATTTAGAATTGATTTTGGAAAATTTACTGAATCTTACAATTCGATTCGTTTTGATTCTTGATTTTCGATTCCCAAAAGTAGAATTTTGATTCATGATTTGAATCTCAATTTGACAACTATGAGTTTGGAGTAACACTGAAGAGGAATTTAAATACCATTTGATTAAATGGGGAGAGTTTGTCAAACAACATACACAATTGGTTGATTTAGAGCTAAAATCCCTTACCTTACTCAATGAAGTGCTCCTTGGTAAATGGATTTGGAGATTCATGATTGAAACCAACATCTTTGAAGGAATATTGTTGTTGCTCAATAAGAACAATAACAGTTGGGTATCTAATGAGCTGAAGGAGCCTTATTCTTTTGAAGTTTGGGACTGCATTAGGAAGGGGGGGAAGGTTTATTTTACTTTCATCTATTTTGAAGTGGGCAATGGCAGCAACATCTTCTCTTGGGATGATTCTTGACATGGGTAATTCCATGCTGAAGTCCCAATTCTAGATCTCTATGGCTTTGCCTAATGCCTAAGATAAGAGAAGATTTGGTGAGTTGATGATGAGGATCGTTGGGAAATTGTGCATTGTGGAATATCCTCTTTGTATAATATGCTCAAGACTGGAAACTTGTGAACTTTTGCTGAATTTCTTGACTACCTGTACACTTGAGCCCCTCGTTAGGGTGACAAAGTTGAGTCTACGTGGAAGCTGGCCCATGATGGCTATTTCAGGGCTAACTTATTCTATAAAGTAGGTTGGTAGATTCAACAATACAGCAAGTTTATTTCCCTTGGAAGACCATTTGGAAAACAGGGATACCAGCAAAAGTAGCCTTCTTTGCTTAGGAAGCATCTGTAGGCTGAATTCTGACTGTTGACAATCTGCAAAATGGGGAAAATGGTGGTTGATATATGCTTCTGGGTAAAGATATGATGAATCTGTGAATCACATCTTTTTGTGTTGTCCTTATATCAAAAACCTCTGGGATACAGCTGAAGTGGTGGAAAAGGAAATATGAGCATGGGAGTGGTGTCCAAACAGGTGCAGGCAGGAAAAAAGCTCTGTCTGTGATCTCTCACTGTTTTTTTTGGATTGTGTGGAGGGAGAGAATCAGAAGACCCTTCAAAGGAAAATATGCATCTCTTAATCATCTAAAAGATAGGTGGCTTAGGTCCATTACTCGCTGGTTTAATGGCTTTTATATTTTGCACATATAGTTTTTGATTTTGTTTACTACTTGTGTGATTCTATGCTGATTAAAAAACTAGGAGAGTACACATCAATTCCTTCTTAAAATTATTCAATACCTCAGATATCTAATCACAAAAACCCAAGCAATGTAAATAGGTTCAACATGTATTATATGGTACGGTTATCACATTTATGGCCTGTTTTTTTTGTAACTTCCAGTGATGTGTAAATAATGAGAAAGCATTTTGCTGAGTTGATTACATCAAATGAACTGCCCAGCCACCAAAAGGGGGAGAAAAAGAAAGGAAAGAAAAGAAAATTCTCGCATGAGCTTATTTTTGCTCTTCTAGAAGAATTAAAGATGTTCCAAGAGCAGGTTTGTATTGAAATGGATTTATTTTATAGTTTGAAAGTGGTCTTGCAGGGAAAGCAGGGCAGTGGATACAGAGTCGCTGTGTGTTCTTTCTGGGAAGTTAGTGTGGGCCATCCGTATTGATCTCCACATTCTAGATAATGGGGGGTAAGTTGTAAAATATCTTTAGATGCTATCCATTGTCCCTGATTCTTACTTGCCAACTAATCTGTCGAGGCTTTAAATTTTTATGAAAATGTTTCTATTGATGGAAACAGAAATCTTGTGGATGCCTCTAATATTGCTGCTCTGGCTGCTCTATTGACATTCCGAAGGCCTGAATGTACATTTGGAGGGGAAGACGGTCAGGAATTGATAGTATATCCACCTGAGGTTTGTCCACCCTTTCTCCTTGGAAATTAGAAACTAATGTTGGTGTATTTGTGCAAAAATCTAACTAAATTATTAACATATGGTAGTTCTGAACTGGTGGAAGAATATTATGGGGCGCTTAGTTTGAAGTTGCTACTATAGAGAAATTTCTTTAGTTAGAGATATTCAATTCTCTTGACATTTTCATATGATCAACATTTTTCTTTGGGCGATAGCTTGTTGCAATTTCTATTCTATTCAGGGGAATGTAATAGATAAAATGGTTGTAGTCGCACTATTTTTTTCCATTTACATCTGCAAATTGTCCAAATCCTTGAAATTTACTGTATAGATAGCTTCCTCGTTAAGTCAATGTGGGTTCATTAGGAATTTACCAATTTATTGTAGTTTTATTTTATTCTCCAATTTCATTCAGTTTATTTTATGAGTTGATTCTTAGGTTGTGTAGATGTGTCGACAAGTGGTTCTGGTTTGTGTTTTAACACTGGCGTTAACCTTGGTCCTTATGTGTCTTTGTTTGACATCTCAATCAAATATTGTAATGCTTAGCCACATAATGAATTGATGATGTTGGTGAGTTTGCCCTGATCATCCTTATTCAATGACGTGAATATTGTTTTAAAGTTACAAAATCTATAATACCTGTGATTTTACCACCATCACGATAGAGCTGATTGTCAAGAAATAAAAATGATGCTTATTTGGGAGGATTTTTTGTTGGACAATTAATGATTTAATCAGGATGTATTAGCAGAGGCATAAAGGGGGGGTTGCAAACCCAAGTATAAAAGCTATATCATATACAAGACAAAAAATCCAGCCTCATCCATGACATTATATCTACCCTCTACCCCCTGTACCCGTCCCAACCACTATACAAACTCTGCAATCATCTATTTTTGAAAACAAAAAAAAAAGAATTTTCCTCTCCCCTAAGTCTGTTTCTTTTGCTCCACAGGAGCTAAAAAATGGTGGGTAGATTTAAAGATAACTTTTTCCCTCTCTTTTCAAGTGTGAACTCCCTTCATTGCCCAAAGCTGACAATAGCATAACTGCCAACCACCCACATGATTTTCACTTTGAAGGACTGGTATTTATTGTGTACTAACACTGAAGGAATATTCAAATCGATTGATATTTTGTTTGGTGGATTTTGTTCATTTCAATGAGTTTGAGGCACTAGAAAATTGCTGCTATTTTGTGAGTCAACAAATAGTTTTGAACAGGGAAGACTGGGTTGAATATAGGACTGCCAGGATGGTTGCAGAAATTAAAGAGCTAGATGAGAAGAAAGAAAGCTGGGATCTTTGTGATCAAGAGAGGCTGCTAGGGGGGACAGGAAGCCAGAGTTAGCAAATTGGCCATTGTGAAGTGGTCAGTTGGATATCAAAGTTTATAAATTTATGGTTGCAAGGAGATGCCAACCCCAAATTCTTTCCTGGACTGATAAATTCCCACAAAACAGCAGATCATGGTTGTGAAATTATTAATGGAGATGAATTCTTGTCTAATGAGGAGATACAAAGCAAGGAATTTTCGGGTTCTATTAGTATCTTTATATGAAGAACATTGGTTAATGGTCTTGTTTGGATGGCTTACAGATTAAGTCTATTAGGGTAGAGGATAGGAATTGGTTGGAAACACCCGTTGGAGGCACTGAAGAACTGTTATGGGTATGGAGCCATGGCCAAATGGAACGATGTTTGTTAGTGGACAGTCTTGGAGTATCATCTCAAGAGATGTTATGGGAGTGTTTTTTTCAATGGTTGTTTGAGCGTGGGTGCTTGGAGAGGCCTTGCCTTGGTGTGAAGTGGGGTGAAGACTGCAAATGGGACTTCATCAGCTTGGTGGCAGTGTCTACAATCTGATCACATAAAGTACATTCGTTGATGTCTAGGATATTGTTGGTAAGGTGATATTAGATATACAAAATGCCTTTGTTGGGGAAGACAGATCATGACTGTTTGGTGCACTGGGGGCAAAATACAGGCATGGTCCTGGTGTAATCTGCAAGTTGGATATTGAAAATGCTTTTGATCATGTTCTTTGGAGTTTCCTGATTTGCATGTTAGAGAGTTTGAGATCTATTAAGAGGATGAAGTCGATATGAACTTGGATTTCTACTTTGAGGTTCTCAATTTTGATTAATGGCATAATAGAGGGCTTTTGAGACATGGACACCATATATTTTCCTTTATTTTTATTCTCGTTATGAAGGCTTTGAGTGGGTAGGGCTGTGGAGGGAGGGTATGATGGGAGGATTTATGGTTGGGATGTTGCTAGGTAACTAGATATTGGTTTCATAGTCCTTTGCAAATTAAACAATTATCTTCTATAGGCATGGATTGAGCAGCTAAAACTTTGTTCCGTTGGAGACAAGTGGAGAGAAGAAAGAAGAAATTTATTGGATAAAAGAGGTGAAAACTAACTAGTTTCTCTCCTCTCTGTTTGCTTCACAGGAAAGATCTGAGGAGAGAAAAAAAAAGTCAACATTATTTACAACAATACCTCCTACAAGCTCACTTTTTGAAACTGTCTAAAGGTGTTTTTCTTTTTGATTAATTTTTCTTCATTGCTTCCCAATTGGGGAGATAAATAAAGTGACCATTTTCTCCATTTTCTCTCTCTTCTTTTTCTATTCTCTCCATCCTGGTGAGACAAACAAGAGAAGTGGAGAGATCCATTTCTTTTCTCCTCTTCTTCCCAATTCTTCCCAACAGCCCAACCAAACACTGCGATTTTCTCAGCTGTGTGTTTGCTTTGTTGCTGGTTTTGGGGCTTAAAATTAATTTAGGGAAGAACAAGCTCATTCCTGTGAAGAAGGTGAGGTGCATGGTTGTTGCTGCTACAAATACGAGCTGGGTTTAGTGTATTACCATCTCCATATTTGGGTAAATCTAAGTTGATGACTGTCATGAGGCATGTGGTTAGAGTATTTGTATGATGGAAGGAGCTGTATCCGTTAAACAGGCTGTCTGGCTTTGATAGAGAAGTTCAGCTAGTCTCTTGACAACTTTTTTTATTTTTCAATTGTATGACTCACTGTGACTTTATTGAGATTAGATCCAATGGACACGTTAGGCCTAGAAAAGAAGTTGATAATGAAAATCGTTTTTAATAGTTAAATTTTAGATCTGTTTCCTGAAAATTTCTTCTCCCTTTCGTAGGGAAACAACTTTTTGTTTCTTGGATCAATGCATAGAAGTCTTAGAGGAGAATAATAGGCTATAAGAGAAAAGTTATTAGAACCATATAGGAAGAATACCAAATGTTTAATACTGCATTCAAAGAAGAGTTTGCATTCAATGAGCTCTCTAACCATCCGACATACAATATGTCCCTCTTCCCTGTCCCTTGCTCTATGGCCAAAAAGGCTGGAGATAATCAAGAAAGATTCCTTTGGGGAAATATGGAGGTGGTTTTTAAATTCCATTCAGTTAAATGGGGAATTGTTTGGCAACTTATTCAAAAAGTGGTTTGGGTCTTAAATTTTGATGTTTTCAAATAATGCCATCCTTGGCAAATGGATTTTGAGACTCACGAGTGGGAGGGAGCTTTTCTGGAGAGAGATTACTGCCAAGTGTACCTCAATGTGGACATTCAAAGAGGCTAGGAAGTCTGGAAATGGATGAAAAAATTCCTTCACTTTCATCCAATTTGATGTTGGAAATGGTGAGACTGTCTTCTTTTGGCCTGACACCTGGTGTGATTCCTCTCCCTTTGTTCTCCATTTTCTGCCATCTTCAATTTAGCCTGCAATAAAGATGTTTTGTTAGTGTGTGCATGCTGATCACTCCATAAATGGAACAGCTTGGGACATTTCCTTTGTGAGAAATGCCCATGACAAGGAGCTTGACATTTTTGCTGATTTCTACAGTTTCTTATACAGTAATTCCCTCATCAGACCAACCTGAATGTGTCTAGGTTGTGGCTTAACAAAGTGATTAGTTCACTGTTAGTTCCTTCTACACAAACCTGGACAACCCTGAACCCTATTATGCCAGCATTAAACTTCCTCAGGAAGGCTTTTTTGGAGAACTCCACCCCAGACCAAAGTTGCATATTTTTTTTTTGTTTGGGAGGTAATTTTGGGAATATACTGACTCTTAATAACCTTTTGAAAGGGGAATTACTATGGTTAGCAGATGCCTTTTATTTAAAGATGACGCTGAATCTGTGGACCACATTCTGCTTCATTGTCCCTGAACCTAAGTCTAAGGAACGTGGGCCCCTGGCTACTGCTCTGGACGGCCAGCCCTGGGCTACATCAGAAATCTTTGGTCCCTCTTACCACTCTTGGGGTTGTGTGGTGAGAGAGAAACACAAGATCCTTCGAAGGAACAATTACTTCTCTCACAACCCTCAAGGGCAGATGGCTCACAACTCTTACTTGGTTTAGTGGGTTGCATGTTCTGGACGACACAATTCTTGATTTTGTTTTTTGGATAGCTGACTTCACACTTTCTTTTTATTGTACTTGGGTGCACCCCCTTGGTGCCCTTCTTATTAATTCTCTTTTTTGATTTAAAAAAAGCTAATTTCATTGGGCTTTTCTAGCAATATGTACATTAACACTCGTTGGACAAACTTGTTTTACATGTGGTTGCAGTGCTGTTGCACTAGTCTCTTTACATACAAAACATGCAATTCTAGAAAACAAAAGAATTTTTTACCTTTATGCCAGCCTGTAGAATGTACAGGGATGGCAGGTCATCTAAGAAACTTACTAAGTGTTACTTTCTTTTACCCTCGATGAACCTGAAATTGTTAGAAATGGGATAAGCAAACAGAATCTTGCTGGATAACTTTAATATACTTCTATTCATGTAGTTCTTCCTACTTCTATTCACGTAGTTCTTCCTATCACATGAAGAATGCTTACATAGGAACTAAATCCAACCAAAATTCCTAGGAATCTAATTTGCTACCATTGTCGTCACCTTCTTTTCAAGTAGTACTCCAATTCAACCTAACAACATAATATTTTAATCAAGTTCCAATTTATGGCTTGGCCAATCACTGTATAAAGCAGAAACACCCTTTGGAGGTTTAGGGCCTTTCAGCCTAGGGAGACAATTATTTCTTGCTGCAAGTTATAACAACTTTTTGAGGCACATTGAGTACATAATTCACCCCTGCACAGCTTCCATTTCAAAACACATAATTTGTCAATTTGTCATTGTGTACCTTATCTCCAGAACAAAACAATAATAATTGTATGCAAGCATCTTTAAGCCTTTCAAACCATGCTTTCAATCAATTCAGTTATTCCATTTAATCAAAGATACACCTATTCAATATATGCTCTACTGGTAAAGTCATGTAGCCTAGCTGGTAGCAAGTTCATTCCAACTATCTATAGAACACGGCTACAATGACAATGACAAGCCTAAAGCCCCTGTACAACATTAAAGAAATCACATGTTCTCAAGTTTGTTAAACGTAAGTGGACAAGGTTCAACCAATTTTTATTTCTTCTTCTTTCCCCTATTTTTCAGAATTGTTTAAAGAGTTTTAATTTAAGGTTTGATAATAAATAGAACTCTTCTATTGATTTTTTAACCATTCTAGAATACTAGATTTATGAAAAAGAAAGGAAATTTTGGTAGGCTCATTTTCTTAGTCTCTAAATCTCACAAAACTAGCTATACAAAAAGTTCAAAAGTAAAGCATGTTAGCAACATTTAAATTGCTGCATGTTTAAAGCAATTTAGAATGGTGTTATGGTGGCTATTTATCTTTACAGCATGTGTCAAGATGCATACATTCTCATCATTTGCTTTTTCTCTGTCCTGCTATTTGTAGTAAATAACGTTTTAGTTTCTTCAGTAGTTTTGCATCTAGGTGCAAGCTTCATTTTTAACATCTTGTTTATTCTGTAGATTTTTTATACAAGGATGGAAGGAATTCTAAGAAACTTACGAAGTGTTGCTTTTCTGGATGAGCAAATGCAAGCTTGGTAGATAACTTTAATATATTTTTATTCGTGTGGTTCTTACCATTTCACGAAGATCTCACACATGAACAGAACTCAACCAACATTCTGAGGAACTTTATTTGTTACTATCATCATAATGAACTTTTAAAGTAGCGTGTCCCATTCAACATAACATTGTAAAATTCCAATAAGTTACAATTTCTGGCTTGGCCAACCACTGCACAAATCAGAATACCCTTTGGGGGTTTAAGGCCTTTCAGCCCAGGGAGAACAGAATTTGTTCATGCTGCAAAGTGTCGTAACTTTCGAGGCACATTGAGCACATAATCTACCCCTGCAGAGCTTCCATTTCAAACACATAATTTATCTTTGCACACATTTCTTACGTCCAGAATTTTCTCAAAACAATAATAATTGCATACAAGCAGCATTAAGCCTCTCAAATCATGTTTTCGATTCAGCTCTTCCACCTAATTAAAGAAGCATCGATTATGTTTAGGCTTCAGCTACTCCACTAGCAAAGTCATATAGACTAGCTAGTAGCAAGTTTGTTCCTACCATTTTGAGATCACTACTATGACGACAACAACTATAACAACTACTGATCGTAAAGCCCCTCTAAAACACCAGAGGAATCACATGTTCTCAAGGTTATTAAACATAAATGGACAAAGTTCTTTCAATTTCATTTCTTCATCTTCCCCCAAATTTTCAGTACTTGTTTAGAGAGTTTTTAACTGCAGTTTGATAGTAAATAAAACCCTTCTCTTGATCTTTTTTAACTATTCTAGAAGAGTAGGACTATGAAAAAGAAAGGCAATTTAGGCACTCATTTTCTTAGTCACTAAATTCCTCAAAACTAGCTATACAAAAAGGTCAAAAGCAAAGCATGTCAGCAACATTTAAATTGCTACACATTTGAAGCAAGTTAGGATAATGTTATGGAGGCTATTGTATCTTTAAGGCATTTGTCAAGATGCGTCCATTTTTATCGTTTGCTTTTTGCTATGTCCTGTTATTTGTGGAGCAAAAATCATCTGTTTCTTCTATAGTTTTGCATCTTATAGGTGCAAGCTTCATTTTTTAACTTCTTGTTTATTTGGAAATATTAGAACAGAGGCACTAACTGGATAATTTTATTTTTATTTTAAAAAATTTTTGTGCCTTGCACTGCCAAACTCTGTGTAGCATATCAAAATTAATTTTTTTGAAGTCCAAAAGGCTCTTATTTTATTTCGTGCCAAATATGCCCTTTGGTATACATTTTCCAGTTGAACTTTTAGATTGGTTTAGTTTAGTGGTCATTAGAAATTTTGCCTCTATCTTTATTTTTGATTTAGGGTTCTTGATTCAATTGCCTTGTTCAGTTTTTAATCGGATGTTGCACTTTGGCAGGTGAGGGAGCCACTTCCTTTGATAGTACACCATCTTCCAATAGCTGTGACTTTTGGATTTATTGGTAATGAGAACTTTGTGGTATGCAAACTGAGTCTCAAATATTTCTGTACTATCTCAATTAAGCTTCTTTATGGAGAGCTGGTTTTCATTGTTAAATTTTCTTTCTAATCTGATGGGGTGCTGCATAGGTGATTGATCCAACACATCATGAAGAAAATGTTATGGGGGGGAGAATGACGGCCACACTTAATTCAATTGGTGATGTTTGTGCTATTCAAAAAGCTGGGGGTGTGGGTGTCATGCAAAGTGTTATTATGCAGTGTTTGCGGATTGCTTCTGTGAAGGCTGCTGATATAACGAGCAAGATAAGAACTGCTGTGAGTTTCTTCTGTATGAAATTGTTTTTCAATTCTTGATCTTGAGGTGCCTTCTGTGTCTGTTCTGCTGCTCTCTATTCTTTGTACTTCAGTTTCTGAATGATGGTTTTTGCACGTGTTTGTATTTAATTTATGAATGGGCCTCTCACAATTTTGACTGGCAGTGGGCAAACTTAAACAATAAAGAGGACTTCATGTTTTATATCTGCTGTTCATGAACTTCTTTTTCTGGGCAAATTTTTAACTTCTTATTTTTTATGTTTTACTTTTCACTGTCTGGAGTCATATTTGATTCAAAGTGTTATTCATGTGTCTTTGAGATACTAATGTTCAAAGGATTATTTTGACGGTTTTGAGTTGTTTTAAAAGTTAATTGTGGAAACTAGTGATAGCAGTGTACTAGTGCAGGATAATTTCGGTAAAAAACTGTGCAGGATAATTGCTATTTACCAGACTCTGATACACATTAGTGACAAACAAATTGCTCCTGATTTGAAATTTTTACATGCAGCTTTACACTTATGGGTTTGATTATTGTATTTCGAGTGTTACAGTTTAAATCTTAGCGTTGTATCATTTCTGTTTTCTTTTTGCTATTTTTGTTTTCGTACAGTGAAGAAACAGATCATGACATCGGAAGAAACAGATCATGGCATCATGCTTGTTTTATGTTTTGCCAATTTCTTTTCTATTGGCGGTGATTCATCTGTTTCCGAAAATTGAAAATCAAATTTTATGATTTTTATTTGTTTCATGTCCAAAATTAACTTTTGTCGATTGAATTTTAACTTTATACAGTATTTTTTTTATTAAAATTTAAGTAAAATGATCATGTGAATTTTAAATCTAATTAAAATAAAAAATAAAAAAATCTAAAAAATTTCTAAAAAATAATAGATGTCATTTAAAATATTTCTACAGGTTTAATTGTCATGTATAATAAGATTGTTCTTATAGCACTAAACTATGAGTTTTTAAATATAATAATTAAGTAAAATAATTATAATAATTTATATTTTTATATAATATTTTTTCATTTGTATTATTTTTGTATTTTTATTAATTTAATTATATTTTTAAATTTTTATTATTCAAAGATAAAAATGAGCATTTGTTTAATAAAAAAATAATTTATTTTAGTTTTTTAGAAATATTAATCGGTTTGCTGGTTTCAGTTTTAGTTTTCCTTTGGTTTATAGTTTTCGTTTCTTGGTTTTTATTTTTCTTAATTTTTGACAGGAATATCAGACTTAGTTTTTTGTTGTTGTTGTTGTTGTTTGACAAACTCGGGTATAGATTTCCAATTCAGGGAAGTCTGGACCAGTGTTACCAGCATACCATAAAATATTAGTACCCAACAATTTGCAGGAACATAAGATCTTAAAGATGGGGTATGCTTTTTTTTCTAAAAGGCTCATTAGGCATATATTTTATTTTATCCTTTTACTCAAGTGTAAAACAATGAAATAAAAAGGTGGGCCAGATTCTCCATGCTTGCACCTGCACACACACATAAAAGAATATCAGTTAAGAAATCAGAATAAAGGTTATATGGTTTTTTTAAATGTGATTGAACAATTTAATATGATTAATTAGTTTAATTAGCCAATTAGTTTTAAGTTTGATTAATCAATTTAAAATTGATTGATCAATCAAATTTAAATCCAGTTGCTCCTCAGGCCTATAAATAGAGATCTTCAAAAGAAGGGAGGGGAGAGACAGAAACATAGAGAATAAATTGTTTATTGAGAGTTTTTGAAAGAATTGTGAGGATCAAGAAGAGCTGGGAGTTGATAGCGGAAAGGTTAAAGGAAGGGTCGTTCGAGGGACAAGTGCGGCAAAAGGGAATTCGGGAGGTTTGGATAAAAGGAATAATTGCAGAGTGGAGAATTCAGAATAGAAGGTGAAAGATTGGCAGAAAGGAATTCAAGAAGGCTCGGGCAAAGGAAGAGGAAGCTGCAAAAGTCAGAATTCAAGGGACAGAAGTAAACGATGATTAATTTGTCATTGGTTTTATTTCAATATTTGGCAAATGCTGAATTTTGAACTCAGGATTCAATAGTTAGAGTTTAAATTTAGACAAGACAACAATTCAAAATTTTTTCCCCAAAAAATTCCTAATAAATTCAGGTATTTGACCCCAATACAGAATATTCAAACCCGGGTGTTAACTCGAATCCAACCCGAAAACCCAAGTCAACTGGACCCAGGACCAAGTCAACTAACCTAAATACCCAACTTGGGTCAGACCCAAACTGTTTAACCCAAGTCAATGTTGATTTGGGTCAACTTAGCCCATTTTCCTTCTCTTATGACCCAAGTGAGCCTGATTTTAATTTAACCCATTCCCTAACCAGCCTGAGGCCCAAACAAGTCTGGTCCACCTTAAGCCCAATTGCATTTAAGACGCAAGACCCACTTCTATTAACCCAGATTAGGCCCAATTGGGCCTAAGACAATTCAGCCCAAACATAACGTAAGCCCAAATTGGGCCGGACCCAATGTGACTAAGCCCAACCTCAATTAACCTAATCCACCTTAAACCTAACTAACCAAACCCTAATCTTAATCCGAACCTAAGTTTGAATCGAACTTGGATTAGGACCCAGGTCAATCAAAACAGGGATTGAGGGTTTGGTTAGTTAGGTTTAAGTTGGGTTAGGTTAATTGAGTTTGGGCTTGGTCACATCCGACCCAATTGGGTCTTGGCTGATTTGGTTGGGTTAAGCTCAATTTGGGCTTAGTTTATGTTTGGGCTGAATTGTCTCAAGCCCAATTGGGCCTGATTGGGGTTAATAGAAGTGGGCCTTGGGTCTTAAATGCAATTGGGCTTAAGTTGGACCAGGCCCGTTTGGGTTGCAGGCTGATTGGGGAATGGGTTAAATTAAAATCAGGCCCACTTGGGTCATGAGAGAAGGGAAATGGGCTAAGTTGACCCAAATCAACATTAACTTGGGTCAAAGAGTTTGGGTCTGACCCAGGTTGGGTATTTAGGTCAGTTGATTTGGTCTTGGGTCCAATTGACTTGGGTTTTTGGGTTGGATTCGGGTTAACACCTGGGTCTGAATATTTTGTATTGGGGTCAAATACCCGAATTTATTTGGAATTTTTTGGAAAAAAAATCTAAATTGTTGTCTTGTCTAAATTTAAACTCTAATTATTGAATCCTGAGTTCAAAATTCAGCATTTTCCAAATATTGAAATAAAACCAATGACAAATTAATCAGGGTTTACTTCTGTCCCTGAATTCTGACTTTTACAGCTTCCTTTGCCTGAGCCTTCTTGAATTCCTTTTTGCCAATCTTTCACCATTTGTTCTGAATTCTCCACTCTGCAATTTACTCTCTATTTCCGTCTCTCCCCTCCCCCCTTTTGAAGTTCTCTATTTATAGGCCTAAGGAACAACTGGATTTAAATTTGATTGATCAATTAGTTTTAAATTGATCGATCAAACTTAAAACTAATTGGCTAATTAAACTGATTAATCAATTTAAATTGTTCAATCACATTTAAAAAAACCAATTAACCTTTATTCTGATTTCTTAACTGACATTGTTTTGTGTGTGTGTGCAGGTGCAAGCATGTAGAATCAGGCCCACCTTTTTATTTCATTTTTCCTTTTCTGTTTTTTTTTTTTCAATGTAAAAATCAATTTTCCCTGTATTTTTATTTTTCCTCTATTTTCTCACTTTATTGCATTAATAAATTTTGCCCAATTTGTGTTATATAAGCCCTGGAAAAAATGAGGTGTCTACAGCAGTAAATTGAAAATAATATAGTTAAGGCCCAGTTTTGATGGAAAATATAGGGCTAGAATAGGGTTCTCATTTTCTATTCTGCCCATTTCTATGTTTAAATTTATTTATTTTTTGATAGAAATGGAAATTCATTATAAAAATCAGGAGAGAAGACATCTCCTTCATGAAATCTGGGAATCCCCAGAAAAACAAAAAATAAAATGAAAGAAAACACAAAAAATAAAATACAACGAACTAAACTCAGCACGTCCTCCCAATCCCAGCATTCTATTGGAATGGGGTTTTAAGTAAGAGTATTAATTCTACTTTTATCACTTTGGTGCTAAAGAAAAATAAGCCCATCAAGATTTCTGATTATAGACTAATTTGCTTAGCTTCTAATGTTTATAAAATAATCACTAAAGTGCCAGCTAATAGGTTAAGTGTGGTGCTTGATAAGACTATTTCTAAGGCCTAGAGTGCATTTGTGGGGGGGAAGACAGATTGAGGATGCAATTCTGGTTGCGATTGAAACTGTTGAGGACATTAGGAGGAGGAAGAAGAAGGGCTTGTTTTTAAGTTGGATTTTGAAAAAGCTTACGATGGTGTGAGCTGGAATTTTTTTCAATAAGATTTTAGTGAGGAAGGGGTTTGGAGAAAAATGGGGTAAATGGATGAAAAGGTTGTATTTCCTATGTGAATTTTGGGGTGATAGTGAATGGTGAGCCTAAATCTTGGTTTAGGGCCACAAGGAGGATTAGACAAGGGGATCCTCTTTCTCCTATGCTTAAGAATACTCTTAACTGTCACATGAACCAAGATTTGAGCCTCCCTTGGTATTCTTTTTCCCACCCAACCATTAATTGGTAAGGAACTCCCATAATTAGAAAATAATCTCTCCAGCACTTTATCCTGTGCAGGTAAAAGTTCCCACTCTTTGATTGATTAGCTGTCCCTTCTGTTCTATATGTGGCTGTAAGCAGTTGCAGAACCTTGCCAAAGAGGCCACCACTACCAAAGAAAAAGGGGAAAAATAAACATCTTAGATACTGCAGGAAAAACCAGAAGTCTCAATCTGATTGCTTTATCTTTGCTCCTTGTGTGTGATTATATGATTTGTGGCTATTCTTTCTAACCTCAGAGCTAAAACAATTTTTTTGTTGTGTGGTTAAGTTGCTACTATTTTCATTTTTTCTTTTTTTAAATCTACCCCCTCCCCCCACACACACACGCGTACAATCTGATGCTAATTAACATCATACCTTCTAACCTCAGATTTGATTGCCAAGGGCTAAACTTAATTGTTTAGCAGTAAGTGTCATGGTTTTTTACCCCTTCAGTTTTTGATCATTTTCCCAATCTAATGTTCATTAATGTTTCTTTTATTTTTTTAGCTTCTAGTTGCTAGCTCAGCTGACGTGATAGTTAAGTATTATGGGTAAGATTTCAGGTATAACATTAACCAAGCATCACAGATGTGGATGAATGCTGTTGCATCACTGAAGACAGTTTTCCTGTTGTTAGCAGAATCAAACTGTTTGACCATGAATCTCAGAGAGCATTATCAAATGCCTTTGAATCCTCTTCAAGTTTTAAAATCAAAAACTGAATTGGATCTGGAGATGACGGTTGAAACAATTCTGACTTCAGAATGAGTGCTGAGGTTTACACCTCTCTCAATTTATAATTCATATGTTATTGAATATATGATCTTTAATATAATGTATTTGTAAATACACTTGCACCAAAATAGTTGACAAATAATTCTATTATGTAGTGTCGAATCCAAAATGGGACACCAGTGTGCGCTGGCGCCCATACATCCACTCCGATAAAGAAAATGAAATGGCTATTGGAGTGATATTCATAACATTGGATGATGTTTACATGTTGTTTGAAATGTTTTCTTGTTTGAAGTTATTTGCTGGAAAATTTTCTGAAATTATGCACAACAAACCAAAAGTTCTATAATTTTAAAATGGTTTGGATCCTTGTTCAAAGGAGGCAGGTTAACTTTGGTCCAGAGTTCTTTGTTAATTTGCCTTTATATTTTATTTCTATGCTCCTAATCCCCACCCCAGCGGTGATAACTGAGAAGAGTTATGAGTATCGGATAAGATTCCTTGGAGGCAGTAGAGATGACACATTTGAATACCATTTTTTGTGACGCAGTACTTTTAACTTTGAGTTGTAAGATTTTGAGATCCTTGAGAGACATGAGGAATAGAGCCCTTCTTGGGAAGTTAGGAGGTACTCAAAATATAAGACCCAGTGTGCAGGGCTCCTATGCTATTGGGGGTTTGTGTGGGGGGGGGGGGGGGGTGTAGGCAATCTTACCTCCATGCTTGGAGAGACTGTTCAGGTTTGGAGGTAATGCCCTTATCATTGAGTCAAGGCTCACCCTCAAGAGAAGGATAAATTTTGGAGGAAAGTTGTTGCTGAATGTGTGGCAAGTCATAATGGGTGGATTGTGCAGGCTGGTATTTATCATAGATCAGGTATTTGTTAACATTTGAGTAAATGTTGGAAAAGCATTTGTTGTTTGTGATGGTCTGTGAGTTTTTTTTTGGCACGAGTTCTGGTGTTATTCTGTTTTGTAATGTCATTCCCGAGATTTTTCAGTTGGGCTTTGAACAAGGATGAATTCATGATAAATTGCTACTAAGGGATGGGAATTAGGCAAGGTGGGATTTGAATTTCAGGAGGAATTTTAGAGTAGGTTGAAGACTGTTTGGACCTTATGAAGGTGCCACATGAAAATGATGTGAAAGGGAGAGGAGAAGACAATGTTGCTTGGATTCACTCCAAGAATAGTAGTTTCAAGGTTGCTTGGATTCACTCCAAGAATAGTAGTTTCTCTGTCAAATCCTTCTATTCTTGGATTTGGGGGTACAGATGGTGTATGCAGCTGCTAATTTCTCATGGGAAGATGTGTGGAAAATAAAGGTTCTTTCAAAGGTGATTTTTTTTTTCTTTCCTGGTAAGGTGGTCACTTTGTAAAGAATCTTAACATTCAACAATTTGATGAGAGGGGCATTTGTACATTTATTCTGTGCTTTTTGTTTGTGTGAAGCTGTGTGGAAAATAAAGGTTCCTTCAAAGATAGCCTTTTTTTTTCTGGGTAGGGTGGTTACTTGTGAAAGAATCTTAACATTCAACAATTTGATGAGAGGGGCATTTATACACTCATTTGGTGGTTTTTTTAGTAAAGTGCAGGGGGAAGAAGTGAACCATATGTTTTATTGCAGATGGACCTGTGTGTTATTTAGCCTGGTTCTACTCTGGGAATAAACTGGGGAATATAAACAGGATTGTGGCAGATCAAGTGGGGGTCAAAGCTTTGAAATTGGAGAGAGTCTGACTGTAGTATGGGGTGGAAGGAGTTGTGGGAAGCTATTCCTCAAGCTGTTTTCTAGATCACTTGGAGGAAGGGAAAGGGATCGGCTTTTGAAGGAATTGGAAATTTCTTGATGTTTTATAGAGGATTATGTACTTCTGGATAAATCATTGCTATTGTAACAATTTTGCTTTTCTGGTGGAGTTCGTTGATGATTACTTCTGTGGCTGTAATATGATTGTATAGCCTCCATTTCTGTTATGCTTGGGTGACTTCCTGTTGTGTCAATTTTCAGACACACTTTTTTGCTTGTCATTAGAGAAGACAGAATTTAGACAGCTGTGTTTTAAAAAAGGTTCTTATCCATACCCCTTACATAAAACTGGCAGTTTCCACAATAGGTTTCCTACGTTAGTTTCCAAATTTGACCTTGGCTTTTCACGTATTCCATTGATTATATTTTTAAATTTTACTTTTCTTTACTTCTTTAATAATTTGAAACTATGTATTCGGTCACGTGAAAAAAGAAAGAAAGAAAATATCCCACCAATAATGAATGTGCATTATCTGCCAACTTTCTAAAATTATAGATTTGTCTCTAATAAAATTAAAAGAAATTGCCCTATCTCATCATATATTTTCAATTTTCAATTAAAAATTTATGTTGTTTGGAAATATTTTATTTTTAACCTTGAATTTTGAATTGTGTGAATTTATTTATAAACCCATGTTTTGAGCCTCAATTCTGCATTTCTAAAAGTTATGTAACCCGTTTTCATTCATATTAGAATTTTTCTTAATTTTTCCCAGCAATCAAGATATATTTATATACCCTAAAATTGGTAGAATTATATATCATTATATCATAATTCAGTCATTAAGAAATGTTGCAAAAGGCTGTCTTTTCTGATCCACATTCTTATAGCAGATAATTCTCTTGGTGCAATTATTGGGATGATATGATTCATTTCATATGCTTGGAAAGTTAATTTGTATTTCAAATCTTTTAAAAATACCTTTGATAATCAGTTATTTATCATGTTTACAAGGCCTCCATTTTTTCGGATTTGATTCCTTTTTAAAGAATTGAACTGGGCTGTTCTATTATGTTGCAGGATCATGATCAATAGTAAACTTATTATTTGATTGTAATGATGTAACACAAACAGTGCAGATATTACCTTTAGGTGGGCAATGACTGAATTAGCTGTAGCTCGAAAAGAATAGTTACATGTAGAAATTAAACTATCAAAGTCATGTTCAGATTTTTTTTCTTAATATTGTTTTTTAATGGTGACAACTTGCAGCAACTCTTCTTCTTTTTACATTGTCAAATTCTTTCTCTGAAAATTGTATTTGTTATATATAAAAGTTTCTGAGTCGCAGATGATGATTCAATATGGATATCAGTATTGTACAGCATTTTTTATTTCTAGTCATTAATAAAGGATACTTCTACTGTTCTACATGTTTCTTGTAGATCCTTGTGAATATTATGTAACCTCGTACATTATTACATGTTAATTAATTTATATGAGATAATTAGTAATGTACGATATTTAGGCTGTTTTAGTGCATAATGACTGCAATATGAAACACCAACACTTCTGGAAGCTTGAAGTGTCAGTGTCTAACTTGTGTCAGATACCGACACCTCCCAGACATGAGTTGGAAATTAATTAATTTATTTTTATGTTTCGACATGGATGAGACACTTCCTGACACGGTGAGGACTGAGGACACCTAACACTTCACTGTCTTCTGTTTAATTCTATTAAGAAAATGCAAAAAAAAAAAAAAAAAAAAAGAAAGAAAAGGGAGAAGATGATAGACTAAGAGCCAAGAGGTTCTTTGATATTGGAGTGGTTGTACTTTGGAGACCTAGTGCCACTAGTTGTAGAGCACCATCAGACCTCCAGCCCCCAGAATTTTCCCCTCTCTAAAACCATTGTCAGTCTGCCAGTCTCTATTAAGCTTTTATATTTATACATATATGCGCCTTGAGTTGTTTTTGTTGTTGGATGAGTATTCTGCAATAAGAATGTAGTTGATGATTGTGTAAGTGTAGTTTGTAAAAAATGTGTAGTCGATCATTTTGCATGAATTGTGCTTATATTTCATTTTAAATTAGTTACAACAATATTTGTTATCTTAATGGGAAAACATGCCTAAATATGTGTGTGTGTGTGTGTGTTTTTTTTTATTTTTTAGATATCAGTTGTTAACGTACCCCTGCCGTGTCGTATCCTCAATTTTTTTGAATTGACCATATAATATCTTGTCATATCCATGTCCCGTGTCAGTAGCAGTGCTTCCTAGCCCATGCAATTGCATGGGGCTGAAAACTAGTTGATAGGCTATGTACTGATTTAATTCTAAGGCTTTTCATCTTTGTTTGTTGAGCTTACACTCTGGTTGTTAAGAACCGTACGTTAGGGGGGAACAACTGGAATTGACATGGAGTCTACAAAGAATGGGAAGTGTTTAAACAAGGAACACAATCTGTGCATATCGCGCTTAGGCCACTCTACTATTTGTTTTCAAGGTGGATGTCCATTCTTCTTTGCCATTACGACTTTGACATTAGGCCACTCTACTGTTTGTTTTCAAGGTGGATGTCCTTTCTTCTTTGCCATTACTACTTTGACATTCTTTGCATTCTTATTGCTTATGGGGTTATTGGTTTCAACTTCACTTCTTAAACCATAGCTGCTTTTGCTAGGTTTTCAAATGTTGAAGGTCGATAGCAGATGGGGGCTAGGTGCATTCTCAATCCATGAAGTGTTGCATAATGAACATAATTGGATTGTCACAAAGTATGCCCCAAAATAATGCTAATATATATATACTACTGAAGTTAAATGGAAGACTAGTAATCCCCTCTGTCATAAAAAAAAAAAGGAGTAAAAGCAGTGGATGAAGAACTTTTTTCCTTTTGAGGACTGGAGGAGATGGTTTGGGGGGAGTGGGGGAAGCAAAGCATAAGTTTACTTTGATAGTTAATTATTAATGGTAAACACAATTTTTAAATTTTTGAAAATTTGGTTGTATAATATTTAAGGGAAGGGAGAGGCTAGATACCTTTCACTTCGTATTAGAAATTAAATTTGAAGCATAAAATGGTTCAAATGTTTCTTAGCATTTTATGCATATAACGTCTATGGGTTTTACCTCTATAATTAATTACAGAACATTGGGAGATGCATTTTTAAATAATTTAAATAAGATTCATAATGTGACATGCTGAGTTGATTGGTGACAAACTGAGAATGTGACATGCTGTCTCATGAACTCATTGAAGTTTGAATTGTGTGTATATGTAGAGCCCTTGACAATTCACTAGCCCCTGGAGTCCGCAGGGATCAACTATCTGCCTTCTAAGATTGAGCTACTCAGATCTGTCATTGCAGGTTAATTAGTTGAATGACTGGGATGACCCAAATGGTTAATCACACATTGGAGTTCTCAAAATGAGCCAAATAACAAATGATAAATATATTCTTTTACTCCAAGCAATTTGCTTGTGTTCATGTTCTTAACACAGTGGTTAATTTTTTTTTTTCCTAGGACATATTGATGCAGGGGCAGCATCAAAGATCTGCAGCCATGGGGAGAAAAGATGAAATTGAAGAGAAGGAAGGGGAAGAGAGGAGAGAGTAGACACGAGGGAAAAACTCACGTTCACCTCAAATTAAAATTCATCACAACTGCCTACAACTCAGCACTCACACATTATATGTAAGAAAGCCTCTTCATATGAAATTACACAAACCCCTAAAACTACATCACGTTACAAACATACCCCTAGATTACATTACTACAAACAAGCCTTCAAATACACATAATAATATACTAATTAAAGTAAACACATAATAAACTATTACCAACAATCCCTTGACCCAATTCTTCTTAATTATTCTCGAACAAGGATCTTCCTAAGGTCTTGCTTCTTGCTCTACATCAAATCTCCCCCAATTTGAAAAAACTTCACCCTCGAATTTTGAGATGTTGGAGGATTAAAAGGCAAACTTGGACTCTTCAAAAGCCGGTGTTTGAGTCATGCAAGAAACCATGATCCTTTGGTAGCATTATAGGCTTGAATTGAGAGTTAGCATCAATGAACATATCAAGGATGATAAACTCAACAATAGGAATGTTCGAGAGACTTTGGATGTCTTTGAACACTTGCATTTCCTTGCTCATAGTGTCTTCAAGTTGAGTAACTGTAACTGATTCTTTGTCTTGGCTGATTGGTAGAGCAGGCTTCAAAATGATCTTCTTATCATTATGGTGAAAGACATGTTCTCATGTTTGGAAGTCACACCCAAATCTAACCAAGGAGAACCAAGGAGTACATGACCAATATTCATGGATATGATATCACGCCAAACATTATCAAAATAGTCACCCATTTGGATAGGAACTATACATCTTTCACAAACATGTATAGTAGAGTTATCAACCAAGATATCTCATAAGGCTGTGGGTGAGGTTCCGAATGGCATTGCATACTAGTGACCCCTTATAGAAACCATCTTCCATCAATGATGATTTTGCAAACATTTCCTTCATGGTTGAGAAAGGTTTGGAAAAGCTTAAAATTGTGCCCAAGGTGTGATAAATGGCATTCCTTCGTCCATTAATTTGTCACCATATTGCTGGATTTGTAGATATACTCACTCTAAATATGTATTACAAAAGTCCTTAACATAATTTGACCACAATTCTCATTCTATATGTGTAAAACGACAAGGGACTTCATGAGTATCATATAGAAATGAAACAAATTCTTTTAAAAAATTCACAATTTGCGGCAATAAAACATGATTTTTGATGCTGGCAGTGACAATTTCTTGCTTTTTGTAGCAAATTATCACACTAGCAAATTATCAAGTCCACATGCAAAATATCATGCTGCATATCAAACTATCATGGAAGAAACCCATGATTGGCTGAAGGCAATTCCTCAAGAAACTGTCAGTTGCAGGGTACTCCAGCATCTTTTCTCATGTGCATCACTACTGCATGAGTGCCCTCGTTGAATTTCCAGTAAAATGTTTTGGGCAAAGGGAGATCAAGGAATGGGGAGTACGATGGTGTTGGTGGTGTGATGAGAAAAGAAAAGGAAGTTAGGGATTTTGAGCGGCTGATGGCTGTAGAATGTTTAGATGGCGTGTGGGAGACCTCTGGAATGTTAGTGGTGAAGGGAGATCAAGGAATGGGAAGTACAATGGCGTTGGTGGTGTGATGAGAAAAGAGAAGGAAGTTAGGGATTTTGAGGGGCTGACGGCTGGTGACTGTTTGGATGGCACGTAGGAGACATCCAGTGGTCGGAAAATGACAAAATTTCAGGGGAAGGATTTCAGGGGGTTTCTAATTATGTTGGTCATGGAGGTGTCTTGAAAATCTTCTGGGAAAGATGTCTTTGAAAGATTGTGGACACGACTGGAATTTTCAGAAAAGTTCAGAACTGCTTGGTTTTTTTTTTTAATTGAAAATTCAGGGTTGATGAGGATGAAATCTGGGATTAAAGTTTAGAGTAACAGAGAGAGAGAGAGATGTTACAGAACAGAGAAGAGAAGGAAGTAGAAGAGTGAAAGGGGAAGTTGGGGGAAACGAAATGGAAGAGTGGAGATCGTGGTTGGACTCTGATACCAAATGATGCAGGGGCAGCATCATGGATCTGCTGTCACAGGGAGAAAGATGAAGAAATTGAAGAGAAGAAGGAAGGATAAGAGAGGGAGAGGAGATTCAAGGGAGAAAAATCATACTCACTTTAAATTTAAATTCATCGGAAATTGCCTACAACATGACTTTCACACTCTATTTAGAAGGAAGCCTCTTCACATGAAATTAATGTAAACCCCTAAAACTGCATTAAAATTCAAATTCATCAGCAACTGCCTACAACATGGCTTTCACACTCTATTTATAAGAAGCCTATTTACATGAAACTAATATAAACCCCTAAAAGAACATAATGTTATTAACGTTACTAACATATCCCTAGAATACACAAATATCTCAAACAAGCCCCCAAATACATATCGTACAATACTAATTAAACCAAACACATGGTAAACTACTAGCTAAACCCAAGAATCCCTTTACCCAATTCTTCTTATTATTTTCCAACAAGAATCATCCCAAGTTCTTCCTTGTCCTACATCACATATCCATTAAGAAACTCTTGTTGGAAATGCTTTTATTCTTGGGTTTGTTGCCCTAGACTAAAGGAAATGGTAAAGAAGGGTTTATAGTAGTTTTCATACTTTTTTTTGGCTTGGCATAGTTTGCCTCACTCTTTTTCTGCTGCATTGTTTATTTTCTGTCCTCTTGAGTGTCCTGGCCTTCTAATAGCTTTGATAATGGTTATGAGTTGAGCTCAAAATTAGGCACAATAAAAATTTATAATTTGGGTTTAGCAGAAGCAGACAATATCTGGTTTTTCAAAAGGAGCAGAGAAGTTTGAGAACAGTGCAATGATCAGAATCCTGCTGTTCTTAGTATTTTTCTGCTGACTTGTTTTATATTCAGGCATTCAATAGCTTGGAAAACAGATTGTGCATCCATACAAACCCTTATGGATTAATTTAATTTAATAACATACAATCTGGCATTGGATGTCTGAAACAATATTGATTGCTTCTAGTAATTCACTTTTAATGAGTGAAAAAATAAATAAAATAAACAAAATAAACATTGGTTTGGTGCTTGAATTCATCTTCTACTTTCTTCCAAAATTTGCACATTTCGGTAACATCTTGCCTTTAGATTTGGTGTATTTTATTCAGAACTTATTCTTCCTTTGTCAATTGCTGTAGGTTGAATCTTACAACACAGAAAGAGCATTAAGGAAGATCAAGCGCCACTCCTCTTCTGTTGCTTTGGATGTTAGTGGATCAGGTGCTAAATTAAGGGGGATCCAGAGTCAATCTGTTGATGAGACGGGAGTCGGTGAATTGTCAAGGCATCATATGGAAAGATTGAAGTTGGTATCGGATGAAAGTTGTGTCACTGACAGCAATAACATTGAAAGCAAAACCCAATTTTCTGAAAAAGGTGGAACTAACAAGAGACAATGCGACACAAGAAGTTTCATTGGTGGGCCTTCAAATTGGTATGGAGTTGTTCTATCTCAAATTTCATGACATTGCTTCTAATTCAGTATTACAATCATTTTGGATATCTTCATAGTTGGATATTGAAGAACTTGTTATAAATATGTTGACGTAGGGGAACCCAACATTTTTTTTGGGGGGAGGGATGTGAATGAATGTCTTATTTTCATAACTATACATGCAGACAATTTATTGAAGTATAAAAATTATTAAAGAGAGAAGGGAAGAGCAAGAGAAACAAATGTGTTTTTTTTTTTTTTTAAATGAGAAAAAGGGACAATATGAGCACCAGTGGGCTACAACCCAAATACGAAAATAAAAATCAGTAGGAGAAAGAATTAATAAAATCAATAATAGTATGACAAACTAAGATTGGTCTAGGGAGAAACTTTTGAACCTGAATATTACTTATAACAAGTAGACGAAATTAAGAACCTACTTGATCTTGTAAGAACAGGTATCATCCCTAACTTAGACTGTGTGAAATCACCACCTTGAAGGGAGATCGATAAGAGCTTCCAAGTGGATGTAGTCCTCAAATTCATCATTGGCAACTCATACTATCTCCCATTCTCCCCATCACTTTCTCTTGGGGTGGTAGACAAGATTAAAATCATTTGTAATATACCAAACATTTCTATATTTTTCTCCCCTAGACATTATTGCCCACCACAACTTGTGTCTTTGAGTAACCCTTTCCCCTTCTCCTGGACATGCTAGTGAAAACCCATGCCTTGAAGTTGTGAATTTGAATATAATTGTGATGGAGTACTCTCCGTTGATGTCTTCTGCATCCTTGAGAATATCTTTTTTGTGTGGCTATTAAAAAATATTCCAAAAGATGAACAAAAACAACAAGTCAAGCCTTAAGTCCCACTAGGTGGGGTCAGTTACATGAATCCTTTTTTGTGCATTTACATGATTATGGAAAATTTCCTCCGACAAAGTCAAGGCTATTAGATCCTTACTCACTATCTCATTTCTTGTTATTTTATGTCTACCGACCCTACCCCTACCTTTTCTATTGCCCCTTATAGTAACTAGCTCACTCCTCCTCACTAGCGCACTATTTGGCATATGTGGCAAGTGCTCAAACCATCTGAATTGCTGCTCCCTTATCTTATCTTCCACACCTTCGTTTAACTTATCGCGAACATGTTCATTCCTCAATTTGTCTTTTAACATTATACCACTCATTCACCTTAGCATTTTCATCTTAGCAACTTTTATTTTTAGATATGTTGTTTATTAGTTGATCAACATTTTGATTCATATAGCATAAATTGTCTTACAACTATCTTGTAAAGCTTTCCTTTAATTTTAGGATATTTTACAATTTCACAACATGCTTGAAGCACTTCTCCATTTTACCCAACTTGCTTTAACTCTATGAATTACATCTTCTTCAATTTCTACTTCAACTTGCATAATAGATCCAAGGTAAACAACATACACCATGGAACCTCATTTAGTATACTCCTAGTAAGTTCATCCATTACAAGAGCAAAAAGATAAGGGCTCAACATAGATCCTTTCATACATCTATCATGATTGGAAATTCCTGACCCTCTCCACCTGTGGTCCTAATGCTAGTCATTGCTCCATCATATATATCTTTAATGACATCAATGTACCTAATACATGGGCCCCCCATCCCCTTTTTTATTTTTCTAAAACCCACCATCGAGCTTTCTTAGGTACTTCATCGTGCATTTTCTCCAAGTTAGTAAATACCATATGCAAGTCCCTCTTCTTTTCCCTAAACTTTTCCATTAATCTTCTTAAAAAGATGTATAGCTGCTATAGTAGATCTTATAGTCGTAAAACCAAATTGATTTTCTGAGACCCTTGTTTCTAACCTTAATCTTTCTTCAACTGCATTTCCTATAGTTTCATTGTATTTATAAGTTTAATTCCCCGAGAGTAATTACAATTTTGAATATCTTCTTTATTTTCTATATATTGATATTGAAGTGTTTTCCATCCACTTATTTATCATTTTCTTAGTTTTTATAATTGTATTAAATAAATTATTCAACCATATAATTTCATTATCACCCAGGCATTTCCAAACTTCAATTGGGATGCTATCCAGTCATAGATTTTCCATTTTTCATCTTTTTAAATGCAAACTTAACTTCATTAACTCTAATTTTGCTAATGAATCTCATATTTTTAGTCTTTTCCTCATTTGCCAATTCTAAGTTTAAGTCTTCTACTTGATTTTCATTAAATAGCTTACTAAAGTAACTTGGCTGCCTTTCTTTCGTCTTCTTCCTTAACCAACACAATAGCATCCTCACTTTTTATACATTTAACATTATTACCTAGATCCTTGCTGTTTCTTTCTATAGCTCTTGCTAGTTTAAAAATGACTATTTCCCCTTCTTTAGTATTTAATGTAGATATAAATAATTTAAAAATGACTCTATACTTTTCAAAGTTTTCCATGTTTCTACATTTTGCATGTTTTTTACCAAATTCTATTTTTCTTTATAGCTTTTTGGACATCTTGATCCCACCACCAACTTCCTTTGCTATCTGAGAATCTTTATTTTGATTCTCTGAAAATCTCATTTGCTATCTTTTTAATAGAGCTAGCTATCCTACTCCAAAGAGTGTTTCTCTCTACACCATCCTCTATTGTCCACTCACCATCTTTGATCATTTAATCTTCAAGTTGTATTATATTTTCTCCCTTTAGGTTCCACCACATAGTTATCTTGCACCAAAACTCTATGTTGTGTAGTTAAGCTTTCACCTAGGATCAATGTTTTAAAAGGCTCAATCAAGGCTCGCCTCAAGGCAAGGTAGATCTAAAATGCCTTGAGGCTCAATCCAAATTGTCAAATCCCAAAAAGGCTAATGCATTACACGCTAAGGCTTACACATTAGTACAAAAGGCATGCCTTTTGCTCTTTTAAGTTGAGGCTTACGCATTTTGAGTGGGCGAATCTCAAGCTAGATTTGGCTAGAAAATTTTAGCTTCGTGTACATTTAAAAGGAATGTCATAATATGAGTTGATTTCTAAAACTCTTGAACCTTAGTCTTTCTAAAAAAAATTGAGAGATGTACATTAGATCTTGAAAATAATTTGAACTTTGTAATGTTATAGCTATCTCTTGTCATGATTTATGTAATGAATTGAAGTTAGCAATATTTCAATGCTCAAGTAGTTTGCAAATTATATTTGATTTTTTTTTTACATTAAATTTGTGATTTTTTAATTTTTCTTTATTTGTAAAATATACGTAGTTTATTTACATTTTTTTATCTAAAAAAAAAAAATTCTCGAAAGGCTTACACCTCAATGCCTTAAAATTTACACCTCGCCTTGTAAAGGTTAGAACACCTCGCCTTATGTTTTCACCTATTAAAACATTGTCTGGGATACTTTATAATCCTTACATGCTACCCTCTTAGTTAAGAAAAAAAATCTATTTTACTTTTATTTTGTCCATTCTTGATGGTTATTAAGTGTTCTCTCATTTTAAAGCAAGCAGTTATTGGTGAAGTCTAAGATTATATCCCCAGACTCATTTTTATCTCTATATCCATGTCCTCCATATATTGTCTTATAACCTTCATTATTCTTTCAGCATGTCCATTCAATCTGCTCTTAATCCTTAATGAGATTCTATATCTTCCTAAAATTGTCTCTTAAGATTTTCTGTTGAGTTTATTTGGGGATCATAGGCACTAATGACATTTATTATCTCTTGGCCTAAGACCATCTTTATTTTTATGATTCTCCTGTACTCTTTGGACATCTACAATACTATCTTTTAAGTCTTTGTCTACATTGATTCCTACAACACTGTGATGTGTGGGTTATGGATTTTTTTAGAGGGAAATGCTTTCAAGAGTTTCAAAGGAGGAATTTGTTGACTTGATGTTCTTTTCCCTCTTTGTTGTTTTTCTTTTCTTTTATTTATTTATTTTTTTTGGATTGTCTCAATTTTTTTCTCGGGAGATGTCTCATTCTTCTTTTTGTAAATTCTTTATCTATTAATGAAATCTTCTTTTGTTATAAAAAAAAATTATTCCGACTCTTACCCCTTTCTTATGTTTTTCTTTTCTAGTATATCAAATTTTGAATCTTGATTTTTTAATTTCGCTAGCTTTCTCCCCTGCCTGCTTCTTGAAGGCATATTGCATTCATTTTTCTTCTAATCATTGTGTCCCCTATCTCCATGCTTTTACCTGTGAGTGTCCTTGTATTCTAAGTTGCTAATCTAATCCTAGTCTCTTGAACAAACTTCTTTACCCGGCCACATCTAGAATGATGCCGAAACCCTTACATATTTGACACTATACCTGGACACCGACACTGCGCTTCACATCCTAGTCTCTTGAACTAACTTCTTTACCTGGCCACATCTAGAATGATGCCGAAACCCTTGCATATTTGACACTATACCTGGGCACCGACACTGCGCTTCCCTTTGGGGCAACGTCCTAGATCCTTGCTTGCTTTTCGCTACACCTGTGTAGTATAATTGCTATGAATCACTCGGAGGGGATGCCCCAGCTGATAATCGATAAGGATTCGTATTATAGTGATTTGACAAGTTTAATGCTAGTTGTCAGCTACCTAATGCAACCCTCCTCCTTTACCCTGAGTTGGGACCAGCTATTTCTGAAAAGATTAGAACAGTGAGTGCATCACTGGTGGTGTTAAAAAATATCCCAATATCCCAAAAGACAATGAATAGGAATTTGTGGTGACCATTTTGCTCTGTTCGGTTTCAGCTTTTCTTTGTTTTTATTTTTTTCTTTTTTTCCTGTTATTAATTTCAGTTTCGGTTTTTAGTTTCAATAAACTGCAGTTGCTGAAACCATGAAAAAATTATGTATTTATATGGTAATTAATATGTAAAGCAGTAGTTTAATGGGTAATATACAAGAATAGACTGTAGTGAAGTACTGAACAAACCCAGTTCAAACCTAGATGTAGTTCTATCTTATCCTCAGACTTTTGCCCACTCTTGAGACCCTCAATCTCCTGTGACAGATCTCATATCCTCTTTCTCTCTCTTACTCTCTCTCTCACACATATACACACACGCACGTGCACTCACACACACGCATACACACATCTCCTCATCGCTGCACCTCCATTTCATTTCTTCAAGCTCTCATCTCCCTGCTGTGCAGTGTCCTTGGCCATTGGGGTAAAAGTGATGGTCTAGGGCTTGCCTATTTTGATTAGTGGCTCTAATAACTTTTTTTTTCCCTTTTAAAAAAAAATCCATACCTAAACTAAAGGGGAAAAAGGGGACCCCAAAAAGAAAAATGAGAAAAGAACAGTGGGACTGACCAAACCATCAGTTAACCACACTTTTGGTTGGCCATTGATTTTGGTTTGGTTTCAGTTCAAAAATTTTCCGTACTGATTGTATTTATTTAGGAATTTGGCTGATTTGTTGCATTACTCAGACCTTGAATACCACTAATTTGCCTCCACAAAATCAGTATCCTACATAGTATTATATGTATTATTTTAATATTTTCTCGACAGGTTTTTGAACTTTTGTATTGAACTCAAATGTCTTGATTACTGTTCGAGCCAAACTTTAGCTTGGCACTTACATCCGTTTTGTTAAACTGGGCTTGATATCTTGGGTTTTGATTCTATTTGATTACACTTGTAATCTGTTTGCAGGAGTAGCAGAATAATCATTTAATTCATGTCTATTGTAGCTGCAGGGAGAATAGCCGAAAATTTTTATCTCCTTGACGTTTCCATCTGTTATTTATTTTGTTTTTGCTTTTTTTCCTTGTATAAACATCTGGATTTCTGTGGATCCAGGGAAGTAAATTGGGGATAAGCCAGAAGCCCAAACAGTTTTGATTGATTCATTTTTCCTTTACCTTATTCTTTTTCTCCCCCTTCAGGGATCCATACTCAAAAGGGGCGGATTCAGATTCACTGAAAGCTACTCTGGCATCACATGGTATACAAATGTTTCTAGTCATTAAGGAGTATAAAAATTTACCTTTTGTTCTCACTTTCTGCTTCTAATGCTTGTTGGTATGTATAGTATCAAGTTGGTTGCTGTATTTATATGACTCCCTCTGCAATGAAGGTATTGTAATAATGTCTGAACTAATGTCATTGATAATGCAATATTGGCATAATATCATAGAAAGGCCTGTCTGGATTTTATTTTCTGTTTTGCATCCATATATATATTTTTACTTTAAAATTATTAACATAGTTGAATTTACAAGGAGGATTAGAAATCCTCAAAGGGAAAAATGAAATAATGAAAAAAGCTAATGCACTAGCAAACAAAATTAAACTAATAGAGCGACGCAATCATGCTGGATATCTGAAAAAATTATGCAACCAAAACACCCTCTAGAGAAAACCCACATGGGAACCAGAAAAAATAATTGTGTTCCCAACCCAGAAATCCTCTCCAACCAGTGCCCATACAATAGCAAAAAGCATTCTCCATGCCATCGATGAATGCATGGAGAATGTATCAGCTTTAAATCTATCAGATCCTCCACTACAGAGTGGCTAGAGAGACCTTTTGAGGAAGCGGAAATTCTCCATGCCATCGGTGAATGCAATGGAGACAAAGTGCCAGTGCCAGATGGGTTCACCCTATTGTTCTTTTGGTCAAACTGGGGCATGCTCGAACAGGACTTTGTCAACACCTTTGAGGAATTCTTTATGTCAGGTAGATTTTTGAGCAGCATCAATGCCGCTTTCCTAGCTCTAATTCTGAAAATATCTGTGGCTGCCAACATAAAGTGGCTTTGCGCAATCAGTTTGGTGGGAAGCATTTACAAGATTCTTGCCAAAATCTTTGCCACACGGGATCAAAAGAGCCATATGGGAAGTCATTGGGCAAGATCAGCATGCCTGTGTGGCTGGTGGGCAGATCATGGATGCAGCCCTCATTGCCAATGAAGTGGTGGATTCTAAATGGAGGGAAAAGAAAAATGGGGTGGTGTGCAAGCTTGACATGGAGAAAGCCTTTGATCACGTCAACTGGAACTTTCTCCTTTATCTTCTAAGGAAAAAAGGGCTTTGGGAAGAGCTGGTGTAGGTCGCTCATTGCAACAACATACCAAGTTTCTCAATTCTTATCAATAGATGTTCTACTGACTTCTTTTGTTCTTCTAGAGGACTAATACGTGGATTCTTATCCCCCTTCTTGTTCATTGTTGTTATGGAGGTTTTGAGCCTCATGTTGGAACAAGCTACCAGATAAGGGCTTATGAAAGGCCTAAGAGTTGGCAGGAGTGGGCCTAGAGGTCTCACGTCTCCTGTTTGCAGATGACACAATCATCTTTTGTAAGGACAACCATCTCGACATTCTGAATCTGAGATGTATCTTGGTGGAACTGCGGATAGGCCTCTTTTTGCTGGCCTTTTGGTATGTAATATGGAAAATTTTCTGTCAATTACCTTGGGCTACCTCTTGGCGCTGAATTCTAAGACAAAGAGTGTGGGATCCCATTGTTGAAAAATTCAAAAAAAGGGTGGTAGGATGGAAAAGGAATTTTTCTGTCAAAAGGTGGCAGACTCACCCTCAATAAAAGCACCTTGACAAATCTTTTGTTTACTTCATGTCCCTCTTGCCCCTCTCGGTTTCTGGTGCCAAGAGACTTGAGGGAATTCAAAGGAGGTTCCTTCAGGGGAGCTTGGGGCCGGAATTCAAGTTCCACCATTGTCAAATGGGTATGGTGAAACGACCCATTCGTTCAAGAGGCTTGGGTTTGAAGCCCCTAAACTTTTTCAAAAAAGCCCTACTTGAGAAATGGTTATGGAGATTCATGATTAAGAAGGAACACCTTTGGTGGGGATTCTGGGGAATGATTGCCAGGAAATATGAGCTTGATCATAAAGGCTGGCAAATGACTGCATGGTGTAGGGGTGTGGAACTTCATCAGAAAAGAGATGATTCTTTTCCTGCATTAGATTCCAAGGGGGGAACAGGGACAGCATTTACTTTTGGCATGATGTGTGGCACGATCAGGAGGCCCTTAGTGTCTTATTCCCAACCATTTATAACTTGGTTTCCGACAAAGATGCCTGCATCTGCCAACACCTCCAAACCTCAGCTTAGGGGCTCTTTTGGAGCATCCCCCTCTTTAGAAATCTGGAAGATTGGGAACTCCACCAGCTCACAGACTTCTACAACTATCTTTACAACTTCCAGCATCAAAAATTCAAAATAGCACAAATCAGCCAATTTGGACCTTAGATGGGAAGGGGGTCTTCGTCTTCACTGTTAGATCTTTTTACTAGAATCTCTATCATTTGGAGTCTAGCATTATTACTTTTTCCTTGGACTCAAATTTGGAACACCGCTGCCCCCACAAAAGTTGCCTTCCTTGCTTGGGAAGCAACTCATGGTAAGATCCTGACTTTGGATAACTTGCAGAGAAGGGGGTTCTGTTACCAATAGATGCTTCCGTTGCATGGCTGATTCTAAATCAGTTGAGCATATCCTCCTTCATTGTCTTTGGACTAGGCTGTGGAATTTGGCTCTGAATTTGATTGGACAACGGTGGATCACCACCAACTCTATTTTGGGGGCATGGGGGGGTGGGGGGCATTGGGCCTGGAGAGGGATTTGGGCAAAAAAAAAAGAGAAGAAGAAGGCTTTCTCTCTCATTCCCCTTGCAATTTTTGGGTGTGTATGGAAGGAGAAAAACAAGAGAGTGTTTCGTAATTCAACCTCAGCGTTTCAAACAAGCAAAGAGTAGTGGTTAAAGGTAGCTACTAGCTGGCATAGTGGAAATGTTGTATATGATTTTAATGTGATCTTTGATCTTTGTGAGACCCTTTAGGTTGGTTGATTTTTTGTAACTCGGGCCAGCATCTCCTTGATGCCTTTTCAATAAATTACCTTTATTTACTTTATATATATATATATATATATATATATAAAATAGCAAAAAGCATTTTGCCACATAAGTCATGCATTCTTATGCCTCCCAAAACCTCTAAAATCAATACGCATGAAATCCTCCAAATAATCAAGTCAAACCCAAGACTTGCCAAACAACTTGAAAAGTTTGTTGCATTTGACCAAGCAATGAAAGAAATAAATGAGCATGATCCTCACTACTAGCATAACTCAATGCATACATTAGGAGAAAGGAGTTTCAGTGTTGTTTGCCCCTATGCCTTTTTAAAAGGACCTTGTAAAAGTTCCCAAATACATGTAATACTAATTAAACTAAATACATGGTAAACTACTAACTAAATCCAATAATCCTCGATCCAATTCTTCTGAAGTATTCTTCAACAAGGATCTTCCCAAGGTTTTTCTTCTTGTCCTACATCAAATGTCCCCCATTTAGAAAAAAATTGGCCTCAAATTTTGAGTGATACATAAAACCACAATCCTTTGGCAGCATGTAGACTTGAGTTGAGAGTTGGGATTGATGAACTCATCCAACTTGACAAACTCTAGGATAGGAATATTTGAAAAACTTTTGGATGTCTTCAAACAAATTCATTTCCTTGCTTGTAGTGTCTTCAAGTTGAGTAACTCTTAACAGATTCTTTGTCTTGTTTGGTTAGTAGTGTGGACTTCAAAATGATATTATGACCATTATAGTGGAAGACATATGTGTTCTCATGCCCTAGAGCCACACCAAAATCATCCAACCAAGGAGAACCAAGGAGTAATGGCTAATCTTCATAGGTATGATATCACATCAAACATTATCAAAATAGTCACCCATTTAGATACGAACCAAACATCTTCCACAAACATGATTGATAGTGTTATCAATCTAGGATATCTTAAAAGGCTTTGGGTAAGGTTTTGGATGAAGTTGCATATAAGTGGAATTTGTAGAAACCACATTCATAGGGCATCTCCCATCAATGATGATTTTGCAAACATTTCCTCCAAACTTGAGGAAGGTGAGAAAAAGCTTGAAATTTTGCCTAGGGTATGATAAATGGCATGCCTTTGTCCTATAATTTGTCACCATATAGCTGGAATTATACATATACCCGCTGCAAATATATATCACCAGAGGTACTTAACAAAATTTGGCCTCAATTCTCAATCTATATATCACCAAGTCACCTTTAATCTTGAGTATCACGTAGAAATAAACAAATTCACTTATAAAATTCACAAATTTCTGCAATAAAACCTGATTCTTGATGCTGGCAGCGACAATTTCTTGCTTTTTGTAGCAAATTATTGCGCTTGCATACAATATATTGTATATAATCAAAATATGTTGTTGCATGTCAAAATATCGCGGAGAAAACCCAAATATGAGACTCGGACAATTTCTCGCACAACAGGAAATTGCAGACAGAGTGACAAGGTTCCTTGCGCATTGCCGGAGCATGGGGCACTTGAGACTCCAGTGAGGGTCTTCCGGCAATGAGATTTCTGGCGAAGGTAGATCAAGTGGTGGAGGTTACAATGGTGGTGGTGGTGGTGGTGTGATTATAAAAGTAATGGAGGTTGGGATTTTCGAAGGGCCATCAGCTGGTCAACCTTCTGACAGCACATGGGACCACACATGTGGTTGGATGCCGATGAAAATTTGCAGGTAGGCCTTTTGGTGGGCTCTGTTTCTGATTGTGATGTGGTGTCGTAAGATCATGTCTGGAAATTAGTGTTTCAAAATAAAGGTGAATGGCTGTAATTTTTGGAGAAGTAACAGATAAACAGTGCCTCTGCTTTCTGGAATTTTCATTGATGTTAATGTAAGGCAGTGACTAGAACCCAAAAATCAGAGATATTTGAGAGAATTATGGGAGGAGGAGAAGAAGAATAAGAGGAAGAAAAAGACTGGACAGAGTAGAGAAAGATAAAGATAGGATGGAGAAGGGCAGACAGAACAGGCAGAATAATGATGGAGGAGGAGGAGGAAGAAAAAAAGAAGGGAGAAGGAGAGAGATTTGCAGTACTGCATTAAGAACAGAGCAGAATAGAGAAGAGAGAAAGAAATCAGGGTGAGCAACATAGAAGAAGAGAAGAAGAGGTGAAGATGGGGGAAATTGAAAATGGAAGAATGGTGTGATCGTGGTTTGGCTCTGAATACCGAATGATGCAGGGGCAGTATCAAGGATCTGCAACCATGGGAGAGACGAGAAGAAATTGAAGAGGAAAGGGGGGAAGAGAGGAGGGGGGAGATACAAGGGGGAAACTCATGTTTACTTCAGATCAAATTCAACAACTTCCTACAACATGGCTTTCACACACTATTTATAAGAAAGCTTCTTCACGTGAAACTCATATAACCCTAATATCACATTACATGACTAAACCCAACAATTCTCTACTTGATTCTTTTCAAGTATTCTCCAACAATGATCTTTCCAAGGTCTTGCTTTTTGTCCTACATCAGCTGGCTTTTTAAAAGCTAAAAAAATTGTTTATGGAATGTGTTATACCTAGATTTTACTTTTAAAAAGGAGAAGTTGGGGGAAAAAGGGGGGTCAAACTCACTTCTAGCTTTCTATAGACGATTGGGAAGAAGAAAAGAATGACGAGTAAGTGATAAAGTAAAGTAGTCATTGATGCAGGATGACACTTTTTTTGGGGGGATAAAAAATGAACCTTATTGAAAAGAGAGAGAAAATTACAATAGAGGTGTTAAGATATCTTCTTAAAAAATAAGGGAAAAAAGTACAAAACAAACTAATGAATTAATGATTTCTGAACTCTCTGGATGTGGATATAGGGCTCTCCTCTAAAAGTTCCAGAAGCCAAACACCAAAAAGAAGCAAGAAAAGCAATTCTATTGAACAAAATGTCGATGGAAATTGCTTGAACCTTAAAAACCCTTGCATTATACTCAACCAAATACACCAAATGCAAAAATAGCACAATACCTGAGTATCTTGCCCTCTGTACCTCCTTCAAAGTGCTTGCATACTTTAAGGGAAAAGTCCTTTATAGAGTATGGGCACACCTGCTGAAATTCAGGAGTATCAAATAAATTATTTCCAATCGCATCTAGTGGTGGTGCAGTTTGTAAGGATGAGAGCTACCCTCATTGCTACAATGATGGAGAACACAAACATTCAGGGATAATGCCTTGTCAGGCTGCCTCTTTGGCGGCAAATTAGTGTTAATTTTATGAACAATAGCTGTGCAAACGTCAGTCTTTTACTTCAGAAATAACCTTAGCCTTTCCAAGCAAAAGCAGTCGAAGGAAAAGGAACTGGTGCATGGAACGAATGAGAATAGAAAGATGCTGCAAGACAGCGAAAAGTGGAGAGGGTCCAACGTCTACATCTTATGTGGAAGGCAACTATAAATAATCAGGCGTATTCAAGAGCAAATAAAGATCATCAGTCTCTTTCATTCAAGGTCCTTCCAAACCCCAAACTTGAAGAAATATCACTCCCTTCACTAGCAAGAAAACTAGAAATGGGAGCATTGTGTAGATTATAACAGTAAAGGCAAGGGGAAACCCTAGACCTTCCTACAATTCCTTATTCTCACACCATTGCCAACTTTGTATTACACAAAGAAAGCCTATGAGAGCTGAGAAATGGATTTGAGGGGCTCACTTCAGTGACCAATAATACCAGCATCAGAATCCTATCTTCTTCTCTTTTTTTTTTTTGGGAGGTCATTGGTACTATCAATTAGCCTAGACTTAGGGATTTGCCAAGGTCATTTTCCCCCAGGACCTCTGTTTTGAACACCACATTAAATACTGAGATCAAGACCACCCTTCTTCTAGACTTACATTTTCCCCCAACTAGTAATTTGATTTCTCTTAGTTTCTATCTTCAAACCTTCAGAAATCCCTCATAAGCCTCTCATTCCTAACACTCAGCTGCATAGGAATCCTAAACAAGGGCAATTAGTATGAAGTAATGCGGCTACCCATAAAGAAAGGTGGCCACCACCCTCCTTCCTCACTAGCTTCTTGATTTGGTCGTATTGATTGTTAGTTATGTTTATTTATTTTTCTTGTGATTATTTTTTCTTTACGTGTGATCTTATAAGTCTTGAGTTGTTGAATTCTCTTACCAAGCATGTATTTGAGTATGATTGACTTCCCTATAGCTCTGAAATTTGTGATTGAGAATGGGATTGAGAAAAATTTTCAAAAATTTCTTTTTTGTCAAGCTGAGTTTTGTGGGTACTTTGATTTAAATCTTTGTCCTTGAACATAAATTGCGTACATAGTCGTTCTTTTTCTCTATTCCATTTTGCTTATAAAGAGAATAAGTAGAATTGATTGGGTCAGAGGAGTTCAATCTTGCTTTGCTCTAGAATCCGTTGATGAATCCTTGAGGCGAAATCCTAGTTGATACCAAATATTAGAGAAATGATCTAGGCAAAATTTTTGTGTTTTTGTCATAACCAAAAAAGGCTTTCCCAGCCATCCTGATTATCATGCCATCATTGCATGATGTATTTCCATAGTCAACCCCCTTGAGCCTCATGCTACATAAGCCTTTATTTGTTCTTTTAACCACATAAACCATTCCCGTTCTAAGCCTGAAAAACCATGAAATTACGTTTACATTTTGAGAAAATACTTTGGTGGAAACTTACATTTAAAGAGTAATTTTTGTCAAAAAAAAAAAGAAAAAAAGAAAAGAAAAAGAAGAAGAAGAAGAAGAAGAAGAAGAAGAAGAGAAAAGAAAGAAAAAGAAAGAAAGAGAGAAGACTTAATAAGTGGAGTATGGATCACTTTAGATTTTGTTAAAGGTGTACTTGATACTACTTCATTGGTTACAACAACAACAATATCGTCATCAGTATGAGCATATTGTCAAGAGAGAGTATGGTTTGATTCCTATGGATATCGCTTTATTTGTTCTTTCCACCAAGTATTTTTCCCAATTTGCTTTAATTTTCCTTATCCATTTTTTTCATAGCCCTCACCTAGTGGCCTGTCATTACAACCTTGATTAAAGACCTTTTGATCTCTGATTTTGGCGTTTAACTACACTAGTGGAGAGGATTTCTGAAAATTGGACTTATGGGGTTAATTTTTGGGAAAATTCTTCTGGTTTCAGTTGTTCTACTGTTATCTGAATTTGTTGGTGGTTTGGAGTTAAATTGACTATATCACACACACACTCAAGGTCGTAGCTTTAGGTTGAAGTAAACACCTAACTCTTGCTTGACAAATTGCAAAATTTTTGATTGATTTTCCTGCCATCTTTGATGTTAAAAGAGTAAGATGCTAGTGATGAAATCTAAATTCAGAGTGTGGCTTGGTGAGTGATGATACTACTCTACGGGGTCTAGTTGATATTGTCTTTAGTGGTCTTTTATTTTGTTTCCTTTTGTTTGAGGACAAACAAAGCTTTAAGTTTGGGGGTGTTTGATGAGTGGCATAAATTAGAATAATTTTACACTTCTTGACTTTAAACTTTGGCCTAATTTTATTTAATTTTTGCCGATTTTAGGTCTCATTGCGGTCATTTGATTTTATTGTAGATTTGAAGAAAAGAAAGAAAATTTTTGGAAATTAAATCCGAAAATTTAAAAAATGTGGAGAGGTCATGCTCTACACAAGGAGACGTCGCATGCACTATGCGAACTGTAAGCATGAAGAGGTGCCATGTACGTGAGTTCCAAAAGTACCCACCAAAGGGTCTCTTGGACATTTAAAAATATATATATATATATATATTTATGAATATATATGTAAATATATGTTGTGCGAAGAGTGAGCTTCAAAGTTAAATCAAGGTGGCCGTGAGAGTGCAATGTGGGCTGAGAAGGCATTTAGATGGAAATTCAATTTTGAAAAGTCAAAATTAGTGGCTTTGGGTTGGAAATTCAAAATTGAATAGTCAACAATGGTGGGCCAAATTTGTGTTAGCAATAAAGAGAATAAGAAAAGAAAAAGCCATGTGTGTGGGCTTTTAGAGAGGGCTGGAACAACATGGAAATAAAAAAGAAAAGAAAAGGGAAGAGACCGGGTCATCTGATGTGACCCGGCCATGCAACACGCATAGGTTTTCAAAGGGGGGCGACGCGCATAAGAAGAAAAAGGGGAGAAAAAAGGATTTTGAATAATTTTTGGGGGAGCACACGAAGAGGAGGCCGAACTGGGGGCTGGGAGTGATTCGGTTGAAGGGCTTCTTTGTAGGAGATATAGGGAGAGGATTTATTTTGGGAGGAACACGCACAGGAGGATTTTTTGTGGGAGACATGCAGAGGAGGCCGTGAGCACAGGGAGGCATCCGGGGAGGTCTTGTTGGAGGTAGCCGAGGAGGTCTTTCGGGAGGCTTTTGGAGGCGGATGCGGATGCGGAAGAAGGTCAACACACACAGCAACAAGGGAGGTGGTTGGCGGTACGCTGAAAAATTAATATCTTTTCGGGACCGAAAAGCGGCGAACAACGGCGGTGCTCGGGGTGTTCGCGGCGCGCGACGGCGGTGCTGTGGGTGTTGTTTTGTCTTCTACTCTTCAAATAAAAGAAAGCATGGTGAAATCGTTTATGTTTGATTCAATTTTCGGCATGAATTAATTTTTTTATTCTAGGAAAAAACGATGTAACATAGTTTTAAACTATGCTTGCTCTTTGATGATAATCTGATGTAGTTTTCTTTGTTTGTTAGCAAATCTCCAATTTTTCCAAAAACCTCTTTCGTTAGTTAATCAAAACCTATTCTTGTTTATTATTTAACATTAGAATATGCAAATTAATAACGCAAGAACGCAATAAGACCCTCGATTTTTTTATACTACGTAAGTTCATACAAGTCTTTCGATCTCCATATTCACCTACGCTAAATTATCCAAGATCTATCCTATAATTCCCCCTTTCGGTAGCAAATCACAAGACCAACATCATCTAATTAATGACCAGTTAATTAAAAGCATTAAGCGTAGAATAACTCAGACAAACATTAAAGAAAACTAGTCGTGTTCTTCATAGTGGCTCCCATATTGCTGCAATGAGTCTCAATGTTATCCAACCGAATCAGTCTTTTTAAACCTTGCTTTTGTCTCCTCAATAAATGATATCATGGCTTTCTCAAGTGACATATTCTTCTCGCTTTGTTGACTTTCAAGTCCTAGAAGAGGTTGCAGCACATTCTTTGTATTTCCATGAGACAAATTCTCATGATTTCGAAGCCCTAGATGGTAATATTGTGGCACATAATTATCCTAATAGTTGTAGTTCCGATTGTTGATGTATTGAACCTGTTCTTGACTCGCTTCATTGCTCAAATCTATCCTACTTGTAGCTGCCACATATTCTGCACTTTGTGGTATCCTCTGGGTTGTCAAAGCTGAAATCTGATGGGATGGAGAAGCAACTTGAGCTGAAAGGGCAGCAAACGACTCTAATTCATGAATCCCAGCAACTTTTTTAGTCATAGTTCTTTTGGTTGGCCATTGATAGTTATTGGAGGTCATTTCTTCCAAAAGAGAAGTAGCACCCTCAGGTGTCTTTGACATCAAAGTTCCCCCAAATGCAGCATCAGTTAAAGTCCGAGTTTGCCCATTTAACCCATTATAGAACATCTGAATGTGCAACCAATCCGGCAATCCATGTTGTGGGAAGCGTCGAATCAAATCCTTATATCTTTCCCAAGCTTCATAAAGTGATTCAAAATCATGTTGCTTGAATTGACCAATCTCACTCCTGAGTTGAGTTGTTTTTGCACGTGGAAAGAATTTAGTTAGAAATTTTTCTGCCATGTCCTGCCAACTAGTGGTACGTCCCGGTTGTAAAGATTGTAGTCAATCTCTTACCTTGTCCCTCAAAAGAAAAAGGGAACAGTCTCAGTCTAATGGTGTCTTCAGTAATACCATTGATCTTTACAGTGTCGCAAATCTCCAGAAACATCGCCAGATGGATATTGGGACCATCAAGTGGTGATCCACTGAATTGGCCCTGCTGCACCTTGCTGATTAATGCGGGTTTGAGCTCAAAATTGTTGGCATTAATGGGCTGGCGTCTAATACCCGAATAGTTGTCATTCATAACTGACCATACATAATCCTTCAAGGCACGTGGCTGCACATTTTGTTGTCCGTTATCCATAGCTAGTACCCTTTTTTTCCTTAGTGCTCTGAGCGTTCTTTCAATCTCTGGATCAAAAGGAATAATGGCATGGGTTCTAGCACGACGCATCCAACATAAAAAACACCTAAAATAAATAAAATAAAATAAAATAAAAAGAAATAAAAAATATATATATAAAAATAAAATTCTAAATTAAAGCCAAGATTACTTTGTATCGATATTGGCAAAAATAAGAAAAACTCAATCCCCGACAATGGCGCCAAAAATATGATCGTTGCAAAACTGCAATTGCACAGTATCATAGTTTTATAATATAGTGATGTGTAGAGTATCGTTTGCAGGGATTGGTGTCTTAATTTTACCAAGTACCGAAATTATACTAATCTTGATTTTATTTAGAAATATTAATAATTTTAGAATGCAAAATTGAAATAAGGCTACTTTAAATAAACTATTCAAAGGAAAATAAAACTAGTTGCCACATATCAAATTAATGAGGGTAAAAACTTCTAGGAAATCGATTTTACCCAGTTTCTCACTATGATTTACTCATCTAGCTAATTCAACTTCGTTTTCTCTGTTTGTTAGCAAATCTCCAATTTTTCCAAAAGCCTCTTTCGATAGTCAATCAGAACTTATTTTTGTTTATTATTTAACATAAGAATATGCAAATTAATAACGTAAGAACGTAATAAGACTCTCGATTTTTTTATACTACGTAAGTTCATACAAGTCTTTCGATTTCTATATTCACCTACACTGAATTATCCAAGATCTATCCTATAATTCTCCCTTTCGGTAGCAAATCACAAGACCAACATCATCTAATTAATGACCAATTAATTAAAAGCATTAAGCGTAGAATAACTCTGACAAACATTAAAGAAAACTACTTCAGATTAGCATCGAAGAGCAAGCATAGTTTAAAACTAGGCTACATCGTTTTCCTAGAATACAAAAATTAGTTCATACCGAAAATTAAATCAAACATAAACGATTTCTCCATGCTTTCTTTTATTTGAAGAGTAGAAGACAAAACAACACCCCGAGCACCGCTGTTGTTCGCCGCTTTCCGGTTCCCAAAAAGATATTAATTTTTCAGCGTACCGCCAACCACCTCCCTTGCTGCTGTGTGTGTTGACCTTCCTCGGCATCCGCCTCCAAAAGCCTCTCAAAAGACCTCCCTGGATGCCTCCAAGAAGACCTCCCCGGATGCCTCCTTGTGCTCATGGCCTCCTCTGCATATCTCCCACAAAAAATCCTCCTATGCGTGTTCCTCCCAAAATAAATCCTCTCCCTTTATCTCCTACAAAGAAGCCCTTCAACCTAATCACTCCCAGCCCCCAGTTCGGCCTCTCTGTGCGCTTCCCCAAAAATTATTCAAAACTCTATTTTCTCCCCTTTTTCTTCTTATGCCCGTCGCCCCCCTTTGAAACCCTATGCGTGTTGCATGGCCAGGTCACATCAGATGACCCGACCTCTTCTCTCTTTTTTTATTATTTATTTCCGTGTTGCTCCAGCCCTCTCTAAAAGCCCACATGCATGGCTTTTTCTTTTCTTATTCTCTTCATTGCTAACACAAATTTGGCCCATCATTGTTGACTATTCAATTTTGAATTTCCAACCCAAAGGCACTAAGTTTGACTTTTCAAAATTGAATTTCCATCTAAATGCCTTCTCAACTCACATTGCACTCGCATGGCCACCTTGATTTAACTTTGAAGCTCACTCTTTGCACAATATATATTTACATATATATATATATATATATATATATTCATAAATATATATATATATATATTTTAAAATGTCCAAGAGACCCTTTGGCCCGTACTTTTGGTGCTCATGTACACGGAACCTCTTCATGCTTACGGTTCGCGTAATGCATGCGACGTCTCCTTGTATAGAGCACGACCTCTCCCACATTTTTTTAATTTTCGGATTTAATTTCCAAAAATTTTCTTTCTTTTGTTCAAATCTGCAATAAAATCAAATGCCCGCAATGAGACCTACAATCGGCAAAAATGAAATAAAATTATGCCAAAGTTTAAAGTTAAGAAGTGTTAAATCATTCTAATATACGCCACTGATCACTTCTCATTCCAAACAACCATAGGAATCCGAAACAAGGACAAATGATATAAAGTGGGAAGATTACAAGAATGAATCAAAGTCATATGGCTACCCATACAGGAGGGTAAAGGATGTTAATATGTTACAATCAAACCTGAGTTTCATGGTTCAAGCTAGGAACAAATGGCATTAAAATGTAGATTTAAGGTTGTGTACAGACCCCACCCCCCAACCACAACACTTAGTTGCATCGGAATCCTAAACAAGGACAAATAGTATGAAGTAATGTGGCTACCCATAGGAAAAGGTGGCCACCACCCCCTTTCTCATTAGCTTCTCATTCCACAAACATCCATAGGAGTCCTAAACAAGGACAAATGATATGAAGTGGGAAGATTAACAAGAATGAATCAAAGTCATATGGCTACCCTTAGGGGATGCTAAAGGATGTTAGTATGTTACAATCAAAGCTGAGTTTCATGGTTCAAGTTAGGAACAAATGGCCTTAAAACACACCACACCCCTCCAACCCCCAACCCCCATCCCACCCCACCCCAATTTGTTGTGGGAGCTGTGTGCACTAGGTGTTGCACACTGGTTGAACACAATCAAACTCTTCTCATTTTGGCAGGACCAATTGACAGGACCTCTTAAACAATGAAAACTTTCGTAGAAATTGTTAGACAACCACTTTACCTAAAAGCTTAAGCCAAAAGCATATATCAAGCTTTAACAGAAATAAAGACTTGAATTCATGAAATAGAAAATTTTTTAAAGAGACCAACTCTTACTTGGGTTACCCCATTGGAAAACTCTCCCAATTGGACTTCAAGTGGGTTTTGAAAACAATAGACGTTTATAATACTAAAAAGTGTTACAGGGTAGGGAGCTTCTAAGAAATAGGAAATTTTTAGTAAAATGAAAATTTTTATTTCTGAGTAATATTGTCTAAACCCAACAAAATAAATTTCATAACTAGTAGTTGTCAAATATAAAGTAATGCTCATACACTAAAGTACTTCTCATGGCTTACGTAGATCATAATCCAAAGAATTTCCCTATAAACTTAATTTTGCTCTATTTTGGGTGGATGCTTCACACTACAAGTGCTTCTTAGCCTCATACCTCTTATATCTGTTCTGCATCGTGTTTATGGATAGTATGTTGACAACCTCTCTCCAAGTAGCTTTTTCTTCTCATATTCTCTCATTTGTCCCTCCAAAAAAAAACAAAAAAAAAATTTCTTTATCTTTTTGAGTTTCTCATATTCTAGTATGTTCCCCTCACGATGTCTAGAAATTGTTCTATCTTTTATGTAACTAGCACCATGATCATCTCTTTCCTGTGTTTGCATTATGTTATTTGATATTTAAACAAAAAAAATGTGTTCTATTTTACTTGGTTTATTAATTTACGTGTTATCAATTATTTTTGTTTTAAAGTGGATATTTCTCTGATTTCTTTGGGAAAGTTTTTTGTTTAATTTATGATATGCTTCGCATCCTATGCTTTTAATGGAATCTGTATGTGTTTCTTCAAATTATATGTAAAAATGCATGCTTTATGTCATTTGGGGGGAAGTTGTACTCATAGAATGTTGCATTGGCATCTTGATTTTTTTTTTTTTCACAAAACTGAAAATATTTTACTTTCTTTTATCATCCAATTTACAATTTCCCCTACCATGCACTTCATTGAAAATATGGAGTTATAGATGCATTGGCATGACTTGTTTGCAATGGTATTACTTAGTGGGACGCATGGCTTGTACTCGGACCTTCATCTTGGGGCAAGGTTGCTTACCCCTTACTGTGTGCTTAATTGAAACTAGCTTGTGGATCATGACCATTGATTTAAGTGTATGCTTTGTAGATATATTTTAAATATACTTTGTAGATATAATTTAGACTAGTTGCATTCAATGTCATCATGATTTTTCTTTCATATTTGCGTATGTCATACTTTTCCTTTTCTTATCATTGTTATGTTATAATTGGGTGCCTTATTTGTCCATTAGCACAACTGCGCAACTCATTATGGTTTTGTTTTAGATTGCCACTTGACCTAAAGGCCAACCGTGTATATTAAAACCTTGACACTGTCAACGGACAGCAAAAGCTTTGCTGTCCACACTTCTTTCCTTATTTCAACCCACAATTATTTCCTTATTTCTCCATTCATTATTCTGTGGAGTTAACATGCATTGTTTGACATATTATAGTTTACATGTATAGGGCTAGAATCATGCGGGAACTTATCTGCTTTCCATGTATAGCATTCTTGTAAAGTCTATATATAATATATAGAACTCAAGGCTAGACAAGTTCGGTCATTCACACAATACTTTGACATGGTATTAGAGCCGATTGCTAATTTTTTCTTTTCCCTTGAATATTTTTGTCTTCTTAGTTTCGTAGGTGTCTCTTGTGCCTTTCGGTCAGGTCTATGTTGACCAATGCTGCACCCAAAAATTTTTTTTTGGTATTTCTGTGGCTGTCATGGGTCTATTCTCTTCTGGAATTTTTTTTGGTTCTCTGGTTTTCGGTATTTCTAAGGCTCGGTGGCTATTGGCGCAGCCTTAATCTTGATTTCTCGGCAACTCTGTGGCTAAGTGGCTGTCGAAATAGCCTTTTGTTGTTGTTTCCAGTGACTCTCTGTCCTTGTGATTCTTGGAATAGTAATCTAAGAGTATTGGAGGTGTTGTGCGACGTCCCTCTGCCATTTCCTTGGTTCGCGATTTATTTTTTTAGTGCAGGCAGGTTGATCTCAATTTTCTTTGCATCTGTGTTGATTTTTTTTGGGTTTCTTGATTTTCTAGTATTGTTTGTCTTTCGGAATAAATTTTTTTTTTGTCTCGGCCTTTTTTTTTTTTTTCTTTATTTAGCATGGACTCTGCGCCTGTGTGTGCCAAGTTTACGAGCAACAATTATTCTACGTGGTTTTTTCAATTTGAACTTTTTCTTGAGGGAAAAGATCTTTGGGGTCATATTGATGGCACGGATTGTGCACCCATTCATGATAAATCCAAGGTTTCAGCATCTTCTCTTTCATGGGTTGTGCTTGATGCTCGGATTATGTCTTGGCTTCTTGACTCAGTTGAGCCACATATTGTCCCCAATTTGCGGCCTCATCGCACCGCTCAATCCATGTGGACTTGCTTAAAGAAAGTATATCATCAAGATAACGGTGCTCGTCGTTTTCAATTAGAGCATGCAATTACCATGTTTCAACATGACAATCGTTCCATCCAAGACTATTATTCAGCGTTTTGAACTCTTTGGAACGAATATTCTGATCTAGTTACAGCGGATGTTCCTGTTGCCTCTCTTTCCATTATTCAACGTCTTCACGAGACTAGTCGTCGTGATAAGTTTCTTATGAAACTCTGTGCCGGGTATGAATGTGTTCGCTCTTCTCTACTAAATCGCTCTCTTGTTCCTTCTCTTGATGTTTGTTTTGGTGAGTTACTTTGTGAAGAACAATGCCTTAGTACTCAAGTTACTTTGGAGCAATCTCATGGTAGTTCAAGTCTGTCCCTGTGGCTTATGCTGCTCAACGACGAGGACCGCCTGCGAATTCTAGCACCTTGCAGTTTTGTTTTATGCAAGGAATTTGGGCATATCACTGCTAATTGTTCCAAGAAATATTGATCTTATTGCAAGAAGGGTCACATTATCAAAGACTGTCGTATCCGCCCTCAGAATCGTCAGACATTGGCATTTCAGACTTCTGTTATTGTACCCCCGACAGTGACTTCTGCAGCTCCTGACTCTTTTCCAGGTGACTCCCCTGTTCCTGCAAATCTTGCAGCGAGTTACTGCATACCTGAAATGGTGCAACAGATGCTAATTTTGGCATTATTAGCAATGGGGTTCCACGGTAACAATTCTACTAAACTCTGGTACGTGGACTCAGGTGCCTCTAATCACATGACGAATAATCCCACTGCTATGTGTCATGTTCGGCCCTACGCTGGTCATCTACTATTCAGACTGCCAATGGCAGTTCTTTGCCAATAACTGCTATCGGAGATGTCTCTTCTAAGTTCACTAATGTGTTTCTTGCTCCTCAGTTTTCCACGAATCTTATTTATGTTGGTCAATTAGTTGATAACAATTGTGCTATTAATTTTTCTAGTGATGGTTGTGTTGTGCAGGACGAGGTAACGAGGAGCTGATTGCGAAGGGACCTAGAGTGGGGCGCTTGTTTCCACTACTTTTGCCTGTTCTAGCACTTTCTTTAGTTTCTTCTATTAAGTATTCTGCTTGTAATAATGTTGCAGATCTTAGTATGGCGTGGCAAGCCATCCCAATGCTCAGATCTTATCTCATGTATTGAACTCTGGTTTACTTGGTAATAAAGAACATTCTTCTTTATCTTTTTTAAGTGTGCTTCTTGCAAACTTGGTAAAAGCAAACTCTTCCCTTCCCTTAGCATGCTAGTAGAGCCTCTTAGTGCTTTGATCTTATCCATAGTGATGTTTGAGGACCTTCCCCGGTTAGTTCACATGAAAAATTTAAATACTATGTGACTTTCATTGATGATCATAACATATTTACTTGGGTCTACTTTCTTTGCTATAAATATGAGGTTTTTCGTACTTTCACTGAGTTTTTAGCATATGTTGACAATCAATTTTCTACTTCTATTAAGACATTACGCACAGATTCCGGTGGTGAATATTTGTCTACTGAGTTTCAGGAATTTTGGCTTCTAAAGGTTATTCATCAATGTTCATGTCCCGCTACTCCCCAACAGAATGGAGTAGCTGAACGCAAAAATCGTCATCTCCTAGATGTGGTACGTACTCTTTTGCTAGAATCCTCTATTCCATTCATGTTCTAGGTTGAGGCTCTGAAAACTGTTACTTATTTGATTAATCGTTTACCTTCTCAAGTCCTACTCATGGAGTCTCCCTATTTCCGCTTATTCGCTAAGCAACCTAGTTATGATAACCTTCGTACCTTTGGTTGTGTATCTTTGTTCATTTACATCATGAGCGACATAAATTATCTACTCAATCTGTTCGATGTGCATTCTTGGGATATAATGTGTATCCAAAGGGATTTGTTTGCTATGATCCTACATTACATCGTACATGCATTTCTAGGAATGTTATTTTCTTTGAAAATCAACATTTCTTTCCTATGTCCTCTGTGCCTTCCTTTTCTAATGTGGTTTTCCCCTCCTTTGAGTAGCAGTCCTCAGTTCTTCATCAAGTTAGTTCTCGCTTTAAATCAAGCATTGTGTATACGATACACTCCCACCCAGAGTCTCTTCTGGTGGCTCACCCAATATCTGATCCTACCAAGCTCCAAATTCAGCAGTTGCAGCACCTTTAGAGCCTTTGGTACATCGCTCTCCTCGAGTGTCTGTACCCCTAGATAGGTATGGGTTTGCCTTTTCTAGTTGTAGAAATTCTATTTTAGCTCTTACTGCTGCATTGTTGAATTTTGATATTCCCACATCCTACTCACACGCTGTCAAGCATGATGGTTGGCGACAAGCTATGCAGGAAGAAATTGCCGCTCTGAAGGCCAATCACACCTGGGACATTGAGCCTTTGTCCCCCTACCATTGTTCCTTTGGGCTGCAAATGGGTTTACTCAGTCAAGGTTAGATCTGATGAAGTTTTGATTGTTACAAAGCTCGCCTTGTTGCACTTGGGAATAATCAGGAATATGGTGTTAATTATGAAGAGACTTTTGCTCCTATGGCTAAGATGACTACTGTTCGTACGATCCTAGCTCTTGCTGCTTCTAGTGATTGGCCACTACATCAGATGGATTTCAAGAATATTTTTCTTCATGGGGATCTTAAAGAGTGTATTTATATGAAGCCACCCCCAGGTTTGTTTCCCTCTCCGACTTCACATGTGTAAGCTTCGTCGTCTCTTTATGGTCTCAAACAAGCTCCAAGGGTCTAGTTTGATAAATTCTGCACCACTTTATTACAATTTTCATTAAAGTAGAGCAAGTATGACACGTCATTGTTTCTTTGAAAATCAGACATGGGTATTGTTGTTCTTTTGGTTTATGTTGATGATATTGTGATCACTGGTTCCGATTCTGCTTTACTTGGTGAGCTCAAGACTCATCTCTCAGAGTCCTTTCATATGAAAGATCTTGGGTCTCTCACATATTTTCTTGGTCTTGAGGTGCATCGTAGTCCCTTTGGTATTTCACTCAATCAACATAAGTATGCTAGTGACTTCGTGGCTACAGCTGGCCTTCAGGAGGCTACTTCTGTTGTTACTCCCATAGAATTAAATGTCAAGCTTTGCAAAGAGGAAGGTGACTTACTTGCTGATCCTGGTTTATATCAGAAGTTGGTGGGTAGCCTTGTTTATCTCACCATTACTAGACCGGACATTTCTTTTTCTGTACAGCAAGTTAGCCATTTTCTTCAGACTCCTTGTCATCTTCATTTGGCTACTGTCTGTAGGATCATAAGCTATGTGCAGGGCACTTTTGCCCGTGGTTTATTCTTCCCTGCAGGCAACTCTACTCGCCTTTCTGCTTATAGTGATGCTGATTGGGCTAGTTGTGCGGATACACGTTGCTCCATCTTTGGTTGGTGAGTGTTCTTAGGTGATGCTTTGATCTCTTGGAAGAGTAAGAAGCAAGACAGAATTTCTAAGTCATCTACGGAACCTGAATACCAAGCGATATCTCTTGCTTGTTCTGAAATTATTTGGCTTCGAGGTTTGCTTGTTGAGCTAGATTTTTCTGATACCGATCCTACACCTCTACATGCTGATAATATGAGTGCTATTTAGATCATGGTCAATCCTGTCTATCATGAGCACACGAAGCATATTGAAGTCGATTGTCACTCTATCCGTGAAGCATTTGAAGCTTGTGTTATCACTCTTCCACATATTTCTACTGAATTACAAATTGTTGATATCTTCACCAAGGCTCTCACTCGTCATCGACATTGCTTCCTAAGTAGCAAATTGATGCTTGTTGATCAACCCGCATCAATTTGAGGGGGGCTGTCAACGGACAGCCAAAGATTTGCTATCCACACTTTCTTTCCTTATTTTAGCCCACAATTATTTCCTTGTTTCTCCATTCATTATTCTGTACAGTTAGCATGCATTATTTGACAGATTATAGTTTACATGTATAGAGCTAGAATCATGCGGGAACTTATTTGCTTTCCATGTATAGCATTCTTGTAAAGTCTATATATAATATACAATACTCAAGGCCAGACAAGTTCGGCCATTCACGCAATACTTTGACAAACACTCCCCAGCATGTGCAAATCAATTGCAAGTGGACAGGTAAACAAATAATTAATTGAATATGGGAATGAGAAAAAAAAAAATGATGAGCACTAGCAACAATAGTTGAACCCAGCAGCTCTTGGAAACCATGACTTTGGTGCTGTTTCTCCATTAGACCTGAAAACTAAGTTATGTTGTGGGCCAACAATAAAATCCAAGTCTCAAACCTCATTTTTACCCCATTTTACATCTAAAGTCTGCTGTTACCTAGAATGCAAAATGTTTTGGTTTGTTGAACAGAAATGAGATTCCAAACACACATGTTGGACAATAGAGTAATGCTTATATTGACGTGGAATTAAAGGATGGTACTATGACACTTGTATATTTGGGAGTGGATGTTGAGGTGTTTTTAAATTTTAAATGCGACTGCCTGTGATAAAGTAGATTGACAATGACTCAAAACAATTATAATGAGACTATGCCGCATGTTTCTAATAAAATGTCTAAATCGTTTGAAAAATACACAGTTGAAGCTTCAGGTGGCTAAATTAGGTGTTATAGAACAAAAAATGCAGCATGTTTTTTATAAATTTGTACTTATTGTTAATACTCTACATTATTAGCATTTTCAGGTGATTTTGTTTTAACTGTCATTTTCTCAGTAAGTTTTTAATGTTCATTCTTTTCATGGAGCTATGCCCTGTTTTATTTATTTTGAAACATTCATTGAAATTAGTTTTGTCTCTAAGGGCTGTAATTCCCATTTTTTAAAAATTGAAATGATTATTAAGCACTATGTATTGAACTAAGGTTAAATTATTTGATATTTAGAAAAATATAAATATCCTCAACATAGTTGATCTTTAATATGGAAATCTTTTAATAATAAATAGAATTTTTTATTTGACTGGTGTATTTGAAGGCTGAAAAAATAGAGACGCCAATAAGCACTCTATGAAAGGTGATATTTGGTATGGCAATCCATCCGTATCTTTGTTTAGTGCATTGAAATCTGGCAGAAATGTTGATTTGATTTTGGAAAATGCAGGGAACCTGAATAATATCTTTGCATGTTCTGCTCATGTACACTAAGTGTCTCTAAGCACATCAGCTCTTTGACTAGTGCTTATCCTTTAAAATGGCAAAGTTTACCGGCAGTCTGGCATATCTAGTCTTGGAATGGTTTTATAATTTATCAGGCAATAATTTTTTATTGTTTGAAGTGTTGGTAGTGCATGTGGTGGTGTGGTTTGTGTATGGGTGCGGTGGGGGTGGAAGGGGTGTTTGGTTCAGAAAAAGTTTTTTAACCTTTTTCCTTATGAAACATTTAGGAATGCCAAATCCTGATAAAAGACGAACAGAATTGAGGCATGATACAATGCCCTGTGAAGAAACTAAGCTGGAAGAACCAACAGCTGAGCTTGGTCCTGCGCCTTCACCAACTATGCCAACTGGAACTGAATCTCAAACAAATGGACAGAAGACTTTGAAAGATGCCGTGAAGCTAAAGAACAAGAGGAAAAAGAAGGCATCCAAAACTGCTGGTCCTACTTAGTTGGATTTTGTGAACAGATCCTTTGTTGAGCTTGTATATTATTACCCCGCGTCTTTAACCTGTAATTTATACATTATTGTCATGTTCCTTTGAGAACTGTAATATTAGGAGGATTTCTCTGCCTTACAAGCTAGGTAGTTCAATCTTTCTTTGAAATTTTGTGATCTGTATGCTTGGATAGAGCTTTTGCAGTCTCCCTGATCATCTTAGAAAATTATGATAAATTGGGTATGACGATGTTTCAAGATTTTTGAACATGCATGAGAAAATTATTTTTTCCTGGTTTTGCAGCTTGAAGGACCAGTCTTATTTAGCTCTCGTAGTTTGCAGTGGGACAGTTTTGTTAAACTGCAACTTTCAGGATTTAAAGAAACTGCAATTTTCACTGTGGTAGTGGGAGCAACTACAATCAGGATGTTCCTGTGTAGAAATTTGGCCTTGGTCATGGGCTGAGTTTAAAGAAACTGTCCCTCTATAGAAGCAAGGATAAGATTGAGAATACTGTGAAGTTTTTCAAAGCGGGAGTTTTATGATCTGAGGATGCCCTTTTAGATTCTTTTACAATGGGGGATTGTAGAATTGCCTTGCTAAAAGAACAGATTGGACTTTCCGCTCTAATCTTAAACATAACTAAATACAGAGTACCTCAACATTTGGGGCCTGTTTGGATTAAGAATTGGAGGCTGGGAAAAGAAAAGGAAAGAAACATATGAAGGGAATTTGTTTTTTAAACTATATTTTTTCTCTATACCAAATACTAATCAAAATGAAAATTTATTTTTAAAAAATTTTAATGTTTTAAAACTATTTTTTGATTGATTGAAATCTATTTTTTCGTTATTGCTATTGGCTGATAAAATTAAAATGTGTTGTTTTATCTGTAACTTACACCTGTAGGCTTTATATTTAAATTCAGTGTACATGTTTGATTCCATAAATCATTGCCTCTTTAATTTCATCATTAATTTTGCCCCTCTTAAATGTAAATTTAATTATTTCCTCTTTCATTCTCTCTGTCTCGCTTTCTAAAACTATTATTTGATTGGTTGAAATATTTTTCTCTTTATTTCTTTTGGTTAATTAAGTTTGGTGCTTGAATAGTGAGTGAGGGTGTTAGCACCACTCCCAATTATAGTTGTTATGCTTATGGTTCACCAGGCCACGATTCTAACCACTAGCACAAGCATCAACCTAGCTTGAAGTTTGGAAGTTGCAATGATATACAACAAAGACAAGGCCTAGGATCACCTAAATAATGTTGAACTCTATTTTTATAGTTGTGTTGATTGGAGATTCATGGTATACTTGAAATGATATCTTGGGTTTGGCCATTCATACGAGGCAGCAATAGCAACATTTTATTAGTGTCACATTCTAAGAGCAGCAGTCATTAAAGCCGTAGGATCCTTCAAAAGCAACCTCCACATATGATTTTCCATTTTTCAGTCCCTTTCTCTGCATAACTTTAGATTAAGAAATTTACACAAAGTATTATAATAAGTGCACGTATAAGTTGTTGACGGAGTTTACGCTCTTTAATTTTTGCATCTTACAATCCATACTTAAGTGTTTTGTTTTCTTTTTTTCACTTTCTACTCTTTTCTCTTTGGCCCCCTGTTGGGGTATAGCATGAATATGCTCAAACCATACATGACATTAAGAGTACTTACATTTTAATATCGCTTGAAGGAAAGTGCTGAAAATTGAACAGAATCAATGATATTAGTTCGGTGTATTTGTCCATTGAAATAAATCTAAGCTCATCAACTAATCAATAGTCTAATTAACTAATGATTTGGTTTAGATATCTGATTTGAGCCAATTCTCACAATATCTCATTTTTTTCTAAATAGATCTTTTGATTTAGCATGTACAATTACACTTAATTTATATAGGTCAGCCACTTAAAAAATAGTTGTGCATACTATTTATACTATTTTTTAATTTTATGATCTATAATAATATTGTTGTATAATATATATATATTTAAATACATATACTAGTTCCATTTAAGTAACCATTGGTTCATAAATATTAAAACCTAAACTCATACTAATATTCAAAAATTGTGAGAAAGGTTGATAGAAACTAGGCGAACAAATTTGTTAATTGAATTTTTTGTTAGGCTTGAAACGAATTTTTGAGGCGATTCTACTTTAAAATATTTTTTAATAGTCCTACACGATGATGTTAACAATTCACTCGCCACCCATTACTTTTAATATATAATTTTTTTTTATATGTGTGTAGGTGTGCTAAATAATGTAACCTCACTTAAGCTTACATGGTATGATTTTGGTGGAGGGAACACAATACCTCCATGGCAGTTGAGTTTTTCTTTGACAAAGAGAAGTGAAATTTGGAGCTTTTGAGGGACTTTCTTTTGTGTTCGATATGTGCAATAATGAGTCATTTTCTTTGGCGGTAGTTGCATGGTCCAATTTTTTTTTATTTTTTAAATTAAGTCTTATTTAATGGAAAATTTTTGCATTTTTCTTGCCGAAAAGAGAAACCTTAGTCTATATTAAAAATTAGAGTGAACATGTCATAATTAACTGTTCATTTAGAAGTTTCCCTTGGAATTGAGCTCTCTAATCTTGTAAGGATAGTTTTGAAGAAATTACTTTTGATGGTCATCATTGAAGGAATCATTAGAGCATGTTGTAGAATAAATGATTTTGTTCTAAAACAAATGTGAAATGAAAATTTCTTTTTTCCTTTTCATTGACTTTTTGAGTCTTACCCCATTTTGATAATGATAAATGACAGCATCTCAATTTGTGTGTTAAGTTTATGAATAGGTTTATCTTTTAAAAAACACAAATGACAGATGCAGAATGGAAGCCATAAAGCAATTAATCAAGCACATACCTTGGCGCATTTTATGAGAACCGAAGAGTCAAAGCTTGAAGAGTTATGTTGTTTTCAGTTGTAATAGTAATTAGATTTTCAATTGTGCATGCATGATCACTTGATTTAAATTGAAGCTCATCACCTAACCTTAGATTGACCTTAGGACCAAATGTACATGAAAAACCTTTTTATTTAAAATGTCTAAAATTACACAAAAGGTTTTGAAATAGTTTTGAAATCAAAACTATGGCCAAAAATCATTTGGACAAGTTTAAATCACCATTAGATTTGATATAATTTATATACACTTGTCCTAGCATGGGGCTAGCTCATTTAAGGTGGAAAAACAAAGTAATCGTCAACTAATGCACTACACTGGTCAACTAATGTAAGTCGGTAGTCTTATTGAGTTTTTGCCTAGGTCAATCGTCGACGAATGGTAATGGAGTCATCGACGAAAAACTCCAATAGCTTTAAATGATTTTCAAATCAGGTGACTCGTTGACGAAAGAGGTTAACTCGTCGATGACTGAAGGTCACTTGTTGACAACTGATTGTGACTCATTGATGATTCGTATTAGGAACATGACTCCAACGGGCGAAAACAACTAGGTTTTCAAAATAAAATATCATATCTTCCCCCAAGGGCCATATAACGGTTAGTTTTGGGTTTGACCTATAAATACAAGTTTAAATAACTTTTAAATTGTTAGAAAAACATATTGGGAGCATACTTGCATATTCTTTGATTCCCAAACATATTTTGTACTCCATTTTGAAGATCAAGATCATATTTCTCCTGTTCTTTTTGTTTGTGGGGTCATTCATTAGTTTAATAAGGCCCGCCCCCTGTTGTCTAGTCCAGGTGGGGGAAGAGAGACGCAGTGCTCCCTAACAGACCCAGGTTGGGGCGTTAGATAATGATATCAGAAAAATTACCTAGGCGAAAATGTGATGAGATTCACATCGCCTGAGTTTAGAAATGGGGGTTTGCAATGAGAATGTTGCTTTCTGTAAGTGAGGGAGAATGTGATATTCAGTGGAAGAAAAGTTTAAAAAAGATTTGATGTTACTATCCATATCAACAAGATGTACCTTTCTTTTTGGGATATTTCTCATAAGAACTCCATGGTTAAGCATGTTTAGCTTGAAGTGATTTTGGGATGGGTGACCTTTTAAAAAGTTTTCTCAAAAAGTGTGTGAATGAGGACAAAACACACTGAACATGACACGTGTTGGTTTGTAGAACCAGTCATTAGTCCGATAAGGTAAAGACCCACCCCCCTGTTGTCTGAGTCAAGTGGAGGAGAGACGCAGTATTCCTAGTAGACCCAAGTTGGGGCCTTACAAATTAAATATAAATTATATAATTTATAATTAGGGTTTCATAATTATTATATAATTAATAAAATTAGAAATTATATTTTGAAGTTTTAAGAAAAAATAAAAATAAAAACTATTTTTGAAAAGTTTCATCTACTCTATTCAACTCTACTAAGTCTCGCACAAAACCAATCGACCCGAAAAAGCAACATAGCAATTTAAAGCTCATCTCCACAAAGAGTTAGCCCTAAGGCCACCAACTGGCTCTCCGTAGGCTGTAGCTCACCTTCTCCCTTATTCAGCAGCCGGCCATGGCGTCCATCACTGCCCCAATTGCTACTGCTTCTTCTCCTTCTCCTTCTCCTTCTCCTTCTCCTTCTCCTTCTTCTCCCCTTCTTCCTTTCTCCTCACGACCCTTCTCTTCCCGGCAGCGTAGCCCCATACCCATCTCTCTCTCTCTGCGTTCTCCCTCCCCAAAACTACTCCCTTCTCTTCTCCACGTTCCTAGACAACAGCCCTTCTCTGCTACTATCCTTCGATCCAAACCACTGCCAATTCTCCGAGGAAGAGTCTACGCCTCCAATTCTAATTCACCTAACTTACCTTCTTTTCCTCTCTCCGACTCCACGCGCACCGTCTCCGCCATTCTCGCTTCCGTCTTCTGCGTTTCCAAACTACTCGTCAGCGCCGTTCGCCAATTCGCGCTCAAAGCCGCTGAAATCACAGGCCAGCCCACGCCGGAAGAACTTGCGGGCATCCGGTCTCTTAGCGGGTCCCTGGTCTGCGCCGCCGGGCCGCTCTTCTTCGCGGCGCTCAAGGACCGCCCCAGCGGGTACCTGAATACGCCGCTGACGGTGGTGGCTTCCGGCCTCTCTAAATGGCTTGACATATACAGTGGTGTGTTGATGGTCAGGGTTTTGCTCAGTTGGTTCCCCAACATACCTTGGGAGCGTCAGCCATTATCGGCCATTCGGGACCTCTGTGATCCATACTTGAATTTGTTCCGGAACATCATTCCGCCTTTGTTCGATGCGCTCGATGTTAGCCCGCTATTGGCTTTTGCGGTACTGGGCACGCTCGGCTCCATTCTCAACAATAGCAGGGGCACCTATTGAAGTGAGTGCTTTTTGTTTTAAGTGAAGAATTATTCAAGTAATATTGGAAACTTTTGTTCTTATTTCTTTTTTCCTTTTTTTTCCCCCAATTCTATATGCCTTTGTAGGTTGATTTCGTGGATGTAATATTAGTTTTGGGCTGAAAAATATTAAATGGTTGTGAAAAATTCTGATTGCCATATTGAAGAAGAGTTTGTATGTTGAACATCGAGGGATATTTATTCCACAAAATTGTGGTTGTTGTTTTTTGGTGTTGAGACTTTTACATTCTTGATTATATGATAAATTGGAATTATGATTTCAGTAATTGGTACAAACACCTTTGTACGTTTATTACCCTCACGTTCCTTTTTATTTTATTTCTTTCGTACTAGCTTTTTCTTACCATGGTATCCCTTACAATTCTTGAGAAGATGATGAAATAAAGGATTGGAAGTTAAAAGGGCTAAAAGGGTAACAGCCAGCTTGTTTTTGTTTGACATTCTATAAACCATTGTATTTGCATTTCCTTGTATGGTCAGGGCCCAAAAGCTAGTCAGTTCATTCTCAATTGAAGAAATACAAAAAATAATGCATCAAACTCGTGTCTTAAATTTTACTGAATTTATTTTTTTATTTAAAAAAGTTGTTTGGTTGTGGCTTGAACAAGTCCTTCTATAGTTGATCTAGAAACAACAATAACAACAACAAACCTAGCCTTAATTTTTACTACATGAAAGTCAATTGCTTAAATCCTTCTGCCAATTTACACAATAGCAGACAATTTCTTCCAACAATTTGAGGACTATTAAATCCTCACTAGCTTATTTCAAGTTATTTCAAGTTTATCTTACCTCTTCTACTGCTAGTAATAGCTCACTTTTCCTCATTAGTACTATTTGTTATTGATGCCCAAACCATCTGAGCTACCCCTCCCATATCTTATCTTATGCTATCCCTAACTTATTGCAAATTTGTTTATTCTTTAATTTATCTATAATATTATACCACTTATCCATCTTAACATTCCTATCATGGTTTTAAATAGTGACTACTATTGTTACATAATCCTATTAAGTAATGATTTTTTGGGGTTCCTGTTACTGTTATAGACTACGAATCGGTGGGCAAAAAATTCATAGCCATAGCAATTGTTACAAACTGCAGCCATTACATAAAGGCCAAGATGGCCATTATGTAACCGCTACAAGACTGCTACTGAAAGAATATTTATTTTTCTTTTTTACTTTTTCTTTTCACCTTTTTTCCCCCATCCATAAATCATTCTCAGTATTATATGTGAAGAGAGGGGGAAAGATCATAATGAAGACGGTGATGATGCAAAATTTACTATTTTTCTAAATAATCATAAGAGATGAATTAATTAGCAAATTGATAATACAAATTTGTTTAAAAAATATTTTATTTTGATAATATTAGTAATTTGATATTTCTATTCTATATTTTTCAACTTCAACCTTCCTTTTTTTTTTTTTTTTTTATCTTTTCTAGTTTTTGTTGTGTTCCAGTTATTTGTTTATTTAATAATAAATTTTATGATTATATATATGTATATTTTTTTTAATGACCCGGCCGGAACTCCAACCTAGGCAAGCCTTTCAAACCCACTGAAGTAGCACCAAATTGGAATTTTATGATTATATGTTATAATTTTAAAGCTTAGGTTATAGTTATATAGTATAACTTGTTAGCCTAAGTTTATTAAATTTTTATTACTTTAACAAATGAATAATAGAACTTGTTTAATTTATTGTATATTTTTGTTATTCATATGGCTTATGTGTCTAATAGATTAATGGAGTGTTTAGTGTATTTTATTTTATTAATCACACATAAGAATAATGAAAAGAGAAATACGCACACACATTTAAAGTTTTTCAATCAATGGTTATTTAAAAACAAATGTGATAGGTGTTGTCCTTACCAAACAATTTAGTTGAACTAAAGAATCCAAAATATACTATAACTCTTTCTAAGAAGGCTTAAGAGCTTAAAACATGCAAATATACTACTATACATAAGGTTGTGCGCACTTGAAAAAATTCACAATGGTTCCACCCATTTCCTGTAATGTGACATCCACTACTACTACTTCTTGCTACACCCGTTATTGTTTCCGTTACGCTACTCTACCTGCTACAGTTATTTAAAATCATGATTCTCATTTTGGCTGCTTTTACTTTTTGGATATGTTATTTCCTAGTTGTCCAACATTTTTATCCATATAGCATAGTTGGTCTTATAGCTGTCTGATAAAACTTTCCTTTTAATTTTAAGGGTATCCTACAATCATACAACAAGGTCAAAACACTTCTTCATTTACTAAGCTTTAAGTTTATGTATTATATCTTCTTCGATTTTTTCTAGAGCTTGCATAGTAAATTCAAAGCGTTGAAATCTACTTGTGCTTTAATTTCTTAACTAGTTTAATCTTTTCTCCAATATCTCTCCTACCATGACTAAAATTACATTTCATATTTTTTGTCTTTTTTCTACTGACCTAAAACCTCTAGAATCTAAAGTTTCTCTCCATAATTCTAACTCAATTCTACTTCATCTCTAATTTTATCAATCAAGACAATATCATCTACAATGATTTTCCGGCATATTCAAATATATTTTTTACATCGCAAGGAGCTGTGTTGGTGAGATCTCCAATTTTGTAAACTCGTGCATGTGCATATTTTATTAATCTTAATGTGATGGTTGGGATTTCAATGACCCAAGGATTTACTTAGCATGCTCATAGTGCCCCAAATTCTCAGATGGAAACAAAGAGAAAACAAATTCATTATTCTTAATCATGCAAACGTTAAGACCATGCTTGGTGTGCAGGAATCAGTCCGTAAGAAATGTACACTTGGACTGGAAATAAATCCAGCATTTGGATTTGGTATGTTGCATAGTTGGTAGAATCTTACGATTCACAATTCGATTCATGTGACTCGTATCAATTCCGCACCAAATTGATTCAAATCTTACTAGCAAATCTAAAAACAACCTAATCGTTGCCAAATCTGTCGATTTACCTCGTGAGTCTAAATGTATTGATTCACATGATTCTCTAGACCTATAATATCCTGACAAAGCCCTACTAGTTTAGAATCCCATTTTACATTCTATTTTTCATTGCTTTTATTTTCATGTTTTACCTTCCTTTCCTTGTCTACATCAGTTTTGTGCTGAAAAAGGTAAGAAAAGAATTTTAGGTCTTATGTTGCCTTAAAAAACCATTCATTGCTCTTGGAGGAGTTTAGTATTTTGCCACTGAGAAGAAGGGGTAGAACACTTATCGTCTAAGATATACTCGTCTTTCGTTGTGTTGTTAAAAGCTAATATTTTAGAAGTATATTTAATAATTATAATTTTTTTAAGTTAGTTATTTTCATCTTCTTTTTTCCAAAAAAAAAACGTGAAATATTATTATTTTTAATTGTTGATAAACACTAAAAGTTCAGTGTTTTATTAATTTTTCTCAATTATTCCCTTAAACTGCATAAAGTTCATTTTTTTATTAATATTTCTTGACACATTCCCTTTTCATTGTTTAGGGAAAGCTTACACATGAAATATGATTTTTTTAATTGTCAAAATTTGAAAGTATTTTACTATGTTGCTTGTTGTTCATATGTCAATAAATGCATGTCTTTTAGAATTGATTTTGGAAGTTTCTAATGATTCAATTTGATTCTCAATTCTTGGTTCCCGAAATTGGAATTTCGATTCATAGTTCAAATCTCGATTTGACAACTATGGTATGTTTAGAGTCATTTGCAGTGGGTCTTATTGGTAACCCAAATTGCCATTCTTGAAAATTTGGATTGAAAAGATAGAGGAGGTATGGAAATGCCAATCCAGATGGGTGTTGTGGGTTTTTATAACTCAAAATAGAAATATTCCCCTTTTTTGAAATAACAGGAAAATAAAGATACCTTACAGCCTTACACCTCCTAATATTTTTGACTCCTACATAAATGATCCAAACATGAGTGAAAGGGAACCTCCTAATATTTTCGAATCCTATGTAAATGATCCAAACATGTGTGGAAGGGAATCATTCCCATTTTCTAGGAATGGGAATCACTAGACTGGGATTTGACTCCCACTCATTCCCTTTCTGGGTTCCAAATGTTGCCTGAGTTCTTAAGAGAACTTAAAAAGGCAAAAGACTGAAATTTATAATGTAAAAGTTTAAGCTGCATACAAAAACTCAAATAATTCACTTTATAATGAGACCAAATAGTTGTTAACTACTCTAACTGCTACAATGCTGAACAGTATCTTTATTTTAAAAAATAAAATAAAATAAGGGATTGTTTATTTGAGGAAAACATTTTAATTTTTCATTTTGAGTTTTTCAAATAATTATGTAAATACCACCTTCTTTTTTTCTTTTTCTTTTTTCAGTTTTTCAAATTTACCTAGAAAAATTGGAAGACATTTTTTGTTGTTTTGAAGATTTCTTGAAATTGGAAAACAAAGTGGCTTTTTTGTAACTATTTGAAAATCTGGAAAAGGAAAAGGAAAACTATTCTACAACTAAACAGGCCCTAACTTTTGCCCAGCTTTTCTAATTCTGTGCATGCTGATGATCCTGTTTCATGTTGTAACATGATAATTGATGCTACTCTGGTCATAGTTTCTTTAGGCAAGGAAAAGTTGGGGAAGAATGCCTTACAATATTTAGCCTTAAGTGTATATGCATAACTAATTTTACATTGCTCTTCTGTATACTACAGAAGATGGCATGGATAAACTTTTGATTTCCGCAGGAAAAATATTTTCCTTATGTTAACGATAGTTAATCACTTTGATTTTTGTCTCCATGGTTTAAATTTTGATTTCAGTGCAGCCCTTTATTTTTCAATATTTAGCTATATTATTATGTTCGGCTTTTTGAAAAGTTGGTGAATGGTGATTTTTGTGAGAAAAGACATAATTTTTTTTAGTGTTTGGTCCCTGTCAGATGATCATTTGAGTGGGTTTTTCTTTACAATTTATGTACCTGGAATCTCTATCTGTGACTGGTTTTTCCATTTGTTTTTTTATTTTTTAAAGAAAGCTATCCATTTGCTCCATTACAGTGCGTAATAGTTTCTGAATATTCTCTTCTGGTGCAAGTTGTTTTCCCCCATATTTTATAAAGTTGCTGTTAAGCTAAATGTTGTATTGGGCTTTCTCTTGGATGAATTTATGTAAATTGTATGAGTAGAGGCATAAGAAACAATGGAACAGCATCAGCTCTTTTGAGTCAGGCAGTCACAGAAGCAAGATGGATAAACTGCTGCATGAGTTAGAGGTGATGCAGCCGTAAATAGGTGACTAAATTGTTAGAAGAATTAGGCCATGAACAATGTGAAGCATTCCATTGATAAGTGTCGTGGCCCTTGACACTGGTGGATACAAGAGCAAGAACGCTGACTTTTCGACCTTTGCTAAGCAGTCTTTGGATAAACCAGCTATGAAGTTTGTTTGCCTTGATTTGCTGAGTGAAGAATATGCTGTATTTGTCAAAGGGAACAAAGTCTTATCAAACTCAACAAATGAGAAACATAGAAATGTTGAAGAAGGATACATACTTTAGTGACCATTCTTCGAAAAATTGCCCAATAGAATGCAGCATCTTGGTTTTTCATTGGCTTGGTAGGCTTGTATTGCGTTTATGTAGTCAATAATAACTGTTATGCAGAAGTTTTAATTAGATTGTTCAATGTGAAGCTTGGCATTGGTGGAACATTCCATTAGCATACCTGGACTTGGGGACCAGTTAGAAGGCAAGTGACTAGAAGTGCTTAAGTGAAGACGACTTTAATTCAAGATTCCTTACATTTTAGTGTATTTTTATAAAAAAAATTATAGTCCTGGTGATGTTTTGGGAGCTTTCTTCGAGATTCATTGATTATATTTTGGTCTAAGGGAGCATGAGTTATGATGATTTAATCATTCCTTGGCTAACTTAGCAGGATGGGTTTATATCTATGCTAAAAAGGGGAAATCAGTTTTCATTTCCCCGAGATTCTGAAACATAGTGCAAAATGAGGAATCTGTGACTTGGAGTGGCCTGAATGAGGGAAGAGGCAGAGAATGCAAAGCAAAAGATTTCATTTCAAATTTTCTTACCTCGGTATATATTTCGAAATAGTATGAAGATTATTTGAAGGTTTTATGTGGCAAAGGTAAACTTGATGCGATCAAGAAATGTATATGCACTCCCTTTCTTCTCTCTCCTCTCACCATCTCACATAGCCCTTGGGTTTGTCTGGTTTGTGTTCCATCATGACTCCCACTCACCATGAGAGAGAAGGTCGCCCTTATCGAACTAACCATATTGAAGGGAAATCCTTAGATGTGTTTAAAGAGAGTAAGGAATTGTGGTTTTTCATTTTTTTGTTTCGAAGGAACCCCCTTCAAAATTGATGGATTAGGGTGCCTTTGGCGACAGTGCAATGGCTTGTTGATTGTCGGCCTTTTTGTGTTTGGGTGATTGGGGGGTCTGTTAAACAAAATATGGGAAGGTGGATTGTTGGATGGTGATTAGATTGATGAGGAAGGGAAAATTTTTGGAATTAGGATTGGGTGGAATAGTCAATGTCATCTCGGGAGTATAGAGTCAAGAGCGGGGTGAATAGACTTTTTCGCGTATTTTTGTTTTTCTCTACAAAATAATAATCTTGGCAAGATGCAAGCAATTATATCATAATATATGAAGTGTAAATCATGCACAAGATATGAAATGAAGAGTAAAGAATAGAGAAGCTTAACACCGGTATTTTTACGTGGTTCGGCACCAAGTGTACGTCTACGCCTTGAGACCAACTCAAGGATTCCACAATCCACTAACAAACTCCTTCACCGGCGGAAAAGCCTTACAACACAGGAACAAATCCCGCAATGCTCGCCAAGAGCCGCAAGTTTCACCAAGAAGCCTTGCAAATCGGTCCACTAAGAACCTTTAACAACAGTTCACCAAGAACCTTCAATACAGTAACCAATCCTTTTACAACTAGAAGATGAGATACAAAATGATGCTCCTTTAATTGAGTTGATATCAAATACAACACAACCTCACACTAATCTCTCAAGTAATGAATCATACAAGATTTAGAGAGTAAGAGAGAAATTGAGCACTTGATATGAAGAACTAAAATGCAAAGTGCTTAGGTTTTGTATTCAAAAGATGTTAATCACTAAACTCGTGTAAAAATCATTAAAACCATGTGTAATCAAGTCTAAGGACTTGTATTTATAGGCAAAATGGGCTACTAGCCGTTTTATGGCCGTTGGGATGATATATTATATGTTTAAATTGAAAACTAGCCGTTTATAGCCATTGGGGACTGAATCCCGATGCAAATCGTCAACTATTTGACCCAGTTTGTCGACTATTTGCCCCAATTTATCGACTATTAACATTCTACCTGAAATGATCGACGAATTACCCCAAATCGTCGACGATTACCCCAAACTAGAAAAAGTCATCGACATGAAAGTTGTGAGATTTTTTCTTAGCTTTCCATAGATGCCAAGATTGTCCTTTTTGGACTTTTCTAGCAAAAGTTATGCCCCAAATACCGAAGGGTGTTTAGGAAATTTGATAGGTGCATAACTGAGGTTTTAAACCCAACCAGGACCAAGTTTGTAAAAGATTATGACACTAATATGATTTAAAATTTGTCCTTAAAAAATATACTTGATTTAATTGAATCTTTAGGTACATAAAATAAGTTTTGACTCAACCGGAACCAAGTATATAAAAGTTCATAATACCCAGATGTCAAAAACTTGTCCCTTATGAAAACATATTTTGAGTATAGGATTCTTTTGTCAAACTCTTTGTTTTATCTTTGAAAACTATGAATGTTGAGTTTGTGACTTAGTGAAATCATATAAACTCATGTGTCCTAGTATGCACATGCAATTTTGCTCAACTCATGCTCAGAAATCATGCTTGAAACAAAACGGCAAGAGTTACAAAATGTTCCTACCTCAGACAATCCCCATTACATATAATTCAACATAATCTTCCTTGGATGTGCTTGAGTTCTTTCGAGTGAGTGTCTTTTTTATCTTTCCTTATTCGAACGTTTGCTCTATCCGATCTTTGATCCAGTACTTCATGTATTTATCACTTGTACCTGTACTAAACATGATCTGCAAAGATAGGATACACTAGGAATCACAAATAGGTTAATATCATCTAAACACATTAAATATGATTATGAAGTCACCAAGGCTAACAATCTTCCCCTTTTTGATGATGTCTAGTTAGATTTTATTTAATCTTTGTATTTGAGATTGTACTTATCATAGCTTGATATGTAAAGATAAGTTCACCTAGAACCACGAATGGGTTGTTATCATCAAAACATGACAATAAAGATGGTGGGCAGAAGGTGGCGGAGTTTTGTGAGAGAGCTTCGTCGGTTGGTGGTGGATTCAGTTAATGAAGATAACCTTAATGGAAGTTCTGGTGCAGGGCAGTGAGCACCTCGCACCTCGATGTTGGAGGGAAGTTGCGTTGCTAAGGAAAGAGCATTTCTGTGTAAAGTGTGGTGAGAATCTGCGGCAGAAGTCAATTGGAGTTTGGAGTTGCTGTGGAACAGTTAGAATGTCAAGCTGAAGAGGTTGGAAGGACAAGAGACGGAGATTGCTAGACTGCAGCAACAGGTTTTTACAACAATTGAAAACCTTAAGATTTGGTTTATAGTTTTTGCAAAAACTGACAGCGGAGACAGAAACTATGAAAACAAGTTAACACATTACAGCATTGAGAATAGAAAACAGATGCCAAGCAGCCCCTTAATTTTCCTGCTAGTGCAAAATCCTGTCCACCCAACCATTTTGTAATAGAGTTGTGGAGCCAATGCAAACCCTATTCTTCTCAGTTTCTGCAGCTGTTGGCAACCTGCAATCTGCCCTCTGAAGAGCTCTCTCTTCGCCACTGCCAATCAGTAATCCAGATCCTTCTCCATACGTCAAATTTTGATTTGTTTTAACTTCTCCTTTTCCTAATCATTAATACTTCAAACGGTTAGGACATTGTTATAAATTGCAATTAGGCAAATGAAAAATCAACGCTTAATAAAGAAATCCTTAATAAAGCATTTACCTTTCATTTTCTCTTCAATAAATGGATTTTAGAGATTAGCAGTAACATTGTTAGAACAACATTTTGATAGCATGCTTGTTCTGCATGTTTATGTGATTTCTCTTTTAATGGATTTGTTTTGTTGTTGTTGTTGTTTTTTTTCTTTTTTTTATATGCACACGCACGCATGTGTATATAGTCCATATGTTCATTAGTTTTTCGGGATTCAATGGCTTCAGGTATTTATTTTAATTTTAGGTGTTAAATCAACAATTTCACAAGGATAAAATGTCTTAAAGAAAAAGTACACAATAATAATAATTAGTGTGATTTAGTATCTATATTCATATCATTTTCAATAAATAAAAATAGAGCTATTCTTTTTAATATGAAGATTTTAAGCTTTAGCCCAAAATAATAATTAACTCATCAAATGGCTAATAAAATGTGAAAATTGTATAGATCATTGAATGATATAAATTTTGTTACTAAGTTTATTCTTGCCTCTCCACCCTTCCCCCGACAAAACCCTGGATCTGCCTCTGACTGCTGTCATTGAAAAGGCTGCCGTTGTTAGATACAACAACAAATACTTGAGGCTTAACTACGTGGGTTAGCAAAAGAAATCAAGTAATTAGATATCAAAAGATAAGTCTGGGGGTACAAAATGGCATGATCAGAGGCAAGAAAAACCAAAAGTGGACATCAGTCTTGCTGGAAATCATTATTTTATTGTTAAAACTCAACAGTTATGGAGGGCCAATTAGTAATAAAAATAAGAATTTTCTATCAAACTCAGTTTGAATGGAGAGGATAATGGCATCAATCTCCTTCATATGATTTATTTACTTATGATAGAATCCTTTATATGATTTACGTTCAAGACCTTGCCATCTTTATTTTTTCCAAAGGAGTTGAATGTTGTGGAGCGTCTGTATGATGCAATTATGGATTGTGGTCTACTTGCTGACTTTCCTCCCATTAGTTTTAGTTCTTTTCAGCTTCCTCAGGCTGAAGAGAGGATGGAACTTGAGATGTGCTTGATCTTGTCACTGAAATGGATGATACACAAACAAAAACAAATCTTCTTGTCTGGTTCTTCACTGTATTTCTGTTCGAACTTCTAATTAATACTGCTTTCAATCCATTTTATTAATGTTCTTTTTCTAGAGATATCTTCTTTATCAGAGTTTTTTCCCCTTCCATTACACTTTCAAAGGCGATGCAGATCCTTAGCTGGGATCTTCACTCAAAACATGATTAACAAATGTTCACCAGAATTCAGGTGTGCAATGATGTTATATAGTGTTTCTTTGAGGAGCATTAAAACAGTTTGTTGTACTTGACATATTGTTGAACATCTTCTCAATTGTTATGGTTCTTTCTTATGTGTCAGAACAACTGAGTCCAGAGTTTTATCTTCTCCTCCACCCCCTCCCCCAACCCACCTGGCTGGGTTTAGGATGCAATTCTTCAGAATCTATTATCTCCCATTTATTGTGTGCTGTAATATTAAATTTGATTGGGATATTTTATTCAAGTTAATTTTGCTTATAACCAAAAAATGACCAAAAATGCAGAAATAAACTTGTCTGACCTCTCTCCATATCTCGTCTGCAATGTTGTAGTAAGAACAATGCTTGATAGTTGCAGTGCTTAATATTCCATGCAGGGAGTCAAATTAAAAAAAAATACTAGGACTGTGTCAACAGACAACACTGCTTTATCTGTTTCTGTAGGTTGTGGCGTCTAATATTTGATTTTGGAGTCCTTTGTGAAGGGAAGGTCCACAGGAACAGGTTAACCTTATCTGTAGTCTGGGGGATCCATGCCAAAAGAACTGCAGCACATCATTGGCATACAAAACTCTGGAGTCTACAGCCTGCTAAATCATCTAAGTTGGTTTTTTTCAAATGTTGTCTTGCTTATGAATGCATTATACAAACAGGATCTACACAATCTTGATGAATAAGAGCGAGCTGTGATGTTTGTGCTTGTTATGGTTCTTCAAAATTTGTAGTGCTGGATCATAGTGTGAAGCAATGACCCTATGCCTTTGAATTTGATGGGTCTGGTGTTATGGACCCCAAGTTTCCTTCTACTTGACAAGTTCGTATGGTACTTGTCAAGAAACTCTTCCCTATCAAGTTTGCTAAATCTAATCATGACCAAGCTTATATGCACGAGCATCATGTAAGTCTCCTAGCCCATTAAGATAGCGTGAGAGTGACAAGAGAGATTGGATCCATTCTGTTACATGTAAGGGGCAAGAGATGAACATAGCAGGTAACCATCACACAATAGCTTGCAACAAACAAGTGTCACAGGATACATGTTTGGAAAGGGTCTGCTCATATTATTTATTAACGAGGTAACAGTGCATTCTTTGCTCAAAGAAATAATATTTCGGACGCAAATCTTGGAGGGCATATATTTCTGAGTAACAGAGGTCATTATCTTTCCTCTATTATCACTTGCATCGACACCTTGTAACTAGCAAAGCGAATAGCATTGAGGAAACAACTTGCTGTGCCAAGTAAATATGTATGCCTTGAAAGCATTTTGGGGTGTTTCAGTTGACAGCTGGGGGGCGGTTGGTTCACAGAATGTGCCTAATATTATTGTGATCGACAGTTGAAAAATATAACATTTGGAGCATCTTAGGTTACCATTTATGTCATTTATACCTAGTGGCATTTCAACTTTCCAGTAGTGAGCATTAAAAAACAATAAGATCATACTGCTGGGGCTTCATTTTTTTATTTTTATTTTTTAGAATTTCAAAATCATCCAACATAACTTAAAACCCTCATGATTTCTGTGGGCTGATTTTCATTCTTCCCAATCATTCTTCTCATCCATTTGGCAGGTGAGAAGTTTCTTTTCTTTTGCTTTTTTTTTTTTTCCTTTTTTTTTTTTTTTTGAAAGTAAGGTAAGAGAGTATATATGAAGAGTATGAGCAAATACAAACAGAACAAAGAAAACCAAGTTGACTGAGCCAAGCTTCTTCCAAGGCAGCAAAGTAGCAAAGCTTCATGGAAAGAAAATAAGATTGTCAAAGAGACCTTGGATTTAGAACACTTACGCTTGGCATCTAAAAGAACTTTTTGGGCTATAGCAAAAGATTGCCATATATGATACAGGCAGTGCAGGTCATTTTGCATGATAGAAGTAGGGCTACTAGAGCCAATGCCACATAATACGGTTAACTCTTCAAGAATGTCCTCCAAGGAAGAATTTAGTTTTGCAAAAAAAAAAAATTTATTTTTTATTTTTTAAAGAATTAAAAAACTTTCAATTTTTTTTTTTTTTTTTTTTTCAAGATTTGTATTGACAAGGTAAAAACAAAAAATTTGTTTAAATGTGCAAAATAATTTTCTATTTTTTATTTCTAGATTTTAAAATAATAATAAAAAAAAGATAACTTATTTTTTAATTTTTGAAAAATTATATAAGGTAGTATTTAGAATCATGGATTTTAGGATTTGAATATGGATTTGTGTGAATTTAGAAGAACTCTATACATAGTCCACCTAAACTAAAGTTCAAGATTGCTATGGGCCAAACATGAATAAGGTCGGAGATACCAAACCAGAGGGAAATTCGAGCAGATCGTGGGCCTCGGACAAGGTAACTCGTTATAGTGGAGCTCATACAGAAGGGTTCCGAGCTGATTGTCAGATTGAAGATGCCGAGCAGGTTGAAGGGCTCGGACGAGGCGGTTCGTTGCAGGGGAGCTCGAGCAGAGGACTTGAGGGGCTCGAACGTAATGGCTGGTTGCAGGGAAGCTCGGACCGAGGGTTCTGAGCTGAGGTCGTCAGAAGAGGCCGAACCGAGTGGGGGGTTTGGGCGGGTCGGCCATTCGCAGGTCAGCTCTTCACAGCCCGAGTCGTCGTGGGTCGAGGCATGGATCACGTGGTAGCTAGGCTGGGTGTTGGGCCGAACTCCCTTAATGACTCATTATTTTCTTAAGTGTTAAGGGGCAACTGTAGTAGAGCGCATGGGGTATTCCAGAACAGTTAGTTAGAGTTTGTTATGTATAAAGCTAGGGGTCAGCGGGAATACAGGGGAGGAGAAAATTGGGAATCTGTTTGTCTCTTTGTTTCTTTTGGAGAGTGGCTCTCTCGAACCAGCCAACCTGTAACTTCATTTCCATTTTTATTGCATTCAGTAAATGTCCATTCAATCATTCATTCCATACATTCTAATTTCTTATTGAAATTCATCCATTCGTTTCATTCATTCCATTTTCCTATTGAAATTGATCCATTCATACAGCCCATACTAGCAAATTCATTACAATTGGTATCAGAGTCAAACTCCTATCACCATGGGAGAGGGAACTCGCATGAACCAGATGTTAGAGTCCATCGCTGCCCTGAAGAGATCACAAGAAGAGCAGCAAATCACTCAAGCCGAATAGTAGAAGCTACTTATCACCGTGACTCAATAGTTGGGAGCTCTCTTTGATGCTGTGAAGCGGCTTGGCAAGCAGGAGATCAACTAGCCCCTTAGTCTCACCACCAACAATTCCAACAGCAACACCTTGCTTGGCAGTGATCAGAGACAAATGGTGTCCTCGGAGCTTGTCTCTGTCATTCACCAAATCATCATCAACGATGCAACTTTACTCGCCTGCACTCAGAATCTGGGAGCACCAAGTCCGTCGGGTCCGGTCAAGGCACCTACTAATCAACAGTTGGTCGCTGGAACCAGCGCTCCTAATGCAAAAATTCTGATGAAAGGCAAGGTGCTTGACGAGGAGGCGGTTGATGAGATGGACGGTGACGATCAGTGCGAGATCGTGGACCTTGATGCTATGGAGTCGCTTGCCGAGCACATCCACTTCTGTGGGATCTGCGGAAAGGGGATTAAGCGAGATGTCAATATGAGAAAGCATATGCAAGCTCACGAAAATCAGCTCACAACCATAGAAGTGCTCACCAAATCACTGAGCTACGCTAAGACCAAGAAGACAAGGTTCTCGCCCCCGTTCCATGGTTGCAATCATATAAACCTCACTATCTTGTGTTTGGTTTGATTTCCTTGATGAAGTCATCGGCGGGTGTCTCGAAAGCGAGTTCTATGGGGGTTTTCGAAATGTCTTCGTTCAAGGGTCCTCCTACAATGGAGTTTTTACAAGGGTCGAAGTCGCTTCCTGCTAGCGGGGTCTCGGTAGCTGAGGAAATGGATAAAAGGGGAACAATGTGTTATGAGGATGAAGATGATGAGAAATATGTGGAGGTTTCTAAGCAGTTCTGTGTACATGGGGATTTGTTAATCGTTCCAGAATGGTAGATCGTGGTCGCGAACCAGCTTTCGGTGCGGGCTTTTCACGATCCCGAGAGCAAGAAGTGGTGCTTTGATGGGGACATAGATGCCTTGGTGTTGCAGCTGAAGGATAGGTTTCCACCGGAGGTTGAGGTCTTGTATGTGGGGAGTTTGAAGGCGGAGATTGAATTGGCAGAGCGGAAAGAGGTTGCCCAATTCTTGCTGAAGAAGTTTGGGTGCGTGCCTACTTTTTTGTCCAATGAAATTCAAGACAAGTTCTACCATGGATTCTGTAAGTATTACCTTTGGCCTCTGTTTCATTATATATTGCCTGTTTCACCAATCAATGATGCCCAGTTCAACCAGTCTCAATGGCGTGCCTATGTAAGGGCAAACCAGATTTTTGCTAATAAGGTCTTGGAGGTGCTAAACAACCCTTATGAGGACTTCGTCTGGATACATGATTATCACCTCATGGCTATGTCGTCTTATCTGCAAAAAAAAATTCACCAGGCAATAATGATAAAAGCAAGGGTAGAAGGTTCTAGTTTTCAAGTTGATGAGTTTTCAGAGTCAGATATAGCAGCATGCCGGCTAAAAATTAAAGGAATGACATGCACTGGCTGTGCTGAGTCTGTTGAACGTGCCCTTTTAATGGTTGATGGAGTGAAGAAAGTTATGGTTGGTCTTGCCCTTGAAGAAGCAAAGGTCTATTTTGATCCAAATGTCACTAATACTAACCACATCATTGAAGCAATAGAAGATACCGGCTTTGAAGCCGATCTTATAAGCTCTGGCAATGATGTTAACAAAGTGCACCTAAAACTTGAAGGAGTGAGTTCTCTGGAAGAAATGAATTTTGTTCAATCCTCTCTTGAGTTTGCTGAAGGTGTGAATCAAGTTGAAATGGACATGAAGGGAAGTGCAGTAACTGTTAGTTATGACCCGAACCTCACTGACCCGAGATCTCTTTTTCACTGCATTCAGGAAGCTAGGCGTGACACCAAAAGGTACAATGCAACCTTGTTCCATCCTCCTAGATGAAGAAAAAGAGAGCGGGAGCATGAAATACAAATATATAGAAACCAGTTCTTCTGGAGCTGCCTATTTTCAGTTCCTGTTTTTGTTCTCTCTATGGTACTTCCCATGCTTCATCCTTATGGCAACTGGTTAGATTATATGGTGTACAACACGCTCGCTGTTGGCATGCTTCTAAGATGGATCCTTTGTACACCAGTGCAGTTCATTGTTGGCTGAAGGTTTTATAGGGGATCGTACCATGCTCTGAGACGGAGATATGCTAATATGGATGTTCTGGTCGCACTAGGAACCAATTTTGCTTATGTCTATTCTCTGCATATAGTTATTAAAGCATTGACTTTAGAGGAATTTGAGGGTCAAGATTTCTTTGAGACTAGTGCCATGTTAATATCCTTTATTCTCCTACGAAAATATTTGGAGGTGGTGGCTATGGGGAGGACATCAGATGCATTGGCAAAACTGACAGATCTTGCCCCTGAGACAGCTTGTCTGCTTATATTGGACATTGATGGAACTATTGTCTCAGAGATGGAAATCAACACTCAATTGATACAAAGGAATGAGATAATTAAGATTTTTCCAAGAACAAAAGTTCCTGTTGATGGGGTTGTTGCCATGGGTCCTAACTTCAAGAAGCTTTCCGTTGATCACATTATTAGTGCCTATGTGAATACAAATAGTCGGTTGATACTTTTGGACTATGATGGGACTATGATGTCAGAATCTTTAGTGGACAAAACTCCCAGCAATGAAGCTATTACTGTGTCGAATGCTTTGTGCAATGATCCCAAGAACATTGTTTTTGTTAGCAATGGTAGAGGGAAGGATTCTCTCAACAAATGGCTTTCTACATATGAAAAATTGGGAATTTCAGGAGAGCATGGTTCCTTTAACAGGTGGACTAAGGATTTTCAATGGGAGTTTTGCCCATTAATGATGGAATTTGATTGGAAAAAGATGGCAGAACCTGTGATGGAGCTTTACACTGAAATAACTTATGGCTCTTCTATAGAACAGAAGGAAGGCGCGCTTGAAGGTGATCTTACTAATGAGCCTGTAGTTGTTAAAACAGGTCAACACCTAGTGGGAGTGAAGCCACAGGGTGTTAGCAAAGGCTTAGTAGTGGAAAACCTTATATCGACCATGCGAAGTAGGGGAAAGACCCTAGAGAAACATCTTCTCGTGAAACTTAATTCTCTTATCCAAAGCTACTGTTGGTTTGTGAGTGTGAGAGGGGAGAGAGAAGACAGATGGCGTTGTTCAAAGAAGCATCGCCAGGAAATCCTGCAGCAGGAGAAGGAAGATGCAACGTGGGAGTGGTATCACACGTTGAAGGAGTAGTTTTCTCACCTTGTGGGCAAGGTGCTTTCAAGGGGAGGGTATTGCTATGGGCCAAACATGAATAAGGTCGGAGATACCAAACTAGAGGGGAATCTGAGCAGATCGAGGGGCTCAGACAAGGTAACTCGTTACAGTGGAGCTCGAATAGTAGGGTTCCGAGCTGATCGTTAGATTGAAGATGCTGAGCAGGTTGAAAGGCTCGGACGAAGCGGTTCGTTGCAAGGGAGCTCGAGCAGAGGACTTGAGGGGCTTGAACGAAATGGCTAGTCGTAGGGGAGCTCAGACTGAGGGTTCTGAGGTGAGGTCGTTAGAAGAGGCCGAACCGAGTGAGGGGTTTGGGCGGGTCGGCCATTCGCGTCAGCTCTTCGCAGCCCGAGTCGTCGTGGGCCGAGGCGTGGATCACGTGGCAGCTAGGCTGGGTGCTGGTCCGAACTCCCTTAACGACTCATTTTCTTAAGTGTTAAAGGGCAACAGTAGTAGAGAGCGCATGGGGTATTCCAGAACAGTTAATTAGAGTTTGTTATGTATAAAGCTAGGAGTCAGCGGGAATATAGGGGAGGAGAAAATTGGGAATCTGTTTGTCTCTTTGTTTCTTTTGGAGAGTGGCTCTCTCGAACCAGCCAACTTGTAACTTCATTTCCATTTTTATTGCATTTAGTAAATCTCCATTCAATCATTCATTCCATTCATTCTAATTTCTTATTGAAATTCATCCATTCATTTCATTTTCCTATTGAAATTGATCCATTCATACAGCTCATACTAGCAGATTCATTACAAAGATCCAAATTATGTGCTCTTATATGTAAAGAAAAAGTTAGAAATCTAGAAAAGTGATGAAAAGATATTTTTCTACTTTTCTATGACTCCGGTTTGGACCTTGGAAAATATAAAGGAAAGAAAAGGAAAGCATAAAAGAATCTAATTTTTCATGTTTGGTCATCAAGGAAATTGAAAAAAAAAAATAAAAATGTATCAAATCAAATGAACAAAAATTTGGTTTTATATACCGTTTACTTTTAATTTTCCTTAATTTTTAATTATATTAGAACAAACTTTTAATTTTAGAATTATTTGTTAAAAAGAGAAAAATATAATGGAAGATGAGTGTCCTTTTCATTTTCCTTTCCTTTCCTTTTCCCACCAAATTTTTTGATCCAAATAGACCTTATATAAACTTGAAATTTTGGACAAAACAAGATGACATTTTTATAATTATTTGAAAAATTAAGAATAAAAAATAAAATTATTTTCACAAGCAAATTGTATCAAAATTATCTACTACTAATGCACAAAAATAATAACTAGCTAACTTTTTTCATAATTATTTTGAAAATTAAAATGAAAAATCAAAACTATTTTTTCTAACTATACGAGTCCTTAATTTCTCTATTCTTTTCATTCAAAATTTTATCTGATTTTATTCATATTTCATTTTATTCTATAAATCAAGCATGATGCTCATGATCATGCTCACGCTCACGCCTTACTAGACTATAGAAAGGTCTTACAACAAATCATCTCCAAGATATAACATATGTCTAAAGGTAGCTTTTTTTTTTTTTTTAAATATTGCACATTACTTTGAAAATTTGTATATATGGAAAATAGATTTTCATTTAGAAGAAATGGGTGTTGGGAAACAATTTTGAAAGTTAGGAAGAAAAAGGAAATTCAAATTTAAACATAAATTGATTGCCTTAAATTGTGGACTAATAACACAACAGAAAATCATATCACTGAGAGGCATGTTAGGTGGTTTCAGGCCTTCTCAACTCCAAAAACTAGCTCAAGAGGTGAGGTTTTCCCTCACACTTAATAACTAACCACTAGCCCCTTCTACAACCAATGTGGGATAACCCAATAATCTCCCCCTCACACATCAGGGTCTCTCCTGGCAAGGCAATCATTGGGGTCTCCCGTGACACGATGCACTAGGGAGAATGTTGGTGAACCAGGCTCTGATACCAATGTTGGGAGGTTTAGGACCTTCTCAACCCCAAAAGTTAGCTCAAGGGGTGAGGTTTTCCCTCACACTTAATAACCGACCACCAGCCCCTTCCATAACCGATGTGGGATAACCCAACAAGGCCCATGTTTAAATGAAAGGAACACATTGTAAACTGAAAATCCAAATTAATGGAACCACGACCAAAAATTATACAGAGTTCACAGCTCAAGCCTTGCATGATGCAAATGTGCCAAGTGCTCTATTAAAAGTGACAAAATGTGTAACTATTGTTTTACATATATTCATTGCTCGTATTACACACTTGTTTGGCATGCTTCCATTGTTTTATGTGACCCAATTGGACTATCTGTGACTAGGCCTATTAGTCATACTTATTTAAGACACATATACCGATACAAACATATCATTCTTTTCTAAAATTTTGGATGTGGGACGACTTTTTATATATGTCTTTGTACCTTCCTTGTACACTTTCTTGTAGAATGGTATCACCCGACAAATTACAATCGAAAATTGCTTGGATGAGGTGAATTACTTACCGTGTAGGTGACCCAAGAATATCAAGTAATCACTTGAGTGGCAGAGGCTAGTAAAATGATGATGGTCACCTAGTCATCAGGCGAAGGTTGCGTAATCATTAGGCGACAAGATGAGCAAGCATTAGGCAAGCATGTCAATCATAATAAATTGGACCTTTAATATTATGAATCGGTCCCAATTTATTATTAGATTTTAATATTTTTTTATGAATCAAATTAATTATTAGAATTTATTACTAGAATTTATCATTTTTAACCTTATAATTGATGAAAATTTAACGTAAAGGGGTATAAATAATGGTACAACCTATCTTGTAAAGGATCTTTTAACCCATTTACATGCATAATACAATTAGCCCAACACTAAACATGCCTTAGTGCCTTCTCTCTCTCTCTCTCTCTCTCTCTCTCTCTCTCTCTCTCTTCCTTTTTCCCTTAGTTTCTTGCCTCACTATTTCTCCTTACCTCTTCTAATATGAATTTCTCCCTCCTACAATTTCTATGAATCTCTTTATCCCTATCCTCGCACCTCTAATGGGGTTAGCTTAATGAGTCCATTTTCACCTCCACATTTGATAAATCCTCAAATTTTCACTATAGGAACTAATTGTTTGAAAAATAATTTGGCACACCCGCGCGGGACACATTATGCTAACAATTACCAAAGGTACAAGGTGAAAAAATATGTTGCCAAAGCCAATTAGACTCACCATCACAAATTTGGCAACAATTAAGACAAATTTGTCGAAGAAAGTTTTCATTCAATTTCGACACTTCTCACGAGGTGATAACCACAATAAAAATAATCATAGGAGATTTGAAGAGTGAGATGAGATCCTGGATAAAATCACAGGAAAATACATGTTTAAAGTTCGGGATTCACCATCAAAACACCTATAAAAAGCCTCCATTGTCATTCACCACAATTCTCCTATGGGTATGACAATTGTCGCTTATAATTACAATGATGGATTCGGCTAACTTTCCCTTTTATAGGTGGATACCAGGGGGCAAACATCATTCTCCCCACAATCTCCTTTCGCTCGAACCATTGCTTTTGATGAGACCAAGCACAACAACACAACACGTGGTCAGATTTTTTACAAATAACATTGGTCCTAAAGACTATCTATTGTTCAATTATAAAAAAGAAGACGAAGAGGTCAATCTCACCACCAACAAGAATTATGAATATTCCCTAGTGGTTGAACATACTAAACAAAAAGAAGATTTAGATTCAACCAAACATAAGATTACAAAATCTTCTTTTCGACCGAACTTGAAAATTATGAAGACTCCTTAGTGGTCAACAATATTACGAAGGAGGAAAACTATAGCTTAGACAAAATGATGAATTTAAGAATTGTTTTTTGGCTAATGACTTAGAGCTTGCCAAAGGTCAAAGCAGTCTTAAGAATGAAAATGATTTCAAGACTAATTTTTAGATTTCTAAATTCATTAGCAAAAACATTGAGTCTAGCAAGGGTCATCCTTTAGTCTTTGTGCACTCCTTTGTAGAATGGAGGAAATCATCCAATTAGGAGAATTGATTGATGAGTTACAAGAGAAAATTGCCCAGACAAGGTGAATTACTTCTCGCCTAGGAGATCAGGAACATCAAATAGCCACCCAAGCAACAGAGACCAACAAGGCAATGATGGTCGCCTAGTTATTAGGTGAAGGTTACCTCATCATTAGGCGAAGGTCACCTAGTCATTAGGTGACAAGGCGAGCAAGCATCAAGCAAGCGTGTCAACTATAATAAATTGGATCTTTAATGTTATGAAACGATTTCAAATTATTAGTGGATTTTAATGTTTTTTTATGAATTTAATTAATTATTAGGATTTATGGCTATAATTTATCATTTGTAAACTTAGAATTGATGAATATTTGGCTTCAAAGGAGTATAAATAGGTGTACAATTTATCTTGTAGAGAAAGATAGAGGATCACTCAACCAATTTACACACATAATACAATTAGTCTAACACTAAATAAACCATAGTGCTCTCTCTCTCTCTCTCTCTCTCTCTCTCTCTCTCTCTCTCTCTCTCTCTCTCTCTCTCTCCCTTCTTCCCTTAGTCTCTTCCCTTTATATCCCTCCTTACCTCTTCAAATTTGAGCCTTTTCTCCTCTCGCTTTTCTTCCTCCTACAATTTCTACAAGTCTCACTATCCTTATCCTTGTACCTCTAATGGGATTAGCATAATGAGTTGTTTTCATCTTCACATTTGACAAATCCCTAAATTTTCACTTTTGAAACTAATTTTTTGAAAAAATAATCTCTCAAAGATGTGTATGTACTTTTGAAATCTCAAATGAAAAGACACAATAACTTCAAAGCTTCCTAAGAATCTTACTCTCTCCCTATTTTATTTTATTTTATTGTAGCAACGTCTCCATTTCTTACACCAATCAAAAGAAGAAAATAGAGAAAAAACATAACAACATATACATGTGGATATTGTATTGAAGAACGGACATAATACAATTAGCCTAACACTAAATAAACCACAGTATTCTCTCTCTCTCTCTCTCTCTCTCTCTCTCTCTCTCTCTCTCTCAATTTTTTGTGCATTTCTCTGCGAAATTGAAGAACAGACATCATTCCCAGATCCCAACTCCACTCTTCAAGGATTTAATCGAAGAAATTTCATCTTTTGCACGTCATAAGTACCACTCCAGGGCTAGTGTAAGTAGATTAGATTATATCAGGGTTTATTTTAAATATATTCTTGATTTAAATTAAATATGTGAATTCAATTATTTTCATATGCCAGACCTAAACTAACTATACTGCGGGGATTTGATCATTTTGGATTTTGGGAATATATTTGAATTAAATTAAACTGCGAGGATTTGATCAAATTGGGTTTTGGTAATATATTTGAATTAAATTAAACTGTAAGGATTTGACTAAATCGGGTTTTTGGAAATATAATTGAATTAAACTAAATTACGGGGATTTGATCAAATCGGGTTCTGAGAATATATTTAATTAAATTAAATTGCGGGAATTTGAACAAATCTAGTTTTTGAAAATATATTGGAATTAAATTAAATAGGTGAAATTGATCATACCTGCTTTTTTATTTAAATTTACTGCGTATATAAATATATATATTTATAAAAAAATTTCAGGTAATTTATGAAATTGTAATTATTATACAAATCGTGTGACATGAGTTTAGTTTATTTTATCACATAATTGAGCAAGTTGAGAATTTTTGCGGTGTATGTTTAATATGTGATTTATTGCAAATATTGATAAAATTGGGAATAAGGATGATATTTTTGTACAAATTTTATGTTGGGAATATTGATGAGATTATGATATTGTTTTAATTGCATAAATTACAATTATATATTTTAAGAACCCTAATGGGTCGGATGTGGTGAATGCTTGGTACTGTAGTTACAGAGGAATATTAGTGTAGTCACACTATTGTGAAAGTATTGACGGTGGATAGTTCATTTGGCCTAAGTAGGGTTGTACCCACCTGTTTCCAGACCAGGATGTGGTAGGTTAATCGATCTTACAAACGTAATATTTTGATTTAACTTTGATCGACCAACCAAACTAAGTCCAGTTTTTGGACCGCACAGTTCATCATGGGGGTTAAACATGACATGCATCGGCCAAAAAGGAATCCTCTATACATATGTGGATATTTATGTGATTATAGCCTTTAATAGGCATAAATGATGTTTTGAAAGAAAGTACGAATATTTATTTAAATATGTAATCTACAATTTACAAATGAAATTTTTATTCAAATAAAATGATTATTAAATTATTTTTATGTACACTAAAACTCATTTTAGCCACATATTGATAATAATCTAGTCCTTACTTACTGAGATGTGTCTCACTCCATTAATTAATTCATATTTCAGGACATACCAAAGATTAGACCTAGCAAGCTTCTAGGCAGGGTTAGAAAATATAGCTTTTAATAAGTGTTTGTGTAATATCAGTTAAATATGTTCTTATGTTTCACGTGATGTAAATATTGTTATGAGGGAGATACCCATGAAAACTTGGTGTTTTAGTACTCCGGTATTGTCACGCCCCGAACCCCAAAATGGGACCCAAGGGTGAAAATGTAACCTAACCTGTCCCTGTATCCGATCAAACATTCAAAGATACAGTACAAAGGATGAGGGTCCGACCTCATGGGGTTCCCAGGCACCCTAAACACATCCAATCACAAACATATACGTAGTAGAAAAAGGTCATTCTATAAACATATACAGTACCATACCAGAGTCTATACAAGAGCAAAACAAGGCTTCATCAAAACGTACAAACGGATGCCCAAGTACATCTCAAAATGGCAACCCAACAAAATATACAGTCCTAACACTTACCCAAGCATTAACGCAGTACACCGGTCACTACGCTCCCTACACCAGGACGCTAGTTTCGGTTACTCGAAGGACCTATAAAAATGTACGTACAACAGGGGTGAGACACCTCTTAGTAAGGAAGAACACAGGTTATATCGGTGTGTGGCATTTGAGTGTTATCATGATACAACATACACGCAGTTAAATGCAATCCAGTACTAGTTTCCACAATGCATACACTCACACATACACATACACATGATCAGCAATCTCGGTGTCGTCACACCCTTTGGCCCGAAGCCAGTCCGCGACAATCCGGCGTTGGCCCAGCCAACCCTTGAAACACGGCGCCACTGGCACATGGCTAGTTTCTGACTCCCATGGCATCGTACCGACGCTAACTGGTGGATCCACACCCTTCGGCCTGATCTGCCGGTATAGGCTTACGCCCTCGGATATAGAGTCGGACACTTTTGCCTACGTGGCAGGCGAAAAACATGCCCTCGGATATAGAGTTAGACACTCTCAATACCTGGACAATTCGAAACCCCGTTCCAACTAGCCATTTAACATATCACACACACATGCATGCTTATATAACCAAACAAACCATACCCATTTGGTAATCTAAAACATGGTTTTTCAAACAAATACATTTTAAACAAGTCAAGGCACGACCATCCCAATATCACAGTATAAATCAACATATACCCTCGGTTTTCAACAAAACCAGGGATGCAGCCCGTCGCCCCCTTTTTTCCAAAACAGTAATAATGAAAAACCCATAGTTTTCCTCGTTAGATCCCCCCAAATGAGTAGCCAGAATACACACAGGACCGTGGACCACAGTTCCACCGAGTCTGATTTCAAAAATAACCAATATAAACATAGTTCCCCTTACCTTTTTCCCGAATACCAAATCCCGAACTCCAAGGCTCCTAAACAGCGAACTGAGTTCCAAAACCTACAAATCACAGTACAAAATATGCTCACAAGACAGTTACCTACAAAACTACTGGATCAAAATTGAAAACCGAGCCTCACCTCGATTTTACGCCAAAACCCAAAAATCTCCGAAACGAGATTCCGATCTATAGAAGTTGTAGAGAATCCTTCCACGATCCTCGTGGTAACTTCAGATTTTCGATTCCATCAACGATCGACGAAGAAATCTAGAGAGAGAGAGAGTAGGGAGAGGTTTAGAGAGAGAGAGAGAGAAAGAGAGAGATATTTGAAGTTTCTTAATGAAGAAGTAATGAAATTTCCTATTTATAGCCCTTTGACCCGGCCCAATTCGTCGATGAAATGGTGTCTTCGTCGACGAAATTTTCACTGACTTCGTCGACGAATCAGTGGCCTCGTCAACGAATCTGGCATCTCTGGTTTTTCCGAGACTCCTCGGCTTCTCCTCATCGACGAGCCCCTGAATTTTGTCGACGAGAAGAACAAAGGCTTCGTTGACGAAATCTGACTTTGTCGATGAATCTTGCTCTTTTACCAAAATGTCCCTCTCTTTAGAATTAACCCATTGATCACGGTTCGGGTTCTTACAATCTCCCCTCCTTACAAAAATTTCATCCTCGAAATTTGTCATCTCTCATTCCCAGATTCATACATACAATCGAACACATATACGAACTACCAATAAAAAACTGGCGACCACTACAGTGCAGTCTCATCATACGCATACACATACATACCCTCACTTATTGTGGAGGAATACCGTGGTTACATATACAACGGTCTCAGGAATTCACACACACACACTCCCGACGACTAACCACCTATCCTAACCCATAGTAGGATCATGTACAAGTACTCAAAACAACTGTGGATACTTCCGGCGTATTTCCGTTTCTAGTTCCCAAGAAACTTCCTCAACCTCGTGGTTCCGCCACAATACCTTCACTAACAGTATATCTTTGGTACGAAACTTCTGAACTTTATGGTCCAGTACCTGAACATGTATCTCCTCATATGCTAAAGTATCCCCAATTTCCAACTCATCATAGCTAATAACATGTGAAGGATCCAACACGCACCTCCTCAACATGGATACGTGAAACACATCGTCGACCCTCGAAAGTGCTAAAGGTAATGCAATCCTGTAGGCTACCGGACCCACTCACTTAAGTACCTCGAATGGTCTGATATACCTCGGGCTCAGCTTGCCCTTCCTGCCGAATCTCATCACCCCTTTCATTAGAGCAATACGCAAAAATACCTTACCTCCCACTTCGAACTCTAACTCACGGCGGCGAACATCTGCATAACTCTTCTGCTGACTCTGAGCTAATATAATCCTCTCCCAGATCAAACCCACCTTCTTAGACGCCTACTACACGAGTTCAGGTCCTAACACCTGACATTCACCAACCTCATCCCAACACAAGGGAGATCGACACCTCCGACCATACAAAGCCTCGAACGGTGTCATCTCGATACTAGACTAGAAGCTGTTATTATAAGTGAACTCTACAAGCGGCATAAACTGTATCCAACTACCACCGAAGTCCAACACACAAACTTGCAACATATCTTCCAATATCTGTATCGTCCTCTCCGACTGTCTATCAGTCTGGGGGTGGAACGTTGTACTGAAAGTAAGCTTCGTCCCCAGTGCCTCCTGCAAGCTCATCCAGAATCGAGAAGTAAACCTTGGATCCCGATCCGATACTATAGACATCGGTACTCTGTGCATTCTCACAATCTCATGCACATACAAATCTGCTAGCCTACTTAAAGGATAGCCAACTTTCATCGGTATAAAATGAGCAGATTTCGTCAATCTATCCACGATTACCCAGATAGCATTCTGGCCGTGAAGTACTGGCGGTAATTCGATCACAAAATCCATGGAAATATGCTCCCATTTCCACATCGGAATAGGCAAAGGATGCAACGGCCCTGCCGGCCTCTGATGTTCAGCTTTCACCTACTGACACGTTAGACACTGCTCCACAAACTGAGCAATCTGCATCTTCATACCAGACCATCAAAAGGTCTCGCGCAAGTCTCAATACATCTTCGTGCTACTAGGATGTACCATATACATAGAACGATGTGCCTCCTCTAGAATCATCTTTCTGATCTCATCATCGTTCGGAACACACAGTCTGGTCCCAAACCTCAACACACCTCCTTCAGAGATGTTAAACTCTGTAGTCAGTCCCTACTGTACCTTTTCCATAACCTCTGCCAACTCTACAACACTAGCTTGCGCGGCTTTTATACGCTCAAATAAGGTCGGTTGGGCCACCAAACCAGCAAGATAAGCCTGATAATCACCCACCATCATTTCTATACCTAACCTTTCCAAATCCCATTTGATATGACACTAAGTTACAACCGCAGATACAACCCTAGGCCCTGACTTCCGACTCAACGCATCAGCCACCACATTAGCTTTCCCCAGGTGATAACTGATCGTGCAATCATAATCTTTAATCAATTCAAGCCACTGTCTCTGCCTCATGTTCAACTCCTTCTACGTGAAGAAATACCTAAGGCTCTTATGGTCAGTGAAGATCTCACACTGCACCCCATACAAATAGCGTCTCCAGATCTTCAATGCATACACAACAGCAGCCAGTTCCAAATCGTGCGTAGGGTAGTTCTTCTTATATTCCTTCAGTTTCTGAGAAGCATACGCTACTACCTTACCCTGCTGTATAAGCACACATCCCAAGCCCTTCAGAGACACGTCGCTATAAATCACAAACCCACCATCCCCTGAAGGAATGGTCAACACTAGAGTAGTAACCAGCTAGTGCTTCAACTCCTGAAAGCACTACTCGCGATCACTGGTCCACTCAAACTGCACTCCCTTCCTGGTCAGTCGTTTCAGAGGTCTAGATAGTTTAGAGAAACCCTCCATGAACCGACAAAAATAACTTGCCAGTCCTAGAAAACTCCGAACCTCCTACACATTCTTCGACCTTACCCAGTTGACCACAGCTTCAATCTTGCTAGGATCAACTGATATACCATCCCCAGAAACCATATGGCCTAAGAATGCAATCTGACTCAACCAGAATTCACACTTCTTCAATTTAGCATACAACTTCTTCTCCCACAGAGTCTGTAACACTAACCTTAAATGTTCCACGTGCTCTTCCGTACTCCTCGAGTATACCAGAATGTCGTCAATGAACACCACCACGAACCGATCTAGGTACTCATGGAAAACCCTGTTCATCAGATCCATGAACACCGCCGGAGCATTCGTCAACCCAAATGGTATGACTAAGAACTCATAGTCGCCATATCTGGTTCAGAAAGCTGTCTTCGCTACATCCTCTGCTCTAACCCTCACCTCATGATATCTTGACCGCAAGTCGATCTTCGAAAAGACCCGCGTTCCCTGCAACTGGTCAAAGAGATCATTTATACGCGGTAAAGGATAGCGATTTTTCACAGTCACCTTGTTAGTCTCACGGTAATCAATGCATATCCAAATCGACCTGTCCTTCTTCTTCCACAATCCCTGACGAGATCCTGTCTGAGAACTAGAAGGTAATGTCCTCTTCCTTGATTCCAGATCCACCTCGTCCTCTCGAATACCGGTCTCAATCACCGTGGCCTTATCCACCAACACCGAGAACTCACGGATCTGAAGCATACCCACCAGTCTACGGGTATCCTTCCTCAAACCCTTCTCGAACCTCTGAGTGTTCTCATACTCGCTTGAGATCATACATGGTGCAAAGGGGGACAGCTCTATGTATCGAGCCGCATACCCCTACACCGTCAAACTCCCCTGAGTCGGCACAGAAAACTCATCTGCCTTCGCATCACGTACTGAAGTCAGGAAGTATCTGTTGAAGAACGCCTCCTTGAAACGGCTCCACGTCATCTCCTCAGAACTGGCTCTCTGCTTCTCTAGCAGACTCACCGCAGTCCACCATCGACCCGCCTCAGACAGCTGGAAAGTAGCATAGAGGACTCACTGCCTATCCGTGCAGTGCAAGACTTCCAGAATCCTCTTAGTCTTCTCCATCCAATCTTCTTCTGTTGTCGGGTCAGGTCCTCCAGAGAACGTCGGAGGGTGCATGCGTTTGAACCTCTCAATGGTGGACCCCGCAGCAGTAGGAGAGTGCTCGCGTCTCCTCACACTCCGCCCGATCTCCCGTAATACCTGCCTCGTCAAACCTCGAGGCACAGAAGGAGACTCATCACTCGCAGTCTCTTCGAAGCCACTTCCCAGGTTATTATCCTTGGGCTCCATGCTACAACACAATAGGAATTTATCAGTATCCCTACAACACCGAATAATCAACACTAATTGCGTTAACTACTCCCTGCTAGGTCTAAGTCTATCCTATCACACCGACACGAAAGTCATCAATGATCTACCCTGCTCTAACTGGAATCATCATCCCAGGAAAAACATAGAATACCGTCGACGAATCTCGGTCTAGCAACCGAACCACCCTCAACCAACTCTACCCATATCCACATCCTATACTCTGGTATATACTCACAACTAAGCCTAACCAAGTCTATAAGATCTAGTAATTTGGTTAGCTCTGATACCAAGCTGTCATGCCCCGAACCCTGAAATGGGACCCAATGGTGAAAATGTAACCTAACCTGTCCCTGTATCCGATCAAACATCTAAATATACAGTACAAAGGATGAGGGCCCAACCCCGTGAGGTTCCTAGGCACCCTAAACACATCCAATCACAAACATATACATAGCGGAAAAATGTCATTCTATAAACATATACAGTACCATATCATAGTCTATACAAGAGCAACACAGGGCTCTATCAAAACATACAAACGGGTGCCCAAGTACATCTCAAAATGGCAACCCAACAAAATATACAGTCTTAGCACTTACCCAAGCATTAACGCAGTACACCGGCCACTACGCTCCCTACACCAGGACGCTAGTTCCGATTACTCAAAGGACCTGTAAAAATGTATGTACAACATGGGTGAGACACCTTTCAATAAGGAAGAACACAAGTTATATCGGTGTGTGGCATTTGAGTGTTATCATGATGCAACATACACGCAGTTAAATGCAATCCAGTACCAGTTTCCACAGTGCATACACGCACACATACACATACACATGATCAGCAATCTCGGTGTCGTCACACCCTTCGGCCTGAAGCCGGTCCGCGACAATCCGGCGTTGGCCCAGCCAACCCGCGAAGCACGGCGCCACCGGCACATGGTTAGTCCTCGACTCCCATGGCATCGTACCGGCGCTAACTGGTGGATCCACACCCTTTAACCTGATCTTTCGATATAGGCTCATGCGCTCGGATATAGAGCCGGACACCCTTGCCTACGTGGAAGGCAATAAACACGCCCTCGGATATAGAGCCGGACACTCTCAGTACCTAGACAATTCAAAACCCCGTTCCTACTAGCCATTTAACATATCATACACACATGCATGCTCATATAACCAAACAAACCACACCCATTTGGTAATCTAAAACATGGTTTTTCAAACAAATACAGTTTAAACAAGTCAAGGCACAGTCATCCCAATATCACAGTATAAATCAACATATACCCTCGGTTTTCAACAAAACCAGGGATGCAGTCCGTCGCCCCCTTTTTCCCAAAACTATAATAATGAAAAACTCATAGTTTTCCCCATTAGATCACCCCAAATGAGTAGTCAAAACACACACAGGACCATGGACCACAGTTCCACCGAGTCCGATTTCAAAAATAACTAATATAAACATAATTCCCCTTACCTTTTTCCCGAATACCAAATCCCGAACTCCAAGGCTCCTAAACAGTGAACCGAGTTCCAAAATCTACAAATCATAGTACAAAATATGCTCACAAGACAGTTACCTACGAAACTACCGGATCAGAATTGATAACCGAGTCTTACCTCGATTTTACGCCAAAACCCAAAAATCTCTGAAACGAGATTCCGATCCGTAGAAGTTGTAGAGAATCCATCCACGATCCTCGTGGTAACTTCAGATTTCTGATTCCATCAATGATCGGCGAAGAAATCTAAAGAGAGAGAGAGTAGGGAGAGGTTTAGAGAGAGAGAGAGAGAGAGATATTTGAAGTTTCTTAATGAAGAAGTAATGAAATTTCCTATTTATAGCCCTTTGACCCGGTCCAATTCATCGAGGAAATGGTGCCTTCGTTGACAAATCTTTCACTGACTTCGTCGACGAATCGGTGGCCTCGTCAACGAATCTGGCATCTCTGGTTTTTCCGAGACTCCTCGGCTTCTCCTCGTCGACGAGCCCCTGAATTTTGTTGACGAGAAGAACAAAGGCTTCGTCGACGAAATCTGGCTTCGTCGATGAATCTTGCTCTTTTACCAAAATGTCCCTCTCTTTAGAATTAACCCATTGATCACAGTTCGGGTTCTTACAGGTATGATATTTGAGATTTAAATTATTTTCGCTGCTTACATTTGAATTTATTTAGGGAAAGTGGCACCCTAACCCCACCAGGCTTGGGGCATCACACAAGTCATACAACAAAACACCGAGTATATATGTGAAGGGGTTTGGAAACTTTAAAACTCATTAATTATTAATATCGATAATTATTTATTTTCCTATTTTATGCCATTACATATATAGAGTTCACTAATTTTTTATTTTTTATTTTTTATCCTCAGAAAATCTTTTTATTTTAGCCCTCTAATAACATGAAAATTTTAACCAACATTCTCTTTTCTATCACATGAAAAAAAAAAAGGATATTTAAGATTATACCGACTAAAAACTAATCAGGTCTTATCAATGCATTTCAATAATTAAATAAATTGCTTAACTAAGATTTCTTGTATTTTCCGACCAATTAGTATGACACCTAGTTAAAAGTTTAAGTTCTTAATGATAGTTTGCAAAATTTTAACATTCTATATTTTGTATTTTTGTCAAGCTATGATATTTATGATGTTATGTATTTTTGCCTCTTTCTTTCTTTATCAACAATTGGCATAATCTTCATATTATCTACTTATTATGATTGATAAGTTTTATTCAAATAATTAAAAATAGAAATGTAACCAAATATAGCCACATGAATCCCTCCTTCAAATATTGCCCATGCTTAGTAATTGTACATTTATATATAGAACACAATTATTTGGTATCACTAATCAAAATTACGAAGTGGTTACTTGTTTGGTTAATTTTCTTAAATTTAAATAAATTAAAAACTCGATTTAATGCATTTTTATTTTTTAGTCTTGGAACAATTAATTATTTATAACATGATTAAATAATAAAATATAGATATTATGAGTTTAAATATATTACAAAATCAATTAGTTATAATTACTTGAGCTAAACAATATATTTTTTAATTCACTTTCTAGTATTCAAATAATGGCCCGACTGTATATGATCGTTAAAAATAGTGATAATATTTTTTTTTACTGGTTTATCATTTTTAAAAAAATTAAAATTAATCTACAAAATTTAATTTTGAAAATTAAAAGTAAGGTAAATGTTGCTTTTAGTTGTTAGCACGACTGAAAACCAATAATAAAAATAAAAACTAGTAAACACAACCAAAATTATTGTTGTAACTTGTTTTTTTACTATGTTGTGATGAAAATGAAAATTGACAAAATAAAAAATAAGATTAAAAAATTCCTAATTTTTCAAAACTAAATTTACTAATTTGGCACCATAACGACTTAGTCTTTTGTAAATTTGACATAATGGTAGTGTGATATTGACATGGCTATAAAATGATAAATATAGAAGATAATCAACTTTTCAAATCACAATATTGCCAACAATGTTTTGAGGATTTTTATTTCGCACTCATGGGAGTTAATTCTACTTGTAATGTTCAGATAAATTACTATTTGGCAATCCTTGATTTCAATCAAAGATAGAAAGACGAGCCAATATAAGCAAAATACAAATGAATAAATGAAATTTTTTTGGACACGAAAGTTAGGATTTTTTTTATTAAACTTAATGTTCAAGGTAACTTTTGTATAGTGCATGAGTAAATTGATTTAGATGTACACAAAAACAAATCAATTTATATGGTCAGAAGGTACGTTTCAAAATATCAAATTTTCTTTATGTACTCTCTTTTTCATAAATATAACACCTCATTTGGTATTTAAGAGTGAAATGGAATAGGAATGAAATAGATTGTTGACACTATAGTATTGAGAATGTGTTGATGTCTTATTCGCATTTGTTGTCTTACTACTAATTCTACGACTAAATCCTAAAATGATTTATAAAACCTATAGTGCAATTTTAGACTCAAATTCATAATGTTGTGGAGAGTTGCCTCCAATATTATTCTGGTATAGAAGACATCAAGAGGTGGAGGGTGCCAAAAAAGACATAATCAATCCATTAAAGGAAATATATCTTAATCCCGCCAATAGCCTAACAAGTTGTTACGAGGTAGTGACTTTGGGAATGTGTATTCTTTGAAGACTTTTGTGAGAGTCAAAATTAGAGTGTGTTAAGTTATGACTCATATTCAAAAGGTATCCACTTGAAAGTTGTTACAACTAAATAGGCTCAGGGGCCCTCCCTGCATGAGACCTCCTTATCTACTTAAACTAATGTAAGTGGGGTGCATTGAGGGGGTGCAGGGAGGCTCCTCCCCCCCCCCCCTCCCCCCCTTTCCCAGGATTATGGTATAGTATGTTGAGTCAGGGCACAATCAAACTATATATCACATGAGAACATTTTGGGGTTTTCATATGGGGCTATATATACATATTGTATTTAAGGGTTGAAACCCTATGACAATTTTTTGTTTGGTAGTGAAAATTGCATAGGGATCCTATGGACGTAAGCACATTGTCAAACAACGTAAATTTGTATTCTTCTTCTCTCCTTTTTCATTTTCTCTATTTTTTTTGTATTTTTTGTGTATGTGCGCACATAATCTTAGGACGTAATTTCACAATAATTGGTACCAAAGAACAAGATTTGTGTTCAATTTTTTAGGGTTTGAATCTGGATCGTAGCAAGGATGAGTGTGATGAAGACCAGATTTGAAAGTTCAATGGTAAAACAAACTTTAACTTATGGCAAATGTGGGTAACAGATCTATTGGTTCAAGAGAAGGTTTACAAGGCTCTGACAAGAGAGAAATTGGAGAATATGGATGAAGATGATTGGATGAAACTAGAACAAATTGCTTTCAGTATTATTCGATCTTGTTTGGCATATTATGCCATATTCAATGTAATAAAAGATAAAATTGTCAAGGGTTTGTGGACGAAACTAGAGAGTCTGGATATGTCGAAGAATAAAACTAACAAATTGCTCTTGAAGAAGTCATTATTGTTTCTTCGTATACCCAAGGAGTGGATATCTGAATTAGCGTATGAATCAGTTTAATCAAATTCCTAGAAATTTGCTTAAAGTGGATTTGAGGATTGAAAATAAATATAAAACGCTAATATTGTTATCTTCTCTATGTTCTTTATTTGAACACTTGGTTATGAGACTACTTTATAGGAAATACACTCTTAGTTACAAAGAAGTTTTTGGGGTTCTTAGGGTTAAACGTTTCTAGAAGAAGACTCGACAAATAGGACCATGAACTAGAGGGCTTAAATTGACAAGGTTAAGCATAGGAGAGGGAAATCCAAGGAGAAGTATAAGCAAATGGGCATATTGAAGTATAGATCAAGGGCTAGAAAGTTAAGTTCTTCAAGTGCAAATAAAAAGGGCACTATAAACAGGATTGTCGTTTTGGAAGAAAGAGGAAGAAAAGAAATACCAACCTTCAAGCTCTATAAGTGCTTTGGCAGATAGTTCAGACGATGGAGAGCTCTTGTTGGTTGCTTTAGGTAAAAATTCTGTTCAATACATTTAGACTATGGATTCTAGTTGCTCCTTTCATTATTATCCATATAGAGAGTGGTTTGATGCTTACAGGGAATGTGATGGTGGGTTGGTAGTTCTTGGGGATGATCATCATTGTTGGCCTAACATGGCTTTTCAATCTTGTTTTGATGATAACAAATAAAGAATAATTTAATATGTGTTAGTTAAGTGGTGATGTTTTAGGATTGATTATAAGACAAAGTTCAAAGAGAAAAGAATGAAAGCTCAAGGATTCATAAAGTCTTATTCACGTGAAGAGAGATTCAAGAGATAGCTCAAAGCAACTCCAACATGAGCAAAATATGTGGACACTTAAAGCTGAACTCAAAGCTCAAGTCAAAAGGAACAAAAAACAAAATTTCATGGAAGGCTTGGAGGATAGAGTTTTAAGTTTCAGGACCATGATGTAAATACTTCATTTTTGAATATCTTATGAAATATTTTTGAAGCTCTTCTAGGGTTAATTATGGACTTAGAGACCTTATTGTAAACCCCGAAAAATGTTTTATAAGATTCCAAAGTAAGAGAGCAAAAAGGATTTTTGAAAACTAAAATGAAAAAACAGAATTTGGTCTGTCCAGACGACTGAGGTGTATCCTCAGAAGATTGAAGATGTACCTCAGAAGGCTGAAGTTTTATTTCAGTCTACTGAAGAATTTCTTAAAAAGACTAAAGAATTAGTTCAGTCTACTGAAGATTTATTTGTTGAAACATAGAACAGACAGAACACCCTCAGTTCAGTCGTCTGATCTGGGACTTCAGAAGTCTGAACCCTCTATTTAGTCGTCTGACCCTATATCTAGTTCAAATTTTTTAATGTGTTAAGGAACATCAGAAGACTGAACCCGATAGTTCAGTCGTTTGAACACTGTTAATGGCTAATTATTTTAAAAGTTTTTAAATTCAAATAATGGTTTCTTGTGCCCCAAATTTTCTAAAAACTTGGAAGATACTCCAAGTAATCTTGGGCAACATGAAATTACTTTTAGAAGTTTATAATTCATGGTTTTACAAATCAAATCACACCAAGAATTGAAAAATCTGCTGAAAGCTATCTTGCAAACAAAGCTCTCTCTTGCTCAAATTATTGCTCAACTAAATTTCTAAATCTCTGAATTGCTGATCATCATTCTCTGAGTTCCCATTGCTGATTTCTCATCTGGAGAAGGAACTTAGTGAATTCTTACTTGAGCTTCAATCTTATTTCAATTTGATATTTGAATATTGAAGTATCTAGTGTTTGAAATTGTACTAATCTGCTCTTTGTGAGAGTATTTTTGTACGCAGAAATTATTTCTTGTTTCTTGTAGCTCTTGGACGATTCCAAGTTGTTGGATCATTGACTGAGTGTGGGGTATCACTTGGAGAGGCGTTGCTCTAACCTATTGAAGGAGTGGCTAAGTGTGGGGTATCACTTGTAATGGTTTGCTCCGCCCGGAAAGGAGTGCAATAGTGGAATCCTTTGGCAGTATTGGCGAAAGGCGAGGACGTAGGCTAGGGATAAGCCAAACCTCATAAAATCTCGATGTCTCTCTTTCCCTACTCTTTATTTTCAGCATCTATATATTTTGTTGTGTGTGTGTGCAAAGTGCAGGTAATTGAAGTTAAAAATTGAGATTAACAAGAAGACTCTTAATAAAAAAAAGTACATTTTGATTAAACGTTCGCGGAAACCTAGAAAGGGAGTACGTTATTTAATCGTTTGAGGAAATCTTTGTTAAAAGAAGTGTAAACAAATCCATTCAAATACAGGGCTTACACATAAACACAGGGCTGCAAACAAGAGTTCTTGCAAAAAAAGCTAAAAGTTGTCTAAGTGCTACAAATTATCCTAGTTGGGTTTGATTGTTCATTTTTAAATTTTTGATTGGTTATTTGGTTGATTGAGTTGTGATTACTTGTGGTGTGTTTGTTGGTTTGTGGATTGAATAAGTAAATAAGTCTTTGTTGTGTAATTGTCAAATTAACAAGAGGTTAAAAATTCATATAAGGAACTAAAAGAAAATTTTAATAACCCAATTCACCCCCCCCCCCCTCTTGGGACTACACCTTAACTTTCAATCATTGTCTTGTAATTGGAGTTGGCATTGTGAAAGTTAGAATGTTTGATGACATTGTTAAAGTATTTCAAAATGTTAAGCATGCTACAAAACTAAAGAAAAACCTGCTTTATCTAGGTCATTTGGAAAATACGTTGTAGAATCCTAAGGGTGTCAAACGGTTTTATGGTTGTTATGAATGGTAAACAAGTGAATAACAATTTGTATAAGCTAATAGGCAATACAGTTGTAGGTAGTAGAGTAGTCACTTTGAAAACCAACCCATTTGACACTAAAATCTAGCATATGCACTTGGAACATATGTGCTTGGGACATATGAGAGAGTGGGCAATACAGTTGTAGGTAGTACAGTAGTCGCTTCATCGAATACCAACACATTTGACACTAAGCTCTGGCATATACGCTTGGGACATATGAGAGAGTGGAGTATAATAGAACTCCATAAGAGAAAATTGTTGAAAGGGTTGAAGGAGTGCTAAGTCAATTTTTGCAGGTATTATTGTTTGGGTAAACAATGCAGAGTAAAATTCAAGTTATCTTCTCAAAATAACAGAGGTATTCTGGATAATGTTCATAGTGATGTTTGGGGGTCTGTAAAGGTAAGCTTGGAACGAAACTTACTATTTTGTTAGTCTCATTAATGATCTTTGTAAAAAGCTTTGGGATACTTCATGAAGAAAAATTTAAAGTTATTCTCCAAATTCAAGCAATGGAAGGCAAAGGTTGAGAAAGAAAGGGAAAATCAGTAAAGTGTCTCAAATCAAATCATAGGCTAAAGTACAAATCTAAAGAGTTTCTAAACTTCTTCAAGCCTGAGGAAATTGTCAAACATTTTATGGTTCATTGAACTCCACAACAGAATGAGGTGGCTAAAAGGATGAGTAGGACCATATTTAAGAAAGTTAGGAGTATAAGACTACATGCATAATTTTCTAAGAATTTTTGGGTAAATGTAATTAGTACAACTTGTTATATTATCAACAGGTCACTTTCTATAAAACCGGATAGTAAAGTGGCCAAGAAATTCTGGATAGATTAAGAGGTTGACTACTCTACATTAAGGATTTTCAATTGTCCAACATGCACTCATATTCCTAGTGAGATTTGATATAAATTAGACCCTACATCCAAGAGGTACATTTTCATTGGCTATGAAAAGGGGGTTAAAGGATTCAAGTTGTGGTATCTATATGATAAGAAGGTATTTATAAGTAGAGATATGGTGTTTGATAAGGCATTAATGTTGACATACAAAAAAGATGGACAAGGGAATAAAGTTGACAAGAAGGATCCATAGGTGTAGGTCGAGCTTGGTAAACTTCATGACCATCAACCAAAGGTGCCCTTAGTTGAGCAGCACGAATAGTGGCAATTAGATGACCACAATATAGCTACAAATAGACCTAGATGCACTAACCATACGTTGCAGAGATATGGTTTTCAGGATATGATCTATTTTGATCAAGTTAGTGGCAGTGGAGATCCATATTCTTTCCAAGATGCAGTTTTTCGATCCAAAGAGAAATAGGTGGATTGAAGCTATAATAAAAGAGGTGGAACCATTGCATAAAAATCAGATGTGGGAGTTTGGGGAACTTTCTAAGGGAAGGACCACAATGAGATGTAAATGGGTGTTTAGAAAGAAAGATGATATTTAAGAAAGAGATGGTAAACAACAAAGGCACTCTCATAGGGAAGGGATAGACTATGATTAAGTATTTTATTCTATTGTCCAACGTACCTCAATTCGGGTTTTATTGGTCATGGTAGCTCAATTTGATTCAGAGTTAGAGTCGTTGGATGTTAAAACAACATTTCTTTTGTGGTGATTTAAAAGAGAAAATTTATATGGAACAGTTAGAATGTTTCATGGAACTTGGTAAGGAGAATTATGTTTATAGATTGAGGAAATCATTATATGACCTGAAGTAATCGTCAAGGCAATGGTACGAGCACTTTGATTCATACATGATGAGTAATAGATACACCCTCTATGAGTATGATTGTTGTCTTTACTTTAGAAGTTTATTTGATGGTTCATTTATCTTTCTACTATTATATGTTGATGATATATTAATTGTTACAAAGAATATTCATGATGACAATGGCTTAAAGTCCTTATTAAGTAAGGATTTGAGATAAAGAATCTTGGTGCTACAAAAAAGATCCTTGGGATGGAATTATGGAGAGACAAGAAAGATTAGAAGCTTGGGATCTCTCAAAAGGCTTATATATAGAATACGTTGGAGAAATTTAGCATGAGCAATGTTACGCCAGTGTCTAACCCATTTGCAAATTATTTCAAGCTATCTTCAATATATTGTCTACAATTAGAGGAGGATGTGGAGGAGATGTCAAGGGTATTATAGGCCAAGGTGGTGGGTTTCTTGATGTGTGCCATAGTTTGTACTCATTCAAATCTTACACTTGCAATTAGTATAGTAAGTAAGTTTATGGCAAATTCAAGTAAGGAACATTGGAGTCTCTTGAAGATAGATTGTTACTAAAGAGAAGCTCTTGAATTGCTTGAACTTACTCCATATTCCAAGTAGCTGAATCAATCATGTTCAACTTCAAGTAAAGGTACAAATTCGAAGCTCCAAAGGAATGAATATTCGCCAAGGTGGAGATTACTGAGTTGGAGCTCATATTCACGGGGTATCCACTTGAAAGCTAACACAAATAGGAGGGCTCGCCTTTTGTGCTTCATGTGTGAGATCTTCCTATCTGCTTAAACTAATGTAAGTGGGGTGTGGGGGGCAAAGCCCCCCTATGGTATATTACAATACATTTGAGTTAGGGCATAATATAACAGTATGCCATATAAGGGTATTTTGAGTTTCCGTATAAGTGTAGGGACTTGAACCCAAAAAATAAAAGAAAAATAAATTAAAAAAAATAGAAATGAATAAAAAGAAAAAGAAAAGAAAAGAAAAAAGTGGGTTTGGAACAGGCTAAACCTTCAATGGTTTCAGGAGATTTAGGAAAACCATCGACGGTTTCAAAAATCTCAGGAAAACCGTCGACAATTTCGCACATGCTAGCTCACTTATAAATAGAAGTGACCTCATTTTTTTTAGAAAATTTCATTCTCTCTCCTAGGGCTCCGAATTGCCCCCTCTCTCTCTCATCCCTCACGTGTCTTTCTCTCTCTCCTAAGGCCATCCGGAGTCTGCTCTCGCTCCCCGATTGTCTTTTTCCCTCCTCTCGGCTTGCCGGCTTACTTCCCGCGGCAAGTTCAAGAAGCTAGGGTTTCCATCTTCCGAGTGCAATAGGCATATTTTCAGGAACAGGTAAAGGTAATAGATTATATCAGGTTGTTTTTCTGAATTGAACCAATTAAACTGTAGTATAGGGTCATATGAATACTATGATAGTTTTATTAGGAAAACCAACCGATTAAAGTTGAGTATAAGTAAAGAAATTGAATTATATTAGTTTATTTTTGAAATTGAACCGTTTAAAATAGAGTATGTGATTACATGAATACTATGAATGACTTTCAGAATAAATCGGGCATATAGAAATGAGGACCTTGGTTTATTATAAGTATATTTGAGAAAGACTAAAGTGAGTAGGGTTGATTGTCTCCATTTTCATTCGAAATATATCTTTGTTAAATTAAATTGTGGAGATGATCATTCTTATATTTTCAGCAGAATTTACGAGTATATTATGATATCCTTTTCTCAGGTTAATTTATGGAAGTATGAATTAATATCCAAATCGTGTGGCATGAGATTAATTTATGTTATAAAGTCTGTAGTGATTTCTATGATGCTATATTGGAAATGTATAGTAGTATACTGGTTTTTTTAGAATTGCTAAAAAATGCATATGTGCATAATAAATGGTACAGTGCTGTATGGACCACGGAAACATTAAATGATTACGGTAATGCATGGATCACGTGAAAGCTCGGTACCGAAGCTACTAGAGGAAGTATAGTGCAGCCACATTGGTGTGAAAGTGTTGGTATGGGATAATCGACTTGGCCTGTGAAGAGTAAAGTACCCTCCTTATAAGCGGCTCAGCATGGGATTGTATCCTCCCAGTATACGGGTCAGCATGGGGTTGTACCCTCCTGGTAATTGGGTCAACATGAGATTGTATCCGCTCGATATACGGGTCAGCATAGGGTTGGCAAGTCGTACTTATAGACAGAACTTAATTGAATTAACTTTGGTTTAATCAATTGGGTTAAGTCCAGCCTTCAGGCCGCATAACCCAATCATGTTGGGTGAATACATGATGTTACATGATTTCCAGATAGAGAGGTTCTTCTATGTATAATTATAGAACTATATTATGAATGAAATGGAAAGTAAGTTTACTTATTTATGTAGGTGTGAGTTACAGTTTATAAATGCATTTTTAATTAAGGTTAAAGTAATGATTATATTTTTTCTATACTAAAACTCATGTTAGACACACATTGATGATAATCTATTCCTTCTTACTGAGAGGTGTCTCACCCCATTGAATATTTAACTTTTTAGGTCCTACAGGAGATTACACTTAGAAAGCTTTGGGAAGGGTTTAGTTATTGCAACTACAATAAGTGGTTATAAGATATGGAACTTTTTATGTTTATTTTAAATTTTTGGGATGTAATAATGCTATTTGGAGATACTATTGTTTGTGATAGTATAGTAGTCTAGTAATGTATTCAAGGTGTTTTAAATTATTTTCGCTGCTTTTGTTGGATTATCGTGGTATAAGAGATTATAACTATTTAAATAACACTCTGGACCCCACTTTCAGGTTCAAGGCGTTACAAGTGCTATCAAAGCTTTAGGTTGATAGGTTCTGTAAACTCTAGGGATGATTATTACTAGAGTATAGGTATGAATGATAATGAGGGTAGGAATGGGTAGGTCAAGTTGGAAGGTTTTGGTTTTTGTTTCGTAGCTTGGAGACAGAAATCCATTAATGGCTTTTGTGGTTTTTCTGAAGTAGTCGAAAATTTTAGAAAAGTCACGACAAACCATAGACGGTTTTGTTTCTGAGCGGTGAGACGGAAACTTGAAAAGTTGCACTTGAATGTTAATAGGATTGATTTGTGAGGGAGAAGTCTCTAAAAGAGAGTCTATGTAATCTTGTTTAGTATGTTGAATATCTTCTGAATTCCTAGTATGATATTTGTGTCGATTGTGTTATGACGTTAGGATTCTAAATGGATCTTTGTCCTATCTTCAGGATGGATCCCAGAGGTAAGGATGTGGATGTTGGAGAAAGTAACAATGTGGGGACCATCAATGAGAGTGACAATGATTCTACTCCATTGTTACAAGGGCTAGTCCACCAGGTGATGGTAGAAATTATGAGGAACCCTTGGGGACAGAACTGTCCACTTGCCGACTAAGGGTGCGGTATTAAGCAGTTCACCTATATGAACCCTCCAACTTTTGCGAGAGGAGCTGATCTAATTCTTATGGAAAACTGGATTCAGAGATGGAGAAGATATTGGCAGTGCTGCACTGCACTGATGAGTATAAAGTCCTTTATGCCACCTTTAAAATGACGGAAAAGGCCGAGAAATGGGGGTTAGTGATTACACGTCAAATATGCGTAATTAGGCTTTTAAATTCATGCATTGATTATTATAATTTTAATTAAATGCCTAATTATGTCTAATATTTTAATATCAAGCTCATTTGATAATCTTGAGATAAATAGCCTATTTTTGTCATAAATTTACGACCATTTGTGTCCTATTATTGCAGGACAATTTTTGGACATTAAATATGTACACAAGTCGTGCGTGAGAGAAACCGTCTACATGAGTCATGCGCGTGACAAGGAGATGCCGCGCATACAACAAGAAGTTGAGCATCGAGTGAAGAACCGTGGACTGGAAAAAGAAGAAAGGAACGGATTGGGTCTTACGTGGACAGTTGGTGCGCTGGGCTTAATTTGTGTAAGGGCTTTTGGCTACCAAGAGAGGGCTACTTGCCGTGTACACGCTGGAATTGGAAAAAAAAAAAAAAGGAGGTCGGGTGTTGATGTGACCCAACCATGCAAAGAACAAAAAGGGGAGCCCTTGCTGTGTGTGTGCGTGGGGGTCTTAGTGTAGCTGGCTTGATGCGCTAGGTCGTGTACAACATTGGAGCCCATGAGGTGTGTGTGGGCTTGAAAATAGAGTGAGCTAAGCTACTGACATGCGTAAGTGGGCTGATAAAGTCGTGTATATGCTATGCCGAACAAGATCCAAATTGAAAAAAAAAAAAAAGAAAAGTGAAGGTCGGGTTATGATGTGACCCGGCCATGCAAGAGGAATATATGGCCGTGTGTAGGTGCTAAAGGGCAATAGGCATTGGAGGGCTTTTGGGGAAAATGAAAAACAAATGAAGCTTTTAGGAGGTTGCTTTTGAGGCTAGGGCGTTGAATGAGTAGAGAGCTAGGGTTTAGAAGAAGAGAGTTGGCGTGTGGGAGTCTTTTTGCTGGTGCTTTGGGAGCTGCGCCGTTGGACAGCATGGAGACTCGAGCAGCTGCTGCTTGAAGACCCGAGCCAGCCACCTCTAATTCTGTTGCTCTCTCTCTCTCTCTCTCTCTCTCTCTCTCTCTCTCTCTCTCTCTCTCTCTCTCTCTCTCTCGCATTTTAATACTTGTTTTATTGTTACTTTTAGCTGTGTTTTGTTTAAAATTTTTTATTGGAATTTTAAATTCTTGTTGGGTTATAATTATTAGGTTCAGTTTATCTCCTCTTTTTATTTAATATCATTGTTGAAATAGATTTAGGTTGGGATTATTCTTATTATTATATTCAATTTTGTTCTCTTTAAATTCTCTCTTTTCAATTTAAATAATTGTTGGGTTATATTTATTTTTAATTTCAGTTCATTTGAAGCTCTTAATTATTATTGTGTTTTAGTATGTTGTTTTCCATTTTAGTAGTTAAGATATTGAGTTTATTTTTGTTCAAATTTATTGTTGGGTTGATTTTAATTTCCGTTTACATTGTTGATTGGGTTATTGTCTTCATGTGAAGTTGATGTTGGGATATGAGTTTTGTTTTAGTTAATTAGTGTGCGAAGTGTTTAGTTGAGTTAATTTCATTATTAAGATTAGTACGCCTTCACTTAGGGTTAATGTTGAGAGTTTAGTCATTTTCAAATAAAGTTAGAGTTGAAACTGAATGATTGGTCGGTTATTAGTGTGTTAATTAGTATGTTGAAATTAAATATTTGTTTAAGTTAATTGAGGTTTTTGATTTGATTTATTATTTGAATGTTTAATTGGTGATTTAACGACCCAAAAATTATACCATTTTATATATATAATTTACTCTGATACCCTTGTAATACCTACTATAACATCTCAGGGCCCAGATGACACTGACGTATCCCTGTACATAAATCAACACACCTATGCAGCGGAAAACATAAAGTCATACATTCATATTTACAATACCAAAATTCATTGTTTCCAAACCACACATACATGTTTATACGTCACCCCAGTTTCCTCTACTCCAAAAATACATTCCCCTGAACACACTTACCCTTTAAAATAGGGCAGTACAAAAGATCTCTTTATTTGCGAGCCTGATTTATTCGCCTAACTGAATCACCTGAAAAAAAATGTTAAACCACTGGGATGAAACAATGTTTAGTAAGAGAAAATATGTTATTACTAGTGTGCGGCGACTGAATTTCATAAATGTTATATTGACAAGATCTGGAATTGTAAAAGCTGGTAAATCAATATACAGTGTAACTTGTATTTATCATAGTTTAAAGTATAACTGTAATGTCTGAGTTTTCTACTTTTTCATACTTCTAATATCATACTATATTGATGATATTCTGTAAATCTGTAAAACTGAAATGTTTGCCCTGGAAAACTATACGTCATGATTTAACCCCTCATGATAGGGTTGTGCGGCCCACAGGTGGGATTTAATCATGGTTTGCCTATTAGGTAAGTCAGCTGTACTCTACCAATCCTCAGTCTAGTCAAACTACAACCTTTCCTAGGCTCGAAACTAGTAACTACCTCGTCAAATCGGCCTCCTCAACCCAGAATACTGGATAGATTGCAATCTCTCCATAGACACGGTTGACGAAATCCACATACTATCCGAGATATGTGATTGCACTCTGATCTGAAAATAGCAACGGTACCATGTTCTGCTAACTGAACATAACTTAATTCATCAGGGTCTGATACTGTATATACTATTTCTATAGATATCCTACTATTTTCATCATGATTCCAAGTTAACCATAATATTATAAATCTGATATGAAAATACGATAATATCTAACTGTTATATCTGACTGAATAATCTGTAATGTTTAAGTGTTATGGTTTTGGAAAACATGGCATTCTATAAATACTGTAAAATACTTGTTTGTATAATATTTGTAAAATATCTGTCTGGAAGATATATGTCTATATAAATATATCTATCTATGTATACACTATAAATCATGATATACTGAAAAACTATATATATTATGTACTTAACAAATATCTACTCAGGTCACATAATTAATAAAACTCATGTTCTGAAATCTACAAAATTGTATAATTTATACCCTATTTATTAATAAACAAATACTATAATTTACTAATAGCATTTCTAAATTTCCTAACATAGTATATTTCCCTTACCTAACTGGTTGGGAGGCTCGCCTCCAACTTTATCCTCACGCTCACAACGTACTATCCCTAAAATCCTGAGATAATACATATATACATATTTCCAATAAATCAACTATATTTCCCCGAACCTACATACTCATAAATTTTCTGAATTATAATTTACCTGAACTCCTGAAAATATTCACTAGGTCCTCAACTCATGCCTGCAGTGTAATAACCCAAGAAATTTAATCAGGGCTTCGTCGGCGAACATAGGGGATTCGTCGACAAGGGTACATAAGGATCTCATCGACGAGGACACATTTCATCGATGAGGAGATACCGAGAGGCTGTCTTCCAAGTTATGAACTTCATGAATGAAGAGAAGGCATTCATCAACGAACCTCCTTCTTGACCTCGTCGACGAGGTGACATGGCTCATCGACAAAGGCCAGGGTATAAATAGTCCTAATCTCGAATTTTTAGCAAAATTTTCAGTAAAATCCTCTTTTTCTCTCTCCTCTACGGTTCCTCCCTCTTCTCTCTTCAATCCCGATCCCATTTCTCACAGGATCGTCGATCTGAGGTCACCACGACGCTCCTGGGAAAGTTCTCTCCAAGTCTGCTAGAGCGGATCGTTGGTGGGACTGAGTTGAATTTCATCCCAAATTCAGGGTAAGGTCTTTTATTCAATATTTGGCTTTCTAGCAGTTGTAGAAAATGTAGTAGTCAAAGAAATAATGATATTTAATTCTGGAAGATGTTATTTCCGGGGTGTTGAGTGGGAAACCCTGCGGGTGTAGGATCGGTCACAGTAAGGGACTTTAGTAGGAATCAGGTAAGGGAAATATGATATGTTAGGAAACCTTGGTATGATTTTAGTACAAATTATATGTTTTTAACAGATTATTATTTAGACCATAAATATAGTTTTCAGAGCCTGATAACTTTGATATTTATTTGTGTGGCATGAGTTGGTAATAGAACAATATAGTATTTATACAAATTACAAATACCATGTTTACAGATTTTTAGCAGAAATATCATGATATTTGCATGTTTATAAAATGATGAATTTTCAGTATACAGCATACTCAAAAATATAATGCCCCAATACTCAGATATTTAGACAGCTATTCAGTTACACAGAAACCAAATATTCAGTCAGTTATTTAGGTTTTCAAATAAATTTTATGGGGCTATGGTTATTTTAAAATCATGGTAAAAACAGTATTTTAGAGATATTAGTTGCTTATATAGTATCAGATCCTAATGGACCAGATTCAGTCAGCAGAGTTCGGTACTGTAGCTATATTCAGTTCAGAGTGCAACCACATTACTCAGATAGTATATGGAATTCAGAAGTCGATCGTGCCTACGTTGTGAATAGGCTCCTCATCAGATATGGGTTGAGGGGGCCGATCTGACTGTCGGAGTTCAGATGACTTACCCTAGTCGGCCAGCCAGATTAGGTCTCGCCTAAGGGCCGCACAACCCCGTCATGAGGGATTAAATCATGACATATAGTTATGCATTTAGGGAAGTTTTTCTAGTTATTATATGTATATACAGATTTACAAAAACAGAGGATGTACCTATGTATATTAGAAGTATTATGAATAGAAAACTTGTAATGACAGATATGTTAAGCAACATAGATAAAAGCAGTGTTATATGTTATTTATACTTGTATTCTCAAATTCAGTTATTCATGATATTTTCAAATCAAATTTTTACATAAATGTGACTCATTTGCCACACACTAGCAATAACATATTTCGTCTTACCGAGCGTTGTCTCATCCAAGTGATTTAATATTTTTTAGGCGATCCAACTAGGCGAGCAGATCAAGCTTGCAGGTAGAGAGGCTACAGTACTACCCTTTCTAAGGGTGAGTGTTCTGGGAAGTTATTTTGTACATCCTTAGTTTCAGTAGGGAGTACTTTTGGAGAACAGTTGTGTATGTACAGTTTGAGGAATACTCTAACACTCTGGTATCGTAATATATGTGTGGATATGTTTTTATATATTCAACTTCTTGCTACTTAGGTTGATGGTTAGATTTAAATCGGAAGGTATTAGAGCAGTGTAAATTTCAGTATATATATATAATTAGTAGGTCGTTACATGCAGGGTCCCAAAAACACCCAAGTCCTGGAATCATAACATCCTAATTTTATTCCACCAAACTCCAGTATATTTCCATATAACTTAAAATCCAAACTCAAATAAGCCTGATACAACTGAAAATACTCAAATATTCAACTTACCCAAATTTTGGGATGATGCCCAAGTTGGCCTAACCAACGATCTACTCCAGCAGACTTGAAGAGAATCTTCGCAGGAGTAGCGTGGCGGCTTCCGATCGTTGAACCGGTGAAAAGCAAAGCCGAAAAAGTAGAGAAAAGGGGAGAGGGTCAGTTTTTAGAGAGAGAAGGAGTTTGTTACATGATTTCTAGCTGGAAAATCCAGATTAGGCATATTTATAATCCTGGATTCGTCAACGAGACACGTCACCTCGTCGACGAGTCCACGAAGGGAGTTCGTCACCAAACTCGAATTCCTCGTCGACGAACTTCAAGCTCTTCTAAACCCCCTTTTACTAAATTCTCATCGACGAGACACGTGTCCACATCGACGAGACATGTGTCCATGTCGACGAGCCCAAGAAGGATGCTTGTTGACGAGAACCCTGTGTTCGTCAACAAGACCCTGTGAGTCCCTTTTTGTAATTTTTCCTTTTCTTCCTTTTTTATTTTATTGTTTAATTACTATAATTCTTTGGGTCTCTACATTCTCCCCTCCTTATAAAATTTTGTCTTTGAAATTTTCTATCTGTATTGAACACCATCCACTAAGAAAACTAGGCTACTTATTTTATTACTTACTTTCATTTATGATGGAGGAATACCGTGGTTACATTTAGGGTTCGGGAAGATTACAAATATACTCATAGGAGTATAAATAAAATTATCCCAAAACCAAAACACTGCCTACCCTATAATCTAAAATACAACTATACATTCATTACCCTATACAAAATAAAACTATCATACTTGAACTTTACAAATCACTATTGCACCCCACTAAACAGGTGTGGGTATTTATGTCTGATTTCCTCTCCAAGCTCCCAAGAAGTTTTTTCCATCGCATGATTCCTCCACAGGACTTTTACTAGTGATATTTTCTTACTGCGCAATTCCTATTCTTTTCTGTCTAAGATTTGTATTGGAGCTTCCTCATAAACTAGAGCATCACTGAATTCTAATTCTGCATAACTAATGACATGGAAAGGATCTAGTACGTATTTCCTTAACATAGAAACATGAAATACGTCATGTATTCTGAACAAAGTTAGTGGTAAAGCTAGTCGATAGGAAACTGACCCAATCTTCCCAAGTATCTCAAATAGGCAAATAAACTTAGGGCTCAACTTACCCTTCTTTCCAAACCCCATAACTCCCTTCAGTGGTGCTATTTTCAAAAACACATGGTCACCCACTTTAAATTCCAATTCTCGGCGGCGAGTATCTACATAGCTTTTTTTTCGACTCTGTGCTACACTGATTTTATCTCGAATAAGTCAAACTTTATCGTACGCCTGCTGCACTATTTCTAGCCCCAAAACTCGCCTCTCACCTAGCTCATTCCAATATAAAGGAGAACAACACCTCCTACTGTAATGACCTGCTTAACTTATCATATATTAAAGTATAATAAATAAAATAATCAACCCAAACTCATGGGTAACGGGGACACCTATCATACACAGCGAAACCTAGACAGCAGTAAATGTAAATCATCATTCTCATAACCACAAAATACATAATACCAGAGTCAACTATAATCCAAAACACTATGTTTATATACAATCTCCCCAAAAATACAAAAATGGATACAAATCTAGAAACCCAAAACGTTTTGTGTTCTTAAATCAAAACTTACCCTCCTAACGAGGTAGTAACATACTATCTCAACAACAGTCTCGATCTACTGATCTTTCTGGGTTTCCTGAAAATTATTTAATGTTCGAGGGTGAGACACTTCTCAATAAGGGAAAATAAACTACATACAGCTGTGTGGCAACATAAATATTTAGTGCTATAATACATATACAGTACATTTCATATGCTAGAAAACATTCATCATAACATACTGAATAATCATATACTTTCATAATTTCTAATAATTCATACTGATCATGAAATGTCTGATATAACTGATAATACTGAAATTTGCCTAGGATGTATAACTAGCTGATGTCAATAAATGAAAGTGATGCATATGGATCATTTATGCGCTTCCTATAGGGATGGATTTGAGCCTTTCTAAACAATTGATGATTATGCTAGGATGAAGATTAATTATCTACTTGAGTTTTCACTCATCCTTTCAAAAATATTTTAAAGTTAATTTCATCATAATCATCTTTAACATAAGGTTTTGGTTTGGGAAAAATCCTGTCGAAATTTCGGTAGCATGCTGTCTATGAATCAGACATTTCCCAAATTTTCATGCACCAAAACCTAATAGATTTAAGCAATCAATTCAAAATATTTCAGTTTAAGCATGCGAGAACCTATATATGCTACCAGCATGCACTACACAATATACTGCATCAGCCATGCAGTTTGCGTTCCATACAAGCATGCAAGTAAATAAGTTTCTGCAACAGCCTTGCAGATGGCGTTCCATGCAATCCAGTATTATCAAACAACATATTCAATAACAGTTCACAATACTAGATAATTTCAAATCACTATCCATCAATATATAGTATAAACAATACACAACAGTGGATAGTTATGAGTTTAGTATAGCATGGTTATTCATTAAGGCACAAAGACATAAATGATGTGAGAATATGAGAGCATTTTCATTTATATAGATATGAAGGATAATGCTCCCCCTAAGTTATGCACTTATTCAATTTATGTCTTTTTCACATTCTAGTTCTTTAGCCAAGTGTTTTAAGATTTTTTATGATATATGCTTGGCTTTGGATGAATAGGCTTAGCGGACCAAAAAGTCACAATAGATATTTCTTTAAGTGAGCTAAGCCAATATTGCCTTTATTGATATGAATTTCAATACGTGTGAGAGGCACAAGTTAGAATGACTTTCAATTTAAAAGTACACATGTATAGGTGTAACGACCCTCAATTTCTTAACATAAAATATCACATAATAAATAAAATGGTCAACCCGAACCCGTGGGTAGCGGGGACACCTGTCAAACACAGCGGAAAACCTAGCAGTAGTAAACATAAAATCTCAAACATCCAATCATAAAACATAATACCAGAGCATTCTATACATCCTCACATACATCAAAATATCTCTAGGGTCAAACACAAAATAACTCTGACCCTATTACAAAATCTTACCCTTCTCACAGGGTAATCTCACTAGCTCAACGGCGGCCCTGACCTACCGGTCTCTCAGGGGCTCCTGAAAAATTAATTAAGTTTGGGGGTGAGACACTTCTCAGTAAGAGAAAATAAACTAAATATAGTTGTGTAGTAACATGAATATTTAATGCATTTATACGTATATATTACATTTCATAAATCTATAAACATCATCATATCGTACTTGGTAAGCATATATTTTCACATCTGTTAATAAATCATAACATACATAAAATCATCCGTTATAACTGTAGTACTGAAAACAAACCCAGGATGAATAGCTAACTGGTGTCATGTATTACCCCCCATGACGGGTTGTGCAGCCCGAAGGCGGGACCCGACAATGGCTGGCCGACCACTGCCAAATCAAATATGTCTGTAAGTACGATGAGCCCGCCACACCCTGGTCCGGACTGCCAGGTGGACATCCACACTCTACTGAAAGCCACATCGACTATCCATCTTCCATCCCCTCGTGGGATGGTTAGCACTAATCTGATGTAGATATATGATCTACACATATAGCTACGGTACCGAGCCCCTGAACTGAACTAAACTAACATCCTTCTGGTGATAACATATAATACATGATCATATATATAACATCATTACGGCCTCGTGCCGAAAATATAGTAATTACGGCCTCGTGCCGAAAACATAAATATATGGCCTCGCGCCAATAACATAAATACGGCCTCGTGCCGATAACATAAATATGACCTCATGCCGATAACATAAATACATGGCCTCGCGCCAATAACATAAATACGGCCTCGTGCCGATAACATAAATATATGGCCTCGCGCCAAAATTGTTTCAAGTATATATATTCAGAAAATACATCATTTATCACATAATCGTCAAAACCATCACAACATAACTCATATTTTCATAATACCTGAAATCATGTTTTGTTCGTAAAATCTTTCACATCATAATACATTTCACATAAAATAATATTCATGCCACACATATGCTGTTAAAAGTCATACTTCATATTCTAAAATCGTGATTTTCCGGCACCTCATATATACATATATATTTTAATCATCATAGCAGTATTTTCCCAATCGTACATTTCATTCGTAATACACAATATAACATAAGTTTTTCTGAAAATAAATTTACTCATAATCAATAATAATTTGCATGGAAAATTACTGCTTTAGTTTATTCCCTTACCTGGCTACTGAGAAATTCGTTAGGACACAAAATTTCACGCCTTTGGCTCCCGAAATTTAACTCCTGCAATTTACATTTTTTTCAGATTAAGTAATCTATTTCTTCAAAATAATACTCATCTAGCCTTCCCTAGGCTCCATATACCTCAAATTAATATTTAAACTATTATTTAACATCCCCAATTAATTTTCTAAATTTTGCCTGCGAGTCCCAAAATTACACCCGCGGCGCTCACCCGAACCCTAAATTTCAGAAATCCTACTTCAGTCCCAGATGCTTAATATTTTAACATTTCTAAATTAATGCTAATTAATTCAAAATAAGCCCCATAATAACCGCCGCACCCCAAATTTGGGGTTTTGGCCCGACACCCCCACGAGAATTTCATCCTACTAGACTTGTAGAGAATCATCCCTAGATTCTCGTGGTGGTGTCCGTTCGTCAATTGGGTTTATATTTTGCAAGAAATTAAAAAAAAATAAAAATGGCTTATCCTAGGGAATATGCTTACGCCGCTCTTACCACCGATCCGCTTCGGTAGAAATAACGGCAGTGGCGAATGGAGTCTAGTGGTATTTTTGAATTTTTGATCGGGCGAAAATCCATTACGAAATCGAGGAGAGAGGGAGAGAGAACGTGAGGAGAGAGAGAGAGAGAGAGAGAGAGAGAGAGATTGCAGGTTGCAGGAAAGAAATAAACAAATAAATAAAGAAGAAGAAGAAGAAGAAGATAGAAGATAAAGGGGGGGGGGCGTGAATAATTAACAGAACTCACCTGAAGCTTCTTTGAAGCTCTTCAGGAGATTTAATATATATATATATATATATATATATAAAATAATTTAATTAATATTAATAATAATATATTTTATTAATAAAAAATAAATAAATAAATTTTTAATTAATTTTTTTCTTTTCTTTTCTCTTTTTCTTTAAATCCGATTAATTAATTAATTAATTTTTAATTTTTTTAATTTTTTTAATTTTTTTAATTTTTTTTATTTTTTTAATTTTTAAATTTTTATTTTTTTGGGTTTTTACAATAGGTCTACTTAAATTTTATGCATTCATTTAGATTGAGACCTAGGCAATCATATTAGCCATTCAACTCATCTCTAAGTACACAAAGCTCTAAAGGATATCTCTTAGTGATTTGAGAGCTCGTGAAGGGATGATAAATAAATACTCTTTGTAGATTTAAATCACTAATGGGTATAGAAGAGTATTTAGGATAGACAGGATATTTTTCAAAATATTTCTGTGAAGGTAATCATGCCCATGCTTGGACAAAGAGCATATAGGATATGTGAATGTTGTGAACAATGCTCTTTGGTGATTCGAAAGTATCCTTTCGATATTATCACAATTTCGAATAACAATACAAACCAAGGAAATGATAAATCTATACCTGATATGATCGTAGTTTGGTAAAGATTTCCTATGGAGCAATTAAACCAAAATTAAAGGTCTTACAATTTAAACTCAAAGGGACCAAATTCCTAGTGGATACCTTTAATTTGGTTATAGCTATAAGAAGCAACTAATATATATATATATATATATATATATATATATATATATATATTAGCCATTTAAGATTAGTAGTGCTTTGAGCCCAAAGTGATGACTTGATTTTGATTTAGGCTTTTCATATTCAAAAATGAATTTAGGGTATAGTGATATATGTTATAAGATAGAGCCCTAACACTCAATTTTGTGCAATGGACAAAAGTGGCTTAACTTAAAGAATTATATTTGAGCATGAGTTAAGCATATAGAATTAAGTACTAGGCATAGTAGCCATGTCCATTTAGAAGTGAAGTTTATTCATTTTCTTAGTATGGAAAAAGTGTATAGTGAATTCATATACTAAGAATTTTCATTTTAAGCACAGACCACTTCTTAAGCCTACAGTCATCACAACCCCTAAACCTAAGAACTAAGGATGGATTAAATGATTATATAATATTAATTTAGATCCATTTTTCTTTAGGTCCTACAGGGTTTGCTTTCATAATTACCCACTTCATTTCTTTGCTTAAGCCTCTGGCATTCCTAGATGAATAAGTGTATATGATGTGCCCTTTTCTTTTATAGTGTAAGCAAGTTTTGTAAATATGTGAAAGGTTATGCTTACTTATTCTGTTTTTGCTCAATGAGGCACAAAAATTTCGATGACAATGGGATTTGTAAAATGAATCCTTTTTAAAAGATTTACTTCTTTTAACTCCTAAGGGTTTGTTATGATTATTCTTTTCATTTTTAACTTTAAGAGCAACTTTAGAATAATCATCTATTTCTTCATCTAAGCATGCAATTTTCAATATTTTCTCAATCCTTTTCTTTTCAAGAATAGCATGATAATTTTCTAACCCCTTTAATTGTTTTGCTATTCTTTTGTTCTCATTCTTCAAAAATATTTTATGCTTAGATGCTCTAACTAGAAGCTTGTGCATTTTCAATAAAGTCTTTTCTAGTTTCTCATGCGACAACATGCTTTTAATATTCAATTCAACACATGATTCAACACACAATTTAACACAAGAATTATCATATGAAGCAGTGCATGAATTTTCAACCAAAACATCACATGAGCTATCAGATGATTCATCACGAGATGTTTCACAATAAACATTGCATGAACCATTCAGAGTATTATCAACAGATGATTCAGTATATGATACATCACAGCATTCATCACAAGAATCATCAAACGAGCGAGAGTGAGAATCATATACCTCCTCGTTGATTTCTAGGTTATGATTTACCTCCTTTTTCTGATCATTTGAGCTTTGAGCATTTAAAGGAGTTATGATCTCCTTCTCCTAGGATTTTCCATATTTCTTTTCTAGTTTATCCGAGATTCCCTGTGCAGTACGACATGCCATAATCTCAAGAAGGATGTTAGAATCCAAAGCACAGTATAATAGTTCAATGGCATATGAATTTGCATGCATCAAGATTATATCATTTTTTTTTTACAGGCATACAGATTCCTTTGACAATCACCTGCCAAGCCCTCCAACTCATAGATTTTATAAATATGCTCATTCTAATTTTCCAAGTGGTGTAATCGACACCACAAAACAATGGAGGACTAGTAGGTGACTGTCCCTCTCCGAATGGGGATACACCAACGAGAGCCATCTTGATCTTTTAGCAAAAACGTTTAAGTCAATACCATGAGGCTCTAATACCAATTGTCAAAATTGGTGTATTCCCAAGAGGGGGGGTGAATTGAAATTTTAAACTTTCTTCTTAGGTTCAACTAATCCTACAATCAGTATTACACAAACCTAGGGTCTTTCTATGCAATTTCAAATGCGTATATAAAAATGATATGGAAATTAAATCAAACGCATTATTCACACCATAACATACATGTGCGGTAAATATAAAGTACAGAAATATAAACAAGGCACACGATATGTTATCCGGGTTCGGCCAAGTGTGCCTACGTCCCTGCCTCTAGCTTGCAAGCCAAAGGATTCCACTAATAGCTTACTTAAGGGTGGAGCGGCACCATTTACAATCAGGTCAAATTAACACAGGGTTGACCTCAACCTTAACCAGGTCAATTAGCGGGGCTGACCTCAACCTACACGCCTTAATAGGACGACGCACCTAGCTTTTCTAACCGGGTCTAAGCCAATCCGGGACTATTCCAGGGCTAGTCTCCCTCTTCAGGACCGTGCCTGGATATACAACAAATGTGTATATAATCAGATGGTACAGTGATTGTGCTTTCGTGTAAAGAAGATATGTACCCAGATGCGCGCAATAACATACACCACAATATGATTCAATATGTAAGCTCAATGTGGTTTAGATGGTTCAACTCTCAAAAGTATTTTCTATGTGTAATGCGTACGTGAGAGTGACAAACAATCAATATTTGTATCACAAGATATTTAGCAAATAAGTTCACACAAAGATGTCAAGTCTCAAGTATTTCAATCAGCAGGATATCTCAAGCGTGTAAGTAAAAAATGATATATATGCTTGGTTTGCAAAAGATGTATAACTTTGTATTCAGCAAATAATATATGAGTGAGTGAATATTACAACAAAGATCACTATCACAAACACAAATATCTTTTCACAAATATATCAATATAAATCACACAAGATATTTGAGTATGTTTTGAAAATAATTTTGCAACCCAAAGACAAATACAAGCTTCTTAAGATATTGCAACACAAATGCAATACTCAGAAGCTTAAACAAGTCTTCTTAGGATAGGCTTATTAGCAAAAGCCCCCTAAGAACACTTAGGTTTAGCTCTCGTAAAAATCGAATCAATCAATCAAGAGTGGGAGAGCAGACCTATTTAGACTAACACTCAATCAACTTACAAAGGGTTTAATCAGTATGAGAAGGTAAGTATGCGTGTAGGAGGCTCAAATATGAGTATTATAAGATTTGGAAATTTCAGAGAATTTCTCCTAATCAAAATAGCTAATCCATGCTTCATTTTCACAAATGATCTCATATATATAGGCATGGGAGAAAATATGACCGTTGGGGACCTATTGGGTATTATTAAGAAAGTTTAATGATGTTTTTAGCATTTTAACCCTGTTTAAAAAATATTTAACTGCGGTGAAAATCAGGGCAACCCGAGAGGTCCGGTCGACCAGAAATTTTTCAATCGACCAAGTCTCATATGGTTCGGTTGACCAGGGGAATTTTGAACTAAGGGCTCGGTCGACTAGGAGAGGGTGATTTTTCAATTTTCCGAGGTTCGGTCGACCAGGCCATTTTGAACTGGCTGGTTCAGTTGACCAGACCACGGGGATTTCTCCCGAGGACCCTCGGTCGACTAGGTAGTTGGAGTAAAAAACTGGCTCGATTGACCAGATGGTCAAAATCTTGACCCAAGGAGGTTTCGATCAACCAGGCCATTTTGAATTACCTAGTTCGGTCAACCAGGTGGCCAAAATATTGACCAAAGAGGGTATCGGTCGATCGGGGCTTTTTGAACTATTCTCGTTCGGTCGACCAAGGCCTTGGTTAACTGTTGACCCAGACTTGGTTCGGTCGACCAGGGCAGAATGAACTGCCTAGTTCGGTCGACCGAAAGTGCACTAAGTGTGCATTTCGGTCCCGTTTTAACACACACAAATCCTAATGAAGTGCCTAACATACATATGTGCAAGTATGAGTGTCTTAGGATCAATTGTGGTCCAATTTGAAGACACCAAAAAAGTTTGGTGTCAGTCGACCTTTCTAAGTTCATTTTTCATTCACGGTTTGGTTGATCTTACGTATTATCATGCATGTGATGTGTGTGAGCTTATTACAAACCAGAGCCCTAGTTACTATTATAGACCAATTAAATGAAATATATTACAATGCTGAATAGAAATTGGTCTTCAGGCTTTGCTTGCTTTGTGCACATCTTGATCTATCACTTAGAATTCCTGCACATGAACTAGATAGCCATTTAATACATGAGTATTTGTCATAATCAAAACAGGGATATGACTTATAAGGTCAACATATACTTATAATTTACACGCCTAACATAGTTCATTATCCTAACTTTCTCAACTCATTCCTAACTTCAGTCTTACATTCTAGGAGTACAACCCGACAATAGTTTACTGTGGTTTTCCTGAAATCATCACCCCAAGAAAAACACAGAAACCACCATGGAAGTCCTGCCTCTAGACTATAGAACAAAATCTTAAATCATTTTCCTATACTCTGATATCGTTTCCGTTGGACTCTAAAGTCTACATAACCTAGCAACCTAAACTCTGATACCAAACTGTAACGTCCTACTTATTTTACCATTTCTTTTTTTTTTCCATGATAATAAAAATCGATATAATAAACCTAACAGATCATTATCATCCTGGACCCATGGGTACTAGGGATACATCAGAAATACAACATGGAAGCCTAAGCAACAGGAAACATAAAATTATATACATCTCATATTACTATTCAACACAATACCAGAGTTTACTACATTCATTGTAAACATCCCAAAACAATCAAAACCAGTCCTAGGGTCGTCACCCAAAAATCCATCTGACCTTAGAAAAAGATTTACCCTTCAGATAGGGTAGGACTAACGAACTCTAGCCCTGCAGAGCTTTATCCGCTCTCCTATCTGGGGCTTCTGAAATATTCATATAATTTGGATTGAGACACCTCTCAGTACGGGAAAATAAACTAATACCAATGTGTGGCAACATGAGTATTTCCGTGTTATACATATAACAATATATAAACATATTTAGTGAAACTGTTTGTAACATATCTGGAAAAACATACATAATCATATCATGATAGAACATACTGGATTTCCATAAATATAATTCATCTCATATGATAATAATACAAAAACAACCCTATAAGGTTAGTTGGCTGGTGTCATGTCTTACCTCCACATGACTGGGTTGTGTGGCCCGAAGGCAGGACCTGATAATGGCTGGCTGACCACTGCCAAGTCAAAAGCAAAGTCTGTAAGTACAATGGGTCTGCCAAACCTGGTCTGTACACCAAGGGCGCCAACACTACCATAAACCACATCAATTATCCATCCTCATGCTGCCCCGTATGACAGCGATAACACTAACATCATAATGATCATGATCACATAACTATGGTACCGTGCTTATGTAAGCCTAAACCAAGCCAACCAGGTTTTGATAACATATAACATATTCCAAATTGTGATACATTTCTATTCCATAATAATAATTGTCAAATCAATATCATCATATCACATTTCATAACATAATATGAAAATCTTCAGCCCTTATGCCATCATTTCGTATTTTATTAATCACGGCCCGTACACCGTATCACATATCAAATAAAAGGCTCGGCCCGTACGCTAGCATATCATATAAAACTCTCAGCCCATACACCGGTATATCATATAAGACTCTTGGCTTGTACGCCGATATATCTTATAAAACTTTGTATCCTTTAACACTTTCCTAGAAAACAGTAATTCATAATAAATTCTACTCATGCCACCCAAAATGGTTATTACTCATATTTAAAACATATCATCATTTACAGCAGTATTTTCTCAAACATAATGCTAATATATATATATATATTTATTTATTTTCCTGAAATTAAATGTTGTAAGATTATACATATATTTTCATAAAACAACTAGCTTAGTTTATCCCCTTACCCGACTTTTGTAAAGCTCCTACAACAACCAGTCCTGCACCCGCAGGGTTCCCCGTTTAACACCCTAAAATCAACATTTCCCAGAATAAAAATTCACTATTTCTTCGACTACTACATTTTCTACAACAGTAGGAATGTCAAATACTAAATAAAAAGCCTTACCCCGAATCTGGAATGTAATTCAAGCTAGCCCCACCAACGATCCACTCCTGCATATTTGAAGAGAACTCTTCCAGGAGTATCGTGGTGGCCTCAAATAGTCAAACCGGCGAGAATCCGGCCCAGAAACTTAGAGAGAAGGGGTGAAAATCGAAGTGAGAAAGAGAGAATTTGTTTTGGGTTAAAAATCTGCGCTGAAATCCGAATTAAGGCTATTTATACACTGGCCTTCGTTGACAAGCCACGTCACCTCGTCAACAAGGTCGCGAAGGAAGTTCGTTGACGAACGTTTATTTCTCATCAACGAACTCCCTGTGATTGTCGACGAGGCCCTATTAAGTATTTCAAATACAATTTCCTTTTTCCCCATTTTTTTCATTATTTAAATACCATAATTTCCCCAGGTCACTACACTGGCACTCCATGGGGTCGAATAATCTCCTAAATGTAAATATCTATCAATCTATTCATAGGATAGCTAACCTTAATAGGTAGAAAATGAGCTGTCTTCATTAGCCAATTAACAACTATCTAGATGGCATTCTGACCATACGGTGCTAGCAGTAGCCTAGTGACGAAGTCCATGGATATGTGGTTCCGCTTCCACTTAGGGATGAAAGGTGGCTGTAACTGCCCTGCTGGCCTCTGGAGCTCAGCCCTAACCTGCTGGCACGTTAAGCAGTACTGCACAAATTAGACAATCTCCCTCTTCATGCCACTCCACCAAAAATACTCTCGCAGATCCCTATACATTTTAGTACTGTCGGGATGAACTGTGTATACAGATCTATGAGCCTCCTTTAGAATCGTTCTCCTAATATCATCATCTGCAGGCACACACAATCTAGTGCGAAACCTCAGAGCTCCGTCATCAGAAATACTGAACTCCTCTCCCTGACCATCCTATACTCTGACGATTACCTCTGCTAATTTTGTGTCATCTTTCTAAGCGGCTTTAATCTTTTCATATAACATTGGCTGCACAACCAGGCTGGCAATAAATTCCTGAGGATTACCCTCTACCAACTCTACACCAAGTCTCTCCAAATCCATCAGAATCGGATGCTGAACCTCCATAGCTGCCAGTGCTGGTCCCACTGATTTCCTGCTCAGAGCATCTGCTACCATATTCGCTTTCCCTGGGTGGTAATTAATAGTGCAATCTTAATCTTTAATGAGTTCCATCCACCTTCTTTGCCTCATATTCAACTCTTTCTAGGTAAAGAAATACTTTAAACTTTTGTGGTCCGTGAAGATTTCGCATTTCCCACCATATAGATAATGCCTCTAGATTTTTAAAGCATAAATCACTGCAGTTAATTCTAAATCATGCACACGATAGTTATTCTCATATTCTTTAATCTTTCTGATGCATAGGCAATGACTCTTCCATGCTGCATTAACACACATCCAAGACCCTTCAAAGATGCATCACTGTATATCACAAATCCATCCTCCCCTGATGGAATAGCCAGTACCGATGCTGAAACCAACTGCCGCTTTAACTCCTGGAAGCTCTGCTCATAATCATTAGTCCAATCAAACTTCACATTTTTCCTTGTGAGTCGTGTTAGTGGACCCGATAATCTGGAGAAACCATCTACGAAGCATCGGTAGTAGCCTGCCAAACTTAGAAAACTCCTAACCTCTTGGATATTTCCTGGCCTTAACCAACTCACCACTGCCTTTATCTTACTTGGGTCAACCGATATACAGTCCTCAGAGATTATGACTGAGGAAAGTAACCTGTCATAACCAGAATTCACATTTCTTGAATTTTGCGTACAACTTTCTTTCTCTCAATTGCAACACCGGCCTCAGATGATACTCATACTCCTAAAAAATTCTTGAGTAGACCAGTATATCATCAATGAAAACCACAACAAACTGATCCAAGTAATGATGGAACACCTGATTCATTAAATCCATAAATACTTCTGGTGCATTAGTCAACCCAAACGGCATCACCAAAAATTCATAATGCTTATATTTGGTTCAAAATGCTGTTTTTGTAATATCCTCTGCTCTAACTTTCACCTGATGATTACCTGACCATAGGTCAATCTTAAAGTAGGCTTGGGTCCCTTGGAGCTGATCAAATAAGTCATCAATACTAAGAAGAGGATATATACTCTTGACTGTCAATTTGTTTATCTCCCTATAATCCATGCACAACCTCATGGTCCTATCTTTCTTTTTCACGAATAGGACTGGTGCCCCCCACGGCGACACCCTTGGTCTGATAAATCCTTTATCTAGTAACTCCTGTAACTGATCTTTCAATTGCTTCAATTAAACTAGAGCCATATGGTATGATGCTTTAGATACCGGCGCCAACCCTGGTAGTAGATCCATGGTAAGTTCAATCTCTCAGTCTGGTGGTGAGCCAGGAAATTCTTCTGTAAATTCTCTAACTACTAAAATATCAACCTATTTTAGTTCTTTTTTTGGCAATTCCTTTATGTAGGCAACATATCCCCGACAACCACCCTGTAGTAGTCTCCTCAACTGAATAGTTGACACTAGCTATGGCGAGGCACGCACACGTGAACTCATAAATATGTATTCTTACTCACCTGGGGGTCTGAAAATCACTTCTTTTTTATGGCAATCTATGCTGGCGTGATTAACTGCCAGCCAATCCATACCCAGTATTATATCAAATTCTTGCATATCTAACACCACGAGATCAGCTGGTAATACTTTCTCCTAAATGCTTACTAGAAAGTTTCGAAGTACCTTTCTACACCTTACCATAGATCCCGTCGGCATGACTACAGACAACTCAACATCTAATAACTATGCCTCTACCCCAGTTATTTTAACATACCCTGCCGCTATAAAGGAATAGGTAGCACCTATGTCAAAAAAATAATAATAACTTTGTATGATAATACAATAAGTGTACTTGTGACAAGATCTCCAAAAGCCTCGACGTCTCCCAGCGTCAATGCATAGACCCTCGTCGACGCCGTATTCCTCTACTGGCCACCACGGGGCACTTGATGACCATCCTGATTTAGTCTGGGAGCTAGTGCATAAATTAGCGGTCCCTGACATGATCAGGCCATATAGCTGACCTCCCACACAGCAGTAGACATTCTCCCCCAGCTGGCACTCACTTGGATGTCTCCGTCCACATCTGGGGCAGGTGGGATAAGATTGCCTACCCTGAAATCCACTGTGCTCTGTCGTCTACCTTTGACCCCCATCGGATCTACCTCCTCTCCAAGTGCCTCGGCTGGAACCCGCTGGAAAACTCAAAGGTGCGGCCCTCTTCTTTTGGCTCTGTATCTCAGTCTCTCTTGGCAAACCCTCCTCTGCTATTATGGCCCTATCAACCAGCTCTGAGAAATCTTGTATCCTCAGTACTACCACCTGTCTATAAATGTCCTGTTTCAAATTCCTCTCGAACATCCTGGCCTTCTTAGCTTCATCTAAAACAATATAAGGGTAGAAATGCGACAACACGATGAATTTTTCCACGTACTACTGGACTATTATCGATCCCTAGGACAAGCTCAGAAACTCCCGTACTCTAGCCTCTCTGATCGAGGCAGGATAGTATCTATCAAAGAATATGTCCCTGAAACGGGCCCAGGACATCGACACTGGAATTGATCTCAGCTCCTCTAGTAATCTAGTGGTCTTCCACCATCTCTCGGCCTCCCCCATCAGCTTATACGTGGCATAGAGGACCCTCTGCTCATCGGTGCAGTGAAGCACCATGAAATCTTCTCTATCTTCTGCATCCAGTTTTTCCAAACTACAAGATCAGCCGCTCCTAAAAATGCTGGTGGGTTCATCTTCATAAATTTTTCTATCGTACACTCCTAAGCTGTAGATGGACCTCCCTACTCCTTGGAGCTCCGAGAAATCTCAGCAACAACCTGCTGAGCCACACTGCATAACATAACATCTAAATCCCCACCTCCTGCACTAGAAGGCCCTGCTCCGCCGTCGCCACTAGCGTGAGTGCTACTACCTTCTAGGTCCATTTTGTAATATTACCAAATTATTTTAAGAATCTAAACCTTATAATACTATACTAACTAAAATACCCCTTACCTCTTATCCCTAATTTAAGGTTTGGCCCTACCATATGGAAATAGAAATCGTCTATAGTTTACTATGATTTTTTTTGAAATCGTCACCCCAGGAAAAACACAGACCACCCCGAAATTCTACCTTTAAACTGTAGGACAAAACCCTAAATTCTCATCCTAATTCTTAAACATTAACTCACTGTTATCCTACTCCCCTCTTCTTATGATTCCATTCCTATATTATGGTATTATTTTCCTCTATACTCTAGAGTCTACAGAACCTAGCAACCTAGGCTCTGATACCAAACTGTAACAACCCAAAAATTACACCATTTTTTTAATATATAATTTACTCTGATACCTTTGTAATACCTACAATAACATCTCAGTGCCCAGATAGCATTGAGGTATCCCTGTACATAAATCGACACACCTATGCATTGAAAAACATAAAGTCATACATCCATATTTACAATACTAGAATTCAGTGGTTCCAAACCATACATACATGTTTATAGGTCACCCCAGTTTCATCTACTCCAAAAATACATTCCCCTGAACACACTTACCCTTTAAAATAGGGCAGTACAAAAGATCTCTCTATCTGCGAGCCTGATCTGCTCACCTAACTGGATCACCTGAAAAAAAATGTTAAACCACTAGGATGAGACAACGCTCAGTAAGAGAAAATATGCTATTACTAGTGTGTGGCGACTAAATTTCATAAATGTTATATTGACAATATATGGAACTGTAAAAGTTGGTAAATCCATATACAGTGTAACTTGCATTTATCATAGTTTAAAGTATAATTGTAATGTTTGAGTTTTCTACTTTTTCATACTTCTCGTATCATACTATATTGCTGATATTCTGTAAATCTATATACATATACATAATTGAATCCTGGAAAACTTTACGTCATGATTTAACCCCTCATGACAGGGATGTGCGGCCCGTAGGCGGGACTTAATCCTAGTTGGCCTACCAGGTAAATCAATTGTACTCTACCAATCCTTAGTTTGGCCAAACTACAACCTCTCCTAAGCTCGAAATAGGTAACAACCTCGTCAAACCAACCTCCTCTATAACGGCCCGCTTATATATTCATATAAGAAAAGCAAAATAAATAAAACAGTCAACCCGAACTTGTGGGTAGCGAGGACACCCATCATACACAGCGGAACCTAGGTAGTAGTAAATGTGAATCACAAACACATAACCACAAAATACATAATATCAAAGTCAAGTATATCTCAAAATATTGTGTTTATATACAATCTCCCAAAAATACAAAACATCGCTAAGACCTCACATCAAAATCCCCTGATCCTAGTCCAAACTTACCCTCCTAGCAAGGTAGTATAATCGACTCAACGGCAGTCACGCTCCGCCAGTCTTTCTGGGTTTCCTGAAAATCATTTAATGTTCGGGGGTGAGACACTTCTCAGTAAGGGAAAATAAAATAAATACAGTTGTGTGGCAACATGAATATTTAGTGTTATAATACATTTACAGTACATTTCATAAGCTGAAAAACATGCATCATAACATACTGAATAATCATATACTTTCATAATTTATAATAATTCATACTGATCATGAAATGTCTGATATAATTGTAATACTGAAATTTCACCTAGGATGTATAGTTAGCTGATGTCATGTATTACCTCCCATGACGGGTTGTGCAGCACGAAGGCGGGACCCAACAATCGCTGGCCGACTACTGCCGAGTCAAAAATGTCTGTAAGTATGATGGGGCCCGCCACACCCTAGTTTGGACTACCAAGTGGATGTCTAAAACTCTACACTGAAAGCCACATCGATTATTCATCTCCCACCCCTTTCTGGGGTGGTTAGCACAAGTCTGAACATGGATATCTAATCTATATAGTTACGGTACCGTGCTCCTAAAACTGAACTAAACTAACATTTAGGTTCTAATAACATATAGTACATGACAATATAGCATTTAACATAAATGGATTGAAAGCATTTCTATACTTTCATAAATACAGCCTTGCGCCGAACATTTCATAAATACGGCCTTGTGCCAAACGTTTCATAAACACGGCCTTACACCGAAAACATATAACATACATGGCCTTGCGCCAGATATCAATCACGGCCTTGCACCGAAAATCTCATACATATCACTCTGAGTAAATAAGTCATCTATCATATACTTCAAAATCATCATATACTGCATTATTTCATAATTCCTGAAAACATGCATATTCGCAAAATCGCCATAATATAATTCATATCATGTAAAAATAATATTCACGCCACACAATGCTGAATAAAATCATACATTTCATTCTAAAATCGCAATTCTTGTATAACAGCAGTATTTTTCCAAATATGCATTTACTCAATAATATTCAAATATAATACATGTTTTCCTAAAAATTAATTTGCCGATAAATAATAGTAATTTGCATGGAAAGTAACTACTTTAGTTTATTCCCTTACCTGATACTGTAAAGAAACCCCCCTAAAAATCTACTCGTCCTGCACCCGTAGGGTTCCCCAAGCAACACCCTAAAACCAACAACTCACAGAACTAAACTTCTGTATTTCTCCATGAGTAACCTTTCCTATAACTACGGGAAGACCAAATTCTGAATATTTAGCCTTACCTTGAATCAGGGATGAATTCCAACTCACTCCCACCAACGATCCGCTTTGGAAAATTTGGAGAGAACTTCCCCAAGAACGTCGTGGTGTCCTCAAATCATCAATCCGGCGAACGATGGAGCCGAAATCAAAGAGAGAGGAGAGAGAGAGAGAGAGAGAGAGAGAGAGAGAGAGGGAGTGATTTTCTGATTTTCCTGTGTTTAAAATCCGAGTTTTAGGCCATTTATACAAGGGGCTTCATCGACGAGCCACGTCACCCCGTCGACGAGGTCAAGAGGAAATTCATTGACGAACTCTCCCCTTCGTCGATGAAATTCAGAGGCCCAAATATCCTCTCGGTATCCTCTCATTGAGCTCATAATACAATGTCGTCGACGAAGGCTGCTGCCTCCTTCTATTCTATTTCCATTTTCCTCTCTCTTTAATATTTAAATACCATTATTTTTCAAGTCATTACATCCTCAACCCAGAATACTAAGGATACTGCAATCTCTCCATAGACACGGTTGATGGAATCCACATACTATCTGAGATATGTAGTTGCACTTGGATTTGAAAATAGCAATGGTACCGTGTTCTGCTAACTGAACATAACTTGATTCATCAGGGTCTGATACTGTATATACTATTTTTATGGATATCCTACTGTTTTCATCATGATTCCAAATTAACCATAACACTATAAATATGATCTGAAAATACTATAATATCTAATGGTTATATCTGACTGAATAATCTATAATGTCTAAGTGTTATGGTTTTAAAAAATATAGCATTCTGTAAATACTATAAAATACTTGTCTGTACAATATTTGTAAAATATTTGTCTGGAAGATATCTGTCTATAAAATATATCTATCTCTGTATACATTGTGAATCATGATATATTGAAAAACTATATAAATTATATACTTAACAAATATCTACTAGGGCCACACAATTAATAAAACTCATGTTCTAAAATCTGTAAAACTGTATAATTTATGCCCTATATATTAATAAACAAATACTATAATTTACTAATAGTATTTCTAAATTTCCTAGCAAAGCATATTTCCCTTACCTAACTAGCTAGGAGGTTCGCCTCCAACTTTATCCTTATGCTCACAACATACTATCCCCAAAATCCTGAGATAATACATACATATATATATATATATATATATATATATATGTGTGTGTGTGTGTGTGTGTGTGTGTGTGTATTTTCAATAAATCAACTACATTTACTTGAACCTACATATTCATAAATTTTCTGAATTATACTTTACCTGGGCTCCTGAAAATATTCATTGGGTCCTCAACTCATACTTATAGGGTCTTAAAAACACCCTAGTCTTGAAACCATAACATCCTAATTTTATTCCACCAAACTCCAGTATATTTCCATATAACTTAAAATCTAAACTCAAATAAGCCTGATACAACTGAAAATACTCAAATATTCAACTTACCCAAATTTTGGAATGGTGCCCAAGTTGGCCTAACCAATGATCTACTCTAGCAGACTTGAAGAGAATCTTCCCAAGAGTAGTGTGGAGGCTTCCAATCGCCGAACAGGAGAAAAATAAATCCAAAAATGTAGAGAAAAGGGGAGAGGGTCGGTTTTTAGAGAGAGAAGGGTTTGCTACACGATTTCTCGCTGAAAAATCTGGATTAGGCATATTTATAATCCTGGATTCGTCGACGAGGCACGTCACCTCGTCGACGAGTCCACAAAGGGAGTTTATCGCCAAACTCGAATCCCTCGTCGACGAACTTCAGGTTCTGCTAAACCCCCTCTCAGTAAATTCTCATCGACAAGACACGTGTCCACGTCGACAAGCCCAAGAAGGATGCTCGTCGACGAGAACCCTGTGTTCGTCGACGAGACCCTGTGAGTCCCTTTTTGGAATTTTTCCTTTTCTTCCCTTCTTCTTTTACTATTTAATTACTATAATTCTTTAAGTCTTTACATTCTCGCCTCCTTATAAAATTTCGTCCTTGAAATTTTCAATCTGTATTGAACACCATCCATTAAGAAAAATAGACTACTTATTTTATTACTTACCCTCACTTATGGCGGAGGAATACTGTGGTTACATTTAGGGTTCAGGAAGATTACAAATATACTCATAAAAGAAAATTTTCCCAAAATCAAAACACTACCTACCTTATAATCTAAAATACAACTATACATTCATTACCCTATACAAAATAAAACTATCATACTTGAACTTTACAAACCACTACTGTACCCCACTAAACAGGTGAGGGTATTTCTATCTGATTTCCTCTACAAGCTCCCAAGAAGTTTCTTCCACTACGTGATTCCTCCACAGGACTTTTACTAGTGGTATTTTCTTACTGAGCAATTCCTATTTTTTTCTTTCTAGATTTGTACTTTAGTTTCATTATAAGTTAGAGCATTACTGAATTCTAATTCTGTATAACTGATGACATGGAAAGGATCGGGTACGTAGTTCCTTAACATAGAAACATGAAATATGTCATGTATTCTGAACAAAGCTGGTGGTAAAGTTAGTTAATAGGCAACTGACTCAATCTTCTCAAGTATCTTAAACGAGCCAATAAACCTAGGGCTCAACTTATCCTTCTTCCCAAACCCCATAACTCCCTTCAGTGGTGCTATTTTCAGAAACACATGGTCACCCACTTTAAATTCCAATTCTCGACGGTGAGTATCTGCGTTACTTTTCCGACTCTGTGCTACACTGATTTTATCTCGAATAAGTCAGACTTTATCATACTCTTGCTACATTATTTCTGGCCCCAAAACTCACCTCTCACCTAGCTCATCCCAATATAAAGGATAACAACACCTCCTACCATATAGTGCCTCGTAAGGTGCCAGTCGATGCTAGTGTGATAGTTGTTATTGTAGGCAAATTCAACCAGCGGCAAATACTGTGTCTAGCTGCCCCCAAAGTCCAATACACACGCTCGCAGCATATCCTCAAGTACCTGAATCGTTTTCTCTGTCTAACCATATGTATGAGGATGAAAAGTTGTATTGAATGCTAATTGAGACCCCAAAGTCTTCTACAAGCTCTTCCAAAACCGTGATGTAAAGCATGGATTATGGTCCAAGACTATAGACACTGGCACTCCATGGGGTCAAATAATCTCCTAAATGTAAATCTCTGTCAATCTGTTCATAGGATTGCTAACCTTAATAGGTAGAAAATGAGCTGTCTTCGTTAGCCGATCAACAACTATCCAAATGACATTCTAACCATGTGGTGCTGGAGGTAGCCCAATGACGAAGTCCATGGATATGTGGTCTCATTTCCACTTAGGGATGAAAAGTGGCTATAATTGCCCTGCCGGCCTCTAGTGCTTAGCCCTAACCTGCAGGCACGTCAAGCACTATTGCACAAATTCAATAATCTCCCTCTTTATGCCACTCCACCAGAAATACTCTTCTAGATCCCTATATATTTTAGTACTGTCAAGATGAACCGTGTATACAGATCTGTGAACCTCCTCTAGAATCATTTTTTTTAATATCATCATTTGCAGGCACACACAATTTGGTGCGAAACCTCAGAGCTCCGTCATCTTCCCTTTTTCTTTTACTATTTAATTACTATAATTCTTCGGGTTTCTACAAGTGAGTTATCGATTGATTTTGTGCGTGTAATGACCCAAAAAATTTTGAATATTCAAAATAGTAAGAAAGATAATAAAAGGAAAAAGAGAAAATAGGAGAAAAGGGAAAAGAAATATTAAAGGGAAATAAACAGATGCTTGTCGACGAGTTGGACTTTCTTGTCGACGAGCAGCCTATAGAACCTCGTTATCGAGTATGCTTGTGTCGTCGACAAGGGTTCATTAAGAGAGGGTTTCGATACCTAAATTTCGTCGATGAGCCCACGGTCTCGTCCACGAGTGGTGTTCTTGGGCTCGTCGACGAGTCCAGACATCTTGTCGACGAGGCCATGTGGCAAGTTACTTATAAATAGAGAGAAATCAAATTTTCAGCAAGAATTTTATTTCTTCTTCACTTTCTCTCTCTAAGCCATGACTCCTCTACCTTCTCTCTTCGATTTTGGGCCAAATTTAGCATGGTTAGACGATCGGAAGCTACCACGAGACTCCTTGGAAGATTCTTTACAATATTGGCAAAGTAGATTTTGTGACAACCCGAATAATAATGGGATTTAAATAATAAAGAGGAAGGGAAATGGAAATAGTAACAAAAGGAATAACCGAGGGAAATTATTAGGACCTCGTCGATGAACACAGGGGATTCATCGACGAGGGTATAAGAGGACCTCGTCGACGAAGACAGGATTCGTCGACGAGAAGATACCAAGAGAGGGTTTTGGGGAAGCCTAAAATTCGTCGACGAAGATGCAGGTTCATTGATGAACTTTCTACCGGACTCGTCGACGAGGTGACGTGTCTCGTCGATGAATCCAGTCCTATAAATATCAAAAACCCGAATTTAAACGTCAAAATTTAGAAAAATCTCACTCTCTCTCTTTCTCTCTCCATTCGATTTCTCTCCCTTCTCTCTTTGATTCCGGCTCCGTCGATATCGCTCGTCAGATCGACGATTTGAAGCCACCACAACACTCTTGGAGAAGTTCTCTGCATATCTGCCGAAGCGGATCGTCGGTGGAATTCCGTTGAAAATCATCCCTGAGTTGAGGTAAGGCTTTTTAAGCCAAATTTGGTCTTACGGTAGTTACCGGAAATGATATACACGTGAAAATAATAGATTTTAGTACTAGAAGTTTTCATTTTCAGGGTATTGATTAGGAAATCCTACGAGTGTGAGACCAGAATTTATAGTGACTTTTCTCAGTAGACAGGTAAGGGGATAAACTAAAGCAGTTATTTTCCATGCAAATTATTATTATGTATGAGTAAATTTATTTTCAGGAAAGCATGTATTATATATGTATATTACAAAGGAAATGCACGTTTGGGAAAATACCGCTATTATGTTGAAAATACATGATAATTGATCTATTTTCATAATGGTATTTATGAAATGATTTCAGCGCGAGGCCATATATATATATATGAAATGATTTTGGCGCGAGGTCGTATATATATATATGAAATGATTTCGGCGCAAGGCCGTATATATTTATGAAATGATTTCAGTGCAAGGCCGTATTTATGAAATGTTCGGTGCGAGGCCATATATATATATGAAATGATTTCGGCGTGAGGTCGTATATATGAAATGTTTCGACGCGAGGTCGTATTTATGAAATGTTCGGCGCGAGGCCGTATATATGGAATGATTTCGGCGTGAGGCCGTATTTATGAAATGATGAGAAATGCTATAATATCACGTATTATATGTTATCAGAACCCGGATGTTAGTTTAGTTCAGTTCAGGAGTACGATACCGTAACTTATAGATCAGATATCTATGATCAAATTGGTGCTAACCACCCCATAAGGGGGTGGGAGATGGATAGTCGATGTGGCTTTCAATAGAGTGTGGATGTCCACCTGATAGTCCAGATTAGGGTGTGGTGGGCCCATCGTACTTATAGACATTTTTTACTCAGCAGTGGTCGGCCAGCCATTATCAGGTCCTGCCTTCGGGATGCATAACCTGTCATAGGGGGTAATACATGACATCAGCTAGCTATTCATCCTAGGTATGTTTTCAACATTATTAGTTATAACAGACGTTTTATAAACGATATGATTTATTAGCAAATATGAAAGTATATGATTATTCCATCATGTTATGATGTATGTTTTTAGATATATGAAATGTACTGAGTATGTATAACTGCAATAAATATTCATGTTGCCACACAGTTGTATTTAGTTTATTTTCCCTTACTGAGAAGTGTCTCACCCCCGAATATTAAATGATTTTCAGAAAACCCAGAGAGACCGGAGGGTCAAGGCCGCCTTTGTGTTTATCGAGTTACCCCGTTAGGAGGGTAAGTCTTATACTAGGATCATGAGATTTCTGTTGTATGATCCTAGGGTTATTTTGATGTTTTGGAGATTGTATATAAATACAGTATTTTGGTGATGTAGTGAACTCTGATATTAGGTATATTATGTATTCTATAGTTTTGAGAATGTGATTTATATTTATTGCTATTTAGGTTTCCGCTGCGATTGACAAGTGTCTCCGTTACCCACGGGTTTAGGTTGACTTTCCTATTTATTATGTTTCATTTTATATTAAGATTTTTGAGGTCGTTACAGATTTTCGATTTGAGAAGTTTGGGAAACATCCCAAAACCAGAGTAAGTAAAATAATTTAAGGTTTTATTATTATTTTGAGGTATTTGGAGACTATGAAGTATTAAATGGGTATTTTTTCTGAGATTTGAGGAATTTGGAATTTTTTGAATACAGGGTCTCGTTTTGTTGGTTTTAGGTAGGAATCCCAAGGAGCGAGTAAGGGGGGATATTTTATAATAGTTTTTTGATAATTTTAAAATGACTAATTTTGGGTATAATTTCTACATATTCAGGTATAATTTTTCTGAACCATGCTGGTATTGAAAATATTGTTTTCAAATAAATATATTATATTGGGAAAAATTGTGTGGTTGAAACCATTTTTATTAATTAAATGATTGTGAGCATTGGGAAATGATGAATCATTGAGACTGCGAATATTGTTTGGCTGTGGATTCTGCCTAGTTGAATATATTGGTTGATTGCGGATACTGATGTTGTGTATACTGTGGTAGATTTCTAGATTTGTTGAATGATTGGTTTGTTGTTGACTTGTGTTGTGGTTCATGTAAATTGCGATATAGCCTTGACAGTGGTATGAGGAGGTCGTTATATCATACCTGGTATAATCGTCATATAATGTTGGCAGTGGTATGAGGAGGTTGTTATATGACCGTTTATATTGGGAGGTAAACATTGACAGTGGTATGAGAAGTTTGTTTACCTATTTACCATGAACGAAGTGTTTGTTTTGTAACCTGTGTGGTTTGATTAGTCTTGTGTGGACTAGTCCTGTGTGGACATGTATTTGTTGATTGGTTAGTCCTATATGGATATGTTTCTATTGATTGATTAGTCTTGTGTGTACCAGTCCTGTGTGGACATGTGTGTTGTAATTGACAGTCTGTGTGGACATGTATGATGTATGTGTTACAGTCCTGTGTGGACATGTATGATGTGCGTGTTAGAGTCTTGTGTGGACGAGTACATATTGTGTGGATGTAGACCCTGTGTGGGTATAATTGAAGACTGTATGATTATCTTGCGTGGATTGATTGTGATATGCATATATGTGTGAATTTTGTGAAATGAACATGGTTGGTTGCGTGAGACTTTAATTAATTAAGTATTTATGGTAAAATAGATTACTCCATCCGAGGGCTTGCTGAGAAAGGCGAGTACTCTGATGATTATTTGTGGATACTATAGTAGAGGGAAGTCACTTGTATGGGCGGGTGACCTTCCCTATTCTCGATGACTTTACTTGGATACATAACCCGAAGGCTAACTGAGAAAGGTGAGTGCCCTGGTGTTAGTACTAAAGCAGAGAGAATCTACTTGTATAGGCGGATAGACTTCCTTATTCTCGGGAATTATCGATAAAATATTTATGTATGTGGGCATGTGATTGGATGACAAATACGTTGACCATGGTGTGATTATGATCGTGTTATTTTGGCTACTAGTGGATTGTGAATGCATTTGTATGGATATTTTAATATATATTAAACACTTCAACCATACACTCCTATAAATTATTTCTTCCTTACTGAGAGGTGTCTTACCCCGTTGATGATTTAATCTTTTCAGGTTATTCGGGTGATCGAGCTTAGTTAGCTCTAGGGCGGGGTAGTTTTGTGAGTGGTACTAGAACGGTTATATTTTTAATCTCTATGTTTTATACATTTTATTCAGGTTTTTGTAATATGAAGATTGATGTTATAATTATTTTGGATCTGCATGTATAGATATAGAACTTTGGTATATTTTGTTGAGGTTATTTTATTATTTTCGCTGCGTGAATGGTATCAGAGACTCATATTGGTCTTATAACACTCCGGGCCTAACGTGGCAGGTCTGGGGCGTTACATGCGTGTTAGGTTCAGAGTTTAGATTTGACTTGTTTCAATTTTGTCATAAATATTTCAAAACCCCTAAGAAACCAAATCTGAACCATGTTTAGTAAAATTATTTTCTTATTTTCTTTTTCCTATTCTGCGCTAGTTTAAAACTAATTTGCATTCTCTAAGAAGACGATCTGGTCTGTTTGGGCTAATTATTACATGAGGTAACTCCTATACTTGGGACAGCCTTTGCGCTGCTTATTTTTAGAAGTAAGTTGGTTAGCTGTGAAGCTATTGGAGGAGTAGAGGCCAATACCTGCAGCACTGACCTGGAACCACTTTAAAGAAATTTTCTTTGATCGGTACTTCCCCACTTCCACTAGAGATGCAAAGGCGGAGGAGTTTACTAAGTTGACTCAGGGGAATCTGACAGTGTAACAGAATGCAACAAAGTTTATGGAGCTATCCCGATTTGCCCCGTATATGATTCCATATGAAGCAAAGAAGTCGCGGAGATTTGAGAGAGGTTCGAGTCAGAGGATCTATGAGTAGGTGGTAGGGTTTCAGGTTCAACACTTCTTGGAGTTGGTGGATAAAGCCACCGTGTTGGAAATAGGCCGACTGAGAGGTGCAGAGATGTCAGATCAGAGGAAGAGTTGTGTGCCTCCATATTTTCACGCTAATGCTATTCAGGGTTTGTGGGAGAGAAATGATGGTGATATCTAGAGGCAAGAGGTGGAGAGTCGAGGCTATCAGGGTGAGTTGATACGCCCTCAGTGTCCTAAATGCAGTAAGAGGCATCAGGGTGAATGCCGAGCTAGAAGTGCTAATTGTCTGCAGTAGGCCCGGTTACTTGGCACGAGACTGTCGTGGAGCACCGAATAATGCACCCATTCCTAATCAGTACCAAGGGAACAATCCGACACCCTGAGGCGGTTATTAGAGGAACACCGCCCAGGCACGAGTTTACATGCTTCCTTTCGGAACACCGCCCAGGCACGAGTTTACATGCTTACTCCGGAAGGTGCAGGAAATGTTGGTGACAAGGGGACATGTAATACTTTTATATTTTCAAAGACTGCAATGAATGATTCCTATGGTGATTCATGTGTGGTGGAAATGTTGTTTATGTATGGTGATTCCTATGGTGAGCAAATTTATAGAGTTTTAGGATACTATTGCGTAGGAAGCAAAAATTTAGGGTGTTAAGGGAGATGATATTTTTGCATAATTAGGTTTCCTCATTTTACAAGCATAAGTTTATGAAGGTCGTATATATTAGGTTGAAGGAATTGTAGTTGGGAAGTAAGGTGGTAATGTAGTATAATGAAAGCTTAGGATACCTTAGTTTTGAAGTTTGAATTTGAAATCAATGATAAAATCTTGTTTAAGAGATATTTTGCAGCTAAACCTTTTGTAACGCCCCAACTCGGGTTTGTTAGGGAGCACTGCATTTCTTCTCCTCCATCTGGTCCAGACAACAGGGGGGACGAGCCTTATCATACTAATGATTGGCCCCACAGACCAACATGTGTCCTTTCAGTGTGTTTTGTCCTCACTCACACACTTCCTGAGAAAACTTTCCAGAAGGTCACCCATCCCAAGATTACTCCAAGCCAAACACGCTTAACCGTGGAGTTCTTATGAGAAGGCTCCCAAAAAGAAATGTGCACCTTACTGATATGAGTAATAACATTTAATCATTTTAAGCCTTTCTTCCACGATATATCACATTCTCCCCCACTTACAGAACGCAACGTCTTCGTTGCGAACCCACATTTCCAAACCTAGGCGATGTGAATCTCATCACACTTTCGGCTGGATAATTTCTCTGATACTGTCACGGCCCGAACCCGCAAGTGGGTCCCAGGTGTGAATTTAGTAACCTAACCTGTCTCTATATCAATTTAAAACATACATAATACAATACCAAAGAGAGTCCGACCCCGTAGGGTGAACGAACGCCCACATACATACATACAAACATCCATACTCATCCAACATACGCATCGAAAAACGGTCTAGAGTCTACATGAGCTAGGATATACATTCCCATAATACAAATATTCCCCAGGTGTCTACAAAAACCATCCCGACAACCTGGATACCAAAACTCATACCTAAAAGGTACTAACAATAGCTATGACACCCCTTACTTCCCGACGCTAGGATGCTACTTACCGCTACCTGAAGGCCTTAAAAATATTGTACGTACATTCGGGGTGAGACACCTTTTAGTAAGGAAGAAAACAATTTATATCAGTGTGTGACATACCAATGTCATTTTACATACTTCATAACACTATACATACGATACAGTTTGAAACAATTCGTACAGTTTCATACAAATACATACAATTCTAGTATTTTCAGAAAACCATTCCAGTTCATACGATACCCAAAACATACATACATACGGTCAGTGTCGTCACACTAGTTTGCAACTACACCAGGTCACCTCATCTCACAACGATTACATTGCTACATATGCAACTACACTACAATGATCAAGGCCCAATGGTGAATCCATTGCCTCATATGCAACTACACTAGGTCACCTAGTCTCACAGCGATTACATTACTACAAACGCAACTATGAAGATCTACGACTCAGGCCCAATAGTGATTACATTGCTACATACGCAACTACACAAGGTCACATAGTCTCACCCCGATTACATTGCCATATGCAAAACTACGTTGCGACGACTTAGGCCCACAGTGAATCCATTACTTCATACGATGTAGCATATAGCTCACACTACTTTGGTGACCAACCAAAACTAGACTGGTGATATTTCACACCCTCGGATATAGAGCTGGACACTCTTGCCTATGGTAGTTAACTGATCCATGGCATAGCGTACGGTAATTAGCCACCACATAGCTGTTGCGGCGTACAGTAATTAGCCGCCACTAGCCGATTTCACAAAACCTGGAATCATTTTGGAACTCACGTCCCTATACATTTTAGCGTACGGTAATTAGCCGCCACATAACTGTTTTACAAATACTTGGAACAAATACATACAACCATATATACCACACTTATTTCGTTTACGGCAAATCATATCATTTATAATTTCAAGTATACAGTTTATGCAAATATGGATTACAGTCACCTCAATAATACAGTTTTAACACAACCACCAATTTTCCAAACAAAGTAGAGATGATACCCGAAATCCCTAATTTTACCAAAAATTGTAACCCAAAAATCCCATATTTTTACCCGATAGATATCCCCAAATAAGTAGCCAAAACATACATATGATCGTAGCCTATAGGCTTACCGATCCTGATTTAAAAAATGGACTGATATAAATAGAATCCCCTTACCTTAACCCGAATCCCAACTACGAACTCTACGGCCCTCAAAACTACAAACCGAGACTTCAAAACCTACAAACCACAGTACAGTACATGCTTACAATCCATACTACTACACATATACTGAATTAGAAATGAAAATCGAGTCTTACCTCAATTTTAGCCCGAAACCCAAAAATGCTCGAAACGGACTTCCGATCCGCTAGAAACATAGAGAATCCTTCATTGATCCTCGCACTAACTTTGCATTTACAATTCTGGCGACAAACAGCGAAGCAATCGAGGAGAGAGAGAGAGAGAGCTTCAAATCCTAGAGAGAGAGAGAGAGAGGAAAACTAAAACTTAACAATGAAGAAAACCAAAATATCTTTTATAAAGAACTTTGACTTGGGTGATTTCATCGACGAATTGGTGTCCTCGTCAACGAGGTCTTCAGGGATTTCGTCGGCGAGACAGCGATTTCGTCGACGAACCCTGATATTTAAATTTTCCCAAACCTCTCGGCTTTTCCTCGTCAACGAACCTCTGAATTTCTTCGACAAGAAGCCTTCTACCTTCGTTGACGAATTATGGCCTCGTCGACGAAGTCTGTAGAATTCCATTTTTATCCCTCTTTTATATAATTAACCTGTACAACACAATTCGGGTTTTTACAGATACCATTTTGTAACACCCTAACTCGGATTTGTCAGGGAGGATCGCGTCTCTTCTCCTCCACCTGGACCGGACAACAGGGAGGGAGGAGCCTTATCGGACTAATGACTGGCCCCACAAACCAACAGGTGTCATTTTTGGTGTGTTTTGTCCTCACTCACACACTTCCTAAGAAAACTTTCTAGAAGGTCACCCATTCCAAGATTACTCAAAGTCAAGCACGCTTAACCGTGGAGTTCTTATGAGAAGACTTCTGAAAAGAAATGTGCACCTTGTTAATAATGGGTAGTAACATCTAATCCTTTTAAACCTTTCTTTCATGGTGTATCACATTCTCCCCCACTTATATTATTTTGAAGTTTTAAAATTTACAGAAGATTGCTACCTTGTTGCAAAAGTTTTAAAACTTTTTCTAACTATTTATTTTTTCAATTTAAATTATGAATTTTAAATGAAGAGATAATGGTTGCACACTATTAGAAAGCTCTAACTCTTCTCTCACCCCTTTCCAATATATATATGTTGTGTATTGTTTAAGTAAATCAGTTATGTTGTTCGTCATCTCATTGTCATGAGTATAATATTTGTCGTGAATTTAGGTTTCATTTTGGACGGGATTTTGTTGCCATCATTAAAGAGAAAGGTAAATATACCTCTCATAGTAGGCTACCCACATTTTTTTTTTATTCTACGTATGCATTGTTATTATACAAATTAACATATAATTTTTTTCTCAATAATAGGAGCTTTGAGGAGAAGATCATATACATTCAACTAAACTAGCCATTGTCTGTCTATCATGATGATTGGCATCATCACTATGTATACATAATAAGATAACATAAACAAAGAAAATACAGATTTATAATTTTATCATGGTCATCCTTCTATTTATTTCTATTTCTTGCTAAGTTTTTTTTATTTAAGAAGATAACATATTTTATTATCATGTCACAAACTATAAAAGTTAGAGGTATATTTGTTTCGAGTCAAGTTGATATAGTACATAATTTGAAAATGTTAAATTTGAATCTCGATCCAAACTTGATCAATTTAATAATTATTAAACTTAAACTCTACTCATTCATAAAACTTGAGTTTGACTTGATTAAACTTGACTTTGATTATAAAATAATATTAAATGTATATAAATATATATAATGTACATATAATATTAAATATACTTATAAAATATATATTATATGACATTTAAATATAAAAAAAAAAAAAAAACTCAATTATGCTCGAAATTTGACTTGACTATTATTATTAAGTTCAATTTCGACTCATTAAAATACTCGAATGTTTTGAACTCGACTCAAATTTGAGTAGAGTTGATTTAAGGGATGAATCAAGTCTGAGTAGTTCGTGAATAAGTTTGATTCACTTACACAATATAGCATAAATATGGTAGAAGATCTAAACTAGGAGGAATATACTGATATATTTATATTTTTTTGTTTATTTTCTAATAGCAAACAAAAATTACATTTATATGAAATAAAAAAATTTTATTCCTTTATTTTCTATAAAAGCAAATGACATATGAGAACTTTAAAAAATTAACTTAATTTTTTTCTCTCTTTTCTACCATGAAAAAAAAGTATAAAATAAAACAAAATAAAATGCAAAAACAAAAACAAAAACAAAAACAAAAGATGGTCTGAGGAGCTAAAAAAGGAATATTCCAAATCTAGGGTTTGGTGGAGCTGCATAAATACCACTGTCTCTCATCTCTTACTTTCCTCTCCCTCTCGCGTTTAGGTTCGGTGCCCACTCTCCGCGCGTTGCTCTTGCGGCCTCTCTCGCACTCTGACCTTCGGAGATTTATCATTATCATCGTCAATGGCCGTCACCTTCTCAGATCTCCACACAGAGGCGGGCCTCAAGTCTCTTGAAGAGTACCTCGCAGGCAAAACCTATGTCTCTGGGTATTTACCAAATCCCTCTCTCCTCACGATTTTCTGTTTCGCAATCTATACTCGTTCTTTGTATTTTCATCTGTGTAAGGCATCGATTCAATTTTCGTTGGCAATTACAGGGGTCATCTCACGAAGGATGATATAAAGGTTTACGCAGCTGTGTTGCAGAAACCTGGGGATGCTTTCCCCAGTGTCAGCCGGTGGTACGACTGCGTTTCAACGCATCTAGCTTCGAGGTCGGCGTCGTCTATTGCTTCTTCTCTTTTATTTTAGGCACAAAAAGGGGAACTTTTTTTTGTTTGTTGATAGTATTTTGAACATGTGTGGTTTACTTTTTTTGAAGAATTTGGGCATAATCAGAAGGGATTATTTGTTAAACGCTTAATCTAATTGGGTTAAGAAAAGGTGTTACTTGCTCGATTATGTCAATTGTCATGCGAATATGATAAGATCTAAAGCAAGAGCAAAGAATCCGTTTCCTTTTTTGTAGGGGATAAAATCCCTTATTTTGGCTTTAATTTTTTATTTGATTTGTTGTTAGTCTATATGTTTTTTTTTTTTTTGCATTGCCTTTTTATATTTATACATGACATGCTCATAATTATTTCCTCTCATTGGTGCTTTATCTTTTACGTCCGTGTCAGCTTCCCCGGAAAGGCTGTTGGGGTTAGAGTGGGAGGCCAAGCTGGACCAGTTGAAGCTGCTCCAGCTCAAGCAGCTAAGGTGCATATTATGACTTTTTCAATGGTAGCACTTAATCTCTACATGTATGAAAAGTATTCCTCCCACTTTAGTGTGTACTTCCTATTCTTCTATTATGTCCCATAAAAGGAAATTTCTAATGACATAGCACTATATAGGAAAAGAATCAGTATCTTATAATTGATCTATAGTTACTTATATCCGATACATAAATATCCATAACTAACTCATAATTACCAAACTCCTTATTTGGTCTTGAATTTTTAACATCTTAAAAAATGGATTGACAGTGGAAAAAGTTAATTAAATTGATAAATTTAAAAATTAATTAATTCAATTTAAAACAAATTGAATGAATACACATTACACAGACGTCGCATGTGATAATGGCTAGCTATGGAACATTGTTCCCCTTTATTCAGTGTATACTTTATAGTGAAGAAATTGTTAAAAATATTTCTAGAAGGGCAGTTTTTTAATTAAGAACTTTATATCATTTTTATATAATTAACTTTACAAGAAGCAAGTGATTTTTTTTTCTAGGGCTTTGAAACCAGTCAATTTTCAGTTCATTGTGAGACTGAACTGTTTAACTAGGAGTGTTTTGGGGGGGGGGTGTTGGTTGGATCCTTTTCATTTTATTTTTAACTATGTACAATTGAAACTTGGAGGCCGATGATCAAATATTGTTACATTTGCTTAATTGTACTCGCTAGTCTAGCAGATCTACAATTTTCATTTAGTGGGGGCAAATCAAATCATTAAGTGCAAAAATATACATTTATTTTACAGCACAATTGAAGTTACTGCTATATTATTAACCAAAAGACTAAGCTTTCTGCATATGGAAAAATAATGTATAATGTTGCGAACAAGAAGTGGTGATATTGAATTAATCCAGACTATTTTGAATTTCTCTTACTCAACTTTCAATGGGTAGCATAAGATTAAGAACAAATTTAGGGTAAAAATAATTAGTAAATAAAATTACCTCTATGCTAACATACAACAATTTAGTTAGGAAGTGATAACTATGTAGACATCCCAAATTGTCCAGGGCCTTATATAACCAAAACAAAATAAACAAAATTTTTATTTCATAAAATACAAAATACAAAATAAAAAAAATAGGGAAAATGAAAATACAAGGAAACAAATTGTACATAAAATAAATATAAAAAAGGAAAAGAATGGAAGTGCGCCAGCAAATCTTCAATCTTCAGCAAATTTGAACTTGCAAATAAAGAGAAAAGAGAAAATTAGACATGTGCAAATAAATAAGAATGAAAAATGATTGGCAGGTTGATTGAGCAATCAATTTTGATTGGTTAATCAAATAGCATGCAAATAAATTTTTGAGTCTTATAAATAGAGGAACATTTAGACAGTGAGGGATAGAGAAATTCGCACACAGTGAGACTCGCACGGTGATATTCAAGTAGTTTCAATGAGAAAATCAAAGCAAATTCTGATTGAAAGCTCGAGGAAACTGCTAGAGAAATTGCTGAATTCAGAGGTTGACGATTAGAATTTGAGGGTTAGAATTGTAGACAAAATCAATGGAAAGGGGTTTAAAGATTGGAGTTGAAGACCAGAGATAGGTGTTATTTTTAGTTATGTTTTCTATATTGAATTTGATAGGCAAAATGCTCTGAAAAGAAACCATTGAATTGGATCCCATTGATGGATTTGACCCATTGAAATAAGATCCTTTGACCTGATTCACTGAACTTGGGTTGACCCGACCCATGTGACGGATGGATCCAATCCTCAAGACCCGGGTCCAATATGGACTTGGGCCCATTGACTTGTTGACCAACACCCATTTTCAAAAAATTCTCAACTCAACTTTAGGCTTGAGCCCAAATCAGTTTTAAATAAAAATGCCTAAATTTAGAGGTTGAAGATCAGAATTTGGGAGTCAGAATTGTAGACAAAATCAAAGGAAAGAGATTTAAAGATTGGAGTTGAAGACCAGAGATAGGTGTTATTTTTAGTTATGTTTTCTATATTGAATTTGATAGGAAAAATGCTCTGAAAAGGAACCATTGAACCGGATCCCATTGATGGATCTGACCCATTGAAATCGGATCCTTTGACTTGATTCACTGAACTTGTCCGATCCTCAAGACCCGGGTCCAATATGGACTTGGGCCCATTGACTTGTTGACCAACACCTAGTTTCAAAAAATCCTTAACCCAACATTAGGCTTGAGATCAGTTTTAAATAAAAATGCCTAAATCCCTGTGGCCCATTAGTTAGCCTGAACCCAAAGTTAGCCCAAATTTGTTTTTAAATAGACCAGGCTGAAATTCCCCTTAGCTCACGTACTGGGCTAAGTCCAAACTCCAAATCAAAATTAGAAGCCCAACCCAACATTGGGTTTAAACCCAAGTTCAAAATCCCAAATTCCCCACTGTACAAATAAATTGGGTCTTGCCGAAACCTTTAATTTCCAAGTCCCAGCCCCTCAACCTACGTACTAGGCTGAGCCCAGACTTCAAACAATCATGCCCATATATGGGTTGGGCCCAAAAACCCAACCCAGTGGGTTAACTCACTTTTGAGTCAACTGAAACTCAACTCAGTGGGTTAACTCACTCCCGCGCCAAATGGAGTCCAACTCAGTGAGTTGACTTAACTTAAACCCAAACAAAGCCCCAACAAATGAAAACCCAAACAGGATATAGTTCGGATCTTGAACTAAATCAACAATAAAAGCTTGAGAAGAAGGAAAAAGGGCTAAAAAATACTTATCTGGCCTTTGATTCACTTGAGTCGAGCTTGAAGAGTGCATAGATCTGCAAGAAAAGGGGAAGAATGAGTAATATTGAAAAGAAAATGGAGGGGGAAAAATGAGAAAAATGCGAGAATGAAATGGGGTTTTATATGGGGAGTTAGTGGGTCACGTGTCACCTCTGCATGGTGATATGTGTTGCGAGTATTTTAGGGGTGACGTCATTGTAGGAATTAAAAAAAGAAAAGAGGAGGAACCACTCTAGGTGGACACGTGGCCCACTGTACTGAATTTGTTGACTTGGTTCAGATTGGTCAAATAAGTCTGTTTTACTTGAACTGTTTATTTATATATTTATTAATTATTTTATTTTATTTAAATTTTAATTAGTTTTTAACTTTTTAAAATCAAGAAAAAATGATAACAAATCATAAAAATAAGAAAAAAATAAGGAAAAGTGTTTTTAAATTTAGGAAAAATATTTGAGTCGTTTTGGCTCAAATTTTTTTAAAAAAAAGGAAAATAAAAATGCCAAAAAATGAGAAAAATAATTTTAAAATCCCAAAAAATTTATAAAAATGTTGAAAAATTTTAGAAAATTTTTACAAAAGTTTATAAAAACATGGGAATGTTTCAAAGATTTTTTTTTGTTTAAAATTTGATGATTTTACATGATTTTTTGTGAATGTGTGCGTCCCAATGATTTTAAAAAGGGTAAATAGATATTTTAGACCTCACCTATACTAGCTTTGAGACCCTTATCTAACAAGATTATCTCGTTTGGAGGTCTTATTAGATATTCATAATCGCACTTTGATTTTCATTTTCCTTTTAAATCTTATTTATTTATTTATTTGTTTATTTGGCTTATTTACTTGATTGTTCATTCAATTTAAAATATAATTATTTATCGCCATTCCGAACCCTTCTTCGGGACGTTGCGATATCTTGGCAACTTAGCTAGAGACCGTACAGAGTCTAGCCATTAGTTAGTTATGGATTATTCTAAATAAGAATTTAATGGTTTGTTGATTGCTCCATGATGTCTTGTCTGTAAATATGAGTTGTAGTGTACTTGTGAATATTTTGCTTGTATATATAATTCTTGTATGTTCTCTTGTATATTTGGAATAGATGGATGATCATGTATAGGGTTTAATATAATGTGGGGCTTAAAGGGATAGGCTTTTAAAATTAATGCGAGGACAAACTTTTTTACAAGCCTCCTACTCTGACTTTACCTTTTTAGGAGTAGATAGGGGTGTAGTACCGTTAGTTCTCATAAGACAAGGTCTTTGGGGGTGCGTGAACCACTCCACTGAGTTTGAACTTTGTCCAAGCTCATTGGGTAAGGATAGTGAACATGCTGGGAACCTATTGTTAATAGGGAATAGAGCTTGAACCACACATATTTTAAACTTTAGTTTCTTGCTTAAGGATAAAGCCTTGGTGAAAACGTGTAAATGATAAAGCTGCATGGGGTTGGGATAGGAAAATCATCCTTTCTTCCTACGTTGAATCTAATTGGGTTTTTGTTTTTGTTTTTGTTTTTTTTGTGGTTTCCTATATTTTGTATCCATATTAGTCATACATACTGCTTTGCCAAGATTATGGAATAGCTCGATTTATCCCATGGAAGGCTCGGTAGTGGTGTGCAAGGAGGAGGAAGCTGCAATGCAATCATATTCTGAGAATCAGCAGAGTCATCAGGGTGATAGTCTAAGCAAAGAAGCTAGGGTGATACTACCTGCTTGGTTCAGAATGGACACTTGATCAAATTCATTAAAAGAATTAAAAGTCATTTAGGTAGAGTGGACGGTTGAAAGACTTATGGGGTTTTCTCAGTTGTATGCATGTATTGGATTCTTGTTGCATATACTGGTGAACCTAGAAATGATGAATGTACTGGTAGAATTATGGAATCCTTCATATTGTTGTTTCACTTTGGAGGGAACAAACATGGCTCTGACTATTGAGGAATATATACATCGTTGTTGCACTTGATGAGGCTTCAACATCCTTATCGGATGTATAGATATAATCCTAAAGTGTCCTTTGGGAAGGAGCTATGCAAAGCGACAGGGGTCAAAGTCTGGAAGATAAATTGGCGGATTGGGAAAGAGGATAGGAAAATCACTTGGGAGCACTTGAAGAGCCTGATAAAGGGGGAAGAAAAAGAAGTTCACATGAGTATATTGACCCTTTCTGTTTGCTTATAAGCCGAAGGACTTGGGAATCATTGACCAAGCTTCGGTTTCTTTCATGGTCTAAGTTTAGGATGGAATCAACCCAATGCCTGGTATCTTGGCAGAAACAGTTTGCTCTCTCAACTCTTGTGGGATGAAGGGGAAAAGTAGATTGAGGTGTTGTGTTCCATTGCTTTATGCTTGGTTCCTATGAGTCCTATTACTGGGCTCATGGGGAGTAATAACTTATGCTCCCCTTTTGTTCAGAAGGTAGATGAGGTCTTTCCAGTTTATACCCATGACTTATGGTTTGGGGAATTCAAAGTTTGCCTATGATCAAGAGGGGGCTCAAAAGCAAATTGAAAAATTCATGTCAACATGGAAATATATCCATTTGATAGATTCGCACAGCTAGGTCACTGGAGTTCAAGGAGACTATGGCAACTGGTGTATTAGTAGAATTAATCCTCAAATTGCATAAATTTAGAAGGTTTTTGCTTCTTAGGTAGAATCGTCAATGGCCACTCAATCTCGGAAAGGAGAAGCTCAGGAGGCTGAATGATTATAGGAAAAGATAAAATTGTAGGAAGAGCTTCGTTCCACTGAAGAAAGAGCTATAGGGACTGAGTTGAATATTCGACAGGTAAAAAGAAGGGAGAAAGGGTTAATTGTTGAGTGCTAGAGGAATGTTAAGCAGAAAAGAGACAAATGCTTATAGGTTGAGGAAGAGATGATAGCTCTAAGAAGAAAGGGAAGGATGCTTCAAGCAGAGGCTAAATTGAATAGTAAATTGTTGGAGATTGCTGAAGATGAGAGTGAAAAGAAGTCCCAGATTGTATAGGAATTGGAGACCTGATGGAACAAATGGGAGGATGAATACAAGCTGCTATAAAGCAAATATCAGAAGGTTGTAACTTATGTGCAAGAGGCGCAGTATTGGGAATATGAATTTTGGGTCCTAGATCATCAGGTGTTTGAAATGGCTCGTCAAGTGCAAGGAGCTGCTAACAGAGCAAGGGTTATGGCAGAAAAGGATGAAACAAGTTGAGCATGGGGTGTATCCTGGGCAATTTGATCTTGAGATGGCACAAATTATTCATGATGTACACCAAGAGTTGGGTGGGTCGTTTTCATTAAAAGTATATGTACACTAAAAATATTGATTTTTTTTTTTTTTTTAAAGTTTGTTTCTATTTAATGAAGTAATGAGGGTTTTTCTATGAATTTTGGCAAAGTAGCCATTTAGGTTGCATTGCATAAATATTCATGCATTTGTGTGGATATTCATGCACACATAGTCATATACTCATTAAAAAAATCATTTGCAGAAAAAGAGAATTAGCTGGGCAAAGTTTAATATTGAGTAGCAAAAGCATCCTTACAACACTAGAAGATAAGGCAGGATCATGGGTGAGCAAATGGAAAATCGCATGATGGGGTTGGAACAGAAGCATGAGGAGATGAGTTAGAATGTTAGGGAGATAAAAGAGCAGATGAGCAAGCTTATGGAAATGTTGACCACTATAAGCAAAGGGAAAACCGCGCAAGTTCCAGAGCCTGTAATGGAGGAGCCTTTATTTCCACCTGGGTTCACACCTGTTGATAATCGTCCTCCAGCTCAACCAATGAACGAGGCAACTAGTCGTGATTCGAGCGCATAACCATTCATCCCAATTGTACTAGTTTCAGGATTCTCGTCAATGGGGACCCCGCCAATTGTGATTCTTGATTCTAGAGAGAAAGGTGCAACTAAAGAAACAAACAAGGAGCAAACTCCAAGCTCAGAGTTTACTCACAAATATGAGGTGCTGGAAGAACGCCTGAGGGCAATAGAGAGAATGAATTTGTTTGGATTGGTCGACCCATTCGATCTATGCTTGGTGCCAAGTGCCCCCCCCCCCCCCCCCCCCCACAAAAAAAAGTTCAAAGTTCTAAATTTTGAGAAGTTCAATGACTTTAGGTGTCCCTAGACTCATTTAAGGATATATTGCCAAAAAATGACGGCTTATTCTGACAATGATAAACTACTTATCCATTATTTCCAAGACAGTTTGACTAAAGCGGCTATAAGATGGTACATTCAGCTGGAACGAGCAAAGATCCGCACCTGGAAGGATCTAGCTCAAGCTTTCCTAGCCCGATACAGATATGTGATCGAAAATGGAACGAATATGTTTGGATCGGTTGACGCATTCGATCTATGCTTGGTGCCAGATGTGGTTTTGCCCCCCAAGTTAAAAGTTCAAGATTTTGAGAAGTTCAATGGCATTAGGTGTCCCTTGACTCTTTTAAGGATGTATTACCAAAAAATGGCGGCTTATTTTGACAATGACAAGCTACTTATCCATTGTGTCCTGGATAGCTTGATTGGGGTGGCTATAAGATGTTACATTCAAATGGACCGAGTAAAGATCTGCACCTAGAATGATCTAGCTCAGGCTTTCTTAGCCTAGTACAAATATGTGATTGAAATGGCCCCAGACAGGTTGACCCTGCAAAATATGGAAAAGAAGACAAGTGAAACATTTAAGGAGTATGCTTACCGGTGGAGGGAGGCAGCAGCACTGGTGCACCCTCCAGTGGAGGATAGGGAGGCCATTTCCTTGTTTGTTAATACACTCAGAGACCCATATTTTGGCCATCTTATTGGGAGTTCTCGGAATTTCGTGGATTTAGTAACCGCAGGGGAGCGAATTGAAGGAGCTCTCAAGATGGGTAGAATGAAGAGTACAGGGACTGAGCAGAGTTTTGCAAAGAAGTGGGTTGGGAAGAAGAAAGGAGAGACCCAGATGATACAAAGTCGCCCATATCAGGATGGAAGAGTTGGGTGGGCGAATAAGGATAGCATGTTTTAGCCAGCAGTTAGTAACATAGCACAATAGGGTGCACAATCGTATTTGATTTCCTATGGTCCACCAATTCATGGACAACAAAAGCCATAGATGTCGGAAAGAAGAATGAGAAGAGTTGAAATCCAACCAATTCCGATGACTTGTGCGGAATTGTTTCCACAATTGGTTGAAAGGCAATTAGTCACTCCCATACCAGGGGTGCCAATACACCCTCCTTTCCCGAGATGGTACAACCTAGATTTCTGATGTGAATATCATGCCAATGCCCCTGGACACTCAATAGACAGGTGCTGGTCTTTTAAGCATAGGGTGCAAGCCTCTAGAGATGCTGGTTGGCTGGTGTTTGACACGAAGGAGTCTAACATGCATGGAAATCCATTGCCCAGTCGTGGAGGGAATGCAGTAGGTGCCGTGGGGGAGGAGGATGGTAGATTTAAAAAAGAAATGATAAGAGTAGATTCAGACCCCATTGGATGAAATTCATATGGAATTATGCCAGACTGGAGTACTAAGGGAGGAGGCACTTTGTGCTACAGGAGCAGCGTGCAATTGTCAGAAGGAGGCAGGTTTTTCTGTCCAAGATTGCAAAACTTTTCGTCAGTTCCTGATGGATTTTGGTCTGGTAGAGTTTATGCTGAGGAAGAAGGTGTGGCAGTATATACTTTGGGAAAGGAGGATTACATGGCGACACACCCGCTGTACACCAAAAAGCCTTTTGTTCTTCAGGTTCGGCTTGTTTATTAAAAAAATCATAAAATTAGGCTTGGGAATCACTCATTTATATAATGAGCGAGCATGAATAAGCTCTTATCAAGCTGATCTTCATGAACGACTTGGTTCATTTGCAGCCCTACTCTTGCCTCACCCTAATTTCTTGCCAATGGATTCTTCCTTGTATATTTTTGTTTATGTTTAATATATTTTGGCAGTTTTCCTTTTGCACAAAATATTCTTGTTGAACAAACTTTTCTCTTCTTTTTTATTTTTATTTTTTAAAATTGTAAATCAATTGTATTGTTTTCGGGTGTTCGTATCCTGGTTTGTGAAAGGAGTTCTCTTCTATTTTAAACAACTTTTGTTGTTTGGATGCTCGGAAGATTTTTTTATTCTTTATTTTTCTTTAGTTTAACTGTAGAGGAATTCAATTTGGTATAATTTTGTTTTTATGTCTTATAATTTCATTTGGTTTTTAATTTTTTAGAAAACATATTCTGATTTTCGCCAAACAACTTAAAACTACTAGTGTTTAGTCATCCAATGAAACTCTAAAACCATGTTCACTAATTCAGATACTGATTCAAAGTTCAGCTCTTAAATACTTAATCTTAGGAGAAGCCTTCCCTAGTATGGATAGACAAGTGAGGGTAAACTCGAAAGATTGCTCATATTAGTAATTAGGGAAAATCACAAAAAGGATAGACACGTGACGGTAAAATTGTGAGAGAGAGAGAGAGAGAGAGAGAGAGAAGGGGGCGGGGGGAGGAGATTTGGAATTGAAGACTGAAAGTTGTCATAAATTTAAAAAAATAACATGGAAGACATCAATTTGATTGGTGCACATTTGAGCTGCTAGTTGGGCAATGTTTTTGTTTTTTCTTTGTCTTTTTTATTGTTATAAGGGTTTGCAAGTGGGTCTCAATTTTGAGTTTTTCTCTTGGTATTTATATCATGTATTCTACTTACATATTTTCACCACATGAATGTGCCAGGATGCTCCTGCAGATGATGATGACGACCTTGATCTCTTTGGAGATGAGACAGAAGAGGAAAAGAAGGCAGCAGAAGAGCGGGAGGCATCTATTAAAGCATCCTCCAAGAAGAAAGAGAGTGAGTCTCTTTTGCACTGCATCTAAGTAAGATAAAAATTAATTAATTTTTTCCTAGAAAATAGGGAACGCAATAGCAACACCCTGCGCAAAGCTTGCATGCCATATCAGGAGTGTGGCAGAGCATGATGTAGACAGCCTGACCTCCACAACTGGCGGGCCTGTTTCCACAAGATTAGAATAAAAGAAGGCAATTGAATGATCTTAAGCACTTTTAGTTATTGGAAACAGGTGCTTGTTCAAAGGTACGATGAAAGCTATGGCATATGAATTTTTTGTTCTTAGTAGCTTCTACTCACAACTACTAAGCAAGCATCTGTGGTATTCTTGGCCTATTGTACTCACATTTTGCGTCTGAGCAACACTTCCTCTCGTACATTTCTATATATATATATATATATATATATGTATTTTTCCCCCAAAATTAAATTAGTTCCTTACGCGGCAATTCCCTTGTTCAATTGGTTTTTTTTCCGTAGGCGGTAAGTCGTCTGTTCTTATGGATGTGAAGCCATGGGATGACGAGACCGACATGAAGAAGCTGGAAGAGGCTGTCCGCAGTGTTGAAATGCCCGGTCTCTTGTGGGGAGCATGTACGGTTTACTTAGCACATCATTTACTCTCTGCGGCTGCTCCCAATAATGCTCCTTTCTTCAACCTTGCATATTTTTCTCATGCTTGCAGCATAGATTGAGATAAAGATCCTTAACATTTTTGCATCTGCATTTTTCCTTTCTGCAGCAAAACTGGCTCCGGTTGGTTACGGGATAAAGAAACTGCAGATAATGCTAACCATTGTTGATGATCTCGTGTCAGTGGATGGCCTAATAGAGGACTATCTCTTGGCTGAGCCTGCCAACGAGTATATTCAGAGCTGTGACATTGTTGCTTTCAACAAGATTTGAGCCATTTCAACTGCTGCATTATCCATTTACCTGCAGTGTTCTAGTTAATCGTGTTTAGATGTTATTCCCTCCTCTCTTCTCCATCTTCTTTTTTGGGTCTCTCTCTACATTGTGTTTTTTTTTTTTTTTTTGCTGTGTTCTATCACATTTCTCCTTGGTGAGATACAATAGGAAGAAAAATCCCCAGTTGAGGCTGGAAGAGCCTTTGGTGGGTGGGCTCATGAGGTTGGGAGGCGGACGTAATTGTACGGCTTTTTATCAGAGTTTTAAATTTTAATTTATTGTTGCCTGTTTTTTACGTGTTTAATAAGCTGTTGATGTAATAGATTTGTATGACCTGTTTGGATGGCTTTTAGTGGAAGTTATTTCAGCATTGAATTTTTTTTTTTAAATATCGAGGAAAGGTACCAAAAATGTGAGGGGATTTTTTTCCCTTTTTTGGTATTTGGTTAAAAAAATTAAACTAAAATACATAGTAAAAATTGATGAACAAATTTTGATTCTATATATTGATATGTGTCAAAAAATAATTTAAGCAAATAGCTTGGAATAAAGTATCATATAGTTTTCTTTTATTTTGTGCAATTATTTTGAGAATATTTTATCATATGTATAAGAATATGGAAATATATTAAGAAAAAATAAAAAATGACAAAAACTCAATATTTAAGTGATTAAAATTAAAACAATAAATTTTATTTTTGTACAATAACAAATTATGTTATTTTTATTTTTTAATTACTAAATAAGACAAAAAATATTATTATGTTAAATTAAAACTTTTTACTTTTGTAATAGCTTATCAATTAAAACAACACATATTTGGATATTAGATATCAAATAGTTAAAATAATTCAAATTTTAAAATTTAATGATTAATTTAAGTTTAATTTACAACTAGTTTACAAAATTATATTTGAATTCAGCATTCAATACTTAAACTTATCAAACTCTTCCTAAATAGTGAATCCTATTATTTGTTTTGCTTTTTTTGTTTTTTGTTTTGTTTTGGTTTTTTTTTTTTTTTTTTTTGTGGAGAGCGCACTATATATAATATAAATATAAAAAATGAAAAAAATATAGAGATAATTGTTTTCACAAAATAATATTTTTCTGTACAAAAAATATAAAAATTTTATTTATTTTTTCAGATGTTTTGAATAATTTTTTTATGTTATAGGGTATAATTATATTTTTTATAAGAAAAAAATAATTTAGAATATTTTTTATTATTTTAAAAATTCTAATTATAGCAAGTGCCTCTACTAATGTGAATTGAAGCCTACCATTTGGAAGAGACACATTTTCTCCTCTAATTAAAATTTATGAACTTTGTTTCAAATTAGAATTTTCTAGTAATAAACAACAATAACAAAACAAAACCTTAGTCACACTAAGTGGGGTTGGATATATGAATTCTTTTATGCCAATTTATGCAAACATGGACCATTTCTTTTGATAGATTTAAGGATATTAAATCCTAACTCACTATCTCCTCCCAAATTATTTTAAGTCTACTCCTATCCCTTCTACTACTCTCACAGTAACTAAGTCACTTTTTCTCACAGGTGCACTATGTGGCGTATGTTGCAAGTGTCCATACTATTTGAATCATCCCTCCATTATCTTATCTTCTATAGGAGTTACACCAAACTTATCACAAATATATTTATTCTTTAATTTATCTTTCAATGTTATACCACTCATTCGTCTGAACGTTCTCATCTCGGTAACTTTTACTTTTTGGATATTATGTTTATTTGCCACCCAGCATTCTGATCCATATAACATAACTGGTCTTATAGCTGTCATAAAATTTTTCTTTTAATTTTAAGGGAATTCAACGATCACATAGCACACTTGAAGCACTTCTCTATTTTATCCAACTTACTTTAACTTTATGCATTACATCATCTTCAATTTCTCTTTCAGCTTGCAAAATAGATCCAAGGTATTGAAATCTACAAATGCTATTTATTTTTTGATCATCAAGTTTAACTTTGTCTCCAATATTCCTTATATCATTACTAAAATTACATTTTATATATTTTGCTTTATTTCTACTTATCCTAAAGTCTTTAGATTCCAAAGCTTCTCTCCATAATTCTATTTCAGCATCTACTTTGTCTCTAATTTCGTCAATTAATACAATATCATTTACAAATAACATACACCATGGAACCTCCTTTTGAATACTCTTAGTTAATTAATCCATCACTAAACCAAAAAGATAAGGACTCAAAGCAGATCCTTGATGTACACCTATGGTAATTGAAAATTCTCTAGTTTCTTCATCTATAGTTCTTACACTAGTCATTACTCTATCATACATATCCTTAATGACATCGGTATACCTACAATATACACATTTTTTTTTTTTCCTAAAACCCACGATAAAACTTTCCTAAGTATTCTATCGTGTGCTTTTTCAAGGTCAATAAATATCATACGCAAATCCCTTCTTTTCCCTAAATTTTTCCATTAATCTTCTTAAAAGATAAATAGTTTATGTGATAGATCTCCCAGGTTTAAAACTAAATTGATTTTCTGAGATCGTCATTTCTAACCTTAATCTTTGTTCAACTACCATTTCCTATAGTTTCATCGTATGACTCATAAGTTTAATTCCACGATAGTTATTACAATTTTGATTATCTCATTTATTTTTGTATATAGGTATTAAAGTTCTTTTCCTTCATGTATCTGTCATTTTCTTAGTTTTTACAATTATATTAAATGAATTAGTTAACCATATAATTCCGTTATCACCCAAACATTTCCAAACTTCAATTGGGATGTTATTTGGTCACATAACTTTCCCATTTTTCATCTTTTTTAGTGCAAACTTGGTTAACTCTAATTTTGTGAATAAATTTTATATTTTTAGTTTTTTCTTCATTTGACAATTCTAAGTTTAAGCCTTCTATGTGGTTTTTGTTAAACAACTTACTAAAGTAACTTCGTCATCTTTCTTTAATATCTTCGTCATTAATCAAGACAATATCATCCTTACTTTTTATACATTTTACATTTCCTAAGTCTTTACTCTTCCGTTCGCTAACTTTAACAAGTTTAAATATATCTCTTTTCCCTTCTTTTGTACATAATCTATCCTACAAACTATTAAATGATCTATATTTATCTTCACTAATGACCATTTTTTGCATCTTTTCTCGCTTCCTTATATTTTTCAAAGTTATCTTTATTTCTACATTTTTGCCACATTTTATACCAAATTCTTTTTGTCTTTATGATTTTTTGTACATCTTTATCTCACCACCAACTCTCTTTGCTATTCGAATATTTTTCCCTTGATTCACCTAAAATCTCTTTTGCTATATTTTTAATATAGCTAGCTAATATATTCTAAAGAGTATTTGTATCTATCCCATCATTTATGGTCAAATCCATCTTTGATCATTTTATCTTTAAATTTTATTATATTTTCTCCTTTTAGGTTCCACCATTTAGTTATCTTACACTAGTTTATTTTATCAATTTTCTTCCATTTTTTAATACATATATCTAACACTAAGACTCTATGTTGTTTGATTAGATTTTCACCTAGAATAACTTTACAATCCTTACATGATAAACGATCTACCCTCCTAGTTAAAAAAAAAAAAAATCTATTTAACTTCTATTTTGTCCACTCTTAAAAGGTTATGAAGTATTATTCTCTCTTCTTAAAGTAAGTATTCATTATACTAAAATTATATGACATAGTAAAGTCTAAGATCATCTCTCCAGACTTATTTTTGTCTCCATATATATACCCTCTATGTATCCTCTCATAATTTTTATTATCTTTTCCAACCTGTCTATTCAGATCTCCTCCTATAAATATTTTCTCAATCCCTGATATGCCTTGTATAATATTATCCATATCTTCCCAAAATTGTCTCTTAAGATTTTCTGTTAAGTCAACTTGAGGAGCATAAACACTAATGATATTTATTATCTCTTGTCCTAATACCATCTTTATTTTTATAATTCTATCACTTACTTTAAGTACATCAACAACACTATCTTTTAAATTTTTATCTATAATAATGTCTACTTTCATTCTTATGTTTTTCTTTTCCTGTGTACCAAAGTTTAAATCATGATTTATCGATTTCTTTAACTTTCTCCTCCACCCACTTAATTTATTGAAGACAAATTATATTAATTCTTTTTCTAATCATTGTATCCACAATTCCCATGCTTTTACCCATAAGTATCCCTATATTCCAAGTTGTTAATCTAATCTTAGTTTTTTGAACTAACGTCTTTACCTGCCCACATCCAGAATGATGCATGAACCCTCACATATTTGACACCGTACCCGGGTGCCGACACGGCGGGTCACTTTAGGGCGATAACCTTGCCCACCCTCGCCCACTTTTCCAAATTTCTAAATTTATATAGGAAAAGTTGGGGAACATTTTTTTGCTTTTTTTTGTTTTTTTGTTTTTTAGGTTTTTGATTTATTATCTCATAGGAGCATGAAATTGGAATTTTGGATTTATAAATTTTGATAAAATATATTGTAAAAATGTATTGATTTTCTCCCAGTTCAGGATTATGACTCCCAAAACTCAGCTCCCGAAGACTATCTTACAAAAATTTGAAAAATTGAAAAGTAATTTATCTTTCTTTTTTGTAATTATTTTGAAATATAGAAATAAAAAATAAATTTATTTTCCGCAATCAAACGAAACACTTTATTTTATTTCAAATCTTGAAAAATAAAAAAAAAATAATTTGAAAATTTTATAGCACTTTCAAAAAGTGAAAATATAAAAAAGGAATTATTTCGATAGTTAAATAAGCCTATGCAATTATATTATTAATATGACGATTTGTAAGTAAATTAATTAATATTAAAAAATTTAAATCAAAGAATTCAATGCATCAATTAATTTTCACCTTGTAATGATAAAATTATCATTTTAATTATAAGTCATCTCTAATACTACAAGGTGGACAACTCTTTATAAATATCTTTTATTTTTCAAACATTCCTTTATAAATATCTTTTATTTTTCAAACATTCCTTTATAAATATCTTTTATTTTTCAAACAAGTAATAACTGAGCATATAATGTAAAAAAAAAAAAAAACTTGTAAAGTAGAAGGTGGTTCAAGTTTTATTTCTTTATTTTATTTTATTTTTAAATTTCTATTCAAAATATCTCTATATCTATCCATAATTATGTCAGTATGCCCTCGTAATTATTCATAAATGCTCTTTTGATTTTATAATCAAATTTAAATATTCTAGCTCTTGTTTATTTTCTTTACATTATTTTTAAAATAAATATAAAATTTTAGAAAAATATGTGAGGCACAAATGCCTAATTTTAATAATAACAAAAGTATGAAAATAAAACACTATCATTTAAAATTATACTTGTCTTAATTTGAAACTAAAATTTTATTATTTTTATTTTTCATAAATATTTTTATTTTTGTGTATATGTGTGCATTTGAGGAAGAGCGACTTAGTTGCTATTGGGGAATGGGGATAGTAGAAGGGGTAGAGATAGACCTAGAATAACTTGGAATGAGATAGTGAATAAGGATTTAATAGTCCTAAATTTGTCAAAAAAAATGGCTCATAATCGCATAAATTAGTCGAAAAGGATTCAAATAGCCGACCCCATCCCTAAAACTAAAATTTTATTATTTTTATTTTTTCATAAATATTTTTGCTTTTGAGTTTATGTGTGCATTTGATTTTTAAAATTATATTCACCTTTAATTTGAAAATTAATTTTTTTATACTAATTTTGTGTCTATATGTGTGCAGTCTATGTATATTTACAAATATTAGACAGTGATGGTAATTTTATTTGTTATTAATGTATTTTAAAACTTTTATTTTATTTAATGGAATATTCTTGGAGTAATTACAAAAACATAAATTAATTATAGAAGATATTTTTCCCAACTAATTTCTTATTTATTTTTCCTCTAACACATTTCAATATGTATACAAATAAAGATAAAATTCTCTAATTAAAATGTTTATTTTTATTATTTTTATTTTTTATATATTTTACATGGGTTAAGGTTTGAGCTTAAGAAAGGAAAGAAAGAAAGTTCATTTATTTAAAATAAATAAATATGAAAAAATATTATAGTTGATTTAAAAATTTAAATATTGTAAATCATTTTGCAGATACAAACATTTTTATTTTCTAATTCAATTTAAATTGTATAAAACTATATTTTAAAAAAGTTGTTTTAGATAGGCTACCGTATGAACCTTAAAAAGATTTCATTTAGTTAAACATAACACTACTAAAATAATTAACAAACGCTAAATAAAGTCTCTAATATTCATTCAAATAAACAACTATCGAACTCTAAAAGTCAAACATGCCTGCGAAACTATAATAGCCTATAATTAATTTGCTTAAAATGAATTGAGATTAACACTAAATATTTTGATAGGAATGGTGTATTCCCAAGAAGGGGGGGTGAATTGGGTATTTAAAAATATTTCTTCCTAGATTAGGTTCAAATTACAATGAGTATTACACAACCTAGGGTCTTTCTAAGCATTCACCAATTCAACAGATAATAAAAGCATGTATGTAAAGGAATTAAGACAATAAGAAAATAAACATACATGTGTAAAAATTTAAAGTTCAAAAGATAGAGAGCCAACACAAAATTTGTTATCGAGGTTTGGTCAATCCTACCTACATCTCCACCTCAAGCTCACCAGTAAGAAGATTTACTAAATGCTCTCTTAACGGGTAGAACGACACCAATTACAACACCCTTTCCTTACTGGGTAAGGGAATACCCCATGTCACATTACAGGGCTGGCCCCAACCTTTACATCTACACCTTACAGGACGGTGCTCCTAGTTCTCCTAATCGGGTTTGAATTAGTTTAGGACTTTCTTAACCGGATTTAATTCTATCTGGTGCACGTTACAGGCCAATGCAATCCTTTTCCGACCATACGTCAAGAATACAACAATATAAAAAAAAAAATTGCACAAATATATGCTTTTAACAATAAGCAGGGATGTACAACAATAAGCACAAATGCACTCACATATGATATGAAGTAAGCTCAAATGAGTATGTGAGGTTTTTACAAAAATAATTTTCTCAATCTTTGAGTGAGATGTATATGATAAGTACCTCAAAGATTTAAACCCTAATGACTATTTCTCCAAAAATGTTTTTCAAAGAAAATGCTGGAGAACCTAGGATTTATGCTTTCAAATGATTTTGCACAAACAAAATATAAGCATTTGAAATCTATGTGCAAAAAGTTTTCAAGCAAGAAAGTATTTCTCCAAGAAATATTTACCAAGGAAATATATAGAGAAAATTCTAAGCTTACTCTCAAAAAGATTTTCAAAGTAAAAATTATATGAGAGTAGTGCTTTGAACGTAAAAATAAATGCCCAAAAAATATAACTCCTTAAATAATCCTCAAGAGCAAAGAACTTGCTAATGAAGAGTGTAAAAGAAATACTCAAAGCTCTCTTAAAAAATGATTTTGAATTAAATGATAGTAAGAGAGTATGAAAATAAAGTTTTGAAGATGAAAAATATTTGTGTGAATTTTTCAACTAATCATCTTGCCAATTATGTGTATGAAGGGACTATTTATAGATTCTTGGAAAAATATGATTGTTGGGGACATGCTCGTCATTTTTAGAAAAGTTTAATTAAAATTTTAATGACGATTAGCGCTGATATTTTACCAAACCCAAGCGCCGATCAACCGACACAAGCCAAATGAAAGCCAACCCGTGAGGGGTGGTCGGCTGGCCAAGGTGTTGGTCGGCTGACTTCTCACAATGGTTTTGAATTTTAGGGCAGGTTCGGTCGACCGTGCAAGATGTTGGTCGGCTCGCCGAAAGGCGATTCCTAACCTTCGTAGGTTCAGTCGACCGTGGGAAAAGGGCTGGTCTGCCGGTTCTTGAGTTCGGTCGTGTAGAGACCTATATAATTTTCATAATTTAAAATAAGAGGAGAGAAGAGAATAAGAAAAATTAAACAAGGTCTCGCCGACCAACACAGGGGATTTGTTGACGAGCACATGTGAGAGTCTCGTTGATAGGGACGTGTCTTGTCGACAAGAAGATACCGAGAGGCTATTTCCTAAGTTCTGAATTTCATCAACGAGGAGTAGACATTCGTCGACGAACTTCCTTCTTGACCTTGTCGACGAAGTGATGTGGCTCGTTGATGAAGGTCAGTGTATAAACAGCCTAAACTCGAGTTTTTAAGCAGAAAATCACTCACAAAACCCTCTCTCTCTCTGTAGTGACCCGAAAAATAATAGTATTTTAATAATAAAGAGGGAGGAAATGGAAACAGGAACAGAAGGAGGCAGTAGAGCGTTCGTCGACGACATTGCATTTTGGAGGTGATAATTCCCAGAAATTTCCCCAGGCCTCGTCAACGAACACAAGGGTTTCGTTGACGAGGTCCCGTCTTCTTCGACGAGAAGATATCGAGAAGGGTTTTTGGGATAGACTGAATTTCGTAGACGAAGAAGGAAGTTCGCTGAAAAAATTATTGAAGGACTCATCGACGAGGTGACGTGGCTCATCGACGAATCCCGCAGTATAAATAATGCTTAAACTCATTTTTACGCATAATTTCAGCATCTCTCTCTTCTCTCTCTTTACCCCTACGACTCCTTCCTCTTCTTCCTTCGATTTCGGCCCCGTCAATTGCCGGATCAACAATCTGAGGCAACCACAATAGTCCTGGCGAAGTTCTCTGCAAGTCTGCTAGAGCGGATCGTCGATGGGATGAAGTTGGAATTCATCCCAAATCTAGGGTAAGGTCTTTTATTTAGTTTTTGGCCTTTGGGCAGTTGTAGGAAATGATGTAAGCCAAGAAATATTGATATTCTGTTCTGGTAAATGTGATTTTCAGGGTGTTGAGTGGGAACCCTGCGGGTGTTGGACCATTTATAGTAGGAGATTTTTTTTAGCAGGAAATAAGTAAGGGAAATATGCTATGCTAGGCAATTTTACTAAGTTCAGTATAAATTATATGTTTTTATCAGATGATTATTCACGATAGAAATTATACAGTTTATCATTTATGTATAATATGTTTAAAATTTCTGTGTGGCTTGAGAATATGGGTATAGTAAAGAAACATGTTTTACAGTATTTTCAGGATATGATTTACAGAATATACAACTAGAGATTATGTTTTATAGTAATTATAAAATACTATAATTATACAATTTTCAGTACCATGATTATACAATTTTTAGTACCATGATTATACAGTTTTCAGTACCATGATTATACAGTTATCAGTACCATGATTATACAGTTTCAGTACCATGACTTACAGATTACAGTTCAGTTCAGAAATACAGATGATATAATTATAGTTTATTTCATTGTCATGGTTAATATAGTTATTTTAGAATCATGGTAAATCAGATAGTTGTATACAAAAATGTATTATATAGTATCAGACCTTGTTGGACCATACAGTTATAAAGCAAGGTACCATAGCTACATACAGTTTACAGAGTGCAACCACCTATTCAGATAATACGTGGTAGTAGGTCGATCGTATAGTGCCCTGACGTGGATAGGCTTCCCATCATATATGGGTTAAGGATGGCAGATCAGACCGAGGGAGTATAGTGGTTTACCCTGGTCGGCCAGTCAGGGTAGATCCCGCTTACAAGCCGCACAACCCTATCATGAGGGGTTAAATCATGACACACAGTTATCCACAGGGAAGTTTTCAGTTACTATTACGTATATATAGATTTACAGAGACAGAAATATACTTATGTACATTAGAAGTATTTTGAGTAGAAATCTAAAATACAGATATGTTAAGTAACATGGAAATGGTAGTGGTTTCTATTACTTGTACTGTATTTATAGATCCAGTTATACCTGATAATATATAAAAAAAAAAAGATTTTCATAATATTGTAACTCATTTGCCACACACTAGCAATAGCATATTTTGTCTTACTGAGCGTTGGCTCATCCCAATTACTTTAACATTTTTTAGGTGATCTAAGTAGGTGAGCAGATCAGGCTCGCAGATAAAAGAGCTATTAGTCTGCCCTTTTGAGGGTGAGTGTTTTTGAGGTTCAATTTTGTTAGTCCTGGTATTAGTAAGAGTAGTTCTTGAGGGCACAATGAAATATGTAATATTTGTGGAATATTTAGACACTCTAGTATTGTATAATTATATATCGTTATGTTTATTTGATTTCTACTTCTTGCTGCTTAGGTTGATGATTGATTTTAATCCAGTATGGTATCAGAGTATGTTAAATGTCATAGTATAAAAAAAAAATCTAAAGTTAAATAGCAAGTTGTTACACTCTCTCTCTCTTTCTCCTTCATCCTCTTCACCTTCTCTCTAGGTTTTCGGGTCGGATTCTCATCGGTTCAACAATTTAAGGCCACCACGACGCTCCTAAGAAAGTTCTCTTTAAGTTTGACGGAGCGGATCGTTGGTGGGGCTGGTTTGAATTTCATCTCAATCTCAGGGTAAGACATTTTATTTAGTATTTGTCTTTCCCATAATTATAAGAAATATAGTATATGAAGAAATACTGATATTTTGTTATGAGAGATGTTGTTTTCAAGGTATTGAGTGGGGAACCCTACATGTGTAAGGCTATAATACAGTAGGGATTTTTCAGAAATTAGGTAAGGGAAATATGTTATGCTAGGGAGTTTTTTATGTAAATTTTCAAGCATGTTGATCAGTTTATTTTTCCAGATTATCATGAGTATTATTATTTCATAGAAATTACAAATATGAAGCATGAGCTCTGAATTACACAGTTGTGTGCCCTGAGTTTATTATAGTTGAATATGTTGATTATGAAATTTTATAGATATTCCGTTATACGATTTATTAGCAGAAAGTAAGGTTTACAACATTTTTCAGAATAACATGATTATTGAACCATAACACTCAGACAGATATTATAGACAAAGATTACAGATATTACATATAGAAAATACAGATATTTCAGAAAGAAATTATAGATAATACAGACCGATATTACAGATATTTCAGATATTACAACTCAAATTTATAGTGTCATGGTTGCTTTGAAATCATGTTAAAACAACAAGATAAATATATATTTATATATGTATACAATATTACACAGTATCAAATCCCTGTGGATATTATAGACAGAGATATACAGTTGAACACGGTACCGTTGCTATTACAGACAAAGTGCAACCACATAACTTAGATAGTATGTAGATTCTACCTAACCGTGTTAGGAGAGATTGCAGTCTTCCCAACAAGTTGGGTTGAGGTGGTCGGTTAAACAAGATAGATTTGAAGATTTTTCGGAGAGATAGCAGTGGGCCAGATTGATAGATTAGCGGATGTTAGAAATACAGATTGACTTGCCTGGTAGGCCAACTAGAGTTAGTTCAGCCTACGGGCCGCACAACCCTGTCATGAGGGGATATATCATGACATATAGGCCTAGGGTATAGTAGAAGTTCCTATGTAGAGATATATTATACAACAACAGTTTATACTATCATATTAGCAGTATGTACAGATAGTAAATTCAGATACACAGTTGTATTTTTAAACTACATTACATGTGTTTTGTACAATATATCAATTTACTCATTTTACAGTATCCGTGTTATTTCAGTATGTTAAATGTGCAACTTAACCGCCATACACTAGTTATAGCATATTTCCTCTTACTGAATGTTGACTCATCCTAGTGACTTATTATTTTTCAGGAGATCCAGTTAGGCGAGCAAATCAGGCTCGCGGGTAAAGATTATCTTGCACTACCCATACTGGAAGGGTAGGTGTTTCTGTGATACCGGTGATTTTGGGTAGATTTCAGGTTTTAGTGATGTCACTAGGTATTTTGTAATATTTACATACACTATGAGATTTATAGTTTTCTGGTATTGTGTATATGACAGTTTATAGTTTCTTGTAAACCGCTGTTTAGTTCATAGGTCATACAGAGTTCCTCAGTGCTCCTTTGAGCCTAAGATATTTTCAGTAGTATTTTAGAAAAATGGTATTTATGTCATATATATGGAAAAAAAAATGTTATATAAGTAGCATGTCATTACAGGTCGGTTGAGACATTTTTAACCTATAGTGTCGGTCGGCCGAGGACGATAGAAAAGCAAAGTCCAGAGGTCGGTCGACTGAGGACTCTACATTCAAAAAGGGTCAGTCAACTGAGCCAAGTCAAATATTGACTTTTGGCCTAACGTGTGGTTGGTCGATTGAGCGGATTGAACTGGACAAGGTCGGTCGACCGAGGTAAATTAATTTCTTAGTTTTTCCTTGATTTTTGACTCTGAAGCTATTTCCAAAAACTCTTGTTTGATTTTAGCTTTTATAAGAAAAAGATTTTTGGTGCAGGTGCTGGGTTCCTTATGGTCAGTCTATGGTCAGTTTGAGCTTTCATCCACATCATGCATGTTATGCATTATTATAGATCAAAACACAAAATGCAATTACAATTATATTCTATATGTCTTCTTTCTTGTTTGTCCTTCTATCTTCAAAAGAGTGTGCTAGATTGTATAGTCTTCAAGTTCCTCTTACCTTCTATGATCCTTTAATCTTATGTGCATGCCAAGATATAAACCTGTTCAAGCATTTAAACACATATAAAATCCTTGTATTTTGTCAGCATCAAAACAGGGATTTGACTCAAAAAGTCAACATATTTACGTTACAATTCTATGAGAAATAATCAACCTATTTGTTCTTAATTTAGGTAATTATATATTTAATTTTTTTAAGATTAAAATTTTAATTTTACTAATATATATTTTAAGTATCCTATTTTTAGTTATAGCAAAACCATGTGGTACTAAATACTAATGCATCTATAAGAATGATTTGATAGTGTCATTTCCATAACACAACATTATTTTAAACACTCCTTCGACGTGTTTATGATGGAGACATGAATCTTTCAAAATGTTACAATAGGCTAATTGCCAATTTTTAATGGAAGAAAAGATGAATTTTTTTCATGAAATCAAAAAAAAATTATGCATAATGTTTATTTGATTAATTATATATATGTCATGAAAAATTTAATTTTAATATTTCCAGTAGGTTTTATGTTTGAATACAACACCACATAATTTTTATTAATGTGTTTATGTCATACTATGTCCTATATGTTTTTTAGATATAATGGTGTTCGAGATTTTTTGGGTCTTTCACTAATCCATCAGGTTAACGAGCCTTATGTGCTATCTCCATCCAATGTGTCTACTTATATACTAAGGTTTAATTTCAATTGAGAATTTTCTTACCCCCAATACTACTTCTAACTAAGAACGACTTAAAACTAATCAATTGAACCATGTAACCATCTCTTATATTTTTACAATTTATTATGCCGTATTTTTGGGCTTTTGGTTTAGAACTTTTTTAGACTTCTTTAATTTGAAGTTCTTGAATTTATTTATATTTTAAAAATATTTTTGAAATTAACGGGCATTGTCTTTAAAAGACTATTTCAATAGTTGTATAAGAAACAAGATTGTAAGAAAATTGGTTAATTAATTTCAATCACAAATATTATTGATATTCAAAAAAATTTATAATTAATTTTTTTAGTCATTTTGTGAGAAATATTGTTAAGTCATGTTGACCTTATAGGTCGCACTCAGTTTTGATAATGACAAATACTGGTAATTAATGGCTATCAAGTTTGTGTGCAAGATTATACTAACCAGATTATATTGATGACATGCAACAACTTAAAGAAAATTGAAGACCCCGACATATTTGTTTATTGTAATTTAAATTTATATTTATAATTTTGGGTTTGTAATAGTAAATAGGAAATTATCTGTAATAATTAATGCATTGCATGCATGATATGGATAAAAGTTCAGTGATGACCATAAATCGACCATAGGGGGCCACAGAACCTTAGGGATCATTCAGTCGACCGACGCCGAATTTTTTTGGGTATATGCTCAAAAGATCTAGACTGACCGTAGGACTCTCTATACTTCATAAAAATATGCCCTATACTCTTAACATTAATTATCATATGAATATAGAAAATTTTATAAGAGAAAAAGGATCGAAATGCCCAAGGATGGCATGTTCGGTCGATTGAACTCAGTTATACTAAGATCCACAGTCAATTGAACCCCAATCGGGTCAACATGTTGACCGCTCGGTCAACCAACCAAAAGTATATAGGCAAGACTTGGTGGATCGAACCTCCCTAGGTCAACAAGTTGACCCCTCGGTCAACTGACCAATACTATATGGGCAACGCCTTGGTCGATCGAACCCCTACGTGGGAAATGCCAGCTGCCCGATCGACCGAACCTCATTGTTCAAATTGACCCGGTCGACCGAACCGTGTGGATTTGGAAAATCGCCTTTGAACCACTCAAGATGGTTCACCATACTTACAGTTCATTTTTTCCACGGTCGACCGAATTGGGACACTTGGTCAACCGAACCTCAAGTTCAGTCGACCGAACCTCTCAGGTTGGTGATTTTCTTTATCGTAGTTAAACCGGATTATTTTTTATTAAACTTGATTAATCTTTTTCAAAAATATCCCTTGTGTCCCCAATGACAATATTTTCCCCCATGTCTATATATATGAGCTCATTTGCTCAATTAGTGGGTGATTAGTACATTGATTAAGTAAAAAATCCTTTGATTTTTTCCAAGCCTATTTCTCAAGCACAAGGCCTATACACTCTCATACTACTTCCCTTTTGCTAATCCAAACCTTGTGAGAGTACCTTGAGGAATTATACTCCATTTCCATTGGCTTGAAACTCTCATTATATTCTTTGTTGTGTGATTTTTGGATTGAGAGTTGAGCTAAAGTTTTCCACCGGTTTAACTTAATAAATTTGGTGTGTGGAAAACTTTGTAACTTGTGGGTCTTTGCACTCATATTGCAAGACACCTAAAACTTAGATTTTCTGTGTGTGCAAAAATATTTTTCCTAAGTTTATTTTCAAACATCTCTTGTGCTAGTATCTTGAGAAAATGTTTTTAGAGATTGTTTGATTTCATTTGTTAGATATCTTTGAAACCCTACGTGTGATTGAGATATTGTGATTGATTGTTTCAAAGATTGTTTGAAAAATACACTCATTGCTTTGATTGCCTATTGACGTTAGTAAGAGTGTAGTTGGATACATTTGACACTTAGCTTATAATTCCTATCTTGCTGATGTGTACTGATTATACTGTGCTGTATTGTGGTACAAAGTCTACTTAGTTGAGAAGCATATTTCCATGTACGCAAATTTCATATTCTTTGTATTTCAGGCGTGAGTCTGAAGATGGAGACTATCCCTGTTGAATAGTCCTGGATTGACTTAGATCTGGTTAGGAAAGTTAGGTGCACCATCTTGGTAAGGTATAAGTTGAGGTCAGTCCCGTTAATTGACCTATTTGTAAACGGTGCTGCTCCACCCGTTAAGTGAGTTTATAGTGGAATCCTTGTGCTGGTGAGTTAAGGCGAGGACGTAGACACTTTGGCCGAACTTCGATAACATTTCTTGTGTGTGTTTTTAATTTCTACATTTTAAATTCTAGTACATGAATGTTTGTATTTTGAATGATAGACCCTACATTGAGTAATACTGTTGATAGATTAGTTGAACCTAGGAGAGAAATTTTAAATATCCAATTTACTCCAATACACCAAAGTTAATAAGCCATAAATAAAATTGAGCAATTTATTTTTTTTTTTTGAAAAAAAAAATCATGTGCAAAAGCACGCGCGACCGTTGACTACTAATGTTAAAATTTAAGGAAAAATTCACAAAATTGAAAATCTCAAAAAGGCGATAGCATATCCTTTAGTTTTTAGTGGTTGCAATTATGTACCCCTTGCGCACTACGCCAACTGCGTATTTTAGTGCGGTGGTACTCTCTCTCCGTTGCTTCTAGAATGGCAACTTCCGAGTCCATCCAACATTTCTCATTTTCCATCTTCACCTTCCACTGAGCCTCAGCAGCAAACGGCGTTAGATCCTCCCAGCTTCGTTTCGTTTTCCTTTGGTGTGTTTTCGTTGTTCAGATTATTCTCGGATTTCCATTTTCATCTCTTGTTATATGTTTCCCCACCTTCGATCTGGCCCTCTCCCCCAAGAATTTTAAATTTAGGGTTTTCAGTATCATATCGCCTTACGTTTAATTGTGTTGAAATTGGATGAGGGTTTGTTAGCTTTTTAAAATTTGGTGTTCTTTGCAGTTGCATATGTGATGTCTATTGATTGATGCCAATTATCTGACTTTTGTTGGATTAGATGCTGTTCTGATTAATTTCCATATTTTGTTGGTGTTACTTTAAGCTATGATTTTGTATTTTATTTGTCCATTCTTTTAATTGGAGTCAGCTTGCGCAGCTCTAAGTTTTCTTTTTCAATTGCAATTACTGCCAGTATATGCTTTTCTACTTGAGGTTGTTTGACACAATTAGAATTTCTTTTTTTCCTCCTGTAATTGAGAGATTAATTTATTCAGTGATCAGTTCACTATGTTCCCTTGTGCATGACAAAACTAGCGGATTGTGCACAATATTTAGGGTTGGCTTTAGAGATTTTGTGCCGAGTTCTAACTAGAATATTGATTATTTATGTTGGATTTATGTTTTTAGAAAATCTACCATAATATTTTACATTGATACTAGTTGGTGCATGGTTTCAGGATTGGGGGAGCAAAGAGGGTATAGTTTTCCTTCTTTAGTGTTTAGCTGTAGATAGAGGGTTTACGAGGGATTGGAATGGGGAGTGAGGGTGCTGTGGTGTAATCTCCAGTTTGTAAGTGACACCTTTTTTTCTTAGAAACTAAACGTCCTTACTATTTTTCAACTGTTACTAGGTTTTTGGTTTAAAATTATTTTGTGAAGAGTGGAATAGCATGTGTTAATTTGATCTATATTTTTGAAGTTGTCTTGTTTAGTTGAGTGTGGTATCCTTGGTTGGCTTTTGAGTTTTGACTCATTTAGGGGTTCCTATGGGTGGGAATGTTAGATTTGTTGGATTTTGGGATCCAGTGATGGAGAATGTGCCTAAGTTTTTGGATGGGTGGAAAGGGTGCTTAATTTTCTGCGGGCAGGCCATGGTTTAAAATAACAGGAAGTGTAGTGTAAAGGTAACATGTGTTGTGGGAAGCCGGGCTTGCTGAGATTACATAATGGGAAGCGCACACAATGTTATGTATATTGGTCTATTTACATGTTTTATGCTTTTTTTTTTTTGAAAATAAAATATATTACTATTTTAAGGCATCAAGGGGATGCCAACCCATGGTTCAAAACTTCAACCACCCTATAGAGTGTCGCAAACATCAAGGATTACAAAATGATAATTAATAATGTTCCCACTAAGCCAGCTGGAGATAGCAGTAATCCATTGGGCTTTGCAGGTCTGAAGTGAAGTAGATGAAGCTTTGAAGGCTCTCTTATTTCTTTCTTTCCAACCCCACCAAAAGATGGCAGAGGGATGAGGTTCAACGCCAGTTCTCCTTTGTGGCTCTAATGCCCTTCGAAGCCCAAATCTCCTCTCCAACTGAATTTGCTGTAGCCCACTGCTGACCAGTCAAGGAAAGAGCTAATTCCGCATGTTCCTTGTCCAGGGGCGGTGGAGAAGAATGTAGTTGATTGATTTTGTGTTAGCCATACAGAGAAAACACTGATTTGAAGATTGTCAAGGGTTTAAATATTTCCATGTATGGACTCCCAAGCAAAAAAGACAACCTTTAAAGGGGCTGTTGTCCTCCAAATGTGAGTTTAAGGGGAGTTATTGCAATTTGTTCCCAATGGTGAGAGCTTACAAAAATATTTAACAGAGATAATGCCATTTTTGTCCAAAGCCTATTTTGGCTCATTGGGGATGTTTTAGACACAGAAATTTTATAGAAATTTGTAGAATTCTGAATGTATGTGAAGTTCCCAATATGCCTTGTTCCTTGTAAAAGTAATGTCCCAGAAAATTCTCTAATTAGTGATTAGAAGATGATGATTGAAAAGGCATTTCTGTCACAAGCCAAGTTGTAGATGGAAGGAAATGCAACTCTATTACAGTTATTGCGCCACACATCATACCGAAAGTAAACATTGGCCCCATTACCCACTTGAAATGTCACAAATTGAAAAAAAATCATTGGATCCTTTCTTGATGAATTTCCAAACATTATAGGGACCTCTTCCATTTTGTGTTGTCCAATCATTGTGCTCTTGCCCATATCTAAATCAATAATATTCCACCAAAGGTGGTCTTTTCTCCTTCATGAATCTCCATAACCACTTCCCGAGGGGGGCTTTATTGGAAGTGAGAAGGGATTTCAACCTTAGAACTCCTGAATAAATGTGTTGTTTGACCACCCCCCATTTGACAAGGTGGTATTTAAACTCCTCCCCTAATCCTCCTCAAGAAATCTTCTCTTAATTCCCTCCAATCTCCTAGCAACTAAGGCCAGTAAGGGAAGTAGAGACATGAAGTGTTAATATTCCCATAGCTTTTCGAGAATGATTTATGGAACCCCCCCCCGGGGGGGGGCGGTGGTTGGGATAGAAGAAGTAAAAAATGGAAAAATTTTTATCTTTTGTTGTAACAATTGTAATAGAAGGTATCTGTGACGGCTGCCATCTAAAAATTTGTTACATAAGGGTTGCAACCGCTATTTAAAAGCATGAGGTGAGATTATCACCTTTATTCAAGCTCTTCTTTCTAGTATCCTTGCTTATACTTAAATTCTAGTAGGGGTAGGTAGGTATATTGAGAGCATCATTAGAGATTTTCTTTGGTTTGGGTGAGAAGAAGGATCATTTGGTTATTTCAAAGATTATTTGTGGGTCTAAGAAGAGGAGGGTTTGAGGCTTGGTAAGTTGGTGTCCAAAAACATTGCTTTAATGGGTAAATGGATTTGGTGGTTTGATGGTTTCCTTCTGAGGAGAATTCCCTATGGCCCAAAGCTATTACAAGTAAATTTTGGAATGTAGGTAAGTGGATGGATGCAAATATGGGTTTAAAATGTTCCTTTGAGAGCCTATGGAGTACATCAAAGTTGTGGATAATGGTTCTCTCATTCGTTATTGGACGACATTTGGGTGGGCAATTTTTGCACTTATCCTTTCCTTTGCATGTATTGGCCTTACACATTGTATAATGGAGTTATTTCTTCAATTTTGAGTTCTAATTGGGATGAGCTCTCTTGATATTTTCCCATTTTTATAGGTTTACTAATGACAAGGAGGTGCTAGAGTGTTCTTCTTTGTTGTGCTTGTTGGAGGGATGTCGTCCTTCCATTAGGAGGGACTATGGGTTATGTGTTCTTGATCCATGGTGGGATTGTTCTTGTTTCTTTCTTTGAGCATTTGATTCTCGAAAACATGTCATTTTCGCTTCATTGTATAATTGGAAGGCCAAAGTCCCCTCTAAGATTAATGCTTTTATTTGGTTAGTTGATCTTGATAGAGTTAACACTAACAATCTATTGAAGATTTGTGGAAGGCTTTTTAAAGCTTTATCTTTGGATTTTTGTATTTTATGTTTTGACATTTCATAATTTTCTTCTTACCTTTACTCACATTGTCCCTTTTCTTGGACGGTTAGAATAAGTATTTTGGATTTTTCGAAGAGAGTTGGGTTTGTCGGTTGAGGATTTCTTGCCGTATTTATTATGAGATTGTAGGAGTAGAAGTGGTTCAGATTTGTGGAAATGTGGGGATTTTTTGCTGTTTGTGGGGCATATGGTTGGGACAAAATGCGTTTATATTCATGTGGAAGAAGACATCTTGATCTACGCTTTGGGATAGGTTTCAGTATGTGGCCTCATTGTGGACTTTTGCAGCTGGTTGTTTCATCAGGATGCCATTTTTTTTTTTTGGATTTACAGCATGATTGGATGTGTTGTTGTTCAGTTTTGATTTTTTCTTCTATGTTCTCTTCACATCTGAGGCAGGTTTCTTATGCTTCTCCCTGTATAATCTTTTTTCTTCAAAGATTTTTTTTTTTTCCAATAACAAAAAAAAAGGAAAAAGAAGGAACGGAAGCTTAGTTGACACTGTACTACAAAAAGGGTATACATTCTTTGAGAGGGTTGGAGTAACTAATTACTTTGTTTCAGATACAGATAGCATGTTTGAATTAAGTCCATGCATGCTTGAGAAGGCCTTGAGAACACCCTTCTCAACTAATGGCTAGTGGATGGTATATGCAGAAGTGAAATTAAAAAGGTATGTTATTTTGTTAAAAGTATATCTTATACTGCTTAATTCCAATGATCAAGCTAACATTGGACAATGAATTGATGGGGATTAGGCAGATGGGAATCAACATCTCCTAGGATGATTATATCCTATTTAATCTCCTTTGGGCACTAAATGGCATTAGGTGCCTCACCATTCAGTGGCTGATAATATCCCTTTGGTTTCTGTTCAAATTACAGTTCCGATGCTGTTACTGATGTAATTGTAAATAAACCTTTAGGTTTCAATATTTTTTTTATCTTTTTATTTTCTTATAGTATCTGAAAACTTGAAATTTTGGGTTTTATGGTTTTGTCCGATTTTTTCCTTTTTATAAATATAGTAAAGCATTCTTCTTTGATCTACCATGAGTCTGTAACTTTCATCCTTAATTTTGGGCCTTATGATTGTCTCTAATTTTGGCCTTTTATGTTGTAAATTTTTCTTTAAGTTCTTTGATGCAGATCAGAACTTGCTTCTGAGATCTAGCCCCTATTTGGATTTTGGAAAGAATGAGGGAAAGGGAATAAGAGGGCTTTAAAAGTGCTTCATTGTTCAATGAGACAATTCAGTTTTAAAAATTCATTTTTTTCAACATTTTCGTTTCTTTTATTCTCATTTGTTGAGAGATCCAAACAAAGTTTTGGTCTTTTAGGGACCGTTTAGTTGTGGAAAACTTTTTCCATTTTCAAATTTTTAGTTTTCCAAAAAATTTATAAAAATTTTAGATTATTTTGAAATTTTCAAGATTCGCATTAAAAAGGTAGAAAATAAAGAGTATGTTTAAATGTGCAAAACAAATTTTCATTTTTTATTTTAAGATTTCGTAATAATCACTAAAAAGACAACTTGTTTTCCAATTTTTCCTGATTTTATGTAAGTTAACATTTGGAATCATGGATTTTGAAGTTTGAATTTGGATTTGTTTAAATTTAGAAGAAACTCTATTTATAATCCACACAAATTAAAGTCCATTATCGGGATCCCATGCTCCTATATGCAAAGTAAGAGTTCGAAATTTAGAAAGAGAATGAAAAGATGTTTTCCAGCTTTTATATATAAATTTGGAAAACAAGATGTCATTTTTGTAATTATTTGAAAAATTAAAAATGAAAAATAAAACTATTTTCACAAGTAAACAGTGCCAAAATTGTTTTTTGTTGATCATTTATCCCATACAAATGTTTTAAAAATGAAAAATAAGCTAACTTTTTGTAGGTTTTTGTTGGAAAATTAAAATGAAAAATAAAGATTATTTTCTACAACTAAATGAGCTTTTAACTTTGTGGTCTCTTTCTTGCACCATATTTTGTATTACTTTGATCTCTGTTCTTCGAGTATACTAGCCATGGGCACACACTGTGTGTGCTCCACAATAAATTTTTTAAGGGAGATAATTGGAGAGTTAGAGATAATGTTGTCAATTGTTCTTCAAATAATATAAATGTACTAATTAGCCATTAATTGATTTTTTTTTTTTCAATTCTAAACTTATAGGAGAAGGGCTTTTTGGCAACATTGAGGGAAAATGATGTAGGTTGAGAATTGTATCCTCTTCCCATAATTAGTAGTATATATTTGATTTCTTTTCACACTTTAATAAGTATAGTTTGCTTAATATCTGGTAAGATACTTCTTTTTGTGTGATTGAAATTTGATGTATGGTTTTTGTTTTTGTTTGGATACTCAAGTAGATTTAACATGAAGCATATATTTGATTAAATGCATGTCTTGAATCAGCATGTAACCTGCATTTTTTAGGTTAGTTTGGCTCTGGGTTCTTGAGTGCAGAAGTCAGCTGAGCTAAATTGGCTTCTTGACAGAGGATTGAGGTTTGATTGAAGAGGTTTATTAATAAATTGAAATGATGTCAAGTGATGGAAACACACATTGGTGTCACCAATGCACACAACCTGTTCGGCTTCGAGGACGAGATGTAGTCTGCCCATATTGCAGTGGTGGCTTTGTGGAAGAACTTAATGAGGTTGGGGGCTTTGGGCTGCCACAAAATATCTTTGGATTTGATTCAGAAGATGCTTTTGAACGAGGACTTCCGGAAGATTTTTCTGCATATATGAGGCCTTCTAATCAGCGAAGGGCTGGACTTATGGCAGCTTTTGAGGCTTTTTTGAGGAATAGAATTGCTGAGAATAGAGGGAATTCTGGTTTGATTGAGAATAGAGGGGGTTCTGGTTTTGTACCTGATCGCACTACCCGATTGGGTTCTTCCCGTCCATGGCTCCTGGTCCATGGCCAAATCCCTGTTCGGATGTCTGACAATAGTGGAATTGAAATCCTTTTTAGTGGTCGTGGGAATGGGCAGAATCAGAATCGAGTTGTGAGTGCAGATGACTTTTTTATGGACCCATTACTGCATGAACTGCTTCAGCATCTTTCCATGAATGACCGTCAAGGCCCACCCCCAGCATCTCAATCTTCAATAGATGCAATGCCCACCATTAACATCACACACGGTCACCTTCGCACTGATTCTCACTGCCCTGTTTGTAAAGATAGATTTGAGTTGGGCACAGAAGCAAGGCAGATGCCATGTAACCATATATATCATTCGGATTGCATCACTCCTTGGTTGGTTCAGCACAACTCTTGCCCTGTTTGCCGCCAAGAGTTGCCTCTAAATGGTTCGAGCAACACTCGTGGCTATCCAAGTTCAAGTCGTGGGAGCAGAAGTAGCAGTAATGGTAGCAGCACCAGCAGCAGGGAGAACACTGGACAGAATCAGGGAAGAAGAAATCCATTATCGTTCTTGTGGCCTTTTCGCTCATCAAGCCCAAATACTGAGCATTATGAAGAAACAGGAGGGAGCCACAGCTCAACACCCACATACGAGCAGAGTAATGAGATGGGTTATGGATGGCGTTTTGATTACTAAGATCTTGTGTGTTGCTTCAGTTGCTTTCTTTCATTCCTGTATGCATGTTCAGATTTTCAGAATCAACAATGGAACTTGGTAAATATGCTAGGCAGAACATAAGTGGTTGAGATGTTTCATTCCTCCCCCACCCCTTCTCCTTCCTCCCGCCTCCCTCCTCCCAAAGAAAGCAACTGGTGAGTTGGTTTAGAAGTTGGCACATATGCTTGAAAATCCGTTCAAGAAATATTTGAAACCTTAAAGTTGTTCCATAATAGAAGTTTCAAAATTTGCTTGTAATGGTTAACAATATGATCCTAGAAAATATTTATTCGAAGGTGATTTGGTGCTTCTTATCTTAATGAGCAAATGATTGTATTATGAATATAGCTGCTGTCTCCAAAGTTTAGTTGTGGCCTTCGCTGCAGATACTCATAGCTTGTCTATAAGTTTTTATTGCTTTCTGTTCGAAGCTATTATATCTTATTTTTCAATGATCAATTTTATTAGTGTGCTAACTGCAGGTGGAGCAATCCATATTATGAATACTGAACAGGACAACTATTAGATTGGACTCAATTCCTGATTATTTGTTACAATAGCCATTTGTTTTTAGCCTGAATCTTGAGCTCCCAAAATTTTACTTAGCCAGTTGGGAAAAGTTTGGGGACTTGAATCCATTGCCTTGCAGACCAAGAGCTGACCACGCGTAGGTCTTCATCAATCCCATTCAAAGGCTTTCTCTACTTCCCGTATTCGGGTATGATCTCTTCCCCTTTTTATTTATTTCTTTTTTATTTTTGGTTTTTTTTTCTCTTTTATTTCTGGCATAATAGGTGGTGGGTAGGGGCTTGGTAGAACAGTCCCCTTCCTGTTCATGTGCATAGGTTGAGGATCTTCCCTTAAGTCTGTCAGATCTTATATTTTGGTTTTATCAAATATGAGTTAGTTAAGACTTCAGCAAAGATTAATAACAGCAATCTTGGCTACATGGCAGCTCAAAAAGACTTACGAAATGCTACCATATATTGTCGATTAGTATTTACTTTCTGCGTTGTTAGATGAAAAATCAACTAAAGGAAATTGAAGATCCTCTAAAAAATTGATATTATGCCCATTACCCACAATTCATCTTGTTTCTTTCAAGGAGCACTTATTTTGGTGGCTTGGCTTTGCTAGGTTAGGTCAAGGATCTTCAGTCTATCTATATTTAGTGTAACAAAGGTGTGGGAAGCCTCAAGAGGGAGGGCCTCGGTTCATTTACACTCTATAGGAGTGGTCGAGTGAAAAAAGAACTATATTGCCTTTTGTTTGTTTTTTTGTTGTATTTTATTTTATTTATTTTTTATTAAGGTTAGCTTGGTACTTCAAATCTAGCATACCTATCCTAATCAGTCCAATCAAGTATTATTTAGTCTAGCCTAGTCCAATCTTATAAATCTTGGCATCCCCACTCAGAGAACACCTTTCCAAAGTGTGGAGTCTTTGCCATGCTGTTTAAAAGTAGTGTAAGCTACATAATTAGAATTTTGTCGGGTCGCACTTTTATTTTATTTTATTTTTGATTAGTCAATTTTTAATATTCTTATTCTCATTAAACTTCTCTAATTTGCAATTAGTTTGCTATAGTATCTCCAATCACCAAATTTATTAGTGTTGCATTTGAGAGTATGAATTTATGTTGAGATTTATATGGATTTAGATGTTGCATTCAATTTTGTTTTACATTTTGTTCAATTTTAAATAAATACAAATTTAAAGTCTGGAACCCTAATTCTCATAGTAGAATAGCTCATAGTAAATGCCACAAGTAACAAATACATGACTAAGGTTTAAAAAATTATTTTCTGCCCCTCTTGAATCTAGGAAGGGGAAAAAAAAAAAGAAAAAAAAAAGGAGTGCATAGTGCATGTGAGACGATAGAAGGCCATTGCTCTCCCACATCAAGGACCTTATCTTCTCACTAGAGGTGTACAAAAATTATCGGGAAATTGAAAATCGGACCGAAACAGAATCATTTTACATTTTGGTCTGATTATTCAGTTTTCGGTTTTGGTTGTGTTTGGTTTAGAATTTTTATTTAAAAACTGGTTTTCAGTTTTGGTTTTGGTTTTATTGTGAAACTGAACTGAGACCTGAATTGGTATATACATGCATATGTTTTCTTTTAATGTTTTATGTTAAATGCATGCATTTGTAATCATATATTATTGATTAAAATAATTATTTTTTATTTATTAATTATTTATTAAAACAAACAAAGAATAATAGATTAGGTATTTATAGACTTAGAAGATTCTCCCCTATTCATCTTTTTGCCAATGTGGAACAATGAGACAAGCAACATGTAAGGCTGGGCTGGCAACAGTGGGTCTTGTCTAAGTTCCCATTTTCCATGAGGTAAGAGCCCAAATGTGTTGTGTAGAGCGTGGGCTAGGTTTGGGGCTTTGTCACTTTAGGCCTTGGGCTGGGCTTAGCTGCTTAGTTCAAGAGTTAAAATATATATATATTTTTGTTAAACAATTTTTTTGCTCTTAAGAAACTGATTGAAACCAAAACTGAACCAGTTTAACTTTTAACTCAGGTTACGCTTTTGTTGGGTTCCATGGTTTTCTGATCGATATTGCTTTGAAAGATTTGAAAAAACGATTATATTGGTTACACCTCTGCCTGTGTCCGGCTCAACCTGAAAATTTTAGCAGGATATTTTTGTGGGGAAGTTAACAAAATTGGTTTATATGGCTGTTGTGACTAGATTTGTTGCAAGTTGAGAAGATTTAACTGTTGAAAATTGGAATTTTGGAAAATGACCATCTAAACATGTGATCTTTGTCTTCTTGTCCTTTCTGTAGTTTTCCTTCAATCATTCATTTTCTTTTGTAGCTAACAAGGATAGCGTAGGTGCCTTGTGTGAAACCGAGGCCTCCAAACAAAGAGAGAGTTGGATCTCTCTCATTTAGGCTAGAAAGAGAAGAGGGAAATTGAGCTGCAGAGGGAGGGCCTTAAGAAGGCCGTGATTGAGTTTGCAGAAGAATAGGTAGGGTTTTGGTCAAGGCTATTAAGGACACACATGAAGGTTCTTTCGGTTGGCAACTTAGAAAAAATTTTGCAAGAATTTTTGGTTTCTTTGATGTGTACGAGTAGTCTTGATCTAGTCATTACGGATCTAGAGAACGATTAGCCTGAGGTAATCATAGGTGTATTTTCTTCAATTTTTGCACTATGCAAACGACTCTTTATGCATCTACACATGACTGAATTCTACCGAAGAGAAACAACACTTCCTAGCAACATCTTCTTCTTGTCTATCTGTAGTTTGATTTTATTTTTGTACTGTGTTGTTGATGCATGAGTCATAATGAAAGCTTGTTTTTGTCCACATGTGCTTTCACGTTTTTCTTCCTTCTTTTTTGTTTGTCCTTAAAATACTTGCCCCCACGCCTTATGGTATACTCGCTTCAGGACGATTGTTTTGAAGTAATTGTTGGGTGCTTTGCCCTTGCACTCTTGTGAATCTTCAAGCATTTGTGCTTTTAACAAACGCCCATTATAATTCTTGTGTAGACAATTTTGGTGAATTGTGTCAAGATCAGAGTATTTTTTTTAAGCCTACAACTATCAGTTTTGGTGACAATTCTTTTCAAAATAATTGCTTATTATCTTGTTAATTGGTACAACGTACGCTTACCCTATATTTTTTCGACGCACCTTGGAGATGAGATGTAATATAAGAGAATTGTATTGAAATTCGTTCAAATTTATTCAAATTTAAATTCAAGGTTTGAAATTCATGCTTTGGAACCGCATGAGGTAGTTAGCAATCAAGATTTAAATTTAAGACAATGATAGAAAAGAGTGTCAAAAAAATAAAAATAAAAATAAAAATGTCAGTCCCACCATTGGTAGAGATATTGAAAATGTCTGTTATTAGTCAAGTTTTGAAAATAACACCAATTATTAGCTTTAAAAAAAAAAAAACAAAAACAAAAACAAAAACGAAAAATCTCACGTGGGTTGGCCATGACACGCATCCATTCCTTTTTGTTTTTGTTTTTTTTAGAATGCATCCAACACGCTTGTCAAAGGTGGCGACTTCCATTGTCCTTCACAGTCCCACCGCTCACTCTCTCCTTCCCTTCTCCCCCTCCTCTTCCTAACCATAGCAAGTTGGAATTAAAAAGTGCAAGCACCATCTCCCCGGTTCTCTGAGCATCATTAATTCTTTTATGGAATCCTTTAGCATTACAAGTTCCTCTCTCTCAAGATTAAAAAGATGTATCCCTTTTATTCATAAATGGGTGTCACCAGCTTGTTCTTAAGATCAATTGTCTAAACTAATGAGTCACTTTCTTCTATTTAGAAAAAAAAAAAAAAAAACTATCATGTTTTTTTGAAGGAAGTATTATAATTTCAAACAAGTTTTTATCGTCGTTTTGACAATTTTTTTTTTCTTTTTTGGGATGAATGCGGACGGGTTTTTGTTTTGATTTATAGTGATTTGCTTGTTTCTAAATTTCAAGGTATATGAAATTAGTAGTGTAAAGAAAAAAATCCCTCAGTAATTTATAATGTTGGAATGCATTTCATGGTAAAAAATAACATCGAGGGAGATCCCCTAAATTTGATTCCGTACATAAGGTAACTTCTTGACTCATCAAGAGGGAACTGTGGTGTCAATCGCATCTTTCCCTGTTTAGTGGGACCTAAATTGGAATTTAGAGTACATATATTATTGATGTGAATCAGAGAGGTGAATTTGTTTTCTTCTTTATAGGCAACAGCTTTCCCACAGCGATCCATATGGTTATTTTAGGTTTTTGAGGGATTTGATGATGCTTTTTCTTTGATCCTCTTTGTTTAGGTTAAAAAAAAATTCTTAAGTGCACACTTTTATACTAGTCCTTCTTTAACTTCCAATGATCTGAAAACTTTGTGCAGTAAATTTTACGAAATTGTTTGGTATCATTGTAAAAAATAATGAAAATAAAAACTAGAATCCAAAATCTGAAATAAAAACTAAAAATCAATAAGTTGTTTGCTTAATATTTATTGAATTAAAATAAAATTAAAACTGATTAAACAATTACTCATTTTTATCTCTAATTCAAACAAACCAAAACTAGAAATAAAAACTAAAAACTTAAAATTTTGCTTAACATTGATTGAATTAAAATAAAATTAAAATTGATTAAACAAATACTAATTTTTATATTTAAGTCAAATAACAATTACAAAATATGATTAAAATAATAAAAATAGCAAGTAAAAAAATTAAATTAAAAACACTATAAAAAAATAAAAATTATTATAATTATTTTATTTAATTATTATATTTCAAAATTGATTTTATAACAACAATCCTTTTGTTTATGGCAATTGAGATATGGTAAAAGAATTTGTTAATGGGTTTTTTCATTTTTATTTTTTTTTTGGAAAACTTATGGGCATTTTATTTTAATTGTATTTTAAATTTATATAATTATTTAATTTTAATTTTAATTAAAAAGTTATGATAAAATAAATTATTTAATCCAAAAAATTAATTCTAAATGCTGAAAAATTCTAGCAACTGGAACAGCCCAAAATCATAAATATTTAGTTTTCAGTTTTTTGTAGATAGCTAAAAGTCGTCAATAAAAACAAAAAAGCAGTAACACAAACAAACATACTCTTTAAATAAAACACCAAACAAAACCTTTTTTTTTTTTTTTTTCGTTCATCTCCCTCTAGCCCGAACATAAGAAGTGTAATTAAAATATATTTACTTACATTTGGGAGCATGGATTTGGAGGATTCTATTTCGATTATGTAGCTTTAAATAAAACGCAATATAAAATCATATTGCAAATTCACACTAATTTAAATTTAAATTTTAAAATTCATTCATTCAAATATAGTCTTAAAGATTTAGATATTGAAAAAAATGTACTCGAATTTACACAATTTATTAAAAAAATGTGCAGTGTTAATCCAAAAAGAAAAGAGGGTATATTCTCTGGGCTAGGGTGTAGGTTGAGATAATGAAGGGGACATGATACCCTAAGTCCGTTGAAAAATTAAATTGTGGAGAAAGTGGAGTAACCAAAAAGCTATTCTCTTTAGAGTGAATGGATGGTTGGGATGAATGCTTATCCTCCGAGTTCCCACTTTTTGTGCAATTCCTTTGGAATATAGTTGAAATTGGTCTACTTGTTCCAATTTTCAATAATTTTAGATACCATTCAAGAAGCCTGCGTGTGGCTTGAGATTGCAGATGTTGATTGATTAGTACTTGTTTGGATTAGGTTATTATAGTTTCCAACTTTGGTCATTCGCCTAATTAACAAATTGTATAATTAAAAAAGGAAGGTCATGGTGCGAGGTTCATCGGGCTTGAATTGTAGATAAAAAGTGATTCATATCTTATTTCGTACTTTGTTCCCAACCTGTTTGAGATTCGAACTCAAAATTTCTAACATCAAAATCTTAAACTTCAATTATCGATGCCTCAAGTGGGGCATAAAAAAAAGGAGGCCTTATTAATGAGTTTCTAAGGTATCGCTATTTTATAAATAGCATTGCATCGTCTAGGAGATATATTGAGTTTGGGAATGATAAAAAGGAAAATGGAATTGGAGGTGAACTATAAAACTCCATTGTATAGTTTGGATCCAATGTGAGCTTTCTCGATGACTCAAAAAAAGTTACGTTTTGATGAGTGGTTGACTTTTAATATGTTAAAATTTTTGTTCACTAGATGTTTATATTAGGCTTGAGCTACACAGTGACAAATAATCCATCTCCCTCCCGTCCATCCTTTTTTATCCTTTCCAAGATGTGAACTTGACGCCTGCAACATGAAGGGACTTTCTCATTGGAATGTCCACTAAGAGACTAATGTGGTAATTTCCATTATACTAATCTTTCGTTTGGAATCATATATTGAGACTTTAGATTTGGATTTGTGTAAATTTAGACAAAATATAATATAAAATTATATTAATTTTTTTAAATTTGCATAATTTTTCAAATAAGATCTAAAATTTATGCTCTTAATTATTATAATAAGTAAAGAATAATTTAAAGCATGATTAAAAGGTAAAATTTAGTGTTTCTCCTAAGTTTCTTTCAATGACGGTGAAGTTCCCTCACATGAGGTCTTAAAAACAAAACTAATTCTCCTTTCACATATTTTTTAATGTTTTGATATGAAAGGTTGAACCATGAGACCGCCCCACAACCTAGGTACTAAAATTTTGATTCTTCCTTGTTTTTGCTAGTTTGAGTTATTATTTTTGGAGTGAGATTTTGGGAAGTTAAACATGATTTATAAGCAAAACATTTTTGAAATGATCAAGAATGTAATAAGTTTTTCAAATGTGTATTGGACTAGTGTAGCTTATTTATTTATTTATTTATTATGTTACAAACATAAAAGCAAAAAAATAAAAATAAAAAAATAAAAGGAAGAAACCACTCGTACTTTATAAGCTACAAATGTATGTGTGTTATGAAACTATGAGTCAAGGTCTAAAAGTTTTGTGACCTTGAGATTGGTTTTGGTATATGTTTTTGACTTGGAGAGAAGGTTGGTTAACTTGGGTGTGATGTGACTATGGAGATGTTATAGTGATGGTTTCAATATGTCACTGTGATGTTGTTAATGGTTTAGATAGTATTGATGATGGTGTTCTTGAACGTAAGATGTATACTCATTAGATCCTTAGTGATTACTTGTACGAGATTGAGAATACTTCGAAGACATTATTTTGGGGGAACACTAGGTAAGTGACCTACCTCCCCGGGTATCCTAGTGGGTACTAAGTGAACACCTTAAGGAGCATTCAAGGGTGGACTCTAGGCATCCTAAAGAGGTGACATAGGTTTTCGCATGGGGACGTTGGGAGCTCCATAGATGATTCATTTGAGAATAAGATCACATTGTACTCTCAGCCTGGAGGTTTGGGAGTTCATACTTTTGGTTGTCGACTATATGGTTGGATGGTATCATCCTAGACCTCGATTGTATTGTAGGGATGAGAGTTTCCCTTAGTATTAATGGAATGTGAATTTTATCTCTATTACCGTTCGAGTTTGGGTTCTTTAGTGATGATCTTAGTTGGTTCAAGGGCCTTTGTGTTGTTAGACTTGACCATTAGGTTAAGATACTTGAGTGTTTCCTCGGATAAGGATTAGCATAGTTGGGCTGGACTTGGTGTTCTCTTGCCACTGCATGGGCTTGACTCCTTAACATTTTTTGCAAATCTATGCGGGGATGATTCCTTTTGACCTTTGAGATCTCCATGACCGTGACAATTGGTGTTATAGTGGATCTTTCAATCTTGAATGAAAATGATATAAACACTGTGGGCATCAATTTGATTGTGGGAATTCAGAAATTGAGTCGGGGAAGGAGCAAGCTATCTTTGAGTAGGTTATTGTCTCGTACTCCCCTCTTGCCAACTGAATTGTATCAATAAATGAACTGAATGTTAGCCTTTATTGTATATCTTGTGAATGTCAGGATACTTGATGATGCCTTATACCCTTGAGAAAGGATCAAAGTTGATTAAGGAGAACTAAGATGAGTATACCTTGTGTTCTTGAGGCATATATTGGGCCATCATTTGGAAGTTGTCTTATTGAGGTTGGCATTGAGCTTGGATGTTGATTCGTTGAAACTTTGTGGTCTACTCATTCCATAGGCAGAGGTGATGTATGTCTAGTTTCACTGATGCCCTTTTTTGTATCTTTTCTCACCGCTTTATACTTTTCAAATTTATCCATATTTCTTTATTTTTTCCACGTTTTATATCAAATTCTCTTTATCTTTATAGTTTTTTAGACATTTTAGACTGCAGCGGAAGCAATACCAGAGTATAGGAAATGATTTGAGGTTTGTTCTGTGGTCTGGGTACAGGATTCTCCGTGGTAGTTTTTATGTTTTTCTTGGGGTGACGATTTCCGGAAAACCATAGTAAACTATCGTCGGGTCGTGTGTTTATGTGGCAGAACTGGATTTTGAGTTAAGATTGGGGAGAGTAGTTAATTATAAATATAGGATTTGAGTAGAATGAAATAGATAAGGTCTGTGCAGGAGATAAGGTTCTTAAGTGTATTTTGTTTTTCAAGATGGATTTAGGAAGTAGTGGCACGAATGCTGGGGGAGACAGGCCAGGACCTTCCAGCATGGGTGGTGATATTGATGTAGTACTGCGCAGCTTCACCCAGCAGGTGATGGCTAAGATGACTAGGAGTTCAGAGGAGCATAACTGCACGATCGAGTAGTTTACACGGATGAAGTCCCCATCCTTTGCCTAAGGAGATGACCCGATTGTAGTTGAGAATTGGGTTCAGGACATCAAAGAGATGTTGGCAGTGCTTCCCTATTCAGATGAATAGGTATTTGCAGCATTTAAGTAGACAGGGGAGGCGAAGCATTGGTGGAGATCAATGCGATTGATAGAGGAGCAGAGGCCAGTTCCAGTGCTAGTGCCGTGGGACCGATTCAAGGAGCTGTTATTCGAGCGATATTTTCCTTCTGTCGTTCGGAGAGCAAAGGTAGTAGAGTTTCTGCATCTGGTACAGGGACAGATGACCGTATCCCAGTACGCAGCTCGGTTTATCGAATCGCGCTTTGCTCCACATCTAGCTCCTGATGAAGAGAAAAAAGTAAGGAAGTTTGAAGAGGGATTGAGGTAGAACTTGTTTGAGCAGGTGATTGGTTTCAGGGCTTAGACATTTATGGAGGTTGTAGACAGAGCTGCGATCATTGAGAGTGGTATTCATAGGTGTTTAGTAGTTTAGAGTCAGAGGAAGAGGCCTGTGCCTCAGGGTTTTCAGGCTGGCTCTAGTAGGGTTTCATGGAGAGGAGGCCATGATCGAGGAGATTAGAGGCAGACAACAGGATCTCGAGAGTACCAGGGTATGCAGACCTTTCCAGTGTGCCAGACATGGGGGAGATGTCATTCGGGGGAGTGCCTGGCAGGAAGAGGTGTATGTTATCTTTGTGGGAGACCCGACCATATGGCATGTGTATGCCCAAGGCTGCAAGAGCAGGTTCCAGATCCCAGGCCCTATTGGGGAGGATATTAGGCAGCTCAGGGAGGATATCAGGTTCCTTGTGGAGGCCAACAGCGGAATGTGGCCCCAACGCGAGTTTACGCTCTAACGCCGAGTGATGCTAAGGCTGCCGCGGATATGATGACAGGTAATTTTACTGTGTTATCATATTCAGTTATTATTTTATTTGACTCAGGTGCTACATATTCATTTGTCTTTGCATCCTATGTAAAATTATCTGGAAGTGAGACCCAATTGTTAGATATGGAATTGTTAGTAGCTACATTGTCAGGGTTAGTGATATGGTGTCAGAGGGTGCTCAGAGGTTATCCAATAGAAATTCAGGTGAGAGTGCTACCAGCAGACCTGATTGTGTTTGAGATGTGTGGGTTTGATGTAATACTGGGTATGGATTGGTTGGCAATTAATCACACCAGTATTGATTGTTCTTAGAAGGAAGTAATTTTCAGACCCCCTGGTGAGCAAGAATTCAGGTTTGTTGGTTCTTGTGTACGTGCTCCATTGCAAATAGTATCAGCTATACTGGCAAGCCGATTACTTCGAGATGAAAGTCAGGGGTTTGTGGCCTTTGTAAAGGAAGCGTCAGAGAATGAATCAAAGCTCGATAGTACCTCAGTTATACGAGAATTTTTAGATGTATTTCCAAAGGAGCTACCAGGGTTGCCTCCCGAACGTGAGGTGGATTTTTCTATAGATTTACCTCCAGGGATAGCACCGATCTCTAAGGTTCCCTACCGTATGACTCCAGCTGAATTAGGAGAGTTGAAGGATTAGTTGCAATACCTGTTGTATAGGGGTTTTATATGACCCAGTGTATCGCCATGGGGAGCTCTAGTGTTGTTTGTAAAGAAGAAAGACGGGTCTTTGAGGATGTGTATTGATTATAGAGAAATCAACAAAATTACTAATAAGAATAAATATCCTCTACCCCGTATATATGATCTGTTTGATCAGCTCCAGGGTACACAGGTGTATTCTAAAATTGACCTTAGATCAGGTTATCATCAAGTGAGGGTAAAGGCGGAGGATGTTGCAAAGACAGCCTTCAGGACCAGGTATGGGCACTATGAATTCCTTGTTATGCCTTTTGGTCTGACGAATGCTCTAACTATTTTCATGGACTTGATGAATAGGGTATTTCACCAGTATCTAGATCAGTTTATGGTGGTTTTTATTAATGATATACTAGTATATTCGAAAGATTCTGAGGATCATGAGGTACATTTAAGGCAGGTATTACAGACACTCAGGGAAAAGAAACTCTATGCCCAGTTTAGCAAGTGTGAGTTTTGGCTTGAGCAAGTTACGTTTTTGGGTCATGTGATTTCGGGAGACGGTATTTCAGTGGATCCCCACAATATTGATGTGGTGGTTAATTGGGTTAAGCCGAAAAGTGTGCAAGAAGTCAGAAGTTTCTTGGGTCTGGCAGATTATTACCATCGATTTGTGGAAGGATTTTCAGCCCTATCAAGACCTCTCACGCGTTTGGCTAGGAAAAATGCCAAATTTGTGTGGGATGTAGAATGCGAGCAAAGTTTTCAGGAATTAAAGTAGCAGCTCATCACTGCACTAGTTCTAACGATTCCATCAGGAGGTGATAGGTATGTGATTTATAGTGACGCTTCTTTGAGAGGGCTCGGTTGTGTACTGATGTAGTATGATAGATTGGTAGCGTATGCTTCTAGGCAGTTGAAAGAATATGAAAAGAACAACCCTAGTCACGATCTGGAATTGGCTGCGGTTGTATACGCACTGAAGATCTGGAGACATTACTTATATGGTGAGAAGTGTGAAATATTTTCTGATCACAAGAGCCTAAAGTACTTCTTTACACATAAAGAGTTGAATATGCGCCAGAGGAGATGGTTAGAACTCATCAAGGATTACGACTGTACCATCAGCCACCCAAGTAAAGCCAATGTGGTGGCTGATGCTTTGAGTCGTAAATCAGAGGATACAACACAGCTAGTAGCAGTAGTTCAACACTCAATTCAGATGGACTTGGAAAGGATCGACATGGAATTAGTAGTAGATGATCCTCATGCGTTTATTGCCAGTCTGGTTGTACAACCTACACTTTATGGAAGAATTAAAGCTGCTCAGAGAAATGATCCATAATTGGCAGAAGTGATAGCCAGAATACAGGATGGTCAGGGGGAAGAATTTAGTATTTCTGACGATGGGGCTTTGACATTTCGCACCATATTGTGCATGCTTGCAGATGACAACATTAGAAGGATGATTCTAGAAGAGGCACACAGATCTCCATACACTGTTCATCCTGATAGTATGAAAATGTATAGGGATATGCGGGAGTATTTCTAGTAGAGTGGCATGAAGAGGGAAATAGCAGAATTTGTATAGCAGTGCTTGACGTGCCAGCAGGTTAAAGCTGAGCACTAGAGGCCAGCTAGTCAGTTGCAGCCACTTTTCATTCCCGAGTGGAAGTGGGACCATGTATCCATGGATTTTGTTATTGGGCTACTGCCGGCACCACATGGTCAGAATGCCATTTAGGTGATTGTTGATAGGCTGACAAAGACAACTCATTTAATGCCCATTAAAGTTAGCTACCCTATGAATAGGTTAGCAAATATTTACATATAGGAGATTGTTCGACCCCATGGAGTGCCAGTATCCATAGTGTCGGACCGTGATCCACATTTTACATTGTGGTTCAGGAGGAGCTTGCAGGAGGCATTGGAGACTCAGTTAGCATTCAGCACCGCTTTCCATCCTTAGACAGAAGGCCAGATAGAGAAAACGATTCAGATACTTTAGGATATGTTGCAAGCGTGTGTACTGGATTTTGGGGGTAGTTGGACTCAATTTCTGCCGCTAGTTGAATTTGCTTATAATAACATTTATCAGGCTAGCATTGACATGACACCATACTAGGCGTTATATGGTAGAAGATGCCGATCTCCTCTTTTCTGGGATGAAGTCGGTGAGAGGCGAGTTTTGGGACCAGAGATGGTTTAGCAAGTGTGCGATAAAGTTTGACCCATTCGAGATAGAATCAGTGTAGCACAGAGTCGGTAGAAAAGTTACGCAGATACTCACTGCCGGGAACTGGAATTTGAAGTGGGTGATCATGTATTTCTAAAAATAACATCACTAAAAGGTATCATGAGATTTGGAAAGAAGGGTAAGTTGAACTCTAGGTTTGCTGGCCCCTTTGAGATACTTGAGAAAATTGGGTCAGTGACCTATCGGCTAACTCTACCACCATCTTTATTCAGGATTTATGATGTGTTTCATGTCTCTATGTTAAGGAAATACGTCCTAGATTCTTTCCATATTATTGGCTATGTAAAATTGGAACTCAGTGGTGATCTAGCATACGAAGAAGCTCTAGTGCGGATCCTGGATAGAAAAGAACAGGTATTGCGCAGAAAAAGGATACTGTTAGTGAAAGTCTTGTGGATGAATCACACGGTAGAAGAAACCTCGTGGGAGCTTGAAGATGAGATCAGACAGAAATATCCCCACTTATTTAGTGAACATAGCGGTGATGTATAGATTAGGATAGTAGTAATTTTATTTTGTTTAGCATAGTGTAATTGTAATATAGTGTATAGGATAGGTAATATTTAGTTTTGGGGAAAATTTTCTCTTATACTTGTAATCTCCCAGAACTACCCATGTAACCACGGTATTCCTCCGCCATAAGTGAGGGCAAGTAATTAAATAATTAGACCTTTTCGCCTTTAAGGGATGATGAGTTATATGAATAGTAAATTTCGAGGATGAAATCTTATAAGGAGGGGAGAATGTAACGACCCGAAGAAAATTTATTAGGGCCTCGTCGACGAACACAAGGAATTCGTTGATGAGGGTATATGAGGACCTCATCGATGAGGAAGCATTTTTCGATGAGAAAATACCGAGAGGGGTTTTAGGTAGCCTGAAATTCATCAACAAGGAAGTAAGGCTCATCGACGAAATTCGTTAAGGACTTGTCGATGAGATGACGTGGCTCATCGACGAAGCCCACAGTATAAATAGTGCTAAACTTGGTTTAATCGCAAAAATTCAATGCAAACTCTCTTCTCTCTCTCTCTCTCTCTCTCTCTCTCTTATGGTTCTCGTTACCTCCCTCCTCGATTACGGCCCCATCGACCGCTGGATTGACGATCTGAGGCCACCACAACGCTCCTTGTGGAGTTGTCCCTAAGTTTGCTGGAGCGGATCGTCGATGGGACAAAGTTGGATTTCATCCCATAATCAGGATAAGACCTTTTATTCAATTTTTGGCCTTCTGGCAATTGTAGGAAATGTTGGAGACAAAGAAATAATGATATTTTGTTCTAGTGAATGTTGTTTTCAGGGAGTTGAGTGGGAAACCCTGCGGGTATAGGACTGATATTCAGTAAGCGGCTTTCCAGTAGTCAGGTAAGGGAAACATTCTATGTTAGGAAACTTCATTATGATTTCAGTACAAAATATAGGTTGTTATCAAATTATTATTTAAATTATATATATACAGTTTTCAGAGCCTGATTATGATAATATTTATTAGTGTGGCTTGAGTTGATTAGAGTACAGTACCGTATTTATACAAACCATGAATACCATGTTTATAGTTTATGAACAGAAATACCATGATATTTACATGCTTATAGAATAAAGGACTTTCAGTATACAGTATACTCAGAAAAATGTATTTCCAGTAATTTCAAAATAATCAGTTTTTCAGTACCATAACACCTTAATATTCAGTTATACAAATAACAGTTCAGTTATACAATGTTTTCAGTCAGTTAATTTAGAATTTCGGATAAATTCTATGGGGTTATGGTTATTTCAGAAATCATGGTAAAACAGTATATTAAAGATATCAGCTACCTATATAGTATCAGACCCTGATGGATTAGATTCAGCAGAGCACGGTATCGTAACTACAGATATTCAGTTCATAGTGCAACCACTTTACTCAGATAGTAAGTGATATGAGGTCGTTCTTGCCCATGTCGGGACAGACTCTCTATCAGATATGGATTGAGGGGGCTAATTAGACTGTTGGAGTTCAGTTGACTTACCCTAGTCGGCCAGCCAGGATAGGTTCCGCCTTTGGGCCGCACAACCCTGTCATGAGGGGTTAAATTATGACATAGAGCCATCTAGGGAAATTTTCTCAGATATTATTAGTATAAGTAAATTTCTAGAAATAGTAGTAGTATTATGAAAAGTAAATTTATATAGTTTTAATATATGTTATTTATACCAGCATTTACAATTTCAGTTATTCCTGATATTATAACTCAGTAGCCACACACTAGTAATAGTATGTTTCGTCTTACTGAGCGTCGTCTCACCCCAGTGTCGAATTATTTTTTAGGTGAATGAGTTAGGTGAGCGGATCAAGCTCGCAGGTAGAGGGGCTGTTAGTCTACTTTATTAAGGGTGAGTAGTATTTTTGGGTAGTATTTTTGTATGCCTTGACTTTAGTAAGGAATAGTTTTCAGGTGAATAGTGATATATGTATAATTTATGGGATATTTAGATGGTTTGGTATTGTCATTTATGTGGTTATGTTTATGTACGTGGCTTTCTCCTATTTAGGAGGACGTTACACATGGTTTCTTGGAGTTTAGTGCATTGAAATTAGATTTAGATTTGGAAACAAACTAAAGGAGAGGGAGAAAGACAATTAACAAAATTGACGTATAAATGTCAATAATGTGTTGAGGTTGAAGAGAAGAGCCATAATAGAAAACTATGTTACGAAAGAGAGAGCCACTTATAATTATGTGTCATAAGAGGTAAAGGTTTTAGGAAGAGGAGTGGTTCATTGATTTTTGAAACTTTTTCAGGAAAACCTTCACTTTTAAGGCCACATTTTTTCAATTGAAAAAAAAAAAAAAGCAAACTAGGTGTTTTGTGTGTGTGTGTGTGTGGAGAGAGAGAGATAGAGAGAGAGTATATTTGTGCATTGAATTTGGGATACAACTTATTATGGTTACACTTTGTTAAAGCGTTATATTTAATTATCAGCAATAATTAGGCGAACTAAAATTTAAGAATCATTTTCTTTTACCAATAACCATTGATGTAAAACTGTAAAATTCAAAATTATAGAAAATTAGGATTTAGATTTGGAATTTTTTTTTTGAAGCCTTGTGCTCGTCTCAATATATCAAAGATTCATCTTCAACACATTTCAACACATTTAAGTGCTGATATACCCCAAAAATATCCTCGTCAAAGAGGGAGACCGGAATTTAACCCACTCATTATAACACCTTCCATAGACACTCGAGAAGACCAAAAGCACTCATTAATGGCAGTTACAAAATCACCCAAGTTAATGCCCTTAAAGGCCAGAGCAATTCACGCCATAGCAATAATGTGCTCATAAATGCCATATCAACAGAAGGTTAAACTCCACCATTATAAAAAGGGACGTGCAGAAGAGGTAAGGACATCTCATTCAAAACTATTCTTCTATTGTTGCAATGAACCTCTTGACAAAATCCCTTACTTAGGCATTGGGGCGATCCCTCGGAGTACACCTCGGGTCCTCCAAACCTTTCATATTATCTCTCTCTTTCAGGTGGTCGTGATCGAATAACGTCTCCAAAGATCGTTCAAGTTTATTCAGCAACAGTTGGCATCATCTATGGGAAAATCTTGAGAGGTTTTTATTTTCTGATTTTTGAATCATGATCACATCAAATAATTTGAAGTCAGAGCCTGACATGGGTGATCAGTCACCCCAGTCCATACACTCCATACCAGGCGACCATTCCAGCTTGACGAGAGGTGAGTTCCTTGCTTTCTAGAAACATATGAAAGAGATGGTAGCCTCCCAGGAAAAGATAGAGGACATGTTCAATATGATCCTACAACAAAAGGATCATAAGGAACTTGTTCCCCACCATAAGCAAGTAGATCCCAAGTCACACGAAAAAGGTTGCAGTCTCATAGGAGATTGATGAAAAGGTTGACCCCATAAAGAAGGTGGAGGATGCAAACAGTTTGGGGATTAAGGAACGATCAAATAAATTGGAGGAAAAATTCAAAAGAATTGATTAGCTAGATAATATGATAAAGGAGGCTCGCAGTAACCTGTCCTCCGGGGAGCTTTCGCTGAAGTTTTCAGACCCCTTGTTCACTAGAGAGGTAATGAATGTTCCCCTTCCTAGTAAGTTCAAAATGCCTAGTTTTTAGAGGTATGAAGGCTTGTCCGATCCTACCGACCAATTGGATACCTTCAAAGTGTTAATGCAATTGCAAGGCGCACCAGATGCTATCATGTGCCAGGCATTTGTAGCCACTTTAAAAGGGAAGACCAGTACGTGGTATCGGATCTTGAAGCCTGGCTCTATCAGTTCTTTTTCCGAAATGGAGCAGCAGTTCATGGGACACTTCATCAATAATTGAAGGATAGCCAAAACCTCGACTCATCTAATGAGCCTAATCCAAGGAGAAAGAGAAACTCTGAAGAAGTTCATGCACCATTTCGTTACTACCACCCTAAAGATTCGAAACTTGGATCACGGGATAGCAGTGACGGCCCTAACAAAGGCTCTCCAGCTAGGGGACTTCTTGAACTTGCTGGGGAAGAAACCCCAGCCAATATGGGAGAACTAATGGGGCAAGCTTAGAAATATATCAACTTGGAGGAGGTGATAGACACAAGGAGAAGTTGAATTGACTTGAAAAGGAAGGGCTCGAGAGATATGGAGGAAACCACCAGAGCATGGAAAAAGCAAGAGAGTAGAGAATCGCAAAGTAGTTTGAGGGAGTTAGGACATGTAGCTAAGTTCTAGTCCTACACTCCCCTAAACGTCTCACAAGCCAACATCTTGATGCACATCAAAGAAAGAGGGTATGACCGAGCCTATGTGCGCACCATAGCATAAACGAAACACATCCAAATTCTGTTAGTTCCATAGAGATCATGGGCATGACATGGATGAATGCATCCACTTAAAGAACAAAACCGAGGCCCTGATAAGGAGAGGATATCTTGTAGTGACCAGAACCTATAAACAATTTTATACAATGGAAGACCTAAATCCATTATGCTAGAGTACTAAATAACCTCATTATAAAAATATCTCTAATATGCACAAATTTAATTCATCCTTAGAAATTCTAAAATATAAAAAAATAATAAATTTAATATTTAATCTAAACCACTCTTCCTAATTTCACCCATGCTTTCGCTACGCTACTCTGATTTCGGCTATGCTCCTCAAGATATCTGATATGTATGATAAAAATTAGGGTGAGACACCTCTCAGTAAGTAAGGACTATATTATTATCAATATGTGACTAAGATGAGCTTTAGTGTAAACATAATTTAATAATAATCTTGCTTTGATAAAAATTTCATTTGTAAACTGTAGTTCACATATATAAATATATATACGTACTTTTCTCCAAAACATCATTTAGGCCTATTAAATGACCATAATCACATAAATATCCAAATATGTATAAAAGACTCCTTTTTGGATGATGCATGTCATGTTTAACCCCCATGACCGGGTTGTGCGGTATGAAGACTAGACTTAGCTTGATTGGTCGACCAAAGCTAAATCAAAACATTACGTTTGTAAGATTGATTTGTCTATCACATCCTGGTCCGGAAACAGGTGTGTACACCCCTACTCAGGCCAAATCGACTATCCGCTGCCAAAACTTCCACAACAGTGTGGTTGCACTAACATTTCTCTATAGCTACGATACCGAACATTCACCACATCCGACCCATCAAGATTCTTAAAACATATAATTGCAATTTATGCAATACAACAGTATAATAATCTCATCATTTCCCCAACGTAAAATTTGTGAAAAATCTCATCATTATTACCAACCAAACACGTAATAAACATCATACATAAAATTTGTGAAAAATCTCATCATTATTCCCAATTAAACATGTAATAAACATCACACTGCAAAAATCCCAAATTTGCTCAGTTATGCAATAAAATAAAATAAATTCATGCCACACGATTTGTATAATAATTATAATTTGATAAATTACCTGAAAAATTATTATAAATATATACACAGTAAATTTAAATAAAAACGCAAGTATGATCTATTTCACCTATTTAATTTAATTCCAATATATTCCCAAAAACTTGATATGATCAAGTCCCCGTAATTTAATTTAATTCCAGTATATTCCCAAAAACCTGATATGATCAAATTCCTGCAGTTTAATTTAACCCAGGTATATGGAAATAATTCAATTCACATAATCAATTAAATCAAGAATATATTTAAAATAAACCCTAACATAATCTAGTTCACTTACACTAGCTCTGGAGTGGTGCTTACGGTATGCAGAAGACGAAATTTTCCTGGTCAAATCTTTGAAGAGCGGAACTGAAACCCATGAATCATTTTCGTTCTTCAATTTTGTAGGGTAAAGCAAAGAAAATTAAGAGGGAGAGAGAGAGATTGATCAGAGAGAGAGAGAGTACGGAGAGAGGGGGGGAATCTTGATTGATTGGGATGTTTATAGAAGCATCCTGATTCCTTTAATATATATATATATATATATATATATATATAATATTATAATATAATATTATATTATATTAATATATTATTATATTATATTATATTATTTAATTAATAATATATATATTTTGGGTCATTACATTCTCCCCTCCTTATATAAATTTAGTCTTTGAAATTTGTTAAATATAACCCTAAATAAAATCTGTTGTTAATGCATAAAGAATAGGTTTAAAAAATATCCTAACCTACCAATTCTTACCCTTATCCTAATTCATACCTATACTCTGGTAAAAATTATTCTTAAAGTCTACAGAATCTATATCTTGGTGCTCTGATACCAACTATAGTGACCCGAATCTATAAACAATTTTATACAGCGGAAGACCTCAAATTCATTATACCAGAGTACTAAATAACCTCATTATAACAATATCTCTAATATGGACAAATTTAATTCATCCTTAGAAAGTCTAAAATATACAAAAATAAAAAATTTAATATTTAATCTAAACCGCTCTTCCTAATCCCACCCATGCTTCCGCTACGCTACTCTGATTTTGGCTATTCTCCTCCAGGTATCTGAAATGTATGATAAAAATTGGGGTGTGACACTTCTCAGTAAGTAAGAACTAGATTCTTATTAGTGTGTGGCTAAGATGAGTTTTAGTGTAAAAATAATTTAATAATAATCTTGCTTTAATAAAAGATTCATTTGTAAACTGTAGATCACATATATAAATAAATATACATACTTTTCTCCAAAACATCATTTAAGCCTATTAAATGGTCATAATCACATAAATATCTAAATATGTATAAAATACTCCTTTTTGGACGATGCATGTCATGTTTAACCTCTATGATCGGGTTGTGCGGTTTGAAGACTGAACTTAGCTTGGTTAGCTGACTAAAGCTAAATTAAAACATTACATCTGTAAGATTGATTTGCTTATCACATTCTGGTTTGGAAACAAGTGTGTACACCCCTACTCACGTCAAATTGGCTATCCACCGCCAACACTTCCACAGCAGTGTGACTGCACTAATATTCCTTTGTAGCTACGATATCAAGCATTCACCACATCCAGCCCATCAGGGTTCTTAAAACATATTATTGCAATTTATGCAATACAATAGTATAATAATCTCATCGTTTTTCCAACTTAAAATTTGTAAAAAATCTCATCATTATTCTCAACCAAACACGTAATAAACATCACACATAAAATTTGTGAAAAATCTCATCATTTTTTCCAATCAAACATGTAATAAACATCACACCGCAAAAATCCTAAATTTGCTCAGTTATGCAATAAAATAAAATAAACTCATACCGCATGATTTGTATAATAATTATAATTTCATATTTTACCTGAAAAATTCTTATAAATATATACGCAATAAATTTAAATAAAATGTGGGTATGATCAATTTCACCTATTTAATTTAATTTCAATATATTTCCAAAAACCCGATATGATCAAATCCCTATAGTTTAATTTAACCTAAGCATATGGAAATAACTGAATTCACATAATCAATTTAAATTAGGAATATATTTAAATTAAACCTTGACATAATCTAGTCCACTTATACTAATTTTGGAGTGTTGCCTACGGTGTGCAGAAGACGAAATTTCCTCGATCAAATCTTTGAAGAGTGGAATTGGGACCCCGGAATGATTTCCGTTCTTCAATTTTGCAGGGAAAAGCAAAGAAAATCGAGAGGGAGAGATTGATCAGAGAGAGAGAGAGAGAGTACAGAGAGAGGGGGGGAATCTTGATTGATCAGGATGCTTCTAATTCCTTTAATATATATTATATTATTATATTATATTATATTATATTATATTAATATATTAATATATTATATTATATTATTTAATTATTATTAATAATTATTAATTAATTAATTTTTTTTAGGATTATTACGCTAATAAGGTATATATATTTTTGGGTCATTATATATCTATTAGGGTTTCTGAAAAAGGGAGATCGCCGAATAAAGGCTCGTGAGCATAAGAAGCCGGAGGTAGAGCAGATGGGAGAACAGATAATGGGGGAGATCATTGCAATCTTTAGCGGACCATCCAGTGGAGGAGATAGTGGAGGTGCTAAAAAAAGGTATGCAAAATAGGTGCTCCTAACGGAAGGAAAAGAACATAATCACAAAAAACAGAAGCAAGGTGATACTATCACCTTCACTAGCGAAGATGAAGAAGGTGTGCAGCAGACCCATGACAACGCCTTGGTAGTGTCACTACTTGTTGCCAATTATTGAGGAGTGTGCTAGTGGATAATGGGAGTTCATCTAATATAATCTTCTAGTTAGCACTACAAGAGACGAAGATTGGAAAAGAGCGACTAAAACCAATCTTCACACCCTTAGTGGGCTTCGGGGGATACGTAGTCCATCCTATGGGCAAGATAACATTCCCCTTGACAATGGAAACATCTCTGCAATAGATTACCCTCATGACAAATTTCCTAGTGGTCGATCGCCCTTCTGTCTACTACATTATACTAGGCCACTTAACACTTAATGCAGCCCGGGCTGTAACCTCCACCTATCATTTGAAGGTAAAATTCCCTACCCCACACGGAGTCGGAGTGGTGAAAAAGGATCAGATGGCAGTTTGTAACTATTACGTAATGGCACTGAAGGGGAAGATAGAGGCATGAGAGACCTTAGCAATTAAAGATCTGGAGGTAAGATGAGAATACCTGCAGATTAGTACGCTAGATGAGGATTTGATGAGTATTCCAATAAAGGTCAACTAGTAGAGGTGCGTTCAATTGGGAGCCATTTACCAGAATCACTAAAAGAAGAGTTGATCTAATTGTTAGGAAAATATGCAGACATCTTTACCTGGTTAGTTGATGATATGCCAAGAATCGACCTCGCAGTCATTGAGCGCATATTGGTAGATCTGAAGCATCATCCTGTGAAGCAAAAGAAGAGGAGTTTTGCCCTGGAGTGGGTCAAGGTAATTGATGAAGAGGTAAGCAAACTTTTAAAAGCTAACTTTGTTAGGGAGGTAAATTATCCAGAATGGCTTAGCAACGTGGTTCTAATGAAAAAGTCAAATGGAAAATGGCATACTTGTATCAATTTCACAAGCTTGAACAAGGCATGCCCCAAAGATAGTTTCCCCATTCCACGGATTGACTAGTTGGTGGACTCCAAGTCTAGACATGAGCTCATGAGCTTCATGGATGTATACTCAAGTTACAACCAAATTGGTATGCACCCTCATGATGAGGATAAGGCTTTGTTCATCACCGAAAGGGGGCTCTATTGCTACATAGTGATGCCCTTTTGTGAATTCCGGTGTTATCCCAAGATGATGGGGTGAATTTGGTATTTTAAAAGTTAAGTCTTTCAAGTTCTAAGTTTAAAAAAAATCAATTACAAACTTGCAAGCTACTTACAACTACCTCAATGTTTTTCAATTAATCAACCTAATGCATTGTCTCCAAAAGTGACAAATCCTCCGTCCTTTGGTGTGATGGATGCGAATTTAGCTTTATCCCCAGTTATATGACGTGAACATTCGCTGTCCATATACCATTTATCTTTCGAGGAGGATGATCACAAGCACACCTGCAATAGACATTTAAGTAATTATTTTTGGTACCCATTTTTTCTTGGGTCCATGGGGGTTAGTGCATGAATCTCCTTTAACTCTCCATACCTTTTTCATTTTAACATATTTTCTTAAAAGGACAGTCAAATTTTATATGGCTCATCCTTTTACATTTAAACCATGTAGTATATTTATAAGAGTCTTTTGATGGAGCATAAGCTTTTGATTCTCTTACAAAATAATCCATATAGAGATGTTTCTGTTTCAAATTTTCCTTTCCATTAAAACCAAGTCCTTCTTTATCTAGGGAATTTCTTTGTGCCCCAAGAAGTCTTTCAAAGTTACTCTGCCCCTTTGTGAATTTATGAATAATTTTAGAATTATCTTTCAAATTTCTTTCTAATTCCTCAATTTCTAAATCCTTTTCTTTTGTCATAGATGCATGAGACTCATTTTGTTTTTCAATAAACTCTGAGAGTTATTTAACTTTACATTTCAAATTAGAAATTTTCTTAATTTTCTTGTCAAGCATTTTAAGTGTGTACAAATATTCTTGTTGCAATTCATTATAAGAAAACATGCTATTTTTGTTTTCAAAATCACTGGAATAATAAGAAGATGTTGAGAAAGATGATTGTACCTCAAGGTCATAATGTGCCATTAGACACAGATTGGCTACCAGATCATCACTGGACTTAGTGTCTAAACTGCTTGTGCTGTGCGTGTCCCAACCGACTTTTAGAGCCTTTTTCTTTTTCTTGGAGGCTTTCATTAGTTTAGGACCTTCAGGCTTGATGTGTCCAACCTCTCTGCAATTGTAGCAAGTTGGCGGATCTTCCTTTTGTTTCCTCTTGCTAGACTCTCCTCTTTCTGATTTCCAGTTCCAAAATTTTCTGTTAAACTTCTTATTCTTCTTTAAGAACTTTCTGAACTTCTTTGTTAGCAAGGCCATGTCATCTTCTGATTCTGAGTCACTTCCTTCACTAGAGCTGCTAGACAATGCCTTAAGAGTTGTAACTCTCTTTGCTTTATTCTGCTCATTTTTCCTTTCATTTATTGTTAACTTATATGTGATGAGTGAACTGATCAGTTCATCAACTGACATCTCTTTCAGATTCCTTCCTTCAGCTATAGACGTAGCTTTGGCTTCCCAAACTGGCGGTAGTCACCTAAGGATTTTCCTGATCAACTCATAAGAAGGGTAAGATTTACTAAGAGCATTTAATGAATTCGTGATGTGTGTGAATCTAGTGTACATAGATTGAATAGACTCATCAGCAGTCATTTTAAATGCCTCATATTCACTAGTGTGCATATCTATCCTACTATCTTTTACTTCCTTAGTGCCTTCATATGTTATTTCTAATTTTTTCCATATGTTTTTAGCAGTTTTACAGGCCATTATTCTATTAAACTCATTAACGTCTAGTGCACGGTATAGGAGGTTTATTGCAATAGCATTTATTTGAACAGATTTCCAATCATCATCAGTATACTCATCTTTAGTATTAGGTACATTTACTTTATCAATTACTTTCATAGGAACATGGTTCCCTTTAAAAACTATTCTCCACACTTTCCAATCAACATTTAAAAGATATATACTCATCCTTCATTTCCAGTAGGTAAAATTTACACCGTAGAAAATTGATGGTCTAGTGGACAAGTGTCCCTCACTGAATGGGGTTACACCGATGTGTGCCATTGTGATCTTTTACAAAAATAACTGTTAAGTCTATGTAAACCCACTCTAATACCAAATGTGAATTCTGGTGTTATTCCAAGAGGAGGAGGGTGAATTGAGTATTTTAAAAATTAAGTCTTTCAAGTTCTAAGTTTAAAAACAATCAATTACAAACTTGCAAGCTACTGACAACTACCTTAATGTTTTTCAATTAATCAAACTAATGAGTGATTTAATCAATCAACCTAATTTACCCAATTACTTTGATGACCTACTATATATTTAAAATATTCACAATATTCACCCAAATAAGATTATGCGGAAAGTAAATAGAGGTAAAGGTAAGAGAGATGCAAACTCAATTTTTACGAGGTTCGGCCTACCCGAGCCTACGTCCTCGCCTTGAACAACTCACTCAAGGATTCCACTAAAAATCCGCTCCTTTAACTAGAACAGAGCTTCCCTTACAATTAGCTGCTTATAAGAGGCGTAACTTCCTCTTCAACACCGGTTCACAACCCGAATCGTGAATACAAAATAATGAATGCAATTTCTGCAACAACTCAAAATACTTCTAACCAAGCTAATGAGCACTCGATAAATCCTAGCACATAATCATATGACAAAAACTTGAAACTCAATATGAATGAGATGCTTCACAAATCTACCCTTTAATCAGTATCTCCCAAAAAATAATTTTTATAAATAAATACTTTGGAGAACTTAGGGTTTGATTTAGAGTACTTTATGTAATAATATAAAATAAGATCCCTTGTAAAAATAGTCTTGAATAAAACGTAGATCTAAGTTTTTGCTATCAAGTAATTTGTAAAATTTAAATCTTTGAATAAAAAATGTGTCCTTAAATATTACAAATATTTGACACTATTTTTCAAGTACCTTTTGCACCAATAATGTAAATCCTTTTGAAAAAAAAAAATACAACTTTAAGTGTCACAAGGATTTAAACTTTAGAATACTATTCCAAAAATATTTTTCAAATAAATAACTATAGAAAAATAGGTTTCTTGCTCCCAATAAGATTTTTAGATAAACATCTAATGGAGAAGACGACCGGTTAATAAAAGATTGAATACTCAATAAAATATTTTTCCAAACCTCAAGATCAAAGCTAGATTAGCAGAAGTTGTGCGTGTATTTGCTTGGATCTTGAAGATGTGAATGCCCAGACAAATATGAATTCTTTGAAGTGTAGGAAAAAGTTCTTAGCCAAGAATCAAAGCTCTCAAAAGTATGCCAAAGATTGATACAATATGTTCAAAAACTCTCAAGAGATAGGCAAAAAGTATTCTTCTAGGGTTTAGGGTTGGTGTATATAAGCAATCTCGCCATCTAAACAATTTCTGGCTGTTGGATCATTTAAAATATCATATTTATGTTCATGTCCGTGCTGAAACGTCGTTTTGCACTGTGACCTTCGTCGATGAATTGGTACGTTCGTCAACGAGTGTACAACACTTGTTCGTCAACATGACTATAAGTTTGTCGACGAGAGGGCTTTCGGTATATTTTCGTCAACGAGACAACACTCTTCATCGCCAAGTGGCCTTCATGCATTCATCGACGAGGGCATGGGGTTCGTCGACGAGGCCTTTAGAATTTTGCCTCTAAAAATTTATTCAACCTGGAACTAATGTAAATGTTTCTTTCATGAAATGCATGAGTCCTAAGATCAATCTAGGGAATGTTTGAGTTTTGAATTATATCATATGACATATGTAAATATATTCAATTCTAAATACCCATTTCCATTGAAGATCTTGAACTTGAAGCTTGCTTCTTCATCCTTTTATTCTTCTAGTTCCATGAATTGAGCCAAGTGATATGTACTTTATATTCCTTATGGCTTCCATATCAAGTTTACCATTCATGCATTCTAAATCATGATCTTGTTAACAAACTCAATTGCACGGGTCAAATACCAAGTGATTTTTCATTATCAAAATAAGATTAGACTCATAAAGTCAACACCTTTGGATTAAAAAATGCAGGAGCGACCTATCATAGGCTAGTGAACAGAATATTCAAAGATTTGCTAGGGAACACCATGGAAGCTTATGTCGATGACATACTAGTAAAAAGCCTAAGGGTGAAGGAACATTGCAGGGATTTGAGTGGGGCATTGGAGCTTCTGTGTAGGTACAAAATAAGACTAAACCCAGCTAAATGTGTATTTGGTGTGTCTGCATGTAAATTTATAATGTTTATGGTAACTCACTGGGATGAGACAACGCTCAGTAAGAGGAAATATGCTATTACTAGTGTGTGGCGACTGAGTTTCGTAAATACTATACTGACAATATTTGAAACTATAAAAGCTGGTAAATCAATATACAGTATAACTTGCATCTATTATAGTTTAAAGTATAACTGTAATATCCGAGCTTTTCTACTTTTCATACTTCTAGTATCATACTATATTTGCTGATATTCTGTGAATTTGTATACATATACATAACTGAGATGTTTACCTGGAAAATTGTACGTCATGATTTAACCCCTCATGAAAGGGTTGTGTGGCCCGTAGGCGGGACTTAATCCTGGTTGGCCTACTAGGTAAGTCAACTGTGTAATGACCAGAAGAATATTAGTATTTAAATAATAATTAGGAGAGTGGAAAATGTAAACAAGAAGGGAAGGTGGCAATGGCCACGTCGACGAATGCTTCGCGTTTGTCGACGAAAATATAATTGGGCTCGTCGACGAGAAAATACCAAGGGAATGATTTTGGGGTTTTTGAATTTCATCGACGAAGGGGAGAGTTTGTCAATGAATTTTCTATTGACCTCGTCGATGAGGTGACGTGACTCATTGACGAAGGCCACAGTTTAAATAGGCCTAAATTTCATTTTCGGCTGAAATTTCCTACGCAGAACTCTTCTCTCTCCTACCTTTCGGTTCCTCCTCTTTCTCTCTTCGATTTCGGGCCAGATTTTTACCGGTTCAACGTTCTGAAGCCACCACGACGCTCTTGGGAAAGTTCTCTACAAGTCTGTCGGAGTGGATCGTTGGTGGGGCTGAGTTGGAAACCATCCTAAATCCAGGGTAAGACTTTCTACTTAGTATTTGGTTAATTGACAGTTGTAGGAATTGTTATACACATAGAAATACTGAACTTTAGTTTTGGGGAATGTTATTTCTAGGGTGTTGAGTTGGGAACCCTGTGAGTGCAGGATAGATTTTCTTAGGGGCTTTTTAGGAATTAGGTAAGGGGATAAATTAAGCTAGTTCTTTTTAAGAAAATGTATGTATATACATCATTTGATTTCAGGAAAGTAAATATGTTCATATATATGATTTATATTTGAGAAAACACTACGGAAAATGATGGTGTTGAATATGCGAAAAACCTGTTAGTGTGGCATGAGTAGAAATTGTTATGAAATATTATTTTCTGGAAATGTGATTATAATACGATTTTTATAATGGAAAATCGGTATACGGGCCGAGATTTTTATATGTTTTGCTGGCGTACGGGCCGTGCTATGTGTATGATTTGCCAGCTTACGAGCTGAGCTATGGATATATTTTGCCGACGTATGGGTTATGCTATGAATATGATTTTCTAATGTACGGGCTGTGCTAAGAAATGTTTGCTGGCGTACGGGACGAGCTATAGATGTGATTTGCCATCATATGGGTTGTGCTATGATTTGCCAGCGTACGAGCCGAGCTATGATAAAATGTGAAATACCGGTGTACGGGCCGATGATTTTCATGATATACGTATATATGCAAAATGATACGATTGATTTGATAATTAATGATATGAAATATCCATATATCACAGTTTCAGTATATGTTATATGATATCAGAACTTGGTTGGCTTGGTCTAGGCTAGCATTTGTACGGTACTGTTGCTATGTGTCCATGGTCATCATGATCATGATATTTGTGTTAACGCCGCTGTACTGAGTGGTGTGAGATTGGATAGTCGATGTGGTTTTTAAGAAGTGTGTGAGCACCCCTGGTGTACGAACCAGGTCTGGCAGACCCATCAGACTTACAGACTGTACTTTTGACTTGGCAGTGGTCGGCCAACCATTGTCAGGTCCTGCCTTCGGGCCACACAATCCAGTCATGTGGGGGTAATACATGACAACAATCAGCTAACCTACCAGGAATATTTTTGTATTATTACTATATGAAATGATATATGTTTATGAAAATGCAGTATGTTCTGCCATGTTTTGATGATATATATGTTTTCCTAGATTTGACAAAAAGTTACTGAATATGTCCGGTATGGTATATGTATAACACGGAATACTCATGTTGCCACACACTGGTATTAGTTTATTTCCCTTACTGAGAGGTGTCTCACCCCAAAATTTTATAAATATTTCAGGAGCTCCTGATAGGAGAGCGGGTAAAACCCCGCTGATCTAGTACGGTTGGTCTGCCCTTCTAAAAGGGTAAGTGTTTTAATAGGGTCGAATGTATTTTGTGAGATGACCCTAGATATCTTTTGGGTTGTGTATTGTGTACATATATATACAGTTATTGTAGTAACTCTGGTATTGTGATGTATGATATAATGAGGTATTTGTGATTTATGTTTCCTGCTGCATAGGCTTCCGTAATGTATTTCTGATGTATCCCTGGTACCCATGAGTCCAGGTGGATTATGATCTGCTGAGATTGGTGATATTGATTTTATTATATTTTTAAAAAATGTGGAAATTAAGCAGGTCGTCACAAACTGTACTCTACCAATCCTCAGTCCGGCCAAATTGCAACCTCCCCTAGGCTCGAAATTGGTAACTACGTCGTCAAACCGGCCACCTCAACCCAGTCTTCTAGGGATTCTGCAATCCCTCCATGCACAGTTGACAGAAACTATCCATATACTATCTAAGATGTGTGGTTGCACTCTAATCTATACTAGCAACGGTACCGTGCTATGCTAACTGAACATAACTTTATTCATCAGGGTCTAATACTGTATATACTATTTCTATAGATATCCTATTATTTTCATCATGAATACAAAATAACCATAACACTATAAATCTGATATGAGAATACTATAGTATCTAATTGAAATAATCTGTAACGTCTGAGTGTAATATCTGACTGAAATAATCTGTAATGTTTGAGTGTTATGGTTTTTGAAAATCATGGCATTCTGTAAATATTTTAAAATATTTGTCTGTGTAATTTTTGTAAAATATCTATCTAAAAAATATCAGTCTTTAAGATATATTTGTCTATATATACACTGTAGTTCATAATTCTGCAAAATCTAGTAAAACATGCCTCTATGCAAAAACGTTGTAAATCATGATATTCTGAAAAACTATATAAACTATATACTAAACAAATATCTGCTCAGGCCACACAATTAATAAAATTTCTAGAATCTGGAAAACTGTATAATTTATACCCTGTACCTTAATAAACAAATACTATAATTTGCTGATAATATTTCTGAATTTACTAGCATAACATATTTCCCTTACTTAACTGGCTGGGAGGCTCGCCTCAAACACGTTCATGGCGTACTATCCCCAAAATCCTGAAATAATACATACTATATTTCTTTGAACCTATATACTCATAATTTTTTAAACTATAATTTACCTGGTCTCCTAGAAATATTCACTGGGGTCTTCAATCAATGTTTGCAGGGTCCCAAAAACACCTTAATCCTGAAATCATAACATCCTAATTTATTCCATAAAACACTAGTATATTTCCATACAACAGAAAATCTAAACTCACGTAAGCCTGGTAATACTGAAAATATCCCAATAATCTACTTACCTTGGTTTTGGGATGGTGCCCAAGTTGGCCAAACCAACAATCTACTCTAACAGACTTATAGAGAATCTCCTCAGGATCAACGTGGCGGCTTCTGATTGTCAAAGCAGGGAGAAACGAGGCGAGAAATCTAGAGAGAAGGGGAGAGAAACCGAGCACAAGAGAGAAAATAGAGAAAAAAAATATGAATTTCTCTTGCCGAATCCTGATTTTCTGCTATTTATAGACCTTTGGCCACATGGCCTCATTGACGAGCCATGTCATCTCGTCGACGAAGGCAAGAAGGGAGTTCTTCGACGAACTCATACCCTTGTCAACGAATTTCAGGCCTTGAAACAACCCTTCTCAGTTTTTTTTCGTCGATAAGACACGTGTCCTCGTCAACGGGCCCAAGTAGGCAATTCGTGCTGCATCCTTTTGAAATTTTCTTTTTCTCTACTTCCTTTTTAATTATTCAGGTTACTACATTCTCCCCTCCTTATAAAATTTTGTCCTCGAAATTTACTATTTGTATTGAAAACTATCCATTAAGGAAAATGAGCTACTTATTTATTAATTACCCTCACTTATGGTTAAGGAATACCGTGGTTACAAAAGAAGTTTTGAGAGATTACAAATATACTCATAAAAGAAGAGTTCTCCCAAAACTAAAACACTAACTACCCTATAATCTAAAATACAACTATACATTCATCACTCTGTACTGAATAAAATAAAACTGTTGTTATCTGAACGATACTGACTATTACTATATTCCACTAAACAAGTGTGGGTATTTTTGTCTAATTTCCTCCTCAAGCTCCCATGAAGCTTCCTCTATGGCATGATTCCTCCACAGGACTTTTACCAACTAAATTTTCTTAGTACACAATTCCTGTTCCTTTCTAAGATCTGCTTTGGTGCTTCCTCATATGCCAATGAATCTCTGAGCTCTACCTTTGCATAGCTAATCACATGGGAAAGGTCTGGGACGTATTTTCTCAACATGGAAACATGAAATATGTTGTGAATTCTAGATAGGGCTAGTGGTAGAGCTAGCCTGTAAGCAACCGACCCCACTCTCTCAAGTATCTCAAATGGGCCAATGTACCTAGGGCTCAACTTACCCTTCTTCCCAAATCTCATAAATCCTCCTAGTGGAGCTACCTTAAAAAATACCTGATCTCCCACATCAAACTCTAACTCTCGGAGGCAAGTATCTGCGTAACTTTTTTGCTGACTCTGAGCTGCACTAATTCTGTCTTTAATTAGTCGGACTTTATCATATGTCCGCTGCATCAATTCTGGTCTCAAAACTTGCCTCTCACCCACTTTATCCCAGTATGTGGAGAACAACACCTCCTACCATATATCGCCTCATATGGTGCCATGCCAATGTTGGCCTGATAGTTATTATTATATGCGAACTCAACCAGCGGCAGATACTGGGTCCAGTTACCCCCATAATCTAGCACACAAGCTCGCAGCATATCCTCAAGTATCTGGATTGTCCTCTTGGTATGCCCATCAGTCTAAGGATGAAAAGTTGTACTGAATGCTAACTGTGACCCCATGGCCTCCTAAAAATTCTTCCCAAATTGTGACGTAAATCGGGGGTCACGGTCTGAGACTATGGATATCGGCACTCCATGGGAGCGAACTATCTCCAGAATGTACAACTTTGCTAGCTTGTACATAGTATAGTTGACTTTGATAGGGATAAAGTGAGCAATCTTTGTCAATCGATCTATGACCACCCAAATAGCATTTTGTCCCTATCGCGCTGATGGTAGTCTTATCACAAAATCCATGGAGACATGATCCCATTTCCACTCAAGGATGTAGAGTGGCTGCAACTGCCTTACTGGTCTCTGGTGCTTAACCTTTATCTACTAGCACGTGAAGCACTAATTTACGAATTCAGCAATCTCCTTCTTCATACTGCTCCACCAAAAGGATTCTCGTAGATCCCGATACATTTTAGTACTACCTGGATGCACAGTATATAGAGATCTATGTGCCTCCTCTAAGATAATCCTCCTGATCACAACATCTGTAGGAACATATAATCTGGCACGGAACCGTAGGGCTCCGTTATCTGATATGCTGAACTCCTCCCCCTACCCGTCTTGCATTTTATCTATCAACTTTGCTAACTCTAGATTAGTTCTCTGAGTAGCTTTAATCCTTTCTTGCAATGTAGGTTGTAACACCAGGTTGGCAACAAATTCCTGGTGATCACCCTCTATTAGCTCCACACTAGCCTCTCCAAATCCATCTGAATAGGGCGCTAAACCTCCACTACTAACACCACTGCTCCTGCCGTTTTCCTGCTCAATGTATTAGCCACCACATTTGCTTTCCCTAGATGGTAGCTAATAGTACAATCATAGTCATTGATGAGCCCCAACCATCTTCTCTACTACATATTCAAACCTTTCTAGGTGAAAAAATACTTTAAGCTTTTATGATCAGTGAAAATCTTACATTTCCCACCATAAAGATAATGCCTCCAGATATTCAGAGCATACACCACTGCTGCTAATTCTATATCGTGCACAAGGTAGTTCTTTTCATATTCTTTAAGCTGTCTGGATGCATAGGCAATGACTCTACCATGCTGCATTAACACACATTTGAGTCCCTTTAAAGACGCGACACTGTATATCACAAATCCATCCTCCCCTGATGGAATAGCCAGTACCGGTGCTAAAAAAAAACGCTGCTTTAACTCTTGGAAACTTCGTTCAAAATCATTGGTCTAATCAAACTTCACATTTTTCATCTTGAGTTGTGTTAGTGGACCCGATAATTTGGAGAAACCATCTACGAAGCATTAGTAGTAGCTTGCCAAACCCAGAAAACTCCTGACCTCCTAGACATTTCCTGGCCTTACCCAACGCACCACTGCCTCTATCTTTCTCGGGTTAACTGATATACCGTCCTTGGAGATCACATGCCCAAGGAAAGTAACCCGCTTTAATCAGAATTCATATTTCTTGAATTTTGCATACAACTTTATTTCTCTTAATATCTGCAACACCAGCTTCAGATGATGCTCGTGATCCTCAAAACTGCTCGAGTAGACCAATATATCATCAATGAAAACCACAACAAACTAGTCCAGATACTGATGGAATACCCGATTTATTAAATCCATAAATACTGTTGGTGCATTAGTCAACCCAAATGGCATCACCAAAAATTCATAATGGCCATATCTAGTTCGGAATGCTGTTTTTGAATTGTCCTCTGCTCTAACTTTTACTTGATGATAACCCAATCGCAAGTCAATTTTTGAGTAGACTTGGATCACTTGGAGCTGATCAAATAAGCCGTCAATCCTAGAAAGAGGATATTTATTCTTGACTATTAATTTGTTTATCTCCCTATAATCTATACACATCCTCATAGTCTCATCTTTCTTTTTCACAAACAGGATTGGGGCCCCCCACGACGACACACTGGGCCTGAGAAATCCTTTATTTAGCAACTCCTACAACTGATCTTTTAATCCCTTCAATTTGGCTGGAGCCATACCATATGGTGCTTTAGATACTGGTGCCAACCCTAGTAGTAGATCCACGGTAAATTCAATCTCTCGGTCTGGTGGTAAGTTAGACAATTGTTTTAGAAAAACATATGAAAATTATCTAACTACTAAAATATCAATATGTTTTAGTTCTTCTCTTGGAAATTCCTTTATATAGGCAACATACCCTTGGCAACCACCCTGTAGTAGTCTCCTCACCTAAATAGCTGAAACTAGTTGTGGTGAGGCATGCACACGTGAACCCACAAATCTGTATTCTTGCTCACCCGGGGGTCTTAAAATCACATTTTTTTTAATGGCAATCTATGCTGGCGTGATTAGCTGCCAGCCAATCCATACCTAGTATTACATCAAACCCCTACATATCTAATACCATGAGATCAGTTGGTAGTACTTTCTCCTGAATGCTCACTGGAAATTTTTGAAGTACCTTCCTACACCTCACCATAGATCCCGCAGCGTGACTATAGACAATTCAACATCTAATAACTGTGCCCTTCCCCTAGTTAATTTAACATACCCCGCTGATACAAAGGAATGGGTGGCACCTATGTTAAATAAAACAACAACTTTATATGGTAAAATAGTAAGTATACCTGTAACAACATCTCCAGCAGCCTCGGTGTCTCTCGGTGTCAAAGCATAAACTCTCGCCAGTGCTGTGTTCCTCTACTGGCCTCCACGGGGTGCTTGACACCCCGAAATGGTCTGGGAGCTGGTGCATAGTTTGATGGTCCTCGACAAGATTGAGTCATATGGTTAGGTCTCCCACATCGGTAACAAACATTCTCACCTAACCGGCACTCGCCCAGACATCTCCAACCACACTTGGGGTAGGTGGGATAAGTCTGCCCACCCTGATACCCGTTGTGTCCTGTCGTATTCCTCTGACCCTCACTAGCTTTGCCTCCTCTCCATGGACCTCAACTAGGCCCGATCTGAAAACTCGGAGGTGTGGGCCTCTTCCTCTGGCTTGGTACTCCCTCATCTACCTGCTCTTTCTCCTATGCTACCATGACCCTATCTACTAACTCTGAGAAGTCATGTATCTTAAGAACTGCCACCTATTTATAAACGTCCTGCCTCAAATTCCTCTTGAACATCCTGGCTTTCTTAGCTTCATCTAGGACAATATAAGGGTAGAAGTGCGACAACTCAATGAATTTCACTGTGTACTGCTGGACTGTCATCCCTAGGACAAGCTAAAAAATTCCTGTACTTTAGCCTCTCTGACCAAGGCAGGATAATATGTGTTAAAGAATATGTCCCTGAATCGAGCCCAGATCATTGGCATTGGAATGAATCTCTGCTCCTCCAGTAATCTAGTGGTTGTTCACCATCTCTCGGCCTCCCTTGTCAGCTTATTTTTGGCATAAAGAACCCTATGCTCATCGGTGCAGTGAAGCACCATAAAAATCTTCTCTATCTCTTGCATCCAGTTTTACGCAACTGTAGGATCAACCGCTCTTGAAAATGCTAGTGGGTTCATCTTTGTAAATTTTTCTATCATGCATTCCTGAGCTGTAGATGGACCTCCCTGTACCTTAGAGCTCTGGGCAATCTCAACCATGACCTATTGAGCCACACCGCGTAACACAACATATGAATCCCCGTCTCCTGCACTAGAAGGCCCTGCTCCATCGTTGCCACTAGTGTGAGCGCTACTACTTCCTGGGTCCATCCTGCAATATTACCAAATTATTTTGAGAATTCGAACCTTACAATTCTATACTAACTAAAATAACCCTCACTTCCTATCTCTAATTTAAGGTCTGACCCTACCATATGAAAATAAAATTTGACGATAGTTTACTATGGGTTTCCTGAAATTGACACCCTAGGAAAATGACTGAAACTACCTTGAAATTCCTGCTTCTAGACCACACAACAGAACCCTAAATTCTCATCCTAGTTTTTCCAGCATTAATTCATTGATACTATGTTCTATCTTTCTCCAAACTCTATTCGTATATTCTGGTATTGTTTTCCGCTACACTCTAGAGTCTACAGAACCTAGCAACCATGGCTCTAATACCAAACTGTAACGACTCAAAAATTACACCATTTATTTTCTAATATAAATTACTCTAATACCCTTGTAATACCTGTAATAACATCTCCGGCCTCAGATGGGCACTGAGGTATCCCTGTACACAAATTGACACACCTATGCAGCGAAAATTATCAAGTCATACACCCATATTTACAATACCAGAATTTAGTGTCTATGTTGGCCTTACAAGGTTTAATACTCCATTTTGATGCTAACAAACAAGTAGGACTTAACATGCTTCTGTTAAGTGTTGTGTTTTCTCAAGAATCCATATTGAAAGTACTCATATGGCATGGATCAAATTCTGAAGATCATAAGAGCATGATGATTAAATAAAATCAACATGAGAGCTCAAAGTCTAAATTAATGAAAAAATATCAAGAGGATTTAAAGAGATGAAAGATCAGATTATTCTGAGAGATCAGAGACTAGCAACAAAGAAAGTTTAGAGCAAAGAAGAATTTTTGACTGTTTGTTAATAGACAGACGATTGGCTAAATTAAAGGTTTAAAATTGAAACACAGAAGCATGACAGACGACTGTCAGTGAAAAGTGAGAAGACTGTGTAGGTTTCACTAGAAGACTTTCCACCTTCTATATTTCTAAAAGGCTTAAAATTACACATGGACAGACAACTGTCATCATATGGATAGATGACTGTCACCTCATATTTTGATGACAAATGACTGTCACTCAAGGGAAAGACGACTGTCACCTTTCTGCCTATGATTTCCACAATTATATTAAATGGACAGACGACTGTCAGGACTTCACAGTTGTCTGCCTCGTGGCATTTTTTTGTTTTCCAATGGATATAATTTTTGAAATTCAAATATTTGGAAACTCAAATAAGTTTAATATATGGAAACAAGTCTGAGTATCCTTTGGGGAACAAGAAAGAAGGTTTTATACATCTATAAATACCCCTAAGTCTCATTGATTTAAACACCAAGATCATTAAGAACTCACAATCTGCTGTCATACTCTCTCTCATTATGAATTTCTGAAAGTGCTTCATATTGCTCTCATCCTTGCTCAAAATTAAGAGAAGTTCTTGCTGAATCTCAATGTGTTTGATCATTGAGTTGCTGATTCTTTCATTGAAAGATACCCATGGTGATAAGTTTCTAAGAGCTTCATTCTGAAATTCATATTCTGAATTTACTGAAGTGCATTAGTGTTTTAAATTTGTACTAATCAGCTCTTTGAGGAGCAAGTTCTTGTACGTATTGTTTTTCTATCTTTGTAACAGGGCTTGTTGACGATTTGAGTATTGAATCGTTGGACCAAACAAGGGGAGATTGTTTGGAGAAGGCGGGCTCTAGCCTTACCCAAGGAGTGCTTGTAATTGTTTTTGTTCCTGCTGATAAAGGAATGGTAATAGTGAATCCTTTGGTGGTTTGGCCAAGGGTGAGGACGTAGGCTGTGTTGAAGCCGAACCTCGTAAAAATCCTTGTGTTCTTCTTTCTCTACTCTATTCTTTATTTTTTAAGGATATATTCTGTGTGGTTGCTTTAAATTTCAATTCTGAATGTTTGGTTGTTAAATAGACCAGAAGGTAATTCGTTTTGGATAAATCAACATTGATTGCGGAAACCGAAAGGGACTACGTTGGTTGATTATCCTTGACTTATTAATTTGAAAGTTTATTAAAAACTGAACATTGGGAAGAAGAATAATTGTGATACAGGGCTTGTACTGAGTGCAGCAAATTTTCAAATATATTGTTACATAAATTGAGAGTTTGATTTTGTTGTGATCGATTGTGATTGTTTCTAAGATTTACAACTTAAAAGAACTAATTCTAAAGGAACAATTTAAAAAAAAAAAAAACCAATTCACCCCCCTCTTGGGAAGCTATTCCTAATTTTAATTGGTATCAGAGTCTAATTATAGTAATTCCTAACAAGAAACTATAAAGAGATCAAATGGCAAATATAGGAGTAGCACCCTTTGGTGAAGGCCAATCCTCAACTTATCCACCAATTTTTTGTGGACATAATTATACGTTTTGGAAAAAGAGAATGCAAATCTATCTCCAACACATGGACTGGAAAGCATGGAAAGTAGTTATGGATGGAGACCTTATTCCCACTAAAATAGTTTATGGAAAACATATTCTAAAAGAAAAAAAGGGATATAATCGATTCAGACTATAAAATGCTTCAAATCAATTCAAGAGCTATAAATGCTTTATACTGTACCTTAGATGCTAACGAATTTAATAGGGTCATGGCATGCAAGACGGCTAAAGAAATATGGGACAAATTAGAAGTGACATATGAAGGAACTATTGATGTTAGAGATAATAGGGTAGACATGTTAACAAGCGAATATGAAGCATTCAAGATGAATTCTGATAAAACAATATCAAGTATGTACACCAGATTTACCCACATAATAAATTCCTTAACTGCCTTAGGGGAAACTTATACTACCTACGAAATGATCGAAAAAATCTTAAGAGGCCTTCCCTCAATATGGGAACCAAAGGCTACAACTATCACTGAAGGTAGAAACCTTAAGACTACCTCTTTAGATGAACTCATAGGCTCACTTCTTACCTATGAAATAGCCTTACAAGAAAGGAATCCTGAACCAAAGCATAAAAGATCTATTGCACTAAAAGCGTCTAGCCACAACTCTAGTGAAGAGGAAAGTGAGACAAGTGACTTAGATCAAGATGAATTAGCATTCATCACTAAGAGACTAGGCAAATTCTATAGAAGAAATAAGAGATTTTCTAGGAAGTTCAATAAAAAGAAACCTTAAAAAGAAGAGACAAGAGGAAGGAAAATAAAAGTAAGAATGAACCTCCAATATGTTATCATTGCAAGAAATCAGGGCATATCAAACCAGACTGTCCGTTGTTCAAGAAAGACAAGAAGGAAAAGAAGGAAGTTATGAAAGCTACGTGGGATGATTCAAGCTCCAGCAAGATAGAAAATGAATCAAGCGGACAAGAGATGGCAAACATATGTTTCATAGCGAATGATGAAGAGGTAAACTCCTACTATTCCTCTACAGAATCTCACAATGAGTCGTGTGATGAGTCATGTGACAGCATGCCTTTCTATAAGGAATTACAAGCTGAGTTGTTTTTTTTGCATAAGAGATTCATAAAAATTTCTAAAAGAAATATAACTTTGAAAGATCAAAATAAAGTACTATTAAAGCAACTTGAATCGTTCAAATTCATTGAAAAAGAAAAAGGTAGTAGAGGATAAAGAAAAAATTATCTATAACTTTACCAAAGGAAAAGAAAACTTTGAAAAGATGATTGGACAACAAAGACTACATGGAAATAAAGAAGGGATAGGTTATAATGGTAAGACAAATAAAAAGAACAAGAAATTATACATGGGATACTTTGTCAAGGAGGCCAAGCACTCTACTAGCACTTCATCAAACAACAAGCATGAACACACCACTTGTTATATGTGAAAGACTAAAGGTCACGTAATGTTCAACTGCCCACTAAAGAGAAAATATGTTTAAGTGCAAGGGGAATGGAAAGTCAATAATGGAACTAACAATAAAACAAAGAAAATTAAAAGAATTTGGGTTCCAAAGTCTAACACAAAAAAAAAAATCTTCCATTGTAGGTATGCTTTAGGACAATGCCGTCAACAAATAAATGGTACTTGGACAGCGGGTGCTCAAGGCATATGACCGGTGACAAGACCAAGTTCACTACATTAAAACAAAAGGATGGAGGATATGTCACCTTCGGCGATAATGCCAAAGGTAAAATCATTGGCATCGGTAAAATTGGTAAAGAACCTTCACTCACTCTAGATAATGTGCTATTAGTAGAAGGATTAAAACATAACCTTTTAAGTGATAAAGGGTTCGAAATAATCTTTAAGAAAGAAAAATGTGTTATTCAAAATCCTAAGAACAATGAAACCTTATTTATAGCTCATAGGTTAAATAATGTCTATTGTATAAATTTTGAGAACTTAGTAAATCAGAATGTAACTTGTTTGGTAGCAATGAATGAAATAAGTTGACTATGACATAGAAAACTAGGACATTCTAGCATGGACCTATTATCCAAATTATCAAAGAAAAATCTTGTCAAAGGACTACCTAATATAAAATTCATAAAAGACAAGATATGTGATGCATGCCAAAAGGGAAAGCAAGTAAAACAAGTTTCAAAAAGAAAAAATACATATCTACAAAATAACCCTAGAATTGCTGCACCTAGACTTATTTGGTCCAACTAGAACCTTAATCCTAGGAGGTAAACAATATGATTTTGTAATAGTGGATGATTATTCAATATTCACTTGGGTATTATTTCTAGCAAACAAAGATGAAGCCTATGACATGCTTATTACATTATGTAAGAAATTACAAAATGAAAAGGGCTATAATATAACAAACTTTAGGAGTGATCAAGGTAGGGAATTTAAAAACAAAAATGTTGAAAAATTATGTAATGAATATGGAATAAACCATAATATTTCTACACCTAGAACTCCACAACAAAATGGAGTTGTAGAAAGAAAAAATAGAACTTTACAAGAAATGGCAAGAACAATGCTAAATGAAAATAATCTACCAAAATACTTTTGGGCAGAAGCTGTAAATACAACATGCTACATTGTAAATAGGGTATCGATAAGATCAAAAATAGGCAAAACACCATATGAACTTTGGGAAGGTAGAAAACCTAATATTTCCTACTTTCATGTATTCGGATGCAAATGTTTTATCCTTAACACTAAAGATGATTTAGGAAAGTTTGATGCAAAATTTGATGAAGGTATCTTTCTAGGGTACTCTATAAATAGTAAAGCTTATTTGGTTTATAATAAAAGAACCTTTACTATTATGGAATCAATACACATAACATTTGATGAATCAAACAACCATGAAAATAAAAATAAGATTGATGAAAACGAAGATACTCCACAAAAAGAAGAAGATCTTGAAATAAAAGAAGAAATCAATAATGATACTCCAAATGAAAACCTTATAGAAAATCTGAAGCTTCCTAAAGAATGGAGATATGATAAAAATCACCCAAAAGAACAAATTCTTGATGAAACATCAAAAGGAATAACCACTAGAGTCTCATTAAAGAATATCTGCAACCATTATGTTTTTTTATCTCAAGATGAACCCAAAAATATTGAAGAAGCCTTAAAAGATGACTCTTGGATCATAGCTATGCAGGAGGAACTAAATCAATTTGAAAGAAGTCAAGTTTGGAAACTTATACCTAAAGCCAAAGACAAGTCAATCATAGGAACTAAATGGGTGTTTAGAAATAAAAAGGAAGAAACTGGAGTAGTTGTAAGAAATAAAGCTAGACTTGTAGCACAAGGTTACAATCAAGAAGAAGGCATTGATTATGAAGAAACCTTTGCCCCTGTAGCAAGAATGGAAGCAATAAGGATGCTTCTTGCCTATGCAGCCTATAAAGACTTCAAATTATACCAAATGGATGTAAAAAGTGCATTTCTAAATGACTATATTAATGAAGAAGTTTATGTTAAACAATCTCTAGGTTTTGAAGACTCTAAAAATCTAAATCATGTATTTAAGTTAACTAAGACCCTATATGGATTGAAACAAGCTCCTAGAGCTTGGTATGATAGGCTAAGCAAATTTCTACTCCAAAATAATTTTTCAAGAGGAAAGATTGACAACACTTTTTTAAGAGATAATGTAGACAAGAAAGAAATAGTTCTTGAATTTGTCAATACTCATACTCAATTAGCTGATATATTTACCAAACCATTAGCTAAGGATCAATTTGTATTTATTCGATGAGAATTAGGCATGCTACATATAAGAGAAGTTAACTAAAAAGGAAGAAGTTCAGTTGGCCAGGACAGACGACTTCCAGAGAATCAACAGACGACTGGCAGACTACTGTCTGTGTAAAGATAGTAGATAGACGACTGCCAGTGAGCTAACAGACGACTGGCAGGCTACTGTTTGTGGACAGACGACTGTCCAATTAGAGACAGACACTGTCTCATGGCGGGTGATGTACTTTTCACTTAAAAACATGATTTTTAAACCCTACAAACATCTGTCCATTCGTCTTCCTTCCTCTAAAACTTCTTCTCTTCTCTTTTCTTTCAGTTCTTTCTCTCCCAAGCTACAAACAACGATTATCCATTACACACCTACTCCATACATATCTAGAGTTTCTGCATATCAAGATGGTTCGTACCAAAACTATGGGAAAGAAGGACAAAGTTTCCTCGTTTTCTTCAAAGCCTACAAGCAACGATGACATAGAAAAATGGTTGGTCTCTTCACATACGAAATCATTGTATCAGAATCACATATCTGTAATTGAACCAATGTTCTGTAAGATTTTAGATGTATTTTAGATGTTACTTTCTTTGAAGAAAATTTTCCTGAAATTTTAAAAATGTTCAAAGCTATAGGATGGGACAAGTTCATCCTTCATCAAGTAAAAGGGTATTACCCAAATCAGATTAAGTTTTTTTTATTCTAACTTGGTTAAGAAGGAAGATGGAATTACTTCTGAAATTTATGGTTAAAGGATTACACTTTTCTCACACTCATTACGAAAAATTCTCCATATCAAGCATGGAAATTTTGAGTGTACACCAGTTAAGAAGCATTGGACCATGGAAGAAGGATTTTCACCACAAGAATTTTCTGCCTCTTGTGATGAATGATGCACCTGTGTATTTTGGACATCCTCCACCATACAAGCAGCTTAATCTTCAGGCACAAATTCTGCATAAGATCATTGCATACAATATAATTCCGAGGTCTGGATCCTTTGATCATGTTTCATATTTTGATTGTTTTGTTATGTGGTGCTTACTAAAAGGGAAGTAATTAGACTTATCCAGTATTATACTGAAGTGGATGGTGACGAAGCTTGAATCTCCTAGAAATGGGCTTCCATACGGCGGTATTCTTTCCTTAATCTTTGCCCCATTTCAAGTCCTCTCTCTAGCTTCAGAAATAGTAAAAAGAACCCGTTATCATGTTTTCTCATCTACTATATTGAAACGAATGGGTTACAAAAAATACACCGAGGGTTGGATGTTCCGGAGCAATAGATCGACAAGACCTGCACCTGAAGAAAGGAGTCCAGCTCCTGAAGAAACTGAAATGCCACCTTGGTTTGTTCCTTTTTATCATAATTATACTAGCTTTAGTTCTGAAATGCGAGAAAACTTTGCTTCTCTTCAAGATAAACTCTCAACCATTGATGACAAGTATACCTCATTAGATGCCCGTATTGCTAAGATAGAGCATCATGTCATTAAACATGACACTTATTCAGATGATGAGGATAGTAAAATTCTGCTGAGGAAGAAGCTGAAGATGAAGAAGGTGAAGGAGGAGAAGAAGAAGAAGCAGCAATCCAAAGGAAAAGGAATTGCTGAAGACAGTGACACTAACTCTGACATATAGACTTTTGTTGGTGTTTTTGCTATTCTGTATGTTACACATTTTGAATGTATTTTCTTTTTGCTGTAAAAAGGGGGGTATGTGTAAGCAAAGACTATAAGTCTTTATATGTATTTGTTTCTAGTTCTGAAACTCTGAACTTTTGCACTGCTTTGTTATCAGTTTGATGTATTATAAGTTCTAATTTTAATGATAAGTCTAAAAACTTTGCAAGTTCTAATTTGAGTATGCTGATTGACAGGTGGAGTATTATGAGTTATCACTTGAGAATAATCCTTAATCAATTGATGATAATACATTAACACTGGTATCACATATACTCAAATTCATATTTGCCCTTGATCATTATATACTCAAATTATATCTTTTGATTGATGTCAAAGGGGGAGAAGAAGTGTTTAGAAAAAATTGAGCTTGAACTTGAGCATGATTGAATTTGAAATAAGCATGAATGATGTATAATGATGTATGACCATAATTGATGAAATTAATATTGATTCTATTAAGATAAAACTTATTGAAAGGGGGAGTCTTTTTAAGGCTCACTCAAAATTTTTGCTTCTTATTTGTCATCATAAAAAAGGGGGAGATTGTTGGCCTTACAAGGTTTAATACTCCATTTTGATGCTAATAAACAAGTAGGACTTAACATGCTTCTGTTGAGTATTGTGTTTTCTCAGGAATCCATATTGAAAGTACTCATGTAGCATGGATCAAAGTCTGAAGATCATAAGAGCATGATGATTAAAAAAAATCAAAATGAGAGCTCAAAGTTAAATTAATGAAGAAATATCAAGAGGATTTAAAGAGATGAAAGATCAGATTATTTTGAGAGATCAGAGACTAGCAACAAAGAAAGTTAAGAGCAGAGAAGAATTTTTTAGCACTTAGAACAAGTCCTTGTAAGTGCTTTAAGTTTATTCAAGTATGAAGTTTTCATTTTGAAGCTCATTAGGCAAATAGACTTAGAGACCTTAAGATAATAACTTGGAACATGTTTTCAAAGTGAAAACAAATTTATATTCCAAGTAACAATGAGAGAGAAATCAAAAAGTGACTAGGAAAGAAAATCATTTAGTTGACAGACGACTGTCTGTTAATAGAAAGATGATTGGCCAAATTAAAGGCTTAAAATTGAAACACAGAAGCATGACAGATGACTGTCAAGGCTCTAACAGACGACTATCAGTGAAAAGTGAAAAGACTGTGTAGGTTTCACCAGACGACTGTCCACCTTTTATATTTCTGAAAGGCTTAAAATTACACATGGACAGACAGCTGTCATCATATGGATAGACGACTGTCACCTCATATTCTGATGATAGATGACAGCCACTTAAGGGACACACGACTGTCACCTTTCTACCTATGATTTTCACAGTTATATTAAATGGACAGACGACTGTTAGGACTTCACCGTCATCTGCCTCACGGAATTTTTTTGTTTTCCAACGGATATAATTTTTGAAATTCAAATATTTGGAAACTCAAATAAGTTTAATATATGGAAACAAGTCTGAGTATCGTTTGAGGATCAAGTAAGAAGGTTTTATACATCTATAAATACCCCTAAGACTCATTGATTTAAACACCAAGATCATTAAGAACTCACAATCTACTGTCCTACTCTCTCTCATTCTGAATTTCTGAAAGTGATTCATATTGCTCTCATCCTTGCTCGAAATTAAGAGAAGTTCTTGCTGAATCTCACTGTATTTTGATTTGATCATTGAAAGATACCCCACGGGTTTCTGATCATATTCTGAATTTACTGAAGTGCATTAGTGTTTTAAATAATCAGCTCTTTGCAAGTTCTTGTACTGGACCAAACAAGGGGAGATTGTTTGGAGAAGGCGGGCTTGCACGGTAATATGAACCCAGGCGTAGGCTGTGTTGAAGCCGAACCTCGTAAAAATCCTTGTGTTCTTCTTTCTCTACTCTATTCTTTATTTTTTAAGGATATATTCTGTGTGGTTGCTTTAAATTTCAATTCTGAATGTTTGGTTGTTAAATAGACCGGAAGGTAATTCGTTTTGGATAAATCAACATTGATTGCGGAAACCGAAAGGGACTACGTTGGTTGATTATCCTTGACCTATTAATCGGAATGTTTATTTAAAAACTGAACATTGGGAAGAAGAATTATTGTGATATAGGGCTTATACTGAGTGCAACAAATTTTCACATATATTGTTACATAAATTGAGAGTTTGATTTTGTTGTGATTGATTGCGATTGTTTCTAAGATTTACAACTTAAAAGAACTAATTGTAAAGGAACAATTTAAAAAAAAAAAAAAAAACCAATTCACCCCCCTTCTTGGAAAGCTATTTCTAATTTCAGTTTCCAAACCATACATACTTATTTACACATCACCTTAGTATCATCTACTCAAAATACAATCCCCTGAATACACTTACCTTATAAATAGGGCAGTACAAAAGATTTCTCTATCTGCGAGCCTGATCTACTCGCCTAGTTGGATAACCTGAAAAATGTTAAATCACCAGAATGAGACAACACTCAATAAAAGGAAATATGCTATTACTAGTGTGTGGCGACTGAGTTTCATAAATACTATACTGACAATATCTGAAACTATAAAAGCTGGTAAATCAATATACACTATAACTTACATCTATCATAGTTTAAAGTATAACTGTAATATATGAGTTTTTCTACTTTTCATACTTTTAGTATCATACTATATTTGTTGATATTCTGTGAATCTATATACATATACATAACTAAGATGTTTACCCTGGAAAATTGTACGTCGTGATTTAACCACTCATGACAAGGTTGTGTGGCCCATAGGTGGGATTTAATCCTGGTTGGCCTACTAGGTAAGTCAACTGTACTCTACCAATCCTCAGTCCGGCCACCTCAACCTAGTCTTCTAGGGAGTCTACAATCCCTCCAAGCACGATTGACGGAAACCATCCACACACTATCGAAGATGTGTGGTTGCACTCTGATCTATACTAGCAACGGTATCGTGCTTTGCTAACTGAACATAGCTTGATTCATCAGGGTCTGATATTGTATACACTATTTCTATAGATGTCTTACTGTTTTCATCATGCTTCCAAAATAACCATAAAACTATAAATATGATATGAAAATACTATAATATATGACTAAAATAACTGTAATATCTTATTGAAATAACCTGTAATGTCAAAGTGTAATATCTGACAGAAATAATCTATAATGTCCGAGTGCTGGTTTTTGGAAATCATGACATTCTGTAAATACTGTAAAATATTTGTGTGTATAGTATTTGTAAAATATATGTCTAGTAAATATCAGTCCTTAAGATATATTAGTGTATATATACATTGTAATTCATAATTCTGTAAAATCTAGTAAAACATGCTTCTATGCAAAAACACTATAAATCATGATATTCTGAAAAACTATATAAACTTTGTACTAAACAAATATCTACTCAGGCCACACAATTAATAAAACTCATGTTCTAGAATCTAGAAAACTATATAATTTATACCCTGTACCTCAATAAACAAATACTATAATTTACTAATAATATTTATGAATTTACTAGTATAGTATATATCCCTTACCTAACTAGCTGGGAGGCTCGCCTCTAACTTTATCCTCAGGCTCATGGCGTACTATTCCCAAAATTCTGAAATAATACATATATACATATTTCCAATAAATCAATTATATTTCTCCAAACCTACATATTCGTAATTTTCTGAACTATAATTTACTTGGGCTCCTAGAAATATTCACTAGAGTCCTCAACCCATGTCTGCAGGGTCTCAAAAATATCTTAATCCTGAAATCATAACATCCTAATTTATTTTACAAAACACCAGTATATTTCCATACAACACAAAATCTAAACTTGGGTAAGCCTGGTAATACTAAAAATATCCCAATAATCTACTTACCCTGGTTTTGGGTTGGTGCCCAAGTTGGCCAAACCAACAATCTACTCTAACAGACTTGTAGAGAATCTTCCCAGGATCAACATGGCATCTTCGAATCATCGAAACGGGGAGAAATGGGGTGAGAAATCTAGAGATAAGGGGAGAGAAATTGAGTAGGAGAGAGAAAATAGAGAAAAAATGAATTTCTCTCGCCGAATCCCGATTTTCTACTATTTATAGACCTTTGGCCACGTGGCCTCGTCCACGAGCCACGTCATCTCGTCGACGAAGGCAAGAAGGGAGTTCGTCGACAAACTCGTACCCTCATCGATGAATTTTAGGCCTTGAAATCACCCATTCTTGGTTTCCTTTTATCGATGAGACACGTGTCCTCATCGACAGGCCCAAGAAGGCAATTCGTCGACGAACGCAGAGACCCTATTGCATCCTTTGGAAATTTTCTTTTTCTCTACTTCCTTTTAATTTAATTTCTATAATTATCCAGGTTACTACACAGACGTTTGGGTGTTGCACGTGGATAGGTTGCAAAGCGAGGCTAGAGAAGGAGCAGGATTAGTCTTTACAGCCCCAGATGGCTCTGAAGTATTGTATGCGTTACGGTTAGAGTTGACAACAACCAATAATGAGGCTGAGTATGAGGCTTTACTGGCAGGGTTGCGACTATCATTATCCATCAAAGTAAAAAAGCTTTAGGTCTCAAGCGATTCCCAGCTAGTGGTCGAGTAGGTAAGGGGCAAATTCGAAGCTAGAGATCAAAAGATGAGGAGATATCTGGCTAGGGCATAAGAATATATCCAGATGTTCTCTCAATTTGGCATTGAACACATCCCCTGAACAAAAAATAAAAAATTTGATGCACTGGCAAAATTAGCCTCAGCTTCAAAACCAGATTGGGAGAACACTTTATACCTAGAATGAGTAGAGAAGCCAACTTACGAGAAGCCCAAAAGTAGTGTATCGGTAATAGAGGAGAATGAAAAAGTTTGGAGGAACGTATTGATACAGTACCTTCGATACGGATCCCTACCATATGACAGCAAGTAGTTGTTAAGGATAAGAAGGAAGGCGGCTAGGTACACAATAATAAACTAGGAGCTATATAGGCGATCCTTGACATTGCCGTATTTACGATGCTTTGGTAGCAAAGAAGGGTAGTATATACTGAGGGAAATTCACAAAGCGATATGTTGGAACCATCTGGACAGTAGAGCCTTGGCCCACAAAGCGCTGCAGCAAGGGTACTATTGGCCCATTGTGAGAAAATACGCGATTGAACTAGTAAAACAATGCGACAGATGCCAAAAGTGTGCCAGCATATCACACTTGCCAGCCAGCATGTTATCCCCTTTAACCACTCCTTATCCTTTTGCTCAATGGGGACTTGACATTCAGGGCCCACTACCATAAGCAATTAGATAGTGAAAGTTTTTACTGGTGACCATCGACTACTTCACAAAATTAGTAGAAGTTGAAGCTTTATCCTATATAGCAGAATGCAACATCACCAAGTTTGTATGGGCTTCGGTGGCATGCATATTTGGAGTACTCTGGGCCATAGTAACAGACCATGGGAGACAGTTCGACAACAGTCATTTCAAAACTTTTTGCATTGATCTTGGCATAAAGTTGCTCTTTGCATCTGTGGCACACCGAAAAAGCAATGGACAGGTAGAAAACATGAACATGCCGATTCTATAGGACCTAAAAATACGTCTAGAATCATCACAAGGTAAGTGGGTAGAAGAGCTCCCATCAATCATATGGGCCTCCCATACAACTCGTCAAGAAACCACAGGGGAAACTCTTTTCCTGCTCGCTTTGGAGTAGACGTTGTCATCCTTGCAGAGATAGGAATCCCTTCCTGGCAAAGAAAACATTTCAACGAAGAAGGGAGCAGTGAGGAATTGAAAGCAGAGTTTGATTTTTTAGAGGAGAAGTAAGACCAAGCGCAGATCAAAGTTGCTGCTTACCAACATAGGGTAGCCTGATACTACAATGCCCAGGTTTAAATGTGAACTTTCAAAATAGAGGACTTAGCCTTGAGAAAAGTGTGATGCAACCCTACAGAACCTAAGCCAAGAAAGTTGAAGCCCAATTAAGAGGGGTCATATCATATAGCAAGCAAAAATCAAACCAGGGGCATACACACTGAAAGACTTAGAGGGAAAGGAAATTAAGAATGCATGGAACTCTGATTTGTTAAAAAAATATTATTCATAATTTTGTATGCTCAAAGGGCAGATTACATAGAAATAAAATTTCAAATTCCATACCCTAGCTTCGCTACCTTATCCATCGTCCCCATTCGCCCTCTTCCCTTGACGGAGGACTCTCATTACCATAACCACGTGAACAGACCTTGGTCAAGCTAAGGTCAGGATACTTGGTCCTGACTTGCTCTTAGCACCTCCAAAAGCCTCCTCGATAGGACTGGGAGTTGTCCTCCACGAACTGGTTGGAATTGCGATAATCTGATATCGTAGCGCTAGTAGCAGCAATAGCGGTAGCATTAGCAGCAGCAAGGAGCTCTTTGCTTCGAATCCAAATAATATCCTCTTGGAGGGCCTTCTCCTAGAGGGTAGCATCATTTAGCACATTCTGAAAGCCACGTTTCACTCCCTTGCCTTTGTGGAGATCCGGTACATCTCGGCCACCTGATCTTCTATAGTAAGGTTTATGGTTGCTAGCTGAAATAGCAACAGAACCATAAGCATGTGGTAATGAGCAGCAAAATATACTTATTAACATATCAAAAGGCTACCAGGTAGGCAGTGTGCTGGGCAGATGTAGCAAGAGTTTTGGGAAGCATCATTATCAATTCATAAGCATCCTCCGAGTACACAACACGTCGAAGGGCAGCAGTAGAGAGCATAGAGTCGTGTAAACTTGACCCCTCAGATGCAGCAACGACGGCTGGTGGTGCTTGGGAAAAAGTCATCATCTGTCACAGGCACATCCTCCATCTAAGAGGACTTGCTTAGTGAGTCTTTCTTCTTCTTGTTTCCTGCCCTTTGTCTTTTCTTTTAGGAAAGCACGTTCTCAAAACAACTCCAGGACATGCCTAAAAAAAAGAGTAAGGACTAGATAAAACAAGTACACAAAGTACTTCAAAGCTTATAAGAAAGAAAGGCAAGGAACAGATGAAACAGGACTGAGGTTGCATTGTATAAGGATTCTCTTTTTGAGCAGCTCGGAGTGGGGAATGATCCCTTGACGGGCCCCCAGCTCGGAGCTCCCCAAGGATGGTTTGCTCTAGGGGAGACAAAGGAGGGGGACTGTGGTGTTGCCGACTTGAAAAGGAAGGTAGATTTAGACACAAAGTAGGTGGAATAAATAATAATACATGGGGAAGGATAAGACAAAATATGTCACCATCAATAGGGGTCAAAAAGACACGGGGCCCATGAAAATTTAGCTCCTCAAATGCAAAGAAGAATTTGAATTTCCAATTGTGGATAGACGAATTACTAGGGGTGAAATCAGGGAGGCAATTGAAGTAGAACACCTCCTTTTCTATTGTGTGTTTTTTCATCTGATAGAAACACCAAAATAAAGCAACCGTGGGTTGGTGGCCTCTTTGGATGAGGAGAGTAGCAAAGCACACTAAGGTAAGGTATGAGTTGGGGGCCAATTGGTAGAAGCTATGTTATAGAATCGCAGTACCTTAGAAAAAAAGGAGTGGAAAGGTAGTTGGAGGCCAAGATCAATATAGTTAGTGTATAAGCAGATCTCATTAGGACCAGGATGTCAAGCAAACTCAGAGCTTGTGGGCAACCTAAGTTGAATATTGTCTGCAATGAAATACAAGCGGCGCAGATCATGTAAATCTTTGTGGGTAAGGCACAACCTAGCATTACTTATGCTAACTAGGGTGCAGATTGAGCCTCATAGAATGCCATAAAAAAACAAAGGGATAGGCTTTAAAAAAGAAGGTTTGAAGAACATATGAAGAATCTTTGAAGAACATGTAAAGAACGTATGAAGAACAAAGCAAAAGCAATGCGCACACAAAGACAATTCCGATGAAAACAAATAAAAATAGAGAAACTCCAAAAGGGGAGGATGGAAGGGCGTACCTAATAAAAGCAAGAGAAACTTCCGTTTGAGACAAGGAAGGAATGAACAGGCAAGCGCCTTTTATATAGCAAAGATGGCATGAATCTCACCAATCACGCATCGTAAGAAGGCAGGAATCACTAGGGGGCACGAACCCCAAATTAACGCACAAATCTTGAGAAAGTACGCAACCAAAGAAGGGTACATATCTCAAACAGGTGCATACGAACACGCTTCCTGAACAGGAACACATCCCAAGAAAGGTACGTATCTCAAATCGATGCATATCCCGAATGGAAGCGCATCCGAAATAGGCGCGTACTCTGAACATGCATGCATTTCAAATAGGCACATATTTCAACTACAAGCCCGAAAAAAGATCTTGAATCCTAAAGATATGGGCCAACTAATGAGCAAAGCTCATGAGGCCTCAAGACAACCTCAATAGATGAGCACAACTCATGAGGCAAAAGAGAACCAACCCAACTGGTGAGCAAATCTCATGAGGCCTTAAGAAAAACCCAAACAAAGGAGCACAACTCATGAGGCAAAAGAGAACCAACCCAATTGACGAGCAAAGCTCACAAGGCCTCAAAAAAGTCCATATAAATGAGCACAGCTCATAAGGCCTGAAGAAATGGCCTAACTGATGAGAAAAGCTCATGAGGCTTGAAGACAACCAAAACAGGTGAGCCTAGCTCATGAAGCTGCTTGGCCTAAAAGAGCTGCTTGGATTGAGTTGCTTGGCATGAGAATGCCTCAAAGGGCTGCTCGGATTAAGCTGCTCGGCACAAAAGAGCTACTCGGATTGAGCTTCTCGGCACAAGATTGCCTCAAAGTGTTGCTTGGATTGAGCTGCTCAGAAAAGAGGATGCCTCAAAAAAATCTGCTCGTATTTAGCTGCTCTACTCGAAGAATGCCTTAAAGAGTTGCTTTGATTGAGCTGCTTGACCCGAAGAATGCCTCAAAGAGCTACACGGATTGAGCTGCTCAACCCAAAGAATACTTAAAAGAACTACTCAGATTAAGCTGCTTGGCACAAAAGAGCTGCTTGACACAAGAATGCCTCAAAGGGCTACTCAAATTGAAACTACATGACACAAAAAAGCTGTTTGGATTAAGCTGCTCAGCACAGAGGATGACTAAAAAAAATTGCTCAGATTTAGATGCTTAGCACAAAGAATGCTTCAAAAAAAGTTGCTCAAATTGGGCTGCTCGACCCAAAGAATGCCTCAAAAAGTTGCTCGGATTGAGCTACTCGCCCCAAAGAATGCCTCAATGAGCTACTTAGATTAAGCTAGTTAGCTTGAAGAATATCTCAAAGAGCTACTCGGTTAGAAGCTGCTTGGCACAAAAGACACCTCAAAAAGCTGCTCGGATTGAAGCCACCTCCCCTAAGTTGCTCGGATTAGTGTTCCTATAGGAGATGCTTGATTTATTCCATCCAAATGGCCACTTCGAAACACAACCAAAACCTCGAAATAAAACGACTCGACATTTAGCAAACCGACTCGAATGAACTGGTTACATTGTATATGAGTCAATAGCAGCTCAGATGAAATTAGGGCAGCTCGGCTAAATGGAAAATAGCTCGTTAGCAAAGCACACGGCTCGGCCGAATGGAAAATGGCTTTTTTCAACAGAGCATGCAACTTGAATGAATGTAAAACGGCTCATCAGTGGAGTATGTAGCTCGGATGAGCCTATAGCGCCGGGGAAGAATCCAAAATGGCTTGGACGAATGGGAAATGACTCATTAGCAGAGTACGCGGCTCGTATGAATATGTAGCGCCACAGAGGAGTCCAAAACGACTCAGATGAATGGATAATGGGTCAAATGAATTGAGGGCAATGTGGCCATAACTCGTATGCAACTCTGACGATACCAAAGTGAGAAACGGATATTTTTCAAACAACACTTAAAGCCTTCAAACTTTGAAAATCAATTTCAAAGATTCAAAACTTGGGGGAGGGGGAACTGATATACCCCAAAAATATCCTCGTTAAAGATAGAGACTAGAATTTGATCCACTTATTATAACTCCTCCTATAAACACGCGAGAATACCAAAAGCACTCATTGATGGGGGCAGTTACAAAATCACCCTAGCCTTTAAAGGTCAGAGTGATTCACGCCTGCGCAATAATGTGCTCATAAATGTCATATAACCACAAGGTCAAACTCCACCACAATAAAAGGGGACGCGAAGAAGACGTAAGGGCATCTCATTCATAACCATTCTTCTACTACTATAATAAACCTCTTGACAAAATCCCTTACTTAGGCATCAGAGTGATCCCCCGGAGCACACCTCGAGTCCTCCAAGACTTTCATACTCTCTCTATCTTTCAGATGGTCGTGATTAAAGAACGTCTCCAAAGAGCGTCCAATTTTATTTAGCAACAAGTGCTATGCCAAACAATGAGAATAAAATATGATAGGTTTCAATTTGTTAGCTCCAAGGTTTCAATAACTTGATTCTAATGAAAATAAACAATTTTAGACTGATGGCTTTTATTTTTTTTAAAGTTGTGATTCAACAAAACTTTTAGCCATAAAGTTGGACGATTGAGGAATCTTAAAGACTTTGTTGATTGCCTATTTCTATTTGTTTATCTCTCAGTTGCAATGGAGTGTGTAGAAAAACTTCATAGGATCAATTTATTAAGACACACAAGAAATGAAAACAAAATAAAGTATATTGATTTAGGTCACTTTGTCTAGACCTATCTACTACCCTTAAATACGAATCCGTTAGCTTCAAGGTTTCATCAACTTGATTTTGATGGTAACAAACTGTTTCGTAGTAATGACTTTGTGTTTAAGTTGTGTTCAATAGGTTCAAGTTATTGAAGTTGAAGAGTTAAGAGAAATTGAAGACTTTATTTGTCGTATTATTTTAATTCTTTCTCTCTCAATTGTATTGGTTTATACCTGTATATCTTTAAGAATATAAAGGTCATGAAACAATAGCGCTTAAATTGAAAATAAAAAAAAAATTGAGCTATCATGTTAGTGTAGCTGACCGACCAACAGAAGCCACTGATTGGTTTAGGCAAAATGCCTAAATAGTCGACCACCCATGGTGACAGGTTGATTGGCCTAGGAAGAAACTTAAGTGCTTGAAAGACCCAAGTGAGCGGTCGACCAGTCTTACTTTTTGGAGACTCTAATGGTCATTTTTATAGTCTAACAGCTAATGTCCAATTGACTGACTTGAGGTCAATTGTCTAAACAACATACCGACTCCAATGGGTAAAAAATGACTAGTTTGACCAAGAATTTTATATGTTTGCCTAGGAAATGTTAGAGAAGCTACTAATATTAATTTTTAAGTGCTCAATCTTTCTTTTCTCTTTTTCTCTCCCGTGCCTCAATTTTCTCACTCTTGAGAGAACTCTCTAAAACTTTAGTGTTATCTCTTAAATATTCTCTAAGAATTGTTTAGTTGCACTTAAATTTTCACACACAATCGATCCCAAGCTCAGGTAAAGGAGGAGGGTTACATTAGGTAACTGACAGCAAACGTAAAATTTGTCAGATCACTATGATATGTTGTGATTGTTATTTGTTTCAAGGATAAAAATGAGCTTTTGGCTAATCAAGTTTTAATTTGGTTTTCTAGAAATTAACCAAATAAATTTCCGATTCTTGATTTTTAGTTTATGTTTTTGGTTTTCAGTTTTTATTTCTGATTTTTATTTTCATAATTTTTGACACTGATACCAAATGACTCCTAAATAAATGAATAAGAAAAACATGTAAAGACCAATCTCCACTTGGTAATACTGATGCAATTCCAAATTATTAATTCTAACAAGCTTCTGAATTAAAGTCGTTGGTAATTCAAATATGTTGTCCCTATATTTGGGAACTCGAGTTTCATATTTAAATTTAAATTTTTATAAATTTAAACAAAATATAATACAAAATAATATTGACTGTTATCTAAATTCACACAAATTCAAATTTAAAGTTTAAAATCGATGCTTTTAAATATTACCAAACTTTATATATAGTGTAACGCCCTAGAAAATAATATGCATATAAGTGTATATAAACATAATTAGTATACATGAATACTGAAAATTAACTAGACAATGTTTAAAATTAATTCTCTTTAATGATAAGCATTATGTATATTGCAGGAAAGGAAGACATTAAGATACAGTGATCCTAAAAAATAAATAATAATAATTAATTAATTAATTAATCAATTAATTAGATAATTATATTAATTAAATAATATAATATAAGATAATAATGTATTAATATGATATAATATAATATTATAATATATATATATATATATATATATATATATATATATATATATATATCAACTCAGGAAGTGACTTCCTAAGCTTGAAATTGGAAATCCAAATTAACCCCTCTCCATGGCTGAATGCAACTTCTCTCTCTCTCTCTCTCTCCAATTTCTCTCTGTCTGTAAGCCAAATCAAAAAACAAACACCATTTTGGGCTCCCAGCTCTACTCCTGAACATTTTAACCAGAGTGCATTTGTCGTTGGGAAGTCGTAGGCACCACTCTAGGCTTAAGGTAAGGGGAATAAGTTATGTCATGTTTATTTTAAATATATTCCCGATTAAATTTGAGTACGTGAATTTAATTAGATTTATGTTATTTAAAATATGCCCAATTTAAATTAAATATGTGAAATTAATTATATCTATGTTCAGATTTTATTTTAAAAATTTTCCTAAATTAAATTAATTTGCAAGGATTTGATTATATCATATATTTGGAAATATTTTAGAATTAAATTAAACATCAGGGATTTGATTATATCCGATTTTCGAAAATATTTTGGAATTAAATTAAACTGCAGGGATTTGATTATATCCGATTTTTGGGAATATTTTGGAAATAAATTAATTTGCAGGGATTTGACTATATCATATTTTCTTGGAATATAATGAAATTAAATTAAAAAGGTGAAATTAATCAGACTCTAGTTTTCAGTAAAATATATATTTTCTCCGGGCAGTTTATTTTAGTATGATTTAATAGTCAAATCGTGTGGAACAGTTATTATTGTAAGATTAAACATAATGGTTTTTATATAATTATGAAATGACAGTTCAGCCGAGTTTTTGCCAAGTTTAGTATGAAATGACAGTTCAATAGGCTTTATGCTCAGTTCAAACAACTTTATGCGAAGTTGTTAAATGACAGTTTGATATAGAGAAAATGATATGACATATTTTATACAGAATTGTGAACATGTCTGATTTTATACAAACTTATGAAAATGAGAACCCTGATGGACTAATTATGTTCAGAGTTTGGTTCCGTTGCTAGTATGATATGTCAGTACAACCACACTATAGCAGGAGTGTTGGTCATTGGATAGTCAATTGAGCCCAAAGGAGTGTAGAGTACTCCCCTGGCAGTCTGGATTAGGCTGGGTAGGCCAATCGTACTTATAGATGCATATAGTTTGACTTAACTTGGTAGGCCAGCCAATGCTAAGTCCAGCCTTCGGGCCGCCCAACCCGATCATGTGGGGTTATTACATGATGGTTATATGATTGTCTATTCAAGGAGGTTCTTCATGATTGTATATGTTGAATTATGGACACAGAGAAATTTATTAAGCCAAATCATGTTTTTAAGAAAAGTATGTATTATCAAAAATATATACAGGTGTGAGTACAATTTTACATGATTTCTCAAGTTAAAGTTAATTATTTAATGGATGTGGTTTTGATACACTAAAACTTATGTTGTCATATACTGATAATAATCTATTCTGTCTTACTGAGAGGTGTCTCACCCCATGATTATCTAATACTTTTCAGATGCTGTAAGGAGCAAGTAATCAGTGTAGCGCAGAGGAAGTGTGGGTGGGTTAGAAGGTCTTGTTTAGATTTTTTAATATTTTTTTTGTGTTGTGATGAGTTTAGATCTTTATAGTGATATCCATTATTTGATAAGTTTAGATCTTTGATGTGATATTGAGGTAGTTTAGTACTCTGGTAATCAGCATTTGAGGACTTCCACTGTCTTTATCAGTGATTATTACAATATAAAATATTCAGGTTATTACAGGTGGTATCAGAGAAATTTGAACAAAATTTTACTAGTCGCTACAGTTGGTATCAGAACCTAGGAAATAGGTTATGTAGACTCTAGGGATGATTATTACTAGAGTATAGGTATGAAGTAGGATGAGGATAAGAATGGTTAGACTAGGTAATGTAAGAACAATCGGATATAGGATGCATAACAGAGTAAAATACATCAAGAAAACTAGAGTTTTGGAGTTTTGTCTCCCAACCAAAAGCAGAAATTCATCGAGGGTTTTCTATGAATTTTTTCTGAAACAGCTCACAATTTTAGAAAAGTCACACCAAACCATTGACATTTTTCTCCCGGAATGCTGCACTATGATTTTGTCTTGTGTAAATAGTCACTGCAAGGAATGAGCTACCATTTGCAATATTGGAATATTTGAAATAGAATTTTGTGTATTTTTTTTGGAATGTGCGCACGTTTGCATATTAGAGTATACTCCTAGTTCTCTATGGTTTCCTTATGATTTAGTGTGCATGGATATGAGAGCAATTGAAAGACTATTAGTGGTTACCCTCAGATTTAGATGCTTAGAAATTCCAGGGGTTCTTTAATGTTAAAGTTCTTGGGGATACTGGTTATCCTAAGGTTTTATGAAAAGTTATAGTTCTTTGATGTATGCCATTTTCTCTCGTATTTCTTGTGCTTAAAGGGAATATTCAATCTTTCCATATTTCTATAAGTCAGTCATGGATATTTGAGCCACTTTTTAAGGGGAGTATAAGGTCAAAATTTAGTCCCAGTCTGCAATAAAAATATCACGAAAGTAAATGTAGATTTTGTTTAAGTAAAAGAGGAATAAAAGACATTTTTACAGCCCTTGAGTCAAGAATTCAATGAATTTAGAATTTCAAAGAGTGAGGATTTTTTAATTGGTTAAAGAAAATAAAAAAAAAGGATAAATTTAAATTAAATGGGGCCACACACAAAAGGATATGGAAATAATTAATTCAGGTAAGTGTGAGAAGATCCTACAATAAGAAATCATATTACTAGCCCACAGAAATGTATACAACTCCCAAGGAAATATCAACATGTAGAAGAGAAAAAAAAAAAGCCTACGATGCATAAGGTGTCTTAAGGCTCGTCTCATGATCAGTTGAGCCAGTCATCTTATATTTGGAAGTTACATTTCTTGCATCTGTTTTATAAGATAATCCAATATATTAAGTTGATGAGCTAAGGAAAAATTTAGTTGTAAACTATCAAAGTTCTTTAATGTATGGAATTAGAATTCAAATAAATGAACACACATATATAGTATGGAAGTGAAATTTCCACAAAATAGTGTTAGATTGAAAGAAAACCCTTTGTTGACCCTATAAGTCATTCCCAATTTTGATAATGACAAATACTCTTTGTATTTGATGGCTTTCAAGTTTGTATGCAGGTTTATATTAGAAAATCAATTGATGGCACACGAAGTAAAGCCTGAAGACCTTGAAGATTATTTCTTATTGTAATTCATATTATTTGGGTCTATAATAATTTTATATCGGTCTGTAAAAATTAATGCATGACATGCATGTAGGAACTAAAGCTCAAAGACCGTAGAGAAAAGACCCTTAGGTCCCATCACTTGCACGTAAGAAAGTCCCCATATCATTTACATAATTAGGGGAATTAAATAAGCCAAAAATGGATCTTAATTGAAAATCATGAGAGAGGTCGGCTGACTGAACAAGTCAACATGTTGACTTGGATTCGGGCAGCCATATTTGACCGCATCTTCCACGGGCGACCAAATCCCTGACCTAACACCTTTTCACCAACCTGAGCACCCGAATCCCACATTCAAATAATCCCTGAGCGATCGAATTGGCAAGTTCAGGCTACCGAACATAGCTTCGGACACCCGAATCGCCGACAAAAACATTCTGTCTTTTGTTCAGCCAACCGATCCCAGACTCAGGCACCCGAACTTCAAAAAAGCACTTTTTTGGTTGAGTCTGTTTGGGCGACCGAACCTTGGGTCGGGCAGTCGAATCTCTCGGATTAAATTAATTTTTATCGAGGTTAAAATTAAGTAAACAGGGTTAATTTTCTTAATGGTTTTTAGAACAAATTTAATAATACACTTGGTGTCCCCAACGGTCATAATTTTGCCTATGCCTACATATATCTCTTCATTTGCAAAATTAAGGCAAGATTAGAAAATTGAATTAAGCCAAAAATCTCTAAAAAAATCCAAATCCTATTTTCTCCTACTAAGTCCATAACACTCAAATACCTTCATTCCTTTGAGAAATCTTAATTTATGAGTGTTTTTATTGATTATTCCATTTTGCTAAAAACCCTCACTTGCTCTTGTGCTTGTGATTTTCATATTGAGGGTTTAGCTTGATTTTCCCCCTAATTTTATTTAATAAATCTTTGGTTGGGAAAAATCATATAGCTGAGTTTGCATTATCATTGCAATACTCATTTGGGGGTTTTTTTTTTTTGTGCAAAAATATTTTACAAAACTAGATTTCAAACAACTCTTGTGCTAGATACATTTGAGAAAATATTTTTGAGGTTGTTTGAATACTCTGATTAGCATCTTTGAAACCCTAAGCTTGCATTGAGATATTTTATATTGTGTTTCAAAGAAAACCTTGTTTATACACTCTTGTGCATATTTGAGATTATCCATAATATTGAATGTTGATTGCACATGTAGAGCACCAAGCTTATAGTTCATACATCATTGAGGTGCATTGATTATACTATGCTCAGTGGTACATAATCTACTTAGTGTAAAAAGCATATTTCCATGTACAAATTTTATACACATTGGTTGTATTCTAGGCGCCTGAAAAGGGAGACTAGCCCTGTTGAATAGTCCCGAACTGACTTAGACCCGGTTAGGAAAGGTAGGTGCGCCATCCTGGTAAGGCATGTTGTTTGAGATCAGTCCCGTTAATTAATTAGATTGTAAACGGTGCTGCTCCACCCGTTAAGTGAGCATTAGTGGAATCCTCGAGCTTGCGACCTAGAGGCGGGGACGTAGGCACAGTTGGCCAAATCTCGATAACATTTCTTGTGCGTGCTTTTAATTTTTGAATTTAAATTCCTGCACATGAATGTTTATATTTTACTATTGTGAATGATTGGGTTTATAATTGCATAGAAAGACCCTAGATTGAGTAATACTGCTATTAAACTGATTGACCTAGGCAATAATTTTTAAATACCTAATTCACCCCCCCCCCCTCTTGGGATTACACCAAAGTTAACACCCTTCAATTTGCAAGTGAAAAAGTTTGGATAGGGTGTTTTGTTTGCTTGGATGAGAAAACCCAGATTTGCAGCTAATGAAGTTAGATTCCCTTAGTGGTTAGATGGATTTGGGAATGTTTGCTTTTGCTTTTGAAAATTGAGGAAAAGTACTCATTACAAAAAGTTTGCGAGATAAAGACTTGGATGGGGACAAAATAAAATTAGAATGGTAAGCTTATAGAGTTGGGTTTACAAATGAATAGTAAAGGTTCTTGCACGAATAGCAAGCGATGGTGGGTTTGGAGAAGACGAGTGTAGTTGTGCCTCAATTCCCTAAACAATTATTTCGAGGTTGGAAGGAGGTCCTATCCAGTTGTTTAAATTTAGTGAACGATGGGAGGCAAAGTCGAAATTTTGGTGGTTCTGAATGAGTATTGTTCTATAGGATGAAACATTGTTAGTTAGAAGAGAAGTCTTCCTTTCGGTTGATTCAAAGAGAGATCAACGAGTAAGAAAAGGGTAGTTGAGGATGTTGCTATTGAAATTGTTGAACCACTGCATTTGGGGCTCAACCCACAGTATGGTGTGTTAGCTGAGGAAGAAAATAGTGGTGGTCTCCTTCAAGTTATTTGTGGTCTTCGTTCTTCATCTTTTGTTTTTTTACAATTTGAGGTTGAATTCTTTCTGATAGTGAAGAAATAATGCGGTTTGTTGCCAAAAGTTTATTTTACTTACAAATGTTAATGGCATATGTTGGCCTTATAAGGCTTAAAATCTTGTTTTGATGATAACAAATAAAAGGAACTTAACATATTTGGTTAAGTAATGATATTTTAGGACTCAAGGATGTGAAAACAAGGTCAAATGCTCACAAAGATCATTGAAAGCTTATACTCCAAAGAAAGATGATTAAATGAAGTTTAAAGAATATCAAAGCATGGATTCAAAGATGATTTAATAAAACTTGAAGATCATGAGAACATGAATGTTAAAGAAAAGAGGCTAAAAGCTTAAAGCATATTAAAGTTTGAAGACAAGATGGAGCCAAAGAAAGACAAGTATGAAGACTTAAGTGCTTAGAATGTCAAAAGTCCTAAGAAGTCTTTATGTAAGTACTTTATGTTTAAATATCTTATGGAAATATGTTGAAAGCTCTTTAGGGGTATTTATGGACTTAGAGACCTTATTTAAAACCTTGGAAAATGTTTATAAGAAATCAAAGCAAGAGAGTAAAAATGTTTTTGAAAACCAAAACTGAAAAAACTAGAAAAATGGTATGTCCAGACGACTGAGGTCCACTGCCAGACGACTGAAGTATAACTTCAAAAGATTGAAGTTTTAGTTCAGTCTACTGAGGAATTTCTTTAGAAGACTGAAGAATTAGTTTAGTCTACCGAAGATTTTCCTAAAGGAACACAGAAGAGGTAGTACACCCTCAGAAGATTGAACCCTTAGTTCAATCTTCTGACCTTGTGTCCAGACTAGAATTTTCATTGTTTTAAGGTACTTCAAAAGACTGAACCCAACACTTCAGTCTACTGAACACTATTCAACGGCTAATTTTTTTAAATGTTTTAAAATCCAAATAAAGGTTTCTTGTGCCCCCAAAATGTATGAAAACTTGGGAGATACTCCAAGTAATCTTGTGCAATACTAAATTACTTTTCTAAGCCTATAAATACATGATTTTGCAAATCAAATTAAACCAAGAATTGAAAAATCTGTTTCAAAACTAAAAGTACGCTTGCTCTTTCAAAGCTCTCCTTTGCTCACTCATTGCAAAATCTGATTTGCTGAGAATACTAAAGTGCTGATCCATCCTACTCTAATTTCTACTTCTGATCCTTATCTAGAGAAAGATATTGGTGAAATCTTACTTAAGCTTCAATCTTATTTCACTTTGATATTTGAATATTGAAGTACATAGTGTTTGAAATTGTACTAATCTACTCTTTGTGGGAGTGTTATTGTATGCAGAGATTATTTCTTGTATTCTTGCAGTGTATTGACGATTCCAGGTTGTTGGATCATTGGACCAAGAGTGAGGTATCGTTTGGAGAGGCATTGCTCTAGCCTATTGAAGGAGTGACCGAGCGTGGGGTATCGCATGGAGAGGCATTGCTCTAGCCTATTGAAAGAGTAACTAAGCGTGGGGTATCGCTTGTAACGGTTTGTTCCATCCAAAAAGGAATGGTATAGTGGAATCCTTAGGTGGTATTGGCCTAAGGTGAGGATGTAGGCTGGGGATAAGCTGAACCTCGTAAAAAACATGGTGTCACTCTCTTTCCTTATTCTCTTTAAATTCTAGCATATATTAACTGCGTGGTTGAATTTGATTTTAGATCATATACACTACGTGGATTGGATATTAAATAAACTAAAGATTAATTTGATTTTAGGATTTGTGAAAACCAAAAGGAAGTACGTTGGTTAATCAATTCAAATTGCAGAAACCGTAAGGGAGTACGTATATTGGTTAACACCCAAGATTCATTAACTAAAAGTTTATTTAAAGTTCAAGTTCTTGGAAGGAGTGTTGGATTTCATATTGTATTGAGAAATAAAATTCATTCACTACAAGGCTTACATAAATTCATAGGGCTACAAACAAGCAAATATCCTGAGTTCTTTCAAAAATTGAAATTACCAAAGAGTTATATAGTGTATCTTAATTTGGTATCGTTGGTTGTTTACTTTAAAGTTGTTGATTGGTTTTTGGTTGATTGAATTTTGATTACTTGTGTTGTGTTTTGGTTTGTGGATTGAATAAATAAATAAGCCTATGCTGTGTGATTATTAAATTAACAAGAGGCTAATAATTTCATTAAAGAATTAAAGAAAAATTTTAATAACCCAATTCACCCCCCTCTTGGGACTACACCTTAGTTTTAAATTGATATCAAAGCGGGGTTATAGAAAATCTTAATCAGTAGCTATATAAAGATCTAGATGACACATGTAGGAGTAGCTCCCTTTGGAGAGGGTCAATCCTCGACTAGACCATCCATCTTTTGTAGACTAACTATACTTTTTGGAAACAAAGAATGAGGACACATGGTGGCTACATTCCTACTAAAACCGTAGATGGCAAAGAAGTTCTTAAAGAAGAAAAAGACTTGACCAAAAATGATTACAAAATGATGCAAGTAAACTTTAGTGCCATGATTGCACTATATTGTGCTTTGGATGTTAATGAGTTTAATAGGGTCATGGCATGTAAGTCAGCCAAAAATTTAGGACAAGCTAGAAGTAACTTATGAATGCACCATTGACGTAAGAGATAATAGAATTGACATGCTTACTAGTGAATACGAGGCTTTCAAGATGAACCCGGATGAAACCATCACTAATATGTACACTAGGTTCACTCACATCATAAACTCTTTTAATGCCTTAGGAAAGAATTACTCAACTTATGAAATGATCCGGAAAATCCTTAGAGGACTTCCTCTAATATGGGAACCCAAAGTCACAACTATTACAGAATGAAGAAATCTTTAAAACACCTCACTAGATGAACTCATAGGATCACTTCTCACCTATAAGATGTCAATTAACGAAAGAAGTGGAAAATCTAAAGTCCAAGAATCCATTACACTTAAAGCCTCAAATGAAAGCTCTAGTGATGAAGATGAAGAAGATGAACTAGCCTTCATAACTAAGAAACTTGCAAAATTCTTAGAAAGAAAAATAAATTTACAAGAAAAATTTGGAACTCAACCAGATGAAGATGAAGAAAAGGAAATCAGTAAGAAGAAAACAAAGGTTAAACTTCCAACATGTAATAATTGTAAGAAAGTTAGACACATAAAACTGGATTGTCCACAACTTAAGAAAGATTCCAAGAAGAAAAAGAAAAAGGCAATGAAGGCCACTATATGAGACAATCTAAGTTCTAGTAGTTCAGAGAGTGAATCAAGTTAACAAGAGTTTGAAAATGATTGTCTTATGGCATGGGACGATAATGAAGAACAAAACTTCTCATCTAAATCATTTAATGATTATAGTGATAATTCATTTAATGAATCAAATGATGAGAGTATGCCATCTTATGAAGAATTATAAAGTGAATTATTCAAAATTCATAAGATTCTAGTCAAAGTAACCAAATGGTATACGTCATTGAAAAATAAGAATGAAGTTGTAATGAAAGAATTAGAATCTAAAAATCTTACTGAAAAAGAAAAGGATTTAAAAATTAAGAGATTAAAAAACAAGAATGAAAAAGAAATGAAAGAAATAGAAGATCTAAGATCTCAACCCTTTATGGAAAATGAGAAAGATTTATATATATTTGAACTAGAAAATAAAATCAAGAAAAGGGTAAATGTAATAACCCGGGGAAAAAAATTTATAAAAAATAATAATATTAATAATAATAATAATAATAAATAAAATTAAAATTCAAAATTAAAAAATTAAATTAATTAAATATCTCACGTCTCCTCCATCTCCGTCTCTCTCTCCCTTCAATTTCTCGGCAGATTCTTAGCCGATCGAAAAACTGAAGATACCGCTGGGTTCCTATCTTCGCCACTGACACTGAAGCAGATTTTTCATGGGAGAGACGCAGGTACCACTCCTGGGGAAAGGTAAACCCTCACTTTTTACTCAATTTCTCCTTAGATTTTCAGTTAAATCAACGATCGAGCACCACCACGAGGTCCTAGTCTCGATCGTTGTCATTTTAGCTGGAGTAAATTTTCAATTTGGGTTTCTTAGGCACCACCCCAAAGCAAGAGTGAGATTTGGGGAATTAAGTAAATTGGTTATATTTGAGAGTATAATTATTTATTTGAAATTTATGGGCCTAGGAAATATTAAAATAATATTTTATTTAGGATTGATTTAATGGAATATGGATTTTTTATTCAGGGTGAGGGTGAGCGTCACATGTATCTTTTTAGAGTCCCTATTGGCATAGTTCAAGAAACCTGGTAAGGGGGAATATATATTAAATTAGATTTTTATGAATTAATTGGAAAATAAAATATGTTATGAATATACGTGTATATGTTTTTGTATGGGTTTAAAATGTCAACCGTTTAAATTACATTTTTTTTAGCCTAGGGCTGTTTATTTAGATACGTATATATGAAAATGAACTGATATAAGTGAATGATATTTTCAAGATAATAATGTAAAAAGGAAAGGTATATTTTTAGTATATAAATGTTAAATATAGGTTGGCTTATTTTATAGGAAATATATATATATATATATATATAAATTTTACTGCTAAATAGTGTGGTATGAATAAAATAAAATTCTGTGTGGAATTATGTTATATGTATGAGATGTAGGATATACAGGAAATGAACTAAGTATGAAAACGATATATGAAATATACTGCATGTGAATGTTAATACAACCATGGAAACAAAAACAAATGAAAGATGCTAGACAAAAAATAGTTGAAAGATGTTGGGTAGTTGACTAGCGCATTTCTATATGGTCTAACACAAAAACAGCTGAAAGATACTAGGACAAACAGAAAAATAGTTGAAAGATGCTTGGTATATTATGAAATGAAATGAAAATGAGAATGAAATAGAAATGAATGAAATGAAAATGAAATGTGAAATATGAACGATGTGAAATGGGAAAGAGTCACATAAAGTGAAATGTTATGAAATGTCAAAGTTGAGAACATGAACAGATGAGAATTACAGAATAATGACAGAAAAAATAATGTATTATGGTAGTATCAATATTTATGCTTGTAGAACATGTTACATTTGGGCGGGGCAAACTCTTCACCCGAGGGCTTGTTGAGAAAGGTGAGTGCCCTGGTTAGTATCAGGTGTAGTAGTAGGCTGCATAACGTACTAGGGCAAAGGAAAACTACTTGTATGGGTGGGTAGATTTCTCTATTCTCAAAAGCTTTTGCTGGTAAACCTTTGGATGAACTGTGTGAGTATGAGAATACTTCTTCACTTGAGGGCTTACTGAGTAAGGTGAGTGCCTTGGTATGCTTCAATTGTGACCTTTGGATTGCCTAAAGTATCACTGTAGAGGGGTGCTACTTGTATGGGTGGGTAATCACCCCTATCCTTAGGTTTTTCTTGTGGGTAAATTATCTTACATGTGATTGATTAGGTTCAGAAAATGATTTCAAAAATTATGTTAAAGATCTGCAAATGTTGAATATTATATTGATTATAATTTCATGTTGGTCACACGCTGATTTAATATATTGTTTCTTCCCTTACTGAGATGTGTCTCACTCGAATACAAATCTATTTTTTTTCAGGACCTCCACGTGATCGAACTTAGAAAACTCGGAGCTGTTATAGCATTTTTTAAGAAAAGGGGTATAAACTTGCGATAATATTTTGGGTTGTATCTAAGTTTTATGTTCTATGTTTTATGTATTAAGTCTTCTGAAAAATGGATGGTTATGAATACTGGATGTTGGAGATATGTATATATGTGAATGCAGGTTGATGAATGGTTTATTCTGAAATATAGATAGATGTAGAAAACTCTGGTATTATACTGAATGAGGATTGTAGTTATGTTTTCCGCTACGTAATTGTTAATGGTATAACAGGTATAGGAAAATGGATAATGTGGCACCCGAGTCCCACCAGGCGGGTTCGAGGAGCCACGAAACACGGTTTATTCAGGTATAACGCACCAGAGCGGGTCTTCGGGTTCGAGGCGTTACAGTAAAAATATGAAAATTCAAAAGTCTATGATCTTAAAAATTGAGGATCAAAACAAAATCATCTACAATTTCACTAAAGGAAAAGAAAATTTTGATAGAATGATTGGTGCACAAAGAATGTCTTTGAATAAAGAAGGCATATGGTTCAATGGAGTTGAAAATATAAGGAAAAAGAACCTCTATATGGGGTACTTTGCAAAAGCCTCCAAAAATTATGCTAGCACCTCTTCAAATGCTTACGCTCACACCACATGTTTCGTATGTAAGAAGAAGGGACATATAAAGTTTGAATGTCCATTAAAGAGAAAGGGTGTGAAAACTAAACAAGTTGGAAAGTAAAAGAAAAATCTCTCGTTAAACCATCCAAACCCAAGAAAGTATGGTACCTCGATAAAAAGCGTAGTTCACAAACTAAGGACTCCAAAGATATTAGGATTAGTCATTCCCCTTTTAGAAATTAAGAAAGCTACTTAATCCAATTGAATACAAGGATATTGAATTAGATGAAATAGAAAAATCTCAAAAAAGAGTTTAAGAGCTTATTGACGACTATACATTGAAACAAATAAAAACAAAAATGACATTGTTGGCCAAAATCATAGAATGATTCGTACAAGGCTTTAACTTAGAAAGTAATACGATTTGGAAAGCAATATGAATTTTGGGTATTTATATGAAATCAAAAGAAAGAAAACTTGAAGCAAATTGAGCTTATTGCATAAGAAAAAGATATTTAAGCAAAATGAGAGATACTTGAGAAACATAAGAACAATTGTAGCACAATGCACAAATGCAAATAATATGCTCCATGCTTATATGATATGTTGATGTGCTACATACTTACATGCTAAAATGCATATGTGGTGAGATACTAACGATATGATAATATGAATTAAATACTGAGTTATGATTATGCTAAAATGCTAACATGTATGATATCTTGATATTGCCAAAGAAATGATAATGACTTGACTTATATTGATGATTTATGACTCACTATATATCACAAATTTGAGCATGAAATTATTGAGCATGATTATGAAGCATGAATCTTGGTATGAATATTAGATTGATATCTATGAAATATATTGGTATACATGAGTATGTTAATTGATACTTGAGCATAATAACATATTTGTATCCATAAGCATGTTATGATATTGATATATGAGTATGAAATTAATTCTTAACCATATCAATTTACATGCTAATGATGGATCACACTATATATCTCTTGCATGATTGACTAATGGATAAACATGTTATAATATTGATGATATTGATACGATATTAGTATTATTCTTGACAATGGTATCCATGATCACTTACATGAAATAAATTAATATTTGAAGCATGACATGAAAAATTTAAAAGCACAATTGATATCTTCATGAATACATAGTTTACAATTCACAAATGAAAGTCTGAATTTATTGAATATAAAATACATTTCATTCAGGGGGAGTTAGACTTGTTAAATAATGATATCATGATTTATGGAAATCATTGAAAATTATGATATACAATCTTTTGTATTTTTTTCATGCCACTTTAAGACTTTTTGTTAATCTTATTATGTATGATAAATGCAAAGTTTCTGTTTTGAGCCATCACTAGATCTATACTTTTACTTTTGGTTGCTCATTGCCTTAGTATTCATACATTCTTTTCTTGATATCTTACTCTTTTTTATTGATGTTAAAAAGGGTAGAAATTTTGGGTAAAAATTGAGCATGATACTGCATACTTGATCTTGAATGATGTGATTTTGATATACGAAATTAATATTGAAATTGATCTTGATATTGCAAATATTGTTAAGTTGATACTTATTGTAAGGGGGAGTCTTTTTAGGCTGACTCAATTTTTTTCTCCTTATTTGTCATCATTAAAAAGAGGGAGATTGTTGGCCTTACAAGGCTTAAAATCTTGTTCTGATGGTAACAAACAAAAGGAACTTAACTTATTTGGTTAAGTGATGATATTTTAGGACTCAAGGATGTGAATACAAGGTCAAATGCTCACAAAGATCATTGAAAGCTTATACTCCATAGAAGCATATTGAACTTTGAAGACAAGATGGAGCCAAAGAAAGACAAGCATGAAGACTTAAGTGCTTAGAATGTCAAAAGTTCTAAGAAGTCTTTATGTAAGTACTTTATGTTTAAATATCTTATGGAAATATGTTGAAAGCTCTTTAGGGGTATTTATGGACTTAGAGACCTTATTTAAAATATCGAAAAATGTTTATGAGAAATCAAAGCAAGAGAGTAAAAATGTTTTTCAAAATAAAAACTCTAAAAAAAAAAAAACCCCGAAAATGGCCTGTCTAGACGACTGAGGTATATGCCAGACGACTGAAGTATTACTTTAGAAGACTGAAGTTTTAGTTTAGTCAACTGAAGAATTTCTTCAGAAGACTGAAGAATTAGTTTAGTCTATTGAAGATTTTCCTGAAAGAACACAAAAGAGGCAGTACACCCTCAAAATACTGAACCCTCAGTTTAGTCACCTAACCCTGTGTCCAAACTAAAATTTTTAGTGTTTTAAAGTACTTCAGAAGATTGAACCCAACGCTTCAGTCTACTGAACACTGTTCAACGATTAATTTTTTCAAATGTTTTAAAATCCAAATAAAGGTTTCTTATGCCCCAAAATTTATGAAAACTTGAGAGATACTCCAATTAATCTTGGGCAACATGAAATTACTTTTCTAAGCCTATAAATACATGATTTTGCAAATCAAATTAAACCAAGAATTGAAAAATCTGTTTCAAAGCTAAAAGTACACTTGCTCTTTTAAAGCTCTCCCTTGCTCACTCATTTCAAAATCTGATTTGCAAAGAATACTAAAGTGTTGATCCATCCTACTCTGATTTCTACTGTTGATCCTTATCTAGAGAAGGATATTGGTGAAATCTTACTTAAGCTTCAATCTTATTTCACTTTGGTATTTGAATATTGAAGTACATAGTGTTTGAAATTGAACTAATCTACTCTTTATGGGATTGTTATTGTACGCAGAGATTATTTCTTGTATTTTTGCAGTGTATTGATGATTCCAGGTTATTGGATCATTGGACCAAGAGTGGGGTATTGCTTGGAGAGGCATTGCTCTAGCCTATTGAAGGAGTGACTAAGCGTGGCTATCGCTTAGAGAGGCGTTGCTCTAGCCTATTGAAGGAGTGACTAAGAGTGGGGTATCGCTTGTAACGGTTTGTTCCGCTCGGAAAGGAACGGTATAGTGGAATCCTTATGTGGTATTGGCCTAAGGCGAGGACGTAGGCTGGGGATAAGCCAAACCTCATAAAAAACGTGGTGTCACTCTCTTTCCTTACTCTTTTTAAATTCTAGCATATATTAACTGCGTGGTTGCATTTAATTTTAGATCATATAAACTACATGGATTGGATATTAAATAAACTAAAGATTAATTTGATTTTGAGATTTGCAAAAATCGAAATGAAGTACGTTGGTTGATTAATACAAATTGCGGAAACTGTAAAGGAGTACGTTGATTGGTTAACACCCAAGACTCATTAACTAAAAGTTTATTTAAAGTTTAAGTTCTTGGAAGGAGTGTTGGATTTCATATTGCATTGAGAAATAAAATTCATTCACTACAGGGCTTACATAAATTCACACGGCTACAAACAAGCAAATATCTTGAGTTCTTTCAAAAACTGAAATTACCAAAGAGTTGCATAATGTATCTTAATTTGGTATTGTTGGTTGTTTACTTTAAATTTGTAATTGGTTTTTGGTTGATTGAATTTTGATTACTTGTGTTGTGTTTTGGTTTGTGGATTGAATAAATAAATAAGTCTATGTTGTGTGATTGTTAAATTAACAAGAGGCTAAGAATTTCATAAAAGAATTAAAAGAAAATTTTAATAACCCAATTCACCCCCCTCTTGTGACTACATCTTAGTTTTTAATATATTTTTGGTTATTTATTTATGGTGATTTCATTGGGGGCAAATCTTTCAAATTCTAGGATACTATTGCTTAGGAAGCAAGACTTTAGGTTATTTAGGAAATTGATATTTTTGCTTAATGGGTTCTCTTAATTCAGTTTCCTTATCTTCTAAGCATAAGTCTATGAAGGCCTAAATACATTAGTTTTGAGGGATTGTAATGAAAAATTAAAGGTATTGGATAATGATCATGTATCACTGCATGTAGGAAAGTTTCTTTGTCTTACAGTTATATTTTCGTACCAGGGGTTTCCAAAATCTATAGTGAGGTGATGCAAGATAACGAAGGCTTTGGATACCTTAGTTTTGGTAAGTTTTCTTTTCATATATCCTTTAATCTAATGTTACAAAATGAAGCATCTATTATGAGGGTCATGGAGGTGCACCATTTCCTTGTGTTTTAGAAGTTGAACGGAAAGTTGATAATAAGGTTTTGGTTAAGAGTTATTTTGCAAATAAACCAATTGTATTGGAGAAGACTATATATGTTGACAGAATATGCAGACATGCATTTTAAATATTGATGGGAATGACTTCCTAGTCAACTTATTAACATGGATATTGTGAATTATGATGTAATCCTATAAATAAAGTGGTTATCTATTTATCATACACTTAGTTGATTGTTTCCAAAAAAAAGTAGTACTTGGAGATCCAAATGGAGTGACGATTTCTTTCCAACTAACAAGCTCTCAAGTTTGATATCTCGAGTGCTTGTGAAAGGATGGAATTTGGGCACATGTCTGGGGTTTGTAACAGCAATGAAAGAAATACACAAGTTAATGAAACCTAAACTTCTTTACCCATAGGTGATGAATTTCTAGATATTTTTCCAGATGGTTTATCGGAGCTGCCTCCAAAAGGAGATTGAATTTAATATTGATTTGGTGCTAGGAACAGAGCCTATATCGACTACTTTATATGAAATGGCATTAGCTGAACTAAGATGTGACGACCTGCTTAATTTCCACATTTTTTTTCTTAAAATATAATAATAAAATCAATATCACATATTCCAACTCAGCAGATCATAATCCTGAACCCATGGGTACTAGGGATACATCAGAACACAAAACGGAAGCCTAAGCAGTAGGAAACATACAATCATATATATCTCATTATACCATACATCACAATCCAGAGTTACTACAATCACTGTATACATATATACACAACACTCAACCCAAAAATATGTTTTAGGGTCATTTCCATAAAATACATCCGACCCTATTACAATACTTACCCTTTTGGAAGGGCAGATCTACCATACTAGATCAGTGGGGCTTTACCCGCTCTCCTATCAGGGGCTCCTAAAAAGTTTATAAAATTTTGGGGTGAGACACCTCTCAGTAAGGGAAATAAACTAATACCAGTATGTGGCAACATGAGTATTCCGTGTTATACATATATCATACATAACATATTCAGTAACTGTTTTGTCAAATCTAGGAAAACATATATATCATCAAAACATGGCAGAACATATTACATTTGCATAAACGTATATCATCTCATATAATAATAATACAAAAGCATTCCTGGTAGGTTAGCTGGTTGTTGTCATGTATTACCCTCACATGACTGGGTTGTGTGGCCCGAAGGCAGGACCTGACAATGGTTGGCCGACCACTGTCAAGTCAAAAGTATAGTTTGTAAATCTGATGGGTCTGCCAGACCTGGTCTGTATACCAGGGGCGCTCACACACTTCTTATAAACCACATCGACCATCCAATCTCACACCACTCCGTACAGCGGCGTTAACACAGATATCATGATCATGATGACCATAGACACATAACAATGGTACCGTACAAGTGCTAGCCTAGACCAAGCCAACCAGGTTCTGATATCATATAACATATACTGAAACTGTGATACATGGATATCTCATATCATTAATTATCAGATCAATCATGTCATTTTGCATATATACATATATCATGAAAATCAACGGCCCGTACGCCAGTATTACACATTTTACCATAGCTCGGCCTGTACGCCAGCAAATCATAGCACAACCCGTATACTGGCGAATCACATCCATAGCTAGGCCCGTATGCCAGTAAATCATATCATAGCACAGCCCGTACGCTGGCAAAATATATAAAAATCTTGGCTCGTACGTCGGTTTTCCATTATAAAAAATCTGTAACATAATCACATTTCCAGAAAACAGTATTCCATAACATTTTATACTCATGCCACACTAACAGATTTTTTGCATATTCAACATCCGATCATTTTCAACAGTATTTTCCCAAATATAAATCATATATAAATATATTTATTTTCCTGAAATCAAAAGCTATATATATTTACATACATTTTCTTAAAAGAACTAACTTAGTTTATCCCCTTACCTGATTCCTGAAAAACCCTTAAGAAAATCTGCCCCGCACCTGCATGGTTCCCAACTCAACACCCTGAAAACAATATTTTCTAGAACTAAAGTTCAGTATTTCTACATGTATAACAATTCCTACAACTGTCAATTAACCAAATACTGAGCAGAAACTCTTACCCTGGATTTAGGATGGTTTCTAACTCAGCCCCACCGACGATCCGCTTTGGCAGACTTGCAGAGAACTTTCCCAAGAGCTCGTGGTGGCTTCAGATTCTCGAACCGGTAGAAATCTAGCCTGAAATCGAAGAGAGAAGGAGAAGGAACCAAAAATCTAGAGAGAGAAGGGGTTTCTCGTGAATTTTTTTGCAGAAAAACCAAGTTTTAACATATTTATACACAGGTCTTCGTCAATGAGCCACGTCATCTCGTCGACGAGGTCAATAGAACATTTGTCGACGAACTCTCCCCTTCGTCGATGAAATTCAGAAACCCTAAAATCATCCCCTCGATATTTCCTCGTCAACGAGCCATGTCACCTCGTCGACGAGTCCAATTATATTTTCGTCGACAAATCCCATCCTCGTCGACGAGCTTCTGTTATACCCTCGTCGACGAGTCCCCTGTATTCATCGATGAGGAGCTAAAAAATTCTCAGGATTATCCTTTCCAAAATGTTCGCGTTCGTCGACGAAATTGACTGCCTCCTTCTGTTTCCGATTTCCATTTCCCTTTCTTTTATTATTTAAATACCATTATTCTTCGGGTCGTTACATAAGACAACCTATAGTGCAACTAGAAGATTTCCTTGACAAGGAATTTATTCGATCTAGTGTATCACCATGGGTTGCACCCGTGTTATTTGCTAAGAAATATAAGGGGTCCTTGAGGTTATGCATTGATTATTAAAAGTTGAATCGGGTTACATTAAGAATTGGTATCAACTTCCAAGAATTGGTGGACTATTTGATCAATTGGTAAAATCCCAAAATTTCTAAAGATTGGCTTACAATCAAGTTATCACCAATTGAGATTTGGGAATTAAACGTTCCAAAGATGGACACTAGTACACAGTATGATCACTATAAGTTTCTTGTGTTACCATTTGTGGTTACCAATGCACCTTACATTTTCATGGATATGATGAATCAAGTCATTCAATCATACTGGGATCCATTTATTATAGTTTTTATAGAAGATTTTTGATGGATTTAAAGACTCAAGAAGAGCATGAACAACATTGGTGATCAACTTTACAGACATTATAGGAGCATTAGTTATATGCTAAATGGGAAATGTGAGTTCTATACAACTAGGGCAAAATTTTTGGGTCATGTCATAATCAAAAAATGGTTATCTATTGATTTCCTCTAATGATGATGTTGTATTGAGTTGGGAAACCCCTAAAAATGTGGCTTAAAGTCATAACTTCCTGGGTTTGGCAGGATGCTATTGCAGGTTTGTGTGGAATTTTTCTAGAATATATGTGCCATTGATTAAGTTGACAAGGAAAGGAAAGAAATTTGTGTGGAGTGAAGAATGAGAATGAGAGTTTTAGTAATTAAAACATCAATTAACAATAGTTCCAACAGTAACTCTTCCAACTAATGAGGATCGTTATGTTGTGTTTATAGATGCTGTTGACCTTATGGGTCATATCTCGTTTTGATCATGACAAATACATTAGTATTAAATGTCTACCGAGTTTGTGTGCAGGATCAATTAGCAAAATCATATGATGGCACATGATGACTCAAAGGAAAAATGAAGACCCAAAGTTTTTTAATTATTGTAATTTATTTTCAATTCATTGGGTCTATAATAATTATTTCAAGGTCTGTAATAATTGATGCATATCATGCATGTATGGAGTTTAAGCTCAAGACCATAGATGGAACTTAGAGATCACCCTTCAGTCGACCGACGCTAGATTTTTAGGGTTAGCTCAAAAAGTCCTTAGAAAGACCTTAGGACCTTACACAAGCACTTAGGATAATCCCCACTATCACATATGTAATCAAGGGTAAAATTAAATTAAAGTATGGACCTTAGGCATAAAATCAGAAGGACTTCGAACGACCAAACCAGGCAAGTCAACTTGCCTCAGTAGACCAAACTGTTGACTGGTCAAATAGTTTACCTGATTTCGGGCAACCAAACTCAAATGACTTGAGTGTCCTCGGTTGACCGAACTTGTACCCCTTCCTTTTCCAACAACTCAGGCGCTTGAACGTTTACGTTCAAAATACCCTCGGGCGACCGAATATGCAAGTTTGGAAGACCAAACTTACAAATGGGTGACTGAATCGCGGACAATTTGGAAAATTGCCTTGTTTAACCACCCGAACCATTTTTCAGGTACCCGAAGTTCAAAATTTACTTTTTCTCATGTCTCTATTCAGGTGACTGAACCTAGGGCTCAGTCGACCGAAACTCTTGGGTTGGCCTAATTTTTACCGTGGTTAATTGGGGTTAAATTGGGTTAATTTTCTTAAACTCATTTAAAAAAATTTAATTATTCCATATGTATCCCCAATGGTTATAATTTTGACCCTACCTATATATGTGGGTTCATTTGCTCAGATTAGGAATGGATTAACATTTTGATTAGCAACAAAATCCTCTGAATTTTTTCAAAGTCCATTCTTTCATACAAAGCCTATACACTCACATACTACTTTTTTTTTTTTGAGAAATCAAGCCTTGTGAGAATACCCTTGAGTGATTATTCATTGTTTGTTGTTGCTAAAAACTCTCATTACATTTATTGTTTACTTGATTTTGAGATTGAGAGTTGAGCATAGTTTTTCCCCCATATTTAATTTAATAAATCTTTTGTGTGAGAAAACTTAAAGCTTGTGGGTCTTGGCATTCAAATTGCAAGACACCTTAGCTTGTGTTTTTTTTAGAAAAAATTGTTTTCACAAGCTTACTTTTGAATATCTTTTTGTGCTTGAATATTGAGAAAATATTTTTAAAGATATTTTGATTACATTTGGTGAAAATATTTGAATCCCTAAATTGTGATTGAGATATATATCTATACATTGTTTTAAAGATAAGCTTGATAATACACTCCTGTAGTTGATTGAATATTGACCTAAGATTGAGTGTTAGCGCACATATTGTACTGAGCTTATTGTTCTTATCATATTGACGTGCGTTGATTATTATATGTGCATATTGGTACATAATCTACTTGTTTAGAAGCATTTGAATTATACACAAATTTGTAATTCATTATTGTATCCTAGGCATGACCTGAGGGGGTGTTAATCTATCCCATAAGGATTGGTAGGGCCTTCTCTGCCTCATAAGGAGAGTGTGTAAAATTTGAGGTCAACCTTGCTAATTTGACCTGGTTGTAATCGGTGTCGCTCCACTCGCTAAGTGAGCCGTAGTAGAATACTCGGGCTTGCAAGTTAGAGGCGGGGACATAGGCAGTATTGGCCGATCCCCGATAACATATTGTGTGTGCCCTGTTTTATATTTTCGCAATTTATATTCCTGCACATGTATGTTATTGTGTGAATGTTGCGCATGATTTAATTTCTGCATCCCTCATTTATCGACGCATTTAGGTTTATGAGTATATAGACAGACCCTAGGTTGATTATTACTACTGCTGGGTTGGACATACTTAGGAATAAGTCTTAAATACAATTCACCCCTCCTCTTGGGAATACACCTATTCCAACAGATGCTTCCTTGAATGGATAGGGATGTGTATTGATGCAAAAGGAAAAGGTGGTTGCCTATGGATCATGACACTTAAAAGCCTCACAAATGCAATTATCCAACCCATGGCTTGGAATTAGTTGCTATTATGTTTGCATTAAAATTATAGCGTTCAATATATATGGAAACAAATTTGACCTATATTCAGATGATAAAAGCCTTAAATACCTCTTTATTCAGAAGGAATTTTATTTTGGAATTAGAGGATGATAAAGGGAGAAAGGTTATGTCGGTGTTAAATCTTTGGGAACTGAAAATGAGAGTTAAAGTTGTTGAATGTTGGTGTTAAAGCAAGGAGTATTAGGACAGGAGGTGTAATCTATCAGTTCGTGTTAGTTATTAATTTTAATTGGATTGTTCATGAGATAACTTATAATCGTTAGGTTCATGATAGTTTCATTTGGAGTTGATGGTTAGCAAATTTTGAGGACGAAATTTTTATAAGGAGGGGAGAATGTAACGTGCTAGAAAATAATATGCATATAAGTGTATATACACATAATTACTATACGTGAATGTCGAAAATTAACTAGACAATGTTTAAAATTAATTCCTTTTAATGAGAAGCATTATGTATTGTTAGCCCTAGTGGCTAAGGGTTTTCATTCCAGTTTTGTTTTGATGACGACAACCCATTAGTAGTCCTTTAAGTTTACTAACATTTTTCCTCAAGTTCAATTCAAATATACAGGAAAACTCCAAGACATGCATAAGGGTCAAAATATGTATCGAATAGGCAAATGACCATCAATAGAGTCCAATATATGACACATTAGTAACTCAACCATTCAAGCAAAGCATTTATAATTTCTACATATATGTGTTGAGTTGTGCGTATGAGAGTAATATTTTAACTCTCATGCATATGGTATGTTTCAAGAGTATCGTGCAAGAGACGAGCAAATCATACATGCATTTAGCTCAGAATAGGTTAGAACATGATTTCAAGTTCACATATGCATGTCAAGTCTCTTAAACTGCATAAGATGTTAAAATGGCTTTCAAACATGTTTTATCAAACCAAGACATCTTAAAATTGGTAAAACTAAATTCTTAAAAAGATGGAACTTTTACTTAAACAAAAATTAAGTTCTAAACATTTTCAAATCAATATAAGTAAAGGGTTCATCTACGAATATAGGGGATTCATTGAGGAACGTAACAAGGTATTTCGTCGACGTACACGGGGAGCTCATCGACGAAAAGATACCGAGACCACCTAAAAGTTCAGAGCAAGTTCGTCAACGAATACAGGGGATTCGGTGATGAAGAGAATGTAGTAGTTCGTCGACGTACACAGGGCACTCGTCATCGAAAATAAACCGAGACCCATATGAATTCAGAACCAAGGGTTCGTTGATGAACACAAGGCATCGTCGACAAAGGAACACATGAGACTCATAGATGAAGGCATGACATCATCGACGAATGTCGGGCTGCAGACTGCATTAAATGAGTATAAACAACTAGTTTTCAAATTGTCTTATGTCCATTAATGCCCAACGGCTCTCCAGCGCACAGCTCGTCCCTTTGGCCTTTAAAATGGGTCTTGTGCATTTATTTCAAATAAGTTAAGCAACTTAGTTGTTGAGAACATTCATTGAGCATTCATTCTAGGGTCTCACTTGTGCTCTCTTGCTCTTTACTCTTGTTTACACAATCATTTACAAAGAGAGAATAATGTGAGGTGTTTGTGTATCTACTCAAGAAGGGGCTTCTAGTTATTATATCTCTTTGTTTCAATTTCATTGTGTTGAAGGGTTCTTTGTGAGCCTTTGTAAGGTGACTCTAGGTGAGCACCTTGTTGTAGCTCTTTGTGAGCAGCCAAATTGTAAAGGCTTCTTCGCCAGTGAAGGAGGGTTGCTTAGTGGATTGGGGAATCCTTGAGTTGGTCTCAAAGCGTGGATGTAGGCTTGGTGCCAAACCACGTTAATATCGCCGTGTTAAGCTTCTCTTATCCTTTCTCTTTCATTTTTGCTTACTCATTGTTATTTGCTTTGAATATAAATAGTGATATAATACTCTTGCTCTTGCCAAGAATATTTTGTGATTGTAGAAAATTTTCATATCCGTGAAAAGTGCGAAAATTGTCTATTGACCCCCCTCTAGACGCACACCCGGGCCTACATGTATATTGCAAGAAAAGAAGACAGTAAGATGTAGTGATTCTAATAATAATAATAATAATAATAAATTAAATAATTATTATTATTAATTAAATAATATAATATAATATATTAGTATGATATAATATAATATTATATATATATATATATATATATATATATATATATATCAACTCAGGAAGTCCTAAGCTTGAAATTGGAAATATAAATTGACCCCCCTCCATGGCCGAGTGCAACTTCTCTCTCTCTCTCTCTCTCTTCAATTTCTCTTCGTTCGTATGCCAAATCGAAAAATGAATACCATTTCTGGATCCTAGCTCTACTCCTGAACATTTTAACCGGAGTGAATCATCGTTGGGACGTCGTAAACACCACTCTTGGGTTAAGGTAAGGGAAAAAGATTATGTTATGTTTATTTTAAAAATATTCTCGATTAAATTTGAGTACTCAAATTTAATTAGATTTATGTTATTTAAAATATGTCAGATTTAAATTGAGTATGTGAAATTAATTATATCTATGTTTAGATTTTATTTTTAAAATACTCCTGAATTAAATTAAACTGTAGGGATTTGATTATATCAAATTTTTTAGAATATTTTGAAATTAAATTAAACCGCAAGGATTTGATTATATCCGATTTTTGAAAATATTTTGAAATTAAATTAAACTGTAGGGATTTGATTATATCCAATTTTTGGGAATATTTTGGAAATAAATTAATCTACAGAGAATTGAGTATATCGGGTTTTCTTAGAATATAATGGCATTAAATTAAATGGGTGAAATTAATCATACCCTAGTTTTCAGAAAAAATATATATTTTCCTCGGGTAATTTATTTTAGTATGATTTATCAGTTAAATTGTGTGGCATGAGAACAATTATTATTGTATGATTAAACATGATGATTTTTATATAATTATGAAATGACAATTCAGCTGATTTTATGCCGAGTTCAGTATGAAATGACAGTTCAGTTGGCTTTATGCCGAGTTCAGACGGTTTTATGCCAAGTTATTAAATGACAATTTGATACATAAAAATGATATGACAGATTTTATACAGAATTGTGAGCATGTCTGATTTTATATAGACTTATGAAAATGAGAATCCTGATGGACTAATTATGTTTAGAGTACAGTACTGTTGCTAATATGATGTCAGTGCAACCACACTATAACAGGAGTGTTGGTCATTGGATAGTCGATTGAGCCCAGAGGACTGTAGAGTACCCCCCCTGGTAGTTTGGACCAAGCAGGGTAGGCCAATCGTACTTACAAACGCATATAGTTTGACTTAACTTAGTAGGCCAACCAATGTAAAGTCCAGCCTTCGAGTCGCACAATCCGATCATGTGGAGTTATTACATGATGGTTATATGATTGTCCATTAGGGAGGTTCTTCATGATTATATATGTTGAATTACGAACACAGAGAAATTTATTAAGGCAAAGCATGTTTTTGAGAAAAGTATGTATTATCAAATATATATATATATATATATATATATATATATATACATGTGTGAATACAGTTTTACATGATTTCTCAAGTTAAAGTTAATTATTTAATGGATGTGTTTTTGATATACTAAATGTAATAACTCGGAAAAAAAAATTAATTAAAATTATTAATTAATTTTTTTTTTCGGGTTATTACATTAAATAAGCCAACCAACATATAATGTAATAACCCAGAAAAAAAAGTAATTAAAATTATTAATTAATTAATAATTACTTTTTTCATATTATTTGTTTTTATTTGTTTATTTAATACATTAATTTAGTAGTGTTTAACCACTTAATTAATTAATAATTTTAATTAATTTTTTTTCCGAGTTATTACACTAAAGCTCATATTACCACACACTGATAATAATCTATTCCGTCTTAGGTGTCTCACCCCATTATTATTTAATACTTTTCAGATGGTGTATGGAGCAAATAATCAGAGTAGCACAGAGGAAGCATGGGTGGGATAAAAGGTTTTGTTTAAATTTGTTAATATTTTATTTGTGTTGTGATGAGTTCAAAGCTTTATAGTGGTATCTATTATTTGATAAGTTTGGATCTTTAATGTGATATTAGGATAGTTTAGTACTCTGGTAATTAGCATTTGAGGACTTTCGCTGTCTTTATCAGTGATTATTATAATATGAAATATTCAGGTTATTACAATTGGTATCAGAGAAATTTGAATGAAATTTTATGGATCGCAACATATAAAATATTAAAAAAATTGTAGATTTCAAAATTTAAAAATAGACAAAAATATTATAGAACGAGAAATCACCACTCTTTTACTAACAAAATAAAATCCATTTTTACTATATTTTCCATTTGTATAAATTTTTTTATAAATAATATTTATTTTAATATGACTAAAATTTTAAAAGGATAAAATATTAAAATTAAATTTTTTACTTATTGATTTGATAATTTTTTTTATTTTTTTTCATTTTCCTTGATAACTAAATGCAAAAAAGTAGATTGGTTCAAAATTTTCCTTCCTTAAATGAAATAGAGAGAAAGTATGGAAAAATAAAATAAAATTATCATTTGATATTTAAAGTGAATTAACTATTAAAATATGTTTA